>NC_133930.1:68715485-69315485 GCF_964199755.1 Larus michahellis
GAAACACACTTGACTGCTTTAAGCAAGTCTCAGCAGACAAACCAACCCACTTGTTAAAGACGAGGAAAGGTTACCAAGGAGCACTCTTCAGGATGATGAAGAGATTTAAGTGTGTTTGTTAGAGAGATACAGCTAATTTGGGATGCTCTTCCAAAGGCAGTTTGAAATTAATGAAAGGTCTCAGAGACAGGACAGCCAAAATGCCCATCTGCCCCACCAACAGCAGCATGTTCTCAGCTGAACCTGAACGATCTCAAAATTACAGAAACAAAGGATAAATATTTGGGTGTGACATGGCTTTCTCTGGATCAGGGAGAAAGAGAGAGAGGCAAAGAAATAAAAGAACACATGCTAATGTAAAAATAACAATACTAAGCTATAATGAGAGGTTAGCCTGGCTTTATACCTCAAAAGCCAAAATATTTTTGGGGGGGTTTTTCTGGGCTTGTTTGTTCTTCGGGAATGGTAAAATTCAGATCTCCAAAGAAACTGTCTTTTAAAGAATTGTCAGATCAGGATGAACAAAAAGAAGACTACTAAGAAAATTATTGAGTCCTCAGTATTTTATTTGCAAAGAACAACTATCTGGTTTTAAATTCAATTTCCACTGAAAGAAAAGGGGAAGAAGAGGACAAACATGCCATGAAAAGATATAGTGGTCAGTACTGCCTAACCTACACAATTCAGATGTGAATTCTCTCTTAATATAATCACCATTGTGTTATCAAACCACAGAACAGCAGAGAATTCATTTACTTCAGAACATTAACAGTACAGAAGCTGTAAGCTAATGTAGGCTGCCTTGAGGACAGCAACGAAGCCAACGCAGCTCAGCCTCTTATGCAAAAGAAAGGGTAGGGATGAGGAGAGGGCTGATAGTCTGAGGGCACAAAGAACGCTAATGAACGACCTGCAGAGAGCGTGGGCTGCATGACCCTGCAGTCTCACTGAAGTTAAAGGGGGCATTCATTAGGGATCAGGACAAGAGCCTGCCATACAGTTTTCAGACACCTATCACAGTCAGGATTTTCTCTCTTTGTTTATGTACATCATTTCTTTACTACAGTCACAGTGATGGGGGCTTTCTTAGTAATCCTGCCTACTCTTTATAGCAAGGGTTCTAATATCTATACCATTTCTAAAAATTACAGTGCCAGAAGTAGTTCTGTTTAAATTGCCTATTTCCTCCTAATATGCTTTCAAAATATAATCTAATATTAGAGTGGGGGAAAAGATAGTACAGTATAAAAGTGATAAATGAAAAAGTGAAGAGATTTGCTTTTTCAGTAAATTTAAGAGCACGTTAAACCAAAGAAAAAAAAAAAAAAAGCTCTGCATGGTATTGAAAGGCCAGGCAGTAAGAAATGGGTAGGTCTGCGTACCTGTATTTACCCTTATTACACTAGGAAAGGAAATAAAATTGCATGTGACAACACTATACCTTACTACCTTACGAACTGGAAGCAGATAGTTTCTAATACCTCTTTTTATGACCTGAGTGTGACTCAGACGCAGATGGCACCAGGTCTAGATTGTGCCCTCCATATCCTTCACATATTTCACTCTGTTACAGAAAGCATGTAATCCTCTCCTCACCGGTTATGCCAAGAAATGGTACATTTGAGGAACATAGACAGAATCATTTGATAACTTCAGCCCTGAAAGGTCCTAAAAAGGAAAAAAAATGCCATTTTTCTAATAGCAACTCTTTCACCTGTCCCCGAACCAGTCACAGATTTACCATATATTTGACTCATTGAAATGCCCCAAATGAAAGTGAAACATTTTGTTTGACAGTAAATAAACTACTTCTTTTCACCTAAGTCTAACAGTATCACCAGGCTTTTTCCTTTCTTTCTTACTTTTTTTTTCCTTCTTCTATGAAAAAAAAAGCTTATTTCAGATCATGTCCCCCCCTTTTATACCTCACTTTTGCACTTCACTGAAAAGCCAGGTCTTCAGGTTTTCCTTTAAAATTGATTTGATGGCTAGCTTGCTTTTACAAAGTTGCTTCTGCTTTTCTGGGCTCCACTGCGTGGCATGGACACGTTCTCAGCCTGGTTAAGGAAGAGCCTACAACTATCACCCCATATAAAGGTAACTCCTGCCAAAGAAATGTGAAGTATATCTGTCATACATTCTTAGAATTCATAAACTCAGTCATATTCCTTTCAAACTATGCACCTCTTCAGTTCATGCTTTTTCATCTATTTTAATAAGCATCAAAAGCTCCAATTTTAATTATTATGATTCAACAACACATCTTATCTCTATTGCTAACCATCTAGGTTTTCTTAAAATCAGACTGGTAGTATCCAGTAGGGTATTTTCACAGAATTTGTTTTAAAGCTTTATATAAAAAAAAAAAAAACAAACAAACAAAAAAAACAAACCTCTTATATTCAGTGTAGCTAAGAGTAACAGGTAATGATAAAAAGTACTCAGGCTTATATTATTTTCCCTAAAACCTAAATGCTTACAAAATTGTTTGGCACAGATTTTATTTTTTCTTTGTCAATATAAAATAAAAAGCATTGTAGAGGATATGGAAAAAGTTTCTTAAGACTAGAAATAAGAATGCCATGAGAATGTCAGCAAACCAGTGTTAGAAATTAGAGTTAACAAAAATATTAAATATGACTAACAGATGATTTGTTTAGACTGGTTCATGTTCCATATTTTGACTGTGAGCCACTTTCTTTATATAATTCTCTTTCATTGTCATTTATAACTCAAAGTGGCCAAATTGTAAGCAGAAGAGTCTCTTTGGAAAGTAGAAAAAATTGTCAGCTTTTTTTTTTTTTTTTTTAATAGCTACAAGGGAAAATTTGCAAAGAAACAGCACAATAAATATTTCTGCAAAGACACAACAAAGTCAAGAAAAGCCGTACATCCATCCTTTTCATATAGTACATAAGGGTAAATTTCACTCAGCTCTCAGCATGAAGAAAAGCTAATGAGCATGCCAATTATTTTCTCAGGCTGTACAGGACAGGGTGAAGATTTATTGCTGTTTTCAGACATGATAAAGATGATCTGAACTGCCCAGAATGTTCATACTCAAGCTGTCTTCTGGAATCCAGTTATTCTCTGCCAGAAAAATCCAATTTCAGTACAGAAATGCTGGGTAATCACAGGTGAGATATTCTAGGCCACATCCCAGAGCACATATATCACATCCCCATTCCAGCTTAGGGGTAGTAGAACGAAATCAAATTACATATAGATTGTACAGCATCTTAAGTACGTTTGCCATTCTAACAAGCCTTTTAATTGCATGATGATTGTATATTTGATCTTTGCTCGCAAAACCATGAATGATTTCAGATCCAAGTAACAGGCTACACTACAGATATTAATTCCTTAGATTCATATAAAGCCATTCTTAGCTGAGTTGCCATAAACCGAATTAGATGTCAGTGCATGAATGTCAATATATTCCTTGTTTTCCTGGGCTAGTTTTTAAACTCATATACAGCAAATAAATGCTGTTTCTAGTATGTACCATATTAACTAGACGAGGCGTTTCAGTGCTTCAAAAATACCAGTTAGCATTCTGCAGCACTTCGGTTTTCCAGTCTAGGCACTTCTGCCATAAAACAATAGAATATAATTACTTAATTCTGTCAATTAAGGATAAGTAGCTGTATCTATCAGCATAACAAGATTATGAGGGTTTTTATAATGCAAATGAGTTAGCTCCTTTTAAATACAACACTAAAATTTTGCTTGGAAGACAAGACAGTGACCCAACATAAAGACTATGGTTTTCTGCAGTTCCCCAAGAGCAAATGTTACAGAATCTGACAGAAGGTTTTATAGGATGTGACTTTCTCAGGACAGATCACATGTATAATTCCCACTGATTCATTGCCACAAATAAGATGCTGAAGCAAAAATTTTATTCTTTTATTAATTTGGCCTGTGTTTGATGTCCTGAAGGACAGGATGACGGACTGACATTTCTCCAAGACTTAGAGTCAGGATTTTACCAAATGATTCTGCTGAACAGCTATACTAAAATATTCAGATCTTTGAAAAACAATAGGACAGGAGCCGAGTACAGCTACTTCAGCAGATGTTATCTCACAACATGTAAAACACTGTATTAGGTGAACCTTAAGTGGTTACTAACAGCATAACCAAAAGGATCTTGGTCAGACTTTATGTGTGTTAATAGACTGGACTTTTCAGTGGCTTCAAAATATGATCCAGTTCCTGTGGCACAAAGGTTCTTCAGTGTAGCAAAAGTTGCAGCATTTCTGATGCAAATATTGAATGTAATCAACGGATAGTAGTTCTAACAGCTCATCAAAAATTTACACTTGTTTTTTTAATTACAGCTCATTTGTTTTTCTCGACAGCTTCTCAAGATATGGCCTGTCTTATCTTCCAGGTGACTATATTACACACTTACATTATCCATTATTGAATTCTCTTTTTCCTTCCATTAGTGGTTCTCTTTTACAAACCATCACTCTTCTTCAGATGTCATGGATTTTGTTAGGAGGGTTCTCTCTGCCAGCAGGACCGCAGGAGTGTCACAAGCAAGTATTTTCCTGATTTTTCCATCATTTTTCAACCAGAGTGTTAATAAAGTGAGAGTTTTCAATCACTTTCAGTGGCCACGTAGAGCAGAATATGAAATGTAAGTAGTGCTACCTCATTAAATTTTCAATAGGCTGCAATGTTAGGGCATAGGAGACAGACCTGTCATAATTGACATTCTGTCTAACCCAGAAGAAGACTGTGACAACAAGCAAGAGTGCCTCTTACTTTACTGCACAGGACATTCCCTTCCTTACAACAGAAGTGTTTGCACGCACCAAGTAGAATCTTGGTCATCTTGTACCGGCAAAATGAAAATTAATCAGCTCTACTTCTATATCTGTAATTTCACGCCTCTTGATGATACGTATGCATCTTTGTCATTTATTCTAGTACCTACTAAATCTAAATATTTTCCACAGAATGGTGACCTCTCCTGAACTGCTTCTGTGGACACTGCATCTATTATAGATTAACAAAACAAGCCATATGTATATAGACCCAGACATACACACCCATATATATGTGTGTGTGTCTGTTTAAGACACCAGTCTTAAATCCCTTCTTTTTCCTTTGCAGCACAGAAGTACTCAAAATGAGCCACCAGTTTCACATCAGAAGCAGGAGACCTGCATTTGTACATCGTCATGCTCAGATAAGCAAAGTCCTCCACTTGAAAAGCTCTCAAGCTGCTCCTACCTCTTTTAATATCAACATTTTCAGAACATTTTTTTTCCTCCTTAGACATGACACCTAGACAACATATACACATGTAGCCAGCTGTGGTGGTCTTTCAAATATTAATTGAATGACAACATATGGTGTTGGTGCAGATACTTATCTCCCACAAGTCATCCTAACAGTGCGCCAGGAAAGTTGTCTCAATCAATGCTAAGGTGCCAGCTCTGCCTGTAAACGGTACTTTATTGGTTTTTAATCCTCCAGCCCTCCTACCTGCTGGGAAAACAATTGTAACTGGTCTTTTAATTTCCCCAAAAACTGTTGAGAGATAATCTGGCTCCAAAGGAGAAGTTTTCTAAATCCAGCAATTTATTGATGTCTCATCCCATGGAGCAAAATATTTGTTCATGTGTTATGAAATAAAAATTAAAGTAAATCTGCAACATTTTTTGTACTGATAAATACAATTTTAAAAAGCAAACAACCAAAAACAACCAAAAAAACCCCCAAACTTCTTAATTCTTATGCATAACAATATCTTGTAGTAAAGATTTTCAAATTTTAATCTATAAAAATAAACCAAAAATTATTTTCTTCTTTTACTCCAAGGGGTTTGCATGCCAATACATTAAAACACATTAGATCGTGGAATCTATCAATATGTGATTCCCTTTCAAAATCAAGGATTAAAGCAGAGTAAACATCTCACACAAATTAAGATCAAAAGTGAGCCAGTGACATCAACAATGAGGTATTTTTGAATGCATAGCTGAAGTCAGTCTGCTTGTTTTGTTTATAGTAACAACTTCACAACCAAATTCAGGAAGAGCAAAGCATGTATACAGATCACCGAGACTTAAAAAAAAACAAACAAGAAAAACGAAAAAAACCCCAAACAACCCAAAAAACTTTCCAAGCATCAAAGCATCGGAATGCTTGAATACCAGATTTTGAAAACAAATCACATTTGATAATGAAAACTTGTTGCCCATCTACAAGTGTATAAGCCTTTAGAAGTCTATCAAAATACATGGGCGTCATCTAAGATCCTTTTCCTATGAAAGAGACCTACTTCAAGAGATTAATTTGATCTTACTTGTGTAAGAAATTGTTTCCCCCCAAAAGCCAAGGCATAATAGCATAATTAGCAGAGCCCTCCAGCTGTAGCTTCATGTTAATAAAGGACAGCAAGACTGTAGAGAACCTCTAGAATAAAATTTCCCCTTCTACGAAAGCCTCATGGCCCATTGTACATGAGTATAGAAAAACACACAAAATCAAGCTATACAGCACTCATCAAGAGAGCTCAAGACTGGCTAATTCAAATGTAAGCTAGTTCTAGCACTCAATACAATATAGAGTCTCGCTAAGTCCTGTCCATTTGGTGATTTACCAGCCTCAGCTTTGAGCAAGCTCATCCAAGTACCATACATTTGGACTCACAGCTTGGACGCCTGCCTAGAGCAATTTTTCCTGGCTCTCAGATCCCTTCCTAAGCACAGTGACCACAAGCAGTAACTAGTCCTCTGTTTCTTCATAGCGTTGCCAAGATCTGTCTACATCTCTGGCAAAATGCAATGTTCCAACCCAAACCTGCAGCTTGGGATGGACGCCTAGATTTCCTGCCATTTGAGATCCCACAATCCAGCCAAATAGCCCCAGCCTCTTCCCCATCCTTGATGGGGAAGAAAATCCCAAATACCCGCAGCCTGGTTCTCTTCCTTTTAACTTAGAGCAAGATTTCTCTCTGCTTCCCACACCAGTCCACATCTCACTAAATTATTTGCCCTAACCTGCTCCCCTCTAATTTTGTTCCTAAATTTTGTTCCCTTTCCTTCCCTCTTCCTGAGCCTGGAAGCCAAACGTGGTATCACTCTATGCAGTAGAAAAAGAGTCATGGTTAATTCACCCTAGTAGTGATTTCAGAAAACAACATTTTTGTCATGCTCAGTCACTGAGTGATAAGAGTATGTGGCCTTTCTGGAAAACACTAAGAGCTAGGAAAAAAACTTCGGAAAAGGAGTTTCAAGTCTCTCTTGAAAACAGCAATTTGTGGCACTTAAAAGATGCACCTGTTCAGATTTTTACAGTTATGGCAAATGTCATATGGCTGGCAGAGCCACACTGACACAGTTCAGGTTCCCTGCCCATTTTTTTAATGTAGAGTAACAAACAGTATTTTTCCCTATTCTCCTGGTCAGAAACAGTTTAGTCGTTTCGTGTTTCCAGAAAAAAACAAGTGGAAACACTTACCTAGCATATAAAACCTCAGCCTAACCATGACAGATAAGCAAATTATAAGCAACCTAAAACAGACTTGGAAGATGTTAGACAATTATAACAATTTCCAGAATTTTAAGTCTAAACAGCAAATGCAGTGAGCCACAAGATGGAGTCCAAGCAGACATGCTTTGTGTAGCCTGCAAGAGCCCCGTGGCACAGCAGGATACAGCTCTGTAATGACACCCAGACTAGGTCCCAAGAAGACCAAAAGAGCTGCATCAAGAAAGTGCTCAGTATTTTTCAGCTTAAACCCCTGCACAGCTCTTTCCTGAGTCCCACACATTTCCCGAGGCGTCCCCAGGCGGCGCTGACACAGTGCCAGAAGCACACCCCAGCACAGCCCTATAGTTCACCCAGGCTCTGATACACTTCTGTGTGCTCTGCTGTTTAGGTCTGAGACAAAACTAATATTTGTCCCAAGCGCTCAGGAGAATGTAGGCACAAAGGCAGGTAATGACAGCCTGCCAGTGGTGACCCTCCTGGCCTGGTCACGAAGGACTAGAAGTCCATCCTTCCCTTCGGCAATCAACCACTCTGGTTGCCACCTGCACAAGCCGCTCTCCGCTACCACGTCTGCCCCTTTATCAGTGCTGTCATTCCATAACTAGCATTTTTCCCGTTGTTCAGCCTGCTTATTCCCATGAAACAGCTCTCAGCCCTCTTCCTCATGGTGTTTACAAGCTCAGACTTTCTCTGAGCTACAGTACCGTGGCCTCAAAGCACCGTGTGAGGGAATGAGTCTGCTCCAGGCTTCAGAAAGCCTAAATCACAGCCAGCCTCCCCTTCCAGCATGACACAGAGAGCTAGCAGGGTCTTCTCAAGCCCATCTGCTCATTGTGGGTGACAACAACACAAAAGCAGAAGAAATTCCTCCATTAATCATTCTGCCTTCACAATTTCATTTTTTATGAATGTTTTTTTATGTCTGTTGAGAGTTGTTTCCCATATTCTGTGCGTACAGCAGAAAAGCTGTAATTAATATTATAAAATTAGGCTATTTCCATTATTGACTAAGAAAACAGGAATAAAATAGTATTAAAACAGATTTTTTTAAAATTTTTTATTATTAATGAGCATCAAAGCAAATACAAAAGAGAATAAGGCAACAGATTAAAGCAGCACATTATGTTGACTAATTTAAGTTCTTAGTAATGAAAATTAATGTCAGCTTGACATTTTAGGGATTTTTTAAAGCAATTTCATTAGGGTTTTAAAGGACAGCAAAATGGTTGTCTTAATAGCATCCTTATTAAAGAAGTTGAAAAATATTGATAATGGCAAAAATATTGAATTTCACACTATTTTAAAGGTTTTCAACAAATTATGGCAGCCCCCCCATGACACTCTGTTCTTCATACCACACCCCCCGGTCTTTTAAAAATAAAGGATTGTGGTTTTCTATTAATTAGGATAAAGTGTTGTGACTACTGTGCAGTTTCTGTTAATCCTGCTTAAGCACAGCACAGTTTGTAAAGGGTGCATTATCCAAGGGCAGTACAAAGTAACCTACAGTTACCCATTTTTTCAGAAATATTTTCAGCATACAATTAACTACTAAGATAAGCTTCTATCAGGGGGAAAGAACTGAGACAGAGAAGTAGTACACTTTACACAAACACTTCCAGGGTGAAGTAAAAATTATTTCTCATGTACACTATTATGATTGCTGCTTGATTGCTCAGTAAACACATAAAATACTAGGTGTTATTGGAAGAACCTGACTTAGCATACATAAAATTTCCAACGTTATATATAGGAGAACCACATACTATAATTAGAACTCAAGTTGTGAAGAACTATCCTGTAGCACCAGTAATATTAAGTGCACATATGGAGTTTAACAGAAAATTTTTAGCAAGGGATGTGATAGTTGAGCTCATCTGAGAGATAAATTTCTTTGTACAGTTTAAATTTCACTCTTACTATGCAGAACATTCATTCAAATCCATCAAATTTTACTCTTGGATTGGCAGCTAAATCTTCATAGTCTTCCTAATAAACAAAATAATTTTTTTCTCTTTTGTTTACTGCTCTGAGGCTTGGGAAAGCCAAAAGGACTACAGAAGTGCTTTCCCCAAGAATTCCTTTTTCATTTTCAAAAACCTCACACATACATATCCTTACCTTATTCTTCCCACAACATGTATAATTAGCACTGACAGTGCAATTCTCAATCTTCAATTTTATAAAGAATTGAAAATAAGACTTTTATTATGGCTCGGGAAAAACCAGACTAAATCTGGTAAACAGAAACACCTTTCATCTGAAGCCCCAAGGGAACAGTGAAATGTCCCTTTGATTAGAGATGGTGAAACAATAAAAGCCATCACACAAACCACATGCCACACTGGAAGTCCTTCAGGAATTTCAATTATATGGGCTGATGTTAAATGCCAAAGTGGGAGGACTGACTCGATTGCAGTTTTCACATTTATGCACCAGTGCATAGAAATTAAAAGAGATGCAGTAAGAAAAAAATAAGACAGAAGACATGTCTGAAAAGACAGGCGGAGTAACTCTGAGGAAAGTAAGAAAAGAGTTCTGGTGCTGAATACCTGTTGACTTAAACGTAGAACTATGAGAAAAAACGAACTATTAATTAACAATTTCCTGATGTTTGACTCCTGTGTGATTAGAGGCACCCAACAGCATTTATTTTTTCAAATGAATAGGATTGCTTTGAATACCTGAGTACATCACCAATTCCTCTCAGCCAAGAAAGTATTTGACCACATCTTCTAGGCTGTGTGAGATCAGATTTTAAAAAGCCTCCTCTCCTCATCACTTTTAAGACCCTCTCTGGAACAAAATGAAGGTCAAGTCACATAAAGCAACAGCTGTGAAGCACTTTCGAAACTCTTTGATGTCCATGAGGCAGAAGTAATGGTGTGAAGAACACAGAAGAAAGTGCCAATGCAGAAGGGGAACCTCTCCAGAGCGCAGAGTGCTGATCTGCAAGAGGTGACCGGAATTAACAAACCAGAAATAACAGGATGTGAGTTTTCACTTTTTCACATTTTCACAAATCCAAAGTATGAAATAATCCCATTACAGAAAACAGTGCAACGTAACCCAAGCAAAGTGAAAATCAGACAAATCTATTTGGGGTATCAGAGGGAATGACACTATAATTCTGAAACGTTATGCAGAATCTTTTAGGAATTTGAAATACCATTTGGAATACCAAATGTGTGCATTTAGAAATATATTACAAGTTTTCAAGTCTTCGCAACAATTCAAGGCAGGTTTTCTTTACATAGGCACAATGCAGTACAAAACAGTACATCAATGATTCACAGTTTGTGATTAGAAACCTTCAAAGTTCCTGCAAAGTGCATTCTGTCATAATGCAAGGAATTACTGCCAAGTAAACAGAGGCTTTCATGTACTCAGTCTCCATCTTTTCTCTCCTGCAAAGGCCAATATATCTTACCCCTCAACAAAAGAGAAAGGCTGTTTTGTGCACGGTCTCCTTCATTAAAACGACTTTCTGTGCCCAGCATTTCTAACAGGGAAAAGAGCACAGACATGAGCAGGCTCCACGGCTTGGTCTGAACGCTGTAAACTGCCGCCAGTTTACCTCGTGGCACTTGGTCTTTGTGGTCTATTTCTAACCTCTACTGTAAGATTCTTTTCTCAAATCCCCTCCAACTTCTCAACACCGTAGTTTCTTGTTAGCCTGCCTTTTCAACATGCAATCATCCCTCCAGTATGACCCAAAATGCCTCCTTTACTTTTTTTTTTCCCCTTTTGCCCGTTTCTTTCCCTCAGTAGGAACTCCTGCACCCTGCTGCTGATTTCTTACCATCTTTCTCCCACAACACAGCATACATTTTTTCCAGAAAATGACCGTGATATGATGCAAATAGCCTCCTCCTGGTCAGTGCATCCTCTTTAAAAAAAACCAAAAAACTGCTGAACACTCTTATTAAAAAGCCCAAAGAAGCCTAAGCAGTTAGTTCTTAACTATATGAAAAAAAAAACCAGTCATAGAAATGTCAGCTTGATTTTCTACAAGTTGTGATCATGTCTAAGACTAAAAGCAGATGATCATTTGTGATCACGTTGGCATGTTTTAACAAGGCCGTTACTTCATAAGTCCTAAACCACTGACCTCAGTAGCCCAAATTCAGTGCTCAATCAGTATGATCTCACTCTATCCAAGTTTGTTCAAAACATTTTGAAAGAGTTTTGACAAAATGGTTGCTTGACAAGTACTTCCTTCCAGCACATATTGCCTACTCTCCCACAAGCATCATGGCATTACTTGCATTTTTTTTATAACTTACAGGAATGGAGCCATGGGCTTATGGCTGGTATAAACCCAATAATGCGGTCAGGTGACATACTAATGCACAGATCTGGTATTAATAAGCATGGAACTGTAGCCTGTATTACCACTCTTATACCAAAAAGCAGTGGCAAAACATTGCACACTATTGCATATTGCAACACAACCAAAACCTAATTAAATTAGCGAAAGGAACTGTCTGTGCTATTAAACTAAACTCAGAGCAGTTTTTTACAACAATATAAGTCAATGTCATTACTTTTCTGATTTACAGCTGTTTTAAGGCCAATGTTGAAACACCAGTAAGAAGAAACCCACAAACATTTCTTGGAACTGTATATTGTTTTTATTAGTACATTTGTATAGAACACATACTTTTAATGTTTTCCCATGTCATCATACAATAAGCATCATACAATAAACATCATGCAATCATTAAAGTCTACCAGAAAAAAGTTCCAACAAAGGCAAGAAATAGACAACAGAGGTTCTGCTTTTCTTTTGCACGCTAAATATTTCCTGAAAGGTTAGAAAAATGTGCTGATAGTAAAAGCACACCTAGAAAATGGAAACGGATTCAAGAGCGAAACCAACAAATGATTAAATGAATTCACAGTATACTGCTAACAGGGAGGCAAAGGAACAAATTGTTCTACTGGTGCAACAAATGGAAATAGTTAGTATCCCATTAAGTGCTAGCCCTATTATAATATTATAGCTTTCTGTGCCCTTGGTACAAATTGATCCTAGTGGTTTGAGCATCCTTCACAGAGCTCAGATAAAATAGTGTGGAAAATGGAGGGCTGTAAAAATGATAATGTGATAATTCAAAACATCTGTGACTGAAGATGCATAAACAACAGTAAAATGGTGTAGAAACTTGGGCTGCCAAGCAGCTCTGCAGCTAAGAGGGAAGAAAGGAGGAAAAATCTCAAAAATATGACGTCTTTTTTTTCAGCCCATAGTAGGGATTCAAATGTTCCGATTACAGCTGTACTCCTACAAGTCTGAGAGCACATTATACTTTAAGCAAGTGAGAAATGTCACTGAAGTCAAAATAACGGATTCACTAACCTAGGCATCACTTAATCAGGAGGTAAAAGGAAGAACTGTAAGTCTCACACGAGTTTATCCAAAACGAATTCTGTCCAACTAAAAACATCTTATCTTATAATGTTACATGTACAGCTGATATAAGTAAGTATCGGGTTTATGTAGCAAGTTTTTTGCAGTGGGAGGGCTGCAGGGGGGACTTCTCTGAGAAGATGCCAGAAGCTGCTATTGCCAGCCAAAGCTGAGCCCATCAGCAATGTTGGTAGCACCCCTGTAATAATATATTTTAGAAAGGGTAAAAAAACGTGCAACAGCAGCTGGGAGAGAGGAGTGAGAGAAACAGTGTGAGAAACAGCCCTGCAGACTCCAGGGTCAGTGAAGAAGGAGGGGGAGGAGGTGCTCCAGGCGCCTGAGCAGAGATTCCCCTGCAGTCCATGGTGAAGACCATGGTGAGGCAGGCTGTCCCCCTGCAGCCCATGGAGATCCACGGTGGAGCACATATCCACCTGCAGCCCGTGGAGGACTCCATGACAGAGCAGGTGGATGTGCCATGAAGGAACTGTGACCCTGTGGGAAGCCTGCGCTGGAGCAGGCTCCTGGCAGGACCTGTGGCTCCATAGAGAGAGGAGCTCATGCTGGAACAGGTTTGCTGACAGGACTTGTGACCCCGTGGGGGGCCCACACTGGAGTGGTTTGTTCCTGAAGGACTGCATGCCATGGAAGGACACACACTGATGCAGTTCATGAAGAACTGCAGCCTGTGAGAAGGACGCATGTTAGAGAAGTTCATGGAGGATTGTCTCCCATGGGAGGGACCCCACGCTGGACCAGGGGAAGAGCATGAGAAGGAAGAAGTAGCAGTGACAATGTGTGATGAACTGACCACAACCCCCACTCACCTGCACCACTGAGGGTGAAGGAGGCAGAAGAATTGGGAGTGAAGTTGAGCCTGGGAAGAAGGGAGGGGTGGGGGAAGGTGGTTTTTAGAATTGTCTTTATTTCTCATTATCTTGTTCTGATTTTGACTGGCAATAAATTAAATCAATTTCCCCAAGACAAGTCTTTTTTGCCTGTGACATTAACTGGCAAATGACCTTCCTGTCCTTATCTCGACTCATGAGATTTTGTCATATTTTTCTCCCCTGTGTTGTTTTTGGAGGGGGAATGATAGAGTGTCTTGGTGGGCACCTGGCAGCCAGCCAAGGTCAACCCACCACAAAGTAATATCAATGCAATATAATTAGACCTTTGTAAAATACCTAATATAACATAGCCTTTTATAGAAGGCTATAAAATACCATGACAGAAATTAAATAGATGACAAACCAAAGGACAGCTGATAACGTTGTGGAGAAGTCATCACCATGTAGGAATGCTGCCTCTTGGATTGCATGAAATCACGGAGTGTTTGTCTGCTGCCACAGAGACCACTGCTACAGCCTTTTGTTAGCCCAAATTGAAGCAGTATGAGAACACAGTAAATATTTACACAATGAGGCATCATCCTGGGAAGCTGCAACTCCAGATAGGTCTTGGGAATCACAGTAGGTAAAAAGCTGAACATCAGTTCCTAGGTCAGGAGGACAAGTGCTCTTCCTGATTGGATTAACAGAGAAATCCCAAGAACTTCAATCACTCTACGATTTCATTCAAATTTGGTGTCAACACTTGAAGATGAAAGTTGATAAATCAAAGAGAACTTGAAAAAGCTGCCAAAAAATAATAAAGCTGTAAGGCACGCTTTATGACAAACTGCAGCATTTCAATCTCCTTTAATTCTCAAACAGAAGGGTAAAAGGTGGTAAGTACCTAACAAAACTTATGTAATCTCCATATACCATAGGCAACATAAATATAACATCATCAGTATGTGGAAGCCAAAGCTGCTTTAAAGTCAGGTCACAGTACAAAACGATGTTACAAATCATAACGGAATCTCCTTGATTGGCCATTTTAACTCAGAATCAGGTCTTTCCCCCTAATACTTCAATTCTAATTCAGAAAATCACTTCAGTCTACACTGACAACATTTCTGACTAGATGATCAAATTTCCCAAGGTCTTACAGGCTGTAAATCTACAAAGTTAACCATGTGTCAGTGTTGGCAACTTTGACTTTTCAATATGCTAACATTTATGATCCCCCAAAAGGGGGAAGAATGTACTAAGAAAATAGCTATTTACTTCAAGACATTTTCATATAACCTTTTTCAAGGATGCAGGTCTGACAAAATATATCTTCCCCCTTGGCTTTCTTATAGACAACAACACAGGCTTTCTAAAAATTAAATGTGTTTCATTTCACATTTGTGGTTCTTGCTCATCTTAAAGCACTGAAAACTCCAAAGATTTTGTCTCTAGAAAGAGGCTCATTAAAATTTCAGTGTGGAATATTGTAGCCTCATTTTTTTCTTTGCTTTTTTCCCCTCCTATAGTTACTGCCCCTGAGAAGAGGAAGAATGGTCAGAGTGAGCACTTGAAGGTAATGGTTTCTATACCAGTAAGAGGCAGTGAGCAAAGATTTGGAAATGAGGGGGAAACGTGCCAGCTGCAGGTTTCTCTGATAGGAAGTAAGAAAGAGCAGAGATGGATGAAACTCCTCCTGGGGCTGCTCAGATGCTGCTTGGCACATCCTGCTGCAGCTGTGGATGGACAGAATCTGGCATCAGCAAATTGACCAAAATACTGAGAGCAGATAAAATGCATGCAATTCAGATGAAAAGGACCGCAATTTAACAATATCCACCTCTCGATTCAACTGAGGTATGAATGAGTCTTTTCTGCAGGGCAAGTATCTTCATTACTTCTTAAAGAAGCCTTGACAGACTAATGGTTCCTTTTATATGCTTTTAAATGTGTTTAAATTTACATCATGAGCTTGGAATTTTCTCTTTTGCAGTTATAAAATGAAGTATGAAGCAGAAAACACCCCCTTTCCTAGTACAAGAGAATTATTACAGGAATCTGGTGTTGGTCAAGCAGTTAAGTAAAAAGCAAATTTATAACAGTTCTCCCACTGTTAAAGTTAGCATACAAAATAAATCAGGCTCTGCTTGGTCTCAGGAGTTGAGAAGAGAAATCTGACAGAGATAAAAGCAGCTGTAGGTCACATCTCTTCTGTCCAAATTCAGCCCCCTCCTGCCCTCTTGCCGTTGCTTAGACAGATGATCTTCAAAGCTCTGCTAGGACTTTAGAAGACAGTATCTTGCTGGGCAGCGCAGTATAAATAGATTTTTTCCTGCCTTATTATATTGATGGGGCATATCATCTGGGAATAATACTTGCAATCCAACTTTGATTAAGCTACGTTCACAAGTGAGAATATTCACAAGATAAGGCAGAGAATCAACACTGATCCAGAGAAGGCAGCTCAAGCTGTCCAAGGATACAATTTTTAAAGACAAGCCAGAAGGTGGCAGAGATTACAGACAGAGAAGACTAATACCTACTAAACAAAAGGTGAAAACTACAGAAAAATTGAAGTCTTAGCAAGAAACTGATTGCAGTAGATTTTGAAATCCCCCAAGAGCCAATAAACACACAGATAAAAATATGTGGAAGGACATCAAATTTCATTTATAAGGCAACAAAGGCAAAATAAAAAAGGGAAAAGGATGGAGGCACTAGACTCCTAAAGTACTTTCCATAGTTCAGAGAGGTTATCCTACCTGAAGCAGTCCACTCTGTCATTGATCAAAAGCTACACACGCATCCACTACACACAAAAAGCTTGAGGAGTAAAGGGTCACTGGGCTACAGCTGATTGATATTCTTCACTCTCTCCTGCAAAAATCCAATCTCCCCAGAAAAATATGGCTGACATTTAGAGTATACACATACTGTGGTATTTGCTAAGGTTTTAAACAGTTATGAGTCTCAAATTCTGAGAAGGTGGTGGTGGTTTTTTTTTCTGAATACCTGATTAACAGAGAGGAAAAGCCATATTCTGAAAACTTCTGGAAACGCTTAACATATTCCAGGCCTCACCTGTTATACAAAGGAAAACCGATTGCTGTGGCGTTCAAGTTCAGAGCCACATCCTTCTCCCTCTGCACAGCACTCTAGAAGGGCAGATGTTGGAAAGCACTTCTCACCCTGGGACTTGACTGTCAAATCTAAGACTTGGAAAGGAGCCAGAGGTAAAGCGAGAAGACACTGCACGGCTCCTCGTTAACTTTTAGGAATTTCATCTTTTCTTTCATGTGGCTTTGGGTAGCATCCATGACAGAGGCAGGCAGTAGAAAGGTCAGGTTTTTTTTCCTACAGCACTGACATTCAAAAACGGAATAGTCAGACACTTAGCTTCATTTTTCTTCAGTGGTTCTAGAGCTATTTTATGTTGCATAGGAAGCATTTTCAATCTATTTAAAGAAATCTTTCAATGAGAAGATCTCTTAGACTTTGCAAATCGTTACATGGTACTGTTAAATTGAGCCTCATGAGACTAAAGCTGCTGAATTGTAACTCTGTAATGTCCAGAACAAGAATAACAGTCAGTCTGAAAAAGGCAGGGATACAAAGCTGCCTTCCCTAAGTGCGGATGGTGGGAGATACTGTACCTTCTGCTTCGCTCCCCATTATATTCCTCCAAGCACAGTGCCACAGGGAGTATTCGTCACGGTCGACAGAGAAGGAGCATGTCATGAAACAGCAGGTTTGAGAGGGAAAGGAAAAAAGAGAGAAAATAGATGTATACTGTGGCGATTAATTTTAAGACTTTGCTATCGGAGAGAGAGAGAGTTCATGTTACGGGATAACAAAATGCAATCAGGCTTTTTCTCCAAACTGCTCCTCAGAACCTGACCGTGCACCTCAACAGTTTTGCCCTCTTTGTCCCATTGTTTTTTAATATGCTTTTTAGACACTTTTTTATCTCTAATGCCTTCAATCTTATTTCCTGTTCACTTATTCTGATTGCTTTATTTCACTTTATTTAAACAGAAGACTGCCGTTGCACAAAATATCTACCAATCCCTGTTATAAATGCGCAGCGTAAAACCAATCTAAAATCTTCTGCTTTTACATCTAAATAGAGATTATGTTTAAGGTTCCCAGATAGTTACACAATAATTTCAGGGAAAAACAGAACAAGTATATAAACCTCCTGCTGATTTATAGCTCAAAACTGATTGTGAGATGACTAAAACCTGAAGATTGTTTTTGTTTTACAATATTTTCTAAGTTCCACTGAATCTTCTCTCTTACAGATGTGACTTCACAATATAGCATGATCATTTATAAGGAATGCAAAGACAGAGACATCTTGTGGCAATAACAAGAGGTATGCAAGCAAATGCACTTCTATATACTGGAAATGCCCTATAGATACATGAAGTAAGCTCGGTTTACTGCAACTTTTCAAAGTAATTTCTAAACAAAAACTTTCAAATTAAAATGTCAAAATGCTTCACTGATAAAAAAGTTTGTTATTTGAGCAACATTGCTGAAATTTTATATATGGTAAAAAAAAAAAATCTGTTAAAAAAGATTCATCTCTACTTGCACTAAACACAAGCAACGTCTATAATTTCAATTTACCTAGAAAAGAAATTTAACCAAACAAATATAAATGAAATCACTGTCCCCCACAGATCAAGGTCTGACACAAGCTTTGGAAAAATGTCTCACACCCCAAGCTGCAGCTTTTAACACCAGCTGACATAGTTTTGCATAGGCATATTATCCCTTAGTTTACTGGCATAAAAGCATCCATGCATGATATGCTAATTGTTACAAGTTACCATAAAAATAGAAAGGACTATTTCCAAAAATATTTGAAACAGATGTTGAGAGCAACATAAGACATAGGACTATATCGCCATCTGGAATGTGAGAAAACAAATACGCTAGTACTTTCAATTAGAGTAATAAATTCCTGTGAGTGGATTCACCACACCCTATCAAAAACAAGACCTCTTGCATGGCAGCAGATTAAAGAAGAACAATATTGGATCTGAAATGCTGAATGAGGTTGCAGAGTGAACATGGAGGAGATTGCTAGTAACTGACCTGGAAGACACCACAGGCTGTTTTGCCAGCTATCTAGAAAGTCAGACATTTATGGAACAGGCAATATACAGTCCAGGAAGTGTGCTCCTCCTATTGCCATTATTTTTTATTGATATTATTTCCCGTCTCCTAAAGACCAAAAATCTTTGCCTAATGCAGCTTTCCAAAGATTGCAGAGGAGGGAGAAAACAGATACAGTCAAGATCACTCATTTCTGCTTTCATGAAGTTTTACCATGGCTATTTATATATATATTTTTTTTTAATACTGTTAAAGGAAACATTTTGGTTCACCTCTGACCAGGAGACAGTTTTCATATCAACAGCTTGATAGCTTGATAGTTTTAACCCAATTCCCAATTATGAGTACAGCTTCAAGTCAGAACACACATATTGATTTTTTAAAATCAAATATAACAGCTTTAAAAAAGATAGTTTCGTTGTAAAGAGAAGGTAATCATCTTGTCACCTACTGTAAACTACGATAACAAGGAAGAATGAAACATAACAAAAAGTTCTAAGATCCACCATCTCAGAGATAATTAGTAAGGAAACAAAGCCAAAATAAACACTGCACTTGTGACACAAGCAGTTTTTGGAGTCATGCTCTCCTTCTCTCACAATTGTTTTCAGCTAAGCCCCAGCTTTCACATTAATCATAAACCAAAAGAATACTGCCTAGGAAGAATAATGGATATGGAATAAGGAGGAAAATGACTGATTAATGAAGGGGTTAGGGAAGTCAAAAGTTCCTGAGGAGCTCTGAGTGCTGTCCACAGCCAAAGAAGATAGAAGAATTCAAAGGTTTTACCAGGAAGCACTGCAGGGATGGCTGGCGATAATGAGCTTCTCACCTGGCATGAGTCCAAGTAAACGCAAAGTTTCAGCTAAATGGGGTAAGAATAATGATACCACTGTTAGGGATAGAAACGCTACATGCCTGTGAGTTTGAAAACTCAGAATACAGTATATACATCCTGCAAGGGAGTTAAAACAGCAACTAGTTACTCAGACATGTTGAGATGCTGTAAAATTGATGGAATTTCGGAGTTCTACTTTTCTGCTGCAGAGGTGATGAAGGAAAGGGAACTAACTCACCACTCTTTCAAGGTGACAGACTTATTTATTTATTTATTTGTGTAACAGAAACACAGTACACACAGTATGTGTCGTGGCAGACAGCAGAACTCAGACCACCAATGCGATCCAGATGTGCACACCTGCACACGGAGCTACACACCCCCTCCAGCGTGTGGTGGTTGTGACCTGTAAGCAGTACTCTGGGGGCACGTAAGGTGTGAAACAGTCTCTCTCATCACACCCCACTCACCCAAATAACACTTGTCTCTGCCTTCAACAAACAAAACCTCATCTTTAGGACAGCAGAAAGTAACCCAAGGAATAGGCACACGCTCACTTCTCTTTGGACTAGTGTTCTGTCACTGCCTGCTCTCCATGTCCCACTCAAACCACCCTACATCCATCAGGCATTTTCCCCATCTGCCTCTTTGAAACGTTGAGTCTGTCTTGGACTGGGGACGAACTTCTTCAATGACTGTGTCTCAGATTATCGGTCTCTCTCTTGCCCTTGCACACAGAGAAATCCAGAGGGACTAGCTTCTTCCTTGTACTTGAACACACAGATTCAAGAGTGGATGATCTGTGTCCTTTCACTGTATTCTCCTCTCCCAAAGAAAAAATATTCACAGTAACAGTCCGGCTACCTTGCATATTTTTCAGATCATCAGGGAGAAGAGTATTATGCTGCAAGAACTGGACTTGCCCAGGATTCAGAAGAAAGCCAACTTAAAAGGCTGTTCAATCAGAATTGATTACATTTACATTTTACTGTAGATAAGAAAAATCTCCTTTTATGTAATCTTTCAGGAATAAATAAAGCATGAGGAAAAAAAAAACAACCAACAACTGAAAGGGTAATAGGGTCATCCATACACTTCTGCAATGGTTGTAAAGAAACACAGATTTACCCTTGAAAAGCTACAGTTGCACCCATATTAAAAGAAAGCTTTCCATGCCAATATTTTGTGCTGTCAGACACACCACTGAAAAGAGAATATTTTAACAGAAAGTGCAGATATTATTCTGTGTCATCATCGTGGTTAAGTACACCCAATAAAACATTTTTGCAGGGGTGACAGAAGGAAAAAAAATCTGAAATATGATTATGGACCTGAAGAATGTACTGCTTAGGTAAGTACTAATAATGATCATTCCCTCACAACTGATAACCAGGTGTGTTCGGAAAAAATAAACCAGCTATTGTTCCAACAGATGTATGCATGGAACAACATTGTAGCACTGTCAAGGCTGGGGGGAGTAAGAGAAAACGGAGGAAAAAAATGGTTCAGGCAAGAGAGAAAAGCAGAAGACATGAAGAAGAAGAATATAGACGTTAAAGAAAAACAACCCCAACACAAAAAAATACCTCCCCCCAAAATGTACGTATTGGTATTGGCCTTCAGGTAACGTGTCAATATTAGTATCTACCAATACCTTTTTCTCCTCAAAGCAGTATTTTATCACTAATGCGCCTGCTGCAAACATTGTTTGATGTATAATCACTTTGCTAAGCTCTTCGATAAAATACTGTTCATTCTAGGTGGACTGAGGTGTTAACAAATTTTATGTTACAGCTACCACAGTAATCCTACAGCCAGCACAAACCTACACACCATCTCTACTGAGGCCTTACAAGGGTGAGGATAAGATGGCTGTGTATAGCCTAACAGTCCTGCTTACCCATCCCAGGTGTCTAGTCACCTTTTTACAGCAGCATCACCTCGATGGCTAATATTTGGTTAGTAGCCTATTGTATCCAACGCCTCTTCTGCCACGTGGTGGTCTGATGCTGAGTTCGGAGATGAGCAAAGCAGAGGCCTGCTGGCTGTGGCTGTATGCCAGGGATGGCGAAATAACCCTTCTCACCTTCCATTGCCTGGGTTGTCTTGCAAAGGAAAGGATGAATGCATGTGCCAGCACTCACGAGTAAGACAGGTATTTAGGATGACTGTATTTGTATACAAGACCAACCCTAACCATCCACCAGTATTTTAGAGGGTGAGTAGTGAAAAGGCAGCAAAAATAAGAATGGCTTTCACCCACAGCTGCTGTGCAACTGGAGACAGCACTGAATGTAGCAGCCAGCCCAGTTACCATCCACTGCATAATGACTTCTGCCAGCCTCCATAACCGTGTAAGAGTGCTCAGAGAAAAGTGTTTAACCCCAAGCTTTCGCAAAAGCTACATTATCTTAACCTTGTATGAGTCATTCCAAATACCAGAAAAGGTAAAGTGCTGGATCAGGAAAGCATCTGGTCTCCAGCTCTGCACTGAGACCCCTCCTGCATGGTGAAACGTTCTGCTTCACTGCTGGCTGGACAAAATGAGCAAGATTTGGCACGGAACCGAACTAGCACCAACACCTCTCTGCTGTGAACAGAGTGAAACGTGGGCCATGCAGGCTGTAGGCAGACTTTCCTCCACTGATAGGTTAGAGTACCTGCACGTTTTTCCTGTCACTAGGCATTGTGTCTTTCACGTTGTGTGTGAAGAATTGATTACTGAGGCACTACTCATTTTTAAAAACAAAAACAAAAATAAAACAAAGCAAAAAAAATAAAATAGAGAAAAGCACAAGTATAAAAACTGCCTGTCCCATTGTAAGAACCAAATATTTAAGAAATTTAAAGGACCCCATCTGAATTTTTTTCCCAAGCATTTACGTTGTTGTTGAGCAATCCACACTATCCAGCATCACTTCAATACTAGTTTATCCTATATATCAACCAAATCCCTTTTTAAAGTGTTTTGAAACCTTAAATTGCTTTACATGTGCTTTTGCTGCATAAACAATTACCATAGTCCGGGTAATTCTTAAGTATTTTTGACAGCCAGAGCAGCAAAATGTGTGTATCAATCTACTTGCTTTTACAGACTCTTTATAATCAAGAATCTGTGTTTAATTGCTGTTTAAAACTTATACTGTCAAAAAGTACAAGCTTATTGTGGTAGTCAGGGGATAGATATATAATAAATTACAATCCCTGCACAAATGCGTTTAATTTTAACTCAGTCAAATATGCTGGATAAATGACTTAATTCTTCTCACGTCCTTTCTGAGAAACTATTTATATTGTTCTACACATACCATTGACAAAACTGTTATATAATACTATTACTTAATTTCATGAGGTAAACAGTTAGACAGGACTACTCAAATAAATGCTGCTAATTCATAAAACTTGAATTTCCATGAGTTATTCTAAACAATCTTCATATTCATTTGACCTCAGGAGCAAAGGTCTGTGCTCTGAAGTATCTGCAACTCCTGCCCCCAAATAAACCAAAAGAGACATTTTTTGAGAAAAACAGTCTGGACGACAGAAAGAGAAAGCAACCAACCATATAAAAAATTCCAGCGTGGAACAAGAGATGCCATTAATTTCATTCATTTTGGGTTATGTTGGGTTTCATACAGTCCCCGGGCATGGGTAGCTGCTGCTGTATGCAAGGATGTTCAGACATCTCTGCACCACAAGCCCAAGACCAAAAGCAACAGGAGGCACATGGAAAAGACCTAATGCTGTAACTTGTACTTAGTCATGAGGTTTAGCCGGACTAACCTGGAAGCAAGGTGGGATCAGGCAGATACATGTTGCAAACAGATCCAGGATAAACAAGCGGAGCGGAGTTGGCAGTCCTGACAAGGAGATGGGGGAGGCACTAGCTGCAGCTGCCAGCTCTCTACTTTGCTTCACTAAGCTGAAAGCGGCTGAGCTTTTCGAGCAGTGTTTATTCTCAGGGCAGCAGTCTGCCCATAAATTAACATGCTACTTAGACTGTCAGTTCGCTCTTTGGCTATCTGAGCAAGCAGAGTGTAGCTCAGTTCACCGATAATGCATCTCAATTAACAACTGGAAAATCTACTGTGTATTATTGCCACTGCTGTATGAAATATTTATAATTGTTTCTAAATCAAAAGACATTGTCTACGTTTACAACGAAGCAACAGTAATACATGCTATTTGTTCTTATTAAGTACCTCCAACCTACAATTACATTGAACTCAATGTGATATCACTTCTTTAATCTAGAGGAAACAAATTGCCAACATACTTGTCACTGAACTGCATTAATCTGAGCAATATTCAAGGGGCGATGTTCACAATGTGACCAATGCTGAGCTAGTCATCATGTCTGTTGGGCGTGCCCCAGATGTTTTGACAATTATATCAACATCTCCCCAAGTGCGATGTCATAGTTAACCACTTCTCTTCTTGACACTGCTCAAAGTTTGTTCAACTTACCTGAGCAGCAGTGCTGCTGGAATGTGTTACACCCACTGCTCTTTAAGAAGCAACGTATTCATCACCGTTGCTTAAAGATCAGAAGACTGAAAGAGACCTTTACATTCATCTAGTCAGCAGAATGCAGGTAGGACATTTCACCGAGTAGAACAGCCCTACCAAAGGCTGCCTCCTTAATAGTTCATGTGAAGGAAATCATTAATAACAAAATTGGACAGTTAAAACGTTATAACAAAACCCCCAAAATTAGCATCATGAAAAACAACCCATTCATCCCATTTCCAGGGAACAAATCCCTGGCTGTCAGATGCCGTGTTGACCATTCTGTCCTCCAAGTAGCAAGTAGAAAGCTTAGCACAATTACCAGGTTAAAGCCTCGTGTTAATTCACAGATACATGGGTAGCATCTCAGGTTCACAGGCAGTAATGCTGAAACAGCAGTTTCCAGAGTCAAGAAGAAGAGGGGAGCGAAACCATGCAGCAAATGCATGGAAATCTCATCATCTCCACACAGAAAAGCTTTGTTGTGTTTTCAGAACAAGCCTCCACTGGAGCCAGTATAGCAACCACAGTTCATCAAAGGGACACCAGGTTATCTGTAACCGAGATGCTGTGGTTACAAAGTACGCTGAAAAGCATATTTTGCAGAAGTACAGAGGTCAATATGAGCTGCATGGCCCACTCTGAGCTCTGCTTCCCACCAGCCTTCATGTGCTACTTTGAAGTCCTTAGAAGTCCCTCTGCCAGGCAGCTCTGTGGCTGCAGGAACGACTGCAGAGCTTCACCTGCTGAAACTGAATCTCTTCTTCCTTCAAGCCTAGCAGTTCAAACAGAAGACACAGAAGAAAAGGTTTCTCTGAATGAAAGATATTAAAAGACATAAGGAGATCTGGGGCAACCAACACTAATCTAAGTCTCCCTCCAAGTATCAAATAGCATTAAAATTTCAAAGAGGTTTTCTACAAATTCCCTAACTCAAATTTCACAGTTTCCTCCTATCAAGTGAGTTAAGCGAGCCTGAAATAATTAATCTTTGTCATCTGAGCCATCTTTGAAGTAAATATAAACAACCAAACTCCCTGGCAGTGTGGTGTAACTGCAGAAATCAGCATGAGAGAGAAATGTACTTTACAGGCAGAGGAGATGCGTCTTCAGATTTAGACTAAAGAACCAGAGTACTCAATACATGAAAGTTATTCAAAACACTAGTTGTACATACCTAGCTACCGTGTTCAGATTTACAGAAAGGGCAGATAAGGAGGACAGTGCCAGGTAAGCAAAAGAGGGCAGACACAAATAAATTCTGGATGTACAGAGACAAGTTGAACAAGAATCTTGAAACTCAAGAGTTTTGCACTAGATCCTGAAATGAGTCCCTTGATAAGAGAAGACCACCACAAACTGCTAGCAATTGCTATTAGATATCAGGCTTCATTGCCACATAGCATTGCCATTGTCACTATGCACTAGGCTAGCACTGAGGGGTTATTTTGCCTCTTACTCAGTTCACAGAATTTCACCTTGATGTTGAGATCGTATGGGTGTGTGTAAGAAATGTTTTTTTTAAAAATCAACTCTGAGAATATTTCAATTAAACTTTTACAATCCAGAAAATATAATAAGGAGGAAAGAAAGATTGCTAAGGAGAAAGAGACTTACTTTGTCTTTGTTCGCTTACAAACTTGGGAACTTCTGACTTGCAACAGTATTTAAAAACATTAATTAATTTTATCACTGTCAGTAAGATGATATGCTTGTATCTTGCCCATACACTTGTATTAGGAATACTGTGGCCAGCAGGACTCATCTCCCTGTACTCGGCACTGGTGAGCCCACATCTCGAATACTGTGTTCAGTTTTGGGCCCCTCACTACAAGAAAGACATTGAGGTGCTGGAGTGCATCCAGAGAAGGGCAATGAAGCTGGCAAAGGGTCTAGAGCACAAGTCTCATGAGGACCAGCTGGGGGAACTGGAGTTGTTTAGCCCAGAAAAAAGCAGGCTGAGGGAAGACCTTCTCGCTCTCTACAACTGCCTGAAAGGAGGCTGTAGCGAAGTAGGAGTTGGTCTCCCAAGTAACACACGATAGGATGAGAGGAAACAGCCTCAAGTTGTGCCAGACGAGGTTTAGATTGGATATTAGGAAAAATTTCTTCACGGGAAGGGTTGTGAAGCATTGGAACAGGCTGCCCAGGGAAGCGGTTGAGTCACCATCCCTGGAGGAGTTTGAAACACCTGTAGATGTGGCTCTTAGGGACATGGTTTAGTGGTGAACTTGGCAGTGTTAGGTTTACAGTTGGACTCGGTGATCTTAAAGGTCTTTTCCAACCTAAATGATTCTATGATTTTGCTCCTATAAAGAATGGAAACACATTAATAACATGCTGAAAAAGAGTCACTAAAAATTTTATTCATAATCCAGATCAATACAACAAAAAAACATTTCTAATGGCTTCCAATTTTTTCACCAAACTAGTGCAGACACACTGGAAATATTTCTTTGCATTTGGAAATGATTCATTCATAAAGATCATCATTTCATATGACTTGACGTTTTAAAATATCCTGCATTGAATATAGAAGATCTATTACACAAAAGTTTTCTAGAGAGTAGAAAAGCATGCATAATACTGCAATAAAAATATGCATATCATCTAAAGACTTTAAGGTCTTCTTCATGGCTGCTTGGATTTTCACAGCAATGATGAATCATATCCATTCTCAAAAACCAAAAGCAGAAGATTTTCACTTAGTTGTTAGGAGCTCAGACAGGTATATTTTAATCATACCACCCAGTCCATGACACACAGTAGAACAAATCTGACCTTGTCCATCACAGAAATGTTCATCATGACCAGCCAGGGTGTGGGTTCAGTAATATTTCAGATGAAAAATACAATTCCCTAATGGAAGTATTTCAAATATGAAGGGAAAGGGCACTAAAACAGAGCGTATCATTTTCATGGTTTCTTAGTCGTTCAGATAACCTTCTCTTTTAAGCAATGATGATTCAAGTAATTTAACAGTTAACATGAAAGTAATGTTCTATACATCACTTTGAATCAAAGATGGCAAAATATAACTGTTTCTCTGTCCTCTGCTATGGTTAGCAATGGGAACTGTAGAGCCTTTAGTAAATGTCATTATAGCAAAACAGAGGATGATAGTAGCACAGATATTGTTACCACAAAGCCACACAACAGTTTTAACTTGATTGTTTCTATTTGCTCAATACATAAGTCAATTAAATGGATGTTACTGGAGTCAGGGAATATTAATACTCGTCATGTTAGAAGAATATCACTGTACAGATAGAACCAATATAATGTGGCTGCACCTGGCAACAAAACACCATCTCATGACAGCTCATGTTGTTATATCCTCATCTAGTTTATTTTCGTGGTTTCCCAATTTGATCCAAATTTGGATTTCTCTCTCCTTCTTAATTTAAAGTGCTGGCTCACTACAGACCTTTGGAAGCCATGAACTTTAAATGACTTTAAAGTCATCAACATATTTCTTAATCCTTGGCTTTTGCCATGATGAGAGAAATCTTCTATCAAGACACATCAGCAGGAAAAGTAATTATTCAAAAGGTTACTTGCAGCTTCATAAGTCTGAGAATTACCAACCTAGGATTTTGCTCTGGGAACACCTTAGTAGGTCAAAAAAGTGCATAATTTCTCCTTATCAGAAAGAATAAATATCACTTCAAAAGGTCAGTGTTAAATGTTGGTAAGATGCCTTCAGAGTTTATTGGGATAGCTTCCTCGGGACAGGCAAAGCACCAGATCCCATGATTTGCAGTGCTCACTCCAGGAATAACAGGGGCATCTCTCAAGTTCTCCCTGCTAGGAGAAAAAACAGAAGAGAAAACCCAGTCCCACTGTGGAGATTAACACACCGTGGGATCTGACTACAATATGTCTTTAGTGAGACATTCACACTCCTGCAACAGAAATAAATGCTGTTATTAATAGGGCATGTTTGGAAAAGCATAAGGTTGCACGTTTGTTTGTTTTCAGGGCAAGATTACTCATTCTCCAGTGCAGCTACTACCTCGCTCAGTTGAGTGCAATAAAATTATAGACTGGTTACCAGCAGATTTCTCTCATACAGGCACTGAATCTTAAATAGACAAAACCAGGTGCCTAAGAAGACAAATCAGAAATGCCACAGATTTTATAAAACACACTATAAAAGTGAAAAACTTGCCCCTGATGCATAAAGCATGTAAGCTGAGGATGCTCAAATTTTACTGAGATCTAACAGGGAATTTTTCTGAGCTCAGCAACATGCCAGTTCCCATTTGATCAGATTATCTAAATTTTATTTTCCTTGTGTGAATGCAGACGATGCATTACTCCTGTTCACTAAAGTCTGGGGAACAGTGAGAAATGTTGAATTTTCCAGGTAAAATTTACATAATATGCACATCTCAGTGCACCATTTTAACGTTCTGGGTTCAGTTGTAAAATGGAAGAGGAAAATAATAATCATTGGCTGCTTCAGTGGAACACTGACACAATGGAACGAGTTGTCATTGTCACCTACGCATGGCACCTATGATACCACTTGAGAGAGGAGAATCCAACAATTATACATTCATCAGGAAGAAATCCTGGGGCACTTTAGCATGAAGACAAAACAGTCATCTTGACTAATACATGTAGATTTTTGCAAATTGATCTATCATTTAAATTACTCTAGAACTGTTAACAAATTAGTCTTTCCAACAATGTAGTTATCATCTTTGCCTTTGCTAAATAAACACTACATTCAGGCCTAACAAGGGAATTTTGATTTTAGCTCTTAGAGGAGATTTAATGTATTCATGTTATTAATGATTTATAACACTTTCCCTCAGATTTCACTCATTCTGCTGCTGAAGATTCTTTTTTAAATTAATTCTTCTGTGACAGATGTCTGTGCATGACTTTAAAGAGATATTCATGCAGGGGACTGTCATCAGCATATTGGGGAAATATTTTAAATATTTAAGAGAGTATTATTAATGCAACAAAGAAGATCAGAGTAACGAATGAAGAAACACAGCACCAGAACCAAAGTCTCGTTTTTAATTATTAGAAAGAAATTCCAGTCCAAGCATTCCTGATATTTTCAGATGTTCTAGACCCAGTTTTATATAAGTTATTACATAACCCTCAGACTTATAAAAGACTGGCATTTTTACACAGTTCTGGTTTGGGTATCTTTTGACTATGGGTCTCCTGAGGAAATGCAAAGAAAAACTCCCAGTTGTTTCCACAGTACAGTAGGACTTTGGGAACTTAGTTTAAGAACCTACTCTACTCATCTATTATGTGTCCACAAGCAAGTAGCTTCTGTGTGCCAAATTTGTTCATTATTCTGATGAGTTTAAAAGTTATGAAAATGGAGACTACATAAACAATACCAGCAGAAAGATAAGTACTGGGTAAGTACTGTCCAAGGAAGGTACCAGTACCAAATCAAAACCAGAATACCATGCAAGAGCTTTTAAAAAAAAAACACCAAAAAAAAACCCCTAGACACCACTCCTTTTTAAGATCTTCTGAAACCAAATGTTGTAGAAAATTTAGAATGCAAAATAACATTTAACCAGTAGTAACTGTAGCCTAGAAAAATAACTAATATTGTAGGTTTAATTACTTCAAGTATGCCTCTGCAACCCCTTTTTTTCTTGAACTTTTTTCTTTCTGTGCTTGAATGAAAATGAAATTTAGTATAAACACATATGGAAGTAGTGGAGAAAGATACTGATGTTTGAGCCTCCCAGGGAAAGTGTTCCATCTGACTGTGTTGCCAGAATGGAATTAATATTCACCTACAAATTTGTAAGAAGTACTCTACGGCACTGCTAATGATTTCACTCTCCTTCCTGTCTGTCTGGACTTTTAATTAAAGAAAAACTTTCAAGGAACTTATTATCAGAACCTATTCTGGTTCTCTGAAATGATTGATTAGCAACACTCCACTTATTTTGTAACAGTACTAGCAATCAATGAAAGCAATTACACTCATAATAGAGTACACAGAGAAACACAAGATTTGATGACCCTTTAAAACTTCAGTTATCCTTGTAGCTAAATAATATTACTAAAACACTCCATCTATATTAATGATTTATACTGCTGACCAGTCCTATTGTGCTTAACCACTTGCTGTGCTAATTAGACAGGCTACCTGGAGTTTCTGGCTTTTCCCTCATTTTGGATTGTAGGACATTGCCTTCACGTAACAGGTTTTTGGTGGGTAATGATGGGTAGTAATGTGCCTGTAATTTTGGTTTTATCATAACATTGTTTTCATTATCTGTCCATAAAGAGTACCATGAAAACAATATTGATATTCAAATTGCACAAGAGATAAAGAACTTTTCTGGACAAGCGATATGTTTTCCACCTTCATTTGAACGTAAACAAGTGGCTACACACAACGCAGCATTGACACATATGCTCATCTGACAGATCTATAGCTTAGAACGCTTTTGTGGTGGTTTTCACCACATGGATCTCAAAAGCTTAAGCAATGTATTTGTTGCGTTCCATACATCATGAACCTGTGTCAGGACCATAGCAGAGGCACCTAAGTTCCTGCAGACGATAGATCTATGTCTGAAAAAAATAAAACTCCAACTTCATTTGTTGGAAGAGCACACCCTCCTTCTCACCAGCTCCTTCCTCTTGCCTCATACACCCAGAGGAGCTCCCAGATCACTGAACGGGAACCAGAATGGGTTTTGACTGGAAGTCTAAATTGGAGATCACAATCTGAGATTGTCAGGACTCTTTATATATATTTGAATGCCACTTCTTCATACTGTAAGCGTCAAAGGAGGAACCAGCAGTTTCAAGACACAGGGTGCGTGCAAAGTTAATGTAGTGTTTAATTAATTCCAGTCGACATAACAATGTTTGTTAATAAAATCAGAATTTCAAACTGATGCATTTGCATATTTCTTCATGACAACAAAAAAGCAAAACAATAGATTGTTTAAAGATGCATTGTTACTTGGAGTTACAGTGATGATACAGTGTTTGTGATGAGCAAACCTAGCATTATTTATAGCACTGAATGTATTAATTACTGATAACTTCCATGCCCACCTTTGTATCAGCAGAATTTCACTAAATACTATCTTACAGAATTATTTGTCAATTGTTAAATTTGTAAGTGTTTCTCAAAGTGCAGTTTGTCCTCCCATCATGACTTCAGCTACTTGACACATTTGTCTTGCTCCAAAGTTAACCTTAAAAAAATGCATAAATGCTAAAAATCCAAGCAAGAAGCATTGGGAGTTTCAAACTACCATTATGAAGAAGAAACCAAACAGACCAACTTCTAGTTTGCTAAAATCTCTGATTACAGGCAGGAAACAGCGGCATAGCAAAGCTGCTCTCAGGAAGACACAGTTACTGACAGTAAAACCAAGGAGGCTGGAATGCATACGCAGCATGTCTGAAAACACAGCATGGGCTCCAAATACCAATTCACAGCCAAGAACAGAAGAGACTAGTGAAACAAATACATTGACACGGTGTATGGATAGCATCTTTTTTTTCTTTTTTTTTTTCATGAGAGCTTTCAATTTTTTTAAAAGGCACATGCTGAGGTCCATTGTAAAATGTAGTTAGAATTGCTAAAATTCACTGATGACTTTTCCCTAACAATTAGATTTTCTTATTCATTGCATGTAACATAGGACAACTACTCCTCATGAAAAAGGACATAAATGAGCAAAACAGTGCAATAATTCCACAAGTCCATCTATGTTGAAACAACTAAACCTGAAGAAACTGAAACAGGAAATTAACCAGCTTTTAACAGCTAAGGTTACCAGAAACCTTGCATTAGCCGACAGATATCTGTAGTAAAAGCCAGAAATGCCCCCAAGCACATTTTGCTACTTCACGTACGAACCAGGAGTAATTTCGAGCTAAATGCACAACATGAATAATTATTCTGAGTTAATGCAACCATGATAATTAGAGCACTTGAAAAAGAATGGTGACTGGCACTACCAGAGCATAAAGGGGTGCTAGCAACAAACATGGTAAGTCATTATCTCTGGTGGGAGGGAGAGACACAAGTAATTACTACCTGCAGATCACTAAGGGCTTGGTTGAGATACAGTGTGAGGGAAATGGCAGTGTGTTATGAAACCGGTGTCTTTATTAAATCTGTAATTTCAGTATCCAGGGTTACACTCCAGTCCGGCTGGAGTCAGGCTCCCTGCTCCCAGGCATGCCTGTGGAAAGCACTGCCTGCACGAGGTCCTCTCGAGGAGCAGGACCGAGAGGTCAGGAACCACACAGCTGGTTTTAAGACAAATGGTTCCTCAGTCCAGTGTCAGTCATGTGCAAATTCATTAGAGTCATGATGATCTTTTGTGGTCCTCTTTTATTTGCTCTTCATAAAACAACTCTAAGGCAATCAAACCAGTGACTACGCCGTTAAAGTACAGCCTGGTTCCTCCAGGAATTACTTCAAAATAAGTGAAAAAACCTTAATGTAGCATGTCTTTTGGTTGTTGTCAATCACCTAGCAACAGAGTGACAGAGTACTCCATTAAATATACATGTTAAAACTCTTGGAGTACAGAGAATACTAAAGATGTTTACAGCCAGACTCGGTTTTCATGGTGGTTTAATTTATACGTAAAGAACAGGCTCTGCACCTCCCACCCAGCAGTGTTTCAAAAGCAGGACCCCACCTACGCTTTCATTTTTGGCCTCTTCTGAGGGGGAATGGTTTGGTAAGAGCAAACTGCGTGGGAGTACTGCTCTCCCCAGCTCGGGATGGGTTAATGTCTCCGTTTTTGGTCTACTTACAAGTAGCATTTTATCAGCCCAAGAAAACAACTTTTTATGTAATTTTTCCCCTAGCTACACAATCTCAGTAACCACCAAAGGTCCTTAAAGATTTCTGACGGGGAGAAGACACTTAAAAAAATAGCTTTCTAACTGACTGTAGCAACACGGTTACTGGTGGATCTTTGCAAACAGCTCTAACAAGTTGAAACATATCTATATATATTTTATTACAGTCTTCTGAGTCCAAAGCTACCTGATGGCTCTGTTTTATGAGAGCTATTAAGTATTAGGTACATTACAGCCTCTGGTGTCTAAGTCACTTGGAGCAGGGGGGGGAACAGTTAATTTTTCTTAGGTCTCCTTGACCTTCATTAGAAAGTTTCCCCAAATATCTACGTGCTGCAGACTCTCAAAGCCTAGCTTAGTAAGACTGGCTACTATGCCTACAGGAACTGCCATAAATAACCACGAAAATTCTTTCCCTAATCACAATCCTGCGAGGAAATAGCAAGAGGCCATCGTGTGATCTCACACCATCAAACAGGCACTATTTTTAACAGAGAGCTTGACTTCTCAAGAGCGATTTCACTGGTCCTTTTGAAATAAGTGAAAAAATTAAATAAAAGCATGCCATCTTAACTGTAAATTGGTATTTTCTTTCAAAATAAGGTATTTTGATAATCAACAACATTGGCCTCAAATTTTAGGCTGGCAATGAAAATTACTGAAATTGCAAACTCATTAAGTGGACCTGGAATTAATCACCAAGCTTGAAGTTGCAAAAAGCACACAGACAAACACATCTCTTTAGAAAACAAAACAAAACCCCACAAGCCTCCACAATAACTTTGAATGACTGCAAGTGATGAGACATTAGAGTTTTACTTTAGAGGTGAATAAGATCATCTATCAGAAGAATTTCCTAAAGACAAACTGAAGCTTAGTCAGCTTTGGCCATTACCAGCCTCACAGATTGAGGGCATTTGGCACAGAGGACTTCTGGGCATTTGCTTAACCCAAACAAATCGGTGATGTGGGTCACAGACCACACAAGGAACATATTCCCTCATTTAAAATTTTTCATTTTTTTTCTTCAGAAAATGAAAAATAACAGACAGGTGGCGTTTTGGGTTTTTTCCCTTCTTCTTCTCTACATTTATAGTCTTCCCTGCTGTGCTTGGTCACATATGTGAAAAACAGCACTGAAGAACCAAATAATCAAAAATTCATTTAAAATATGTTTTCAGCTAGGAAGGTTATATTTTCCCTGATACAGTCCTCAGGTGGCCTCATTTTATCTTTATGAAAAAAGAAACACCTAAAAAACCACATGTATTACATTCAGTCAGAAACTCTGCTACCTTTTATCATTGTTTTCTAACAGGATTATGATGCTCCCAGCACCATAGCTATTATGAGCTCTGATAAGGTTACAGCAGATATCCAGAATTGCATTGCCCATTGTTCATAAAAATGAGTCTGAGCTTCACACAGCAGAAGGCTGAACAGTGCAGAGCACAGAACAGTTTTGACCAGAAAAGAAACAGACATAGGGGAGCAGAAAACAGGAGGGTCGAGGCAGCTTCATGAAAGGTTCACGAGACTCATGTGCTTCATCTCAACAGACTAGTACAAGTAAAGAATGGAACACAAAAAAAAGCAATGTAAGATACTTATAAAGTGCTTTGAGATTTAACCTAAGCACATTGATTGATGCAAGCAGCAACTCAATTTCTATTTTCTGTGGGAACCTGCTGCCCTAATAACATTGGAAACATGAACCAGATCATAGACTCTTAGACTCTAGTATGAAATTAATTCATTCTGTTCTTTTTTTTTTTTTTTCCCCTGATCCTGCAGGGGCAGGAAATTACTTGGATAAAGTTAGAGGACGCAGTCAAACCTCAGCAATTCACTGTGATTGTTTTTAGCATTTATAGTAACATGCTTTTTTGAGTGGGCTGCAGATAGAAACAGAAACTCGCATAGAAACCCAAACTTATATTTACTTACTCCATTTTTTCCTTAGATCACAGAAGTGCTGAATCCCACCTGCAAGACTTTTCTGGCAGCTTTATTTCTGTCCTGACTCAAGGTTGAGTGAGATCCAGATGAAATCTATCTAGGTGCCAAAATAGACTGTTCTTTCCCATTCCAAATTCAAGTCTTCATAAACTACTGACATTCCTATCTGTGGTTGTGCTCCTTCTAACGTGCCTTCACAAGAAAACCGGCAAAATGGGAGAGGGCATAGGTAGGGAAGGAGAAAGAGGAAGTATTGGTTAAAAACATGACAAATTCAGTACACTGACTTCCTGAAACTTTTTAAAAATGTCTTAAGATTGCATGATTTTATAAGCTTCTATAATTAGAAATTCAAAAAAGTTTAACCTTAACCTAAATGAGCTGTTTCTTTAAATTTGGATATTCTCAATTTTTCTTTCAGGTTATGTGATGCCCATTTTTGATTAAAATAGTATAAATTCTAGTGAAAAAAAAGCACTTGACATCATCAAGGCATATGTAGTACAGGGAAACATAAGAAGAATAATGTTCTAAAATGGTTCTTAGCAAGACAGATACAATTTACACCATACAATTTAGACAACTTTACAGATTATTGTACCTTGCTTGATTCTGTCTTTGAGACATAGTGACCTTAGCATATGTGGATTAATTTAGCAGAATATGGGAACTTTGATAGCACTCAGTGAGAGACAGAAAGAGACCCACCTCTTACAGAGCTGAGTCTATCCACTGATCCAAGATCCTACCATGCCAGTTCAACGCACTGATTTTTAGACAGGTGAAACATTTGAATTGTACCACGAGGGTAATGTAGAAGTCATAATTGACTAATTGACTTCAGATCTGCTGATGTCCGATGCTGTGTAGGTCAGTCCGCTGGATAGAGCTGATGGCCTAAAGGACAGAAGTCCTTACTTGCGATGAGTCATTGTGGAGAGCTCATTCTCATGTGAATAGAAAGGTATTTGCACCAACTGAAGTAAAAGAAAGTAACATTGAAGGAATTAGGAGATATTAGTATTTCCTTTCTCCCTGTACCCTTTAAAAGATCATGATCAAATGATGAAAACACTGCAGTGAGACTTATCCTTTCTTTACACAGATCTTCTTTCACGCTAGGAGGCGGCAATGTTTTGTAAAGACAAAGTCTGACTGCTGCTCTGCCCCTAAGGCTTGTGGAGGGTAACAGAAGATATAATTTCCGTGACATTGACCTCTGTCAGGGATTATTGCATCATATTAAAAAGTTTTTTTTTTTTTAAAAAAAAGTACATTAAACTATTTAAAATGCGTACTTATCCAGTTTATAATACTTTATTTGTTATACCACTGAATTCTTCCATGTTATAAAGCATTTTAATTTATCAAGGTGACTCGTTTTTTACAAGTAGCACAGCCGAACAGACTAGAATACAAATAACCATTAGGAGTGTGGTGCTTGTAGGGAATAAGCCTTAGAGAAGACAGTATGTAAGTTTCTGTGTCTGAAGTTGCTCGTTTACCTCTCTCTCTCGTGCCTCCGCTCCTCCCCCATTTTACTCCGTTTCATATTCTCTAATTATGGATGCTCTTGTCAACATTTAAAGAGCTGTTATCTGTAATTATTGATGACAGCTGCAAGGTGTGTTGAACTCCTCTGAAATAAACTAATTAAGAACAATTCTAGTGACTAGAAAGCATAAAATTCAGCACAGGCTTCTCTGAACCCAACACTAATAGAAAGCTTATGTAACTTTCCCCATCCGTTATTACTGCTCTCCTGCTTTAATTAAAGGACCCATAAATGACTGAAGAAGACATACGTCAGTGGAACTGCAATTTTCTTTTTGGAGGATGGACATAATTGCAAGCCAACAGGAAGACTGTAATGAACGTAAGGAGAAGGAAAAAGAAAAATAAAGCAATACTGTACCATGATTGAAAATCACACCAATTTACATAACCAGGTCTAGCACTAGCTCAAGTATTCCAGAAAGACAAATAACTGAATTCTTAACCACCAACTGCTACAAAGTCTGATGTCCAGTCAGCACCTTATTTACATGTAGACAGAATTAATCAAAACACTATAAAGCACACATGGACATGGAGCAGACAATCTTGCTCTCCTCTGCATTAAATACAGTATATGCACTGTTAACAACTTTACTGATAAGATGCTTGTAAGAGCCTCCTTATTTGCTAGACAATTTAGCGATATCACTATAGAGCTACCTGAGATGTCTGGCAAACAAGTGGGGCTTTGCAATCCAAGGTAATGGTGCTTATCCCTAGAAACATTCAAAGCAGCAGCTGCCCTGAAAAAAACAATGTGGTGTGGTGCTGTTGCATGTCTCTAGGTCCTGTGTGGAAATGGATGCTACACTATACTGGTACTGTTGCTGCTGGATTGACAAGGTCCCCAAAAGCACTTCAGATGAAAGAAATACGGACAGATTTGAAACATGAAGCCCCAAAAGAGAATGACACCGCTCCAGATGAAAGCAGCCGAGACCAATCAGACTGAAACAACCACCTACCAAACTGGGTAACATCCCCTTGCATGGATTCTCTTAAAGATAGTGGTTTTATTACTTGTTTCTGAGAACACTACTCTTAAAAGCTATCAACCACAAACAGGTGGTTTTCACATACTGGGAAGAAAACAAAACCCAAAACCTCGAAATCACTTCAGCTATACATTCAACATAGCAGAGTCACCTTACCTTCAATACCAAGGTTAAGTTACTAGTTAGCGGGAGCTACCTAGAACATTCTGAAGGTAAATGCATTGGGGTAGAGATGAAACCAACATGCCGAAGTCACTAATAATGGCTATTCAGGCCACAAAGCAGATGAAAGAATTAAACACCTGCGCTGTGTTCCTAGGAAAGAGTCTACCGTAATACTGAGGTGTGCTCCATTAGCCTTGGTAAGGAGAGCAAAAGGAGCATTTTGCAGTAGAGTAGGGAGGACTTTCTGTTCCACCCGAGATTAACACCAAGTCATGGTGCAGGAAAAAGCTGAAGTCAGGCTTAAGTCTAGGATGTGTATGTCAAACACCAGTGTAACTTTGGGGTGTATCTGTTGTGGTTTTAATTAAGGCCAGTATTGGGGACAAAACTGAAGCATGTGGATTTTTTTGTCCAACTGAAACTATGCAGGAAATCATCACAAGAGTACCTATAATTGATATGGTGTATGGGATCATCCAGCTAAACAGGTTTTGGAGCACAAAGGCGAAACGCAGGGAGTTGTCATTCAACTCTGCTTCCGTCTTGCCTTGACGTATCCTTATCTACGCAGAGATGACTGGGGGGAGCTGCGGACATGGCTGAGCCCGAGCTTGCCTGAACACTGCGTCATACTAAGAACTGAAACCCAGATGGAGCCTTGAATAATCCCTTAAACAAAATGCCCTGAGTCCCATCCCACCACCATTCAGTAACTTTGTGCACTAGACATCACAAAATTAGCAGTACAGATTAAGGTCACACCACCAGAGATACACATTCCAGATAGTATAATCCACTCAGGCATAATCCTGCCCACCCATCAAATCAGGAAATAAAAAACGTCAGGTTTGGGGAGCAAAATGAGGAGTCTTTTCCAACGACACAGCTGGCCCATAAGAGAGTCTTCCCCCCTTGTCCAGGACACTGTACAAGGTAATTTCCCAGGGATTCCCAGGCCTTACCTGAGAGAGAGGGTAGGTGATTAAGAAACGTAAGTATAGTATTTGACATTCTTTAAGATCATGATTAGTGCACTCTTTTAAGGTATTAATACGTAGTGCGCTTGTGGTTTGCGGTAGTACCTTCCGGACACCACATGTGGGTTGTAACAGTGTATCCTGTGAACTGCTTTTCGAATTGCAATAGTGAATTCTCTGTTGTATCCATAAAACCTGCAATAGTGGCGCATTAGACCTGTGAGTGAAATTCAAATAAACTGTTAGTCTGAACCTTACAGTGAAGTCTCTTTCTCTCCACCACGTATGGTTCTTGGGTTATTCTTTCATCCTTAGTGAACTGATGTTCTTTGGTAGACTAAATTCTAACCTGTGAAATCACAACAGGTTTCAACAGTACCAACTTGCCTTGATGGAATATTTTCGCTTTCCACTTCCAAAGTGGAGGAAAAAAAAAAGCTTATTAGCAGTCTGTTCCCTCCTTGCAGGGCAATGCTTTAAGTTTTCAGATAATCTATGGGGCTGAGAAAGAAAAGAACCTATTGTGAATTTTCAAGATCATGTCACCTACAGTAAATATCATATTCCTAAATGGATGTACTGATAATTGCATTCCTAGACTCAAAGTTAGTTCCACACAGTTACTTTCTCTTAATACACATATTTTTATGGCATTATCTACATTATAGACAGGAAAGACATATGTAGAAAACTCATTATTTTTTTTTTTTGGTATAGCATGTGCATGCATAAACATACACAGCTGTAATCAATCTGTCTTTCTCATAAAATTTCTTAAGAGAAAGTAATAGAAGACACCTTTATATATTTTTCACAAAGTTGCTTGGTAAACAGAAGCTGGGCAGTACAGGCAATGATTAGGTCCTACTTATATACTGAAATAACTGCTGTGAAAAAGGTAAATATTAAGTAGTTGAGGACATTTTTCCAATCATTTCTATTGGATGGCCTCTCTGAGGTGGTGAACATCAAACTTGTTCTGTTTCCCATCTATTCATGTAATTTATGCAAGATCCTTGTTGACATACTTCAGAATTGTGTTTCTCTGCCTGAATCAAAGCATGGCTGATAGTACAGCTGTGAAGAAACACATTTGTGGAGAATTAGACTCAATATTACAACATGTAGAATTTATCTTCAAACTGCCAAACTCATCTGCAGCCCCAAAAGGCTCTTTAATGGCTTTATCTACTCACAAATTCAGGGCAGTGATGTACCTCCCAGTTTTGGGACAAAAAAACCCCACACACAACACCAAAAAACCCAAACCAACCCATCCTGTAAGATAAATGATTTTGTCATTCTGAGCAAGGAGACTCAAGATTAGATAGCTTGAATACTTCAGAAAGTATCAACATAGAACAAGTCTGAATGAGGAAAAAAACATACTGAGCACATAAAATGTTGGCCACATTGGTGAAATTTCCAGGTGTTCGCATGACTATCAGTGATTAAGAGCATACTTTCTTCAGGAAAACATACAGCCACAGCTGCTCTCTCAGTTCTGGACACAGGTACAAAATGAGGAATTCACTCTTATCTCTTTCCCTGCTGCCATGATGCTGGTCCTCATGAGAATGAATCTACATGAAGAACAGTTTGGCTACAGTGACAGCCTTTGGTGCAGTGTAATACCTCTCACATGAAAAAGTTCCCCCTAAAGAATTAATGCTTACCACTTTACGTGTAATTTATGAGTAACTTATATAAAAATGACCATATAAATAAGGTGAGAAGAGCTAAAGTTCAAGAGTTTTTTTCCTGTATAGCAAAAAACAATAACGACAAGATGTAAATAAATGGAACTGGCTTCCATCTTCCAGTTGTTTTAATGGGACCATGAGGACTTAAGACAAAAAACCCGCAAATGTTAATTTTAATAGCAAACCAGCTAGATTCTTAGAAATTAGACAGTCTAAGGCAATATAAATGAAGACTGACAGGCACATAGAAGGACATATCAAAGAGTTGTATTGGTTTAATTTTCTTCAGAATTAAAATAGAAATATATGCATCTTTGTAAGAACTACATACATTTTATTTAGATAAAGGCGTGCAATGAGAAAAGTATGATTCTCTGCCATTGCTGAGAAAAAAAGAGAGGGACAATATTAACAGTTACATTCATTTCATAATTTTCTGCCTACAGCAATTAAAACAGCTTGCTTATTAGCAGTATAATGAATCAGTACACTGATTTTAAGTAGCCTGCAAATGTTTCAGTCGTTGATTCTGAACTAATTGAAGCTTCTGTCTTCTGAAGTTCTTCGCTGCTGTGGTACCTGATCAAGCAGTTCAGAGTTTGGCATAATCTTTCAAGATCATTTCCAATTTCTGGCTCAGCATGATGTTCCCCTTCACTTTTAATTTACCAGAAAAGAATGCCTACAAAAAGCAGAGGAAATTAAAAAAAGAAATGTATTCAACTGTTCACCCACAATCCAAAGAGTTGCTAGAACCAAACAAGGTAAGCGTGGTTGTTTAGTGCTCAGGAGAAAGCCTTCAGTGTGCAATGTCCATTGCTAATTAAGAGAAAACCATCCGAGTGCAATTTTATTAGCATCCAGAATCACAGTTTTCTATCTAGAGTGCAGGCAAGGCCAAGTCTACCACTCAGGGAAAACAAAACAAAACAACTTCAGTGGCCTCCATTTCTTTTCTATGTATAGCACAGAGCACTCCTCCTGGTGTAAGATGAACTTCTTCACAGAGCTAATGGCAAAACTTCACCAAGGCACAAAAATAAAGCTCTCAGTCCTCCCCTCCCTATGCTACAGATATCCATGTATCGTTATACGGAATCAGAAAGTGGAATGAAAAGGACATTTAAGGAAAATTAAAGGCCTAATGAAAAGGTCAGCAACTACTCACTCAAATTCATAACAAATCCAAATGGGAACTTACACGATACATGTACAAAGAAATGCACTGACTTTATACATAGCATATTACAACAAACAGGAACTAAACAAGATTTCGTTGCTTTTGCAGAATCATGTATCATCCAATATTTTCACTGAAATGCTCATGTATCACATTGTTATTGTCCCTGTTTCAAAGAGCTGTATACCCTGTTTCAATCTGGTTCAGTATTTTTTTTTAAACTAGTTTTGCTTCGCTGTGGCTTGGCAATTTGAAAGCTCTTTGAAAGTTCTGAAACAATGTGCTTTTGCATAGTTCCATTAACTTGAAATACATTCAAATAAGAAATAGAGAGAGCCACCAGAAAAGGATTTGAATAGATGCTTTGAGCTTCTTTAGATGAAAAATTTCACGGAAACTCAAAGGAAATACTAGTGCCTAAGAACAGATAATGTTCCTGAATTGCAATCACTGTTCTTTAGCATTCTGAAGATTACACGTCAACATCTTGTTTGTTTATGCTTTATGTCTGCTATATACAGAGGGTCACAAAGGATTTTACTCATGTGGTATGTAGGACTTAAACATTTGACATCATCGTTAGTCTCCAATTTTACAATGAAATTCTCCAACAACTACTGCTTGGGATCAAAGAAAATGAACTGTTCGATATATGATGTGCTTAATTAAAGTCTTCATTTGCTCAAGCTTTAATCTGTAAGCTGACATATTAAATTTGTGACAGTTTAATTTACTTTTACACATGGCATTTTTATTAGCAAAATTAGTAGTTTTAAGCACTTGATTACTCCAAGAAGCTAAAAGTGCAGCTCAAGATTACTTATCTTTTTAGAATGTTTCTTTCCCTTAAAAATCTACCTAGTTTGCATCAATTTTGACCAGTTTCAATGGATCTACACCCATGCGTTGTCTGAGACTTCTCTTTGCTGCAGTAGTAGCAGTAAATGAGAATACTGCAACAAAAACCAAATTCCTGCAACATGACCAACCAAAACAGCCTGAATGATCAAACTGACAAAAACCTAACCTTGCAAATGTGACGTGCCAGGGAACAAACAAACTACTAACTTTGTACTGCCAGGCTTTATGCCATTTGAGGTATCTTTGTCTCAAGATGACAAAAGTGGCATAAATTCCTCATCATGTCCTCCAACTCAGTATAAAGTAGTGATGTGCTTATACCCCACCTGGGTATACTCTGGTTTACACTGTCAAAACATCTACCATTGTGGATTGTATGTGGATTGTGGATGTAGCATGTGGGTGCAGCAGAGAGCTACAAAGATGATTAGGGGACTGGAACACCTCTCTTATGAGGAAAGGCTGAGGGATTTGGGTCTCTTCAGTCTGGAAAAAAGACGTCTGAAGGGTGACCTTATCAACACTTATAAATACTTAAAGGGTGGGTGTCAGGAGGATGGGGCCAGGCTCTTTTCAGTGGTGCCCGGGGACAGGACAAGAGGCAATGGGCACAAACTTGAACATAGGAAGTTCCACCTAAACATGAGGAGGAACTTCTTTACCCTGAGGGTGGCAGAGCACTGGAACAGGCTGCCCAGAGAGGTGGTGGAGTCTCCAACTCTGGAGACATTCAAAACCCACCTGGATGTGTTCCTGTGTAACCTGCTCTAGGTGACCCTGCTCTGGCAGGGGGGTTGGACTAGATGATCTCCAGAGGTCCCTTCCAACCCTGTGATTCTATGACTCTATGATTCTATGATTTCAGAATGCATACAGTCATGAACCAGAACTTGATTCAAGGCAAATAATATGTCCCCATTCAAGTGCGTATGTCTGTGAGGCACAGGATATACCTTCTGGGGGTTGGTCTTTTGTTGTACCACATCCATGAAATCCTCATCCGAGAGAGTGAAGGTGGTATCAGCAGAATTTCTTGCGGGTCCTTGATAAACTGATCCAGAGCCATTCTTTAAGTCAATTGCTGCAAAGAACCAGCAAAGATTTTTTCAAAATAAAGATAAAATTTTCAGCCTAAAGAACACTATTCTCCCCATCTCTTATTATGAAGCATCCAGTCCACGCATAAATCTTGAGCTAACAGTCACCTGGAAAATGAAAGGGTTTTAATTCTTGTTCTTTAATGAAAGAAAATAATTGAGACTAGAATAGAAAAAAAGTTGTTTCTGTACTAAGGGGGAAGGGGCTTACAGCAAGGACTGACATTTGAAAATTCTTGCATAGATGGCAAAACCCATTTTTAAATAACACTTAAGATTCGCAAGATATTAATTTTTGCAATTATCGCAAAAACGCTAAAGCTACTAAAAAAAGCTTTAATGTTTTAGAGCACTCGTATATTCAGAAAAGGCACATGTGGTGGTGTTCAAACATGCTGCTGCCATTTTCCCCGTTCTGCCCCACAGGCAATAAAGCCTGTTCTGCTTCATGCAGAGAACAGTTAAAGCCTTGCCAAATTATCTGTCTGTCTCTTATGGAAAGCCAAAAATTCCTCAAAGTGTGTGGAGCTTCCGAGTGTTCTTTTCCCACACCAAATCCAGTTGGCGGCTGGTCACGAGTGGTGTTCCCCGGGGCTCAGTATTGGGGCCAGTTCTCTTTAATATCTTTATCAATGATCTGGATGAGGGGATTGAGTGCACCCTCAGTGAGTTTGCAGATGACACCAAGTTGGGTGGGAGTGTCGACCTGCTTGAGGGTAGGATGGCTCTCCAGGGGATCTGGACAGGCTGGATTGATGGGCCAAGGCCAATGGCATGATGTCCAACAAGGCCAAGTGCCTGGTCCTGCACCTGGGTCACAACAACCCCATGCAGCATTACAAGCTTTGGGAGGAGTGACTGGAGAGCTGCCTGGCAGAAAAAGCTGTCTGGGGGTGTTGGTTGACAGACGTCTGAATATGAGCCAGCAGCGTGCCCAGGTGGCCAAGAAGGCCAACAGCATCCTGGTATCAGAAATAGTGTGGCCAGCAGGACTAGGGAAGTCCCCCTACACTTAGCACTGGAGAGGCCACACCTCGAGTACTGTGTCCAGTTTTGGGCCCCTCACCAAAAAAAAAAAAAAAAAAAAAAAAAAAAGACAGTGAGGTGCTGGAGCGGGTCCAGAGAAAGGCAACGAAGCTGGTGAAGGGCCTGGAGCACAAATCTTATGAAAAGAGCAGCTGAGGGAACCGGGATTGTTTAGCCAGAGAAAAGGAGGCTGAGGGGAGACCTTATCGCTCTCTACAGCTACCTGAAAGGAGGATGGAGAGAGGTGGGGGTCAGTCTCTGCTCCCAGGTAACAAGCAGTAGGACAAGAGGAAAAGGCCTCAAGTTGCACCAGGGGAGTTTAGACTGGATATTATGAAAAACTTTTACACTGAAAGGCTTCTCAAGCATTGGAACAGGCTGCCCAGGGAAGTGGTTGAGTCACCATCCCTGGAGGTATTTAAAAGACGGGTAGACAGAGATATGGTTAATAAACCATATAATAAATAGATGGCTTTTGTCAGAGTTAGGTCGATGGTTGGACTAGATGATCTGAAAGGTCCCTTCCAACCTCAGTGATTCTATGATTCTATGAAATGACTTGCCAAAATAATCCATTACAAGGCTAAGACTATGAGGTATTGTGTCATTTGTTTAAAAGAATATTAGAAGAGTATTTTGACAAGATGTGGTGACCAAATCATTCTCAGATTTTGCAAATTCCCAGTCTTTCCCTTTACACCTTTTCCTCTTGTTCTCCTCCTGCTTTTTAAGCACAAAACAAAATCTTTATTCAAGTGTATGTTCCCTTAAGGACATGACATCTCTAATCACAGAATCATGGCTGCCTAGGCAATACTAATACTGTCAGTTGGTTTCTCTTAGTTGTCAAATTTTAAGACACTGGCCTAACTATGGAGACCTATTTCTGCATAAACTCTCACATGTATTTTTTTCCAAATAATTTTTCTGAAAGGGTAAGGTGAACTATACAGACTGGGAACAGCTTTTGTCTGTTTAAGTTAGGTCTTTCATTTTTTGAAATCAGTTCTAAGTAATATTTATCCAGTTATAATAAAACTAGAAGGGGAATTAAGTGTACAATAATGCTCAGTGAGAAGTGACATACTGGATTATTATTATCCACTTGATTTTAAGGTAAATGACAATTTCAGGAACGGGTTTAATGTACATCACTAACTTGATGCAATAAGAGGAGGAGAAAGAAAAAAAAATTACTGAGCGCCAGATGAACAATCTATGCCTTCTGTGTTCACGGGTGGGAGCTGTGTAACATTCTTTTGATCCAAACCAGCTACTATATAGTCTAACGTTGTAAGCAAGCCTTTAAACATTGCTCCTATCGTTTATGCAGCAACAAACTATTATTTAAAAAAAAATTAAAAAATCATCTATTGAATTGAGATGAAAGTTTCACAGTGGATTCCAACTCCCCAGCTTAACTGTCAACGTGCTTTTAAAATATACCTCTACCCAAATGCTAGCAATGTTCTGAACCATAGAAATGTAGCCAAACTGAGCTCCCTTTGAGACAAATAGCACTGGTGAGCAAGCCCCACACGTAAACTCACAAAACGCACAAGTGGTATTCTCAGATGCTTACAGTTCTTTTTTTTTTAATTACTTCTGGACCTTAGAAATCAAAAGAGCATAAGTCCCTTCTTGTGCTTCATTTTGCATGCATTAATTGTTTTGTCTGTCCCTCCCATTCCCAGACTGTTCCAGAAGGGAACCCAGATGGTGACATAACTCCCAAGAAACAACAGACACTCTTCTTCTCTTTCTCTACTAAGCGCTGGCTGAAAAAGCAGTTTTGACATATCTCATTGATAATACTCACCCATCAGTCTCAGCAATGTAAAGTTTAGATGACAAAAAGTTCAAATTAAAAAGGTATAGTGACTCAGGCAAGTTCTAGCAACTCCTAGATTTTAATCTTGAACATAGTACATACTTAACATCATTACAATCCCCAATCTCTTTCTCCACTTCCTATACAAATCTCAAGAGCATTGCTTATCAATCCACATCTATAATTAACTGTAAGCTCTCAAAGCACAAATATGCCTGGAAACATTGCATAATCATGGTACCATGGGCAAAACTGTTATGTTTAATCACATTAAATCCTTAACTCATCTCAAATTAAAACTCATTAGAAATCCTAAAAAAAAAAAGGGACCAATCTAATATGTTAGATTCCCAAAAATATGAAAATATCATTTCCAATTCCTCCTTATTCTTTTTAAAGAGCATTAAGATTTTTGCTAAGAAGAAGAAAAAAAGAAAAAAAAAACAACAAACAAACAGAGCAGCCACAAAAGAGAAGAGCTCTGTGACAACAAATATTGTCTTTTTCACAAAAGCGTAAACGACCTTCTACTATTACTTGACCCACTCCTTTTTGTAAGCTTTATCATAAATGAGTTATGACATCTCTAATGCAAGCAGTCAAAAAAAAAAAAAAGCAAGCCACACAAAACCCCAAAGGAGAAAGAGTGATCCTAGATATACTGTATGTTGGTATTTTAGAGAGCGGAAAGGAACTCCCCTCCTTATAGAGAATGGAAAACTACCCAGAAAACTTGCTCGTTTATTTTTTTTCAGGGGAAAAACAATAAAAAAGAAAAAAGGATTACAAACATAGACCATAATTTTTCTTGCCTCCTGATGCACACCTAGCTTAGAGTATTCAGATGACAAGTGAGACTAAACTACAGCACTAGCACATGGACAAATGGATATAAACTAGCAATGAAAGAAGAGCCAAATACCAGATCAGATTCCAATTATCAGAGCATTCTAGCTTTCCAAAACGAACAGAGAGGGTGCCTTCTTGTAAAATCCAACTTTATGAGCTAAAGCTATATAAACATGGCTGTCTGCTGTAGCAGGAAACAGTCTTGATGCAAGTGTCCTATATGTATCTTCTACACATACGTCGTGGATACATGTCTCTATGGTTATACCTACCATCTCGTCACTGCAGCTTGCACGCTGCACTATGACTGCAGCAACCAGCTTGATAACAACTTGGTACTGGCATAGCTATGTCAGTGCTCAGCTGGCTGGTGCCCTGGGCAGCTGCCAGGCAACTACCTCACGCAATGCCAGTGCCGCTCCACTGCTAGCAGTAACAGATGAGTAGCCTAAAGGTGTCCCTGGTGTTCTTTGCTCCTAAGAATGTGTAGCCCTCCATGGCCGATACAGATACAGCACTCACATGGCTGTATCTGAGGCACTCACATGGCTGATCCACTCCAGACAAAAACAGAAGTTTGAAACACGGCTGTGGTACTCCTCAATACTGCGTGTAGCAAGGCAAACTAAACTTAAAGCTGAAGACCCTTTTAAAAATCAACTAGCTTCTTAAATATGTAAAATTTCACTATTACACGCCTGGCAGAAAAGCAGAATCAAGCAGTTTCAGTGGATAAAACAGCAGTTATCCTTCAAATTTTAGTTTTTACTTGCGTATGTTAGTGTTATATTACAGTAATTAAATATCTATGAATCATTATTGGTCATATGATCCAGTTGTCAGAGACATAATAAAAAGGTAAAAAAATCATATATATACACAGGCTAAAACATTAGACATTGCCATCATGTAGCAGGTAGCCAAACAGCCTAAAAATCTAAGACTTGGGGCACGGGTTTTGCTTTGCCTTCAAAGAGTGCCTTACCATTTCTAGAGGAGAAATGTTAAGGGGTCAGACTTTTTTTTTTGTTTTTGTTTTGATTGGGTATTTTTTCTCCTTTACAAAAGGTGAGTAACTGCAATACAAGACCCATCCTCAATGCAAATGGGAAAAAGTGTCACCCACTCTTCATTACCTCAAGTCATATTGCATCATAAATTATTAAGCAGTTTTGCCCTAATTTGTCAGATGTTCACAATCAACTGCATGTAATGATTTCTCCCCAGTTCTCCCAACAAAGTTTTATTCTTCTGAGAATGGAAAAGGGACAAAAGTATGTTCTGCCTTCAGCAGTGCCTTCAGAAGCATGATGAAAAGCAACAGATGGGTAAATGCTTCTGAGTACTGTTCTAGGCAGCCATTAACTATCAGCTAACAAATCTCAATGGCAATGTGTTTTCTCTATGGAAAGAGAAGTTGTAATGAAATAGATTAACTCTAAGATAAATATTTTATAACCATTGGAAACAAAGGCAATTGTTGTACAGTAATAAATATGCAGGAGAGTGCAAAGCATGCTTCAGGTAGTGAAGCCAAATGGAGAAGCCAAAGCTGGGGGATCTCAATTAAGAATTTTGTTAAAAAAAAAAAGATAGCTCCAGTTCCGCTAAGCTTATTCCTTAGGTTTTCATACTGCCAAAATCTGTATTGCTTTATCTTCTTAAAAGGATTTTCAGCATCCTTTTTAATTAGAACAGCTTCCTTCTGTAAAGACATACCACTAATTAAGACCAGTTGTCAGTGGCTACAGTTCAGCGTTGTTTGGACAGCGAAAGAGCTGTCCAAAATTTCACATGCTGAGTGCAAGATCAATAGTTCTACACCTCCCCATGGCTTCATACCATCCACACAGAATTACATAAAAGTAAAGGTCATCACTAATTAAACAGCCTAGTATTACTAATAATATTAGTGCTACCATAAAAAGTGTCTCTCTAGCAACAAACGCTAAATCCAATTCACAAATCCCAATTCATTTAAAGTAATAAACAAAAATCCTGGCTTACTGCAAAGAATAGAGATCAAATGGTTACAGTTGCAATTAAAATAAAACACTAAAAATAATACAAAATTTTTCAAAAACTTGGTTCCTCAAAGTTTGGAAAACACCAGAACGACTGCGTACATGAGGGCAAACTTCACAGCGGTTCTTAATACCGCTGCTTTCTCTCATTTGCTTCCTTCCCAGATCTTAAGAGCCTCCAGGACATTAGCAGATGCTGGAGCTACAATCATTGAGTAAGACAGCAACGAGCTGCTGGGCCTGGATTGTTTCTAGTGCTGTCAATTGCTGCAGTTTTCACAACAGCACAAAGCTGTGCCAAAGTGACAAAAGTAAAAAAATTCAAAAGACAAGCTAGCACAACCACGTAACAAATTTATTAAGGGAAAAAGGCCTAGCAAGTAGCTCAACAGAAGCTCAACAGAACCACAAACACTGCCTGTAAAGGCCTGGGAGGCCCTTAGAATGAGACACCTAAAAAGAAGATAGATAATGAAACAATTAGCATCAACTCAAGGCTTAAAACAAAACAAAAAATACCTGTCCCAAAATAATCTACCTCCTCACATTTCAGTTGTTTCAGGGATACCACACCAAGAATATTGACCATAAATTGAAGGAGTATGCAATATTTATTCACAGGAACCGAATTCTAAATTAATTTTCATGTCATATTTTCCTCTTTGCTTTACTGTAGCTATGTACATTATGGGATCTAGCTCTCAAAACAGAAATTTTACTTTAAGAGATAAAGAGAATTCAAAATTGTTATAATCTAACAGCATAGCATTTACAAATCTGATTTTAAGTTACTGTACACAGAAGATGAATTAATAACCAGTGGGTCAAATTTAAATGTAGTGCAAAGAAGTGCAATTCTACTGACATATTTGGCTAACATTGAAGTCTGAAGCAGGTTTTAAACCAGTCAAAATAGCGACACATAATTAAATTCAAGCTATATCAATGGTAACATCTTACTACCATCCTCAGTTTTTAAAGTAAAAAATTAATTTGTCAAAGGCTAAAATTTCTCATTATGTACAGAAGCTTCCATTCTATTAACAACAGAAAAAGTCAAGTATTCGAGTCAATAAATGACATTGTCAGCGTTACATATTCTAAGTTCGCTGTTATCATTCATGGGCATTACAAAAGTCTTGGTGATGACCATATAAAGATCTGTCAGAAACCTTCTGGTTTTTGGAAATGTTTCATTTAAGCTCCTAATAGTAGTCAGCAACAGGAAATGTTTAAAATACTAGATTACCATCCTAGATTACCACCACACTACATCCCACAGGGAGCTTTAAGTAATTCCAAATTCGTAAAAAAGTACAGATATTGTTCATTGCAACAGAAGCAGAGGGAACACGACAAAGAAAAGTTATGTCTGTTTAATCCCTTTTAGGTAGGGAAATAAGCATTGGAAGAAGGCACTACTTTCCTCCCACTGCTTCAGTAGGAAACAGAAGAGAGGACAAGCTTTGTTTGAAAAACAGAAAAGGCTGACCCTTGATTTACTCAGAGCACAAGTACTCTCTTTCTCTCTGGATACAAGGGAAAAAACATCCACCTGTTTCCCCTCTAATAAAACTTTGTCTCATGAGGCAGGTCAGGCCAATTTGCATCTTAAGGTCTTCCTCAGAGACAAATTTTATTCATGTCTTGAACATTCCTCATCAGATTTTTCTTCCATTGATTTGTCCCTCCATTCTTTGAGCACACATAATACTGAGTTTAGGTGACAAACAGAGCAGTTTCAAAATTAAAGACAACAGTAAATAATCTCGAAGATAGTTTTCAGGTTATTACAAACATGACCATCTCTTATACTACGTTTAGTTACACACAAAACAATAGATATGACTGATGTAGTGTACAGAGGGTTTCTCTAACAAACACAAGTATCCACTTTAAGTGTTTTGGAGTTCAATCTATGCACTTGTAATACATCTTCTCAAAATGTAAGCAAGAACACAGAAAAGACTTCATAAGCCTTCTGTCCAGGTTCTAAGCATGCCCATCATTTAAATTACTGAGGGTAAAAGAGGAAAACTGCAGACGGTAGGAATGATTAAGAGCAGCAATGAGTTTTAAGACAGATCTGAGTTGAACTATGCAATATTTATCCCCCTCTCATTTTGATGTATAGGTACTCAACCTGCATAATCTACACAGGTATATTCAATATATTGATTAACTGCTATCTAAGTAAAAATCACTCCTTATCCCCCAAAAGTTGCTTAAAAGGCAGTACAGGCAGAACAGAACTATCTTGATCAATATACATATAATATTTTTCCTGAAACTTAACAGCAGTCTGGGTACTCAGAATCTCTGCTGATTAACATTAGGAAAAGAGAAAGCGAAGTGATAGGTTTCTAAACCACTCTGTAAAAGGAAAAGCAGTTTCTTAAACACAATAACCTTTTATTGAGAACAGACATTGCAAAGACTTAACAATAGTAAAAAAAAGTCACAGTCTATGGGACAAAGCACAACGCAGACCTGATCTGACCTACCAACATGTCAGTCTCTCCCCCTCAGCCTATCAAAGGGCAGCCCACCTCATCTGTATCTCCCCAAAAATTGTTCTGACTGGATCGAACCATTGAAACCAATCAAAATTAAGCAGTCTAAGTGACACACTTGATCCCAAGACTTGGTGTCTCCACAAAATAGCAAAGGCCTGGAAGTTATAACCTGACTACGGTTTATCCGTTTGGAAAAACTTTAAATTCTACTAATAGACAATTTAGGACACCTCAGCAAAAAAAAACTCGAATAACTCTAAAGAAAATTAAATAAATCAAATTACTAAAATTGGACTGCTTTTTGCAAAAATACATGTCCTTACAAACTGACTACAAGAGAATTTAAGAAGAGAAGTTTTTTCAGGAAGTAGTTTTGCCCCCATCAGACCATTTCACATACTTGTATAATCCACCTTACCAGGAAACGCTTCCCCTCTGACCCATTGCTATCACAGCTTTAGCCTCTCTTCATCAACCCAGTCCCATGCTTAAAGGGTGGGTAAGCATCATTATACCTTCTTTAAACCTTGCTCTCAGAAAATATGAATGGAAACAAATTGGGGTATATTTTCATTGAAGTGACAAGAACAATGCAGTAGAAATAAATACTTATTTGATTTAGATTAGTTAGCATAAACATTGCCAGCTGTACACTGGAACACAGAGCTCCTAGTAGGTTAATTTAGACTACTTTTCTAAATGTAGTGGTGATCCATTCTGGAAAATGTAAATAGAAATGCACTGAAGTTCTAGAGGATGATTTGCCTATGCTTACATCTGACTAGACAAGTCACAGAAGCATGTTCCATAACTGCCATTATGAAACTTTTTCTGACCTCCTTGTCACTTGTGCATTCAGTATGCATTCAGATTTTTACATCCCAGTGAATATTCATCTAGTACGTTATGCTTATTTTCAAGATATCAGTTCAATTAGAGTAAGTACAATTAATCTTCATTTAAAAAAAATGTATCAGGGCATTATATGAAAGCTACAACTTACTCCACTGCATTGCTGTTTTTCCATCTTTAGTGATGTCCCATTGGAATACGGCATTTACTTTCTTTACCAATTCATTTCCAAGTGTTTTTACACGACGACCAATTTCTTCAAACACAAGGTCACTCTGCAGGCCTGCAGTCTTAAAAAAAGAGAACGAGCATGAAGAATTTAAAGTTGAAACTCTGTTAAAGATGTACTAAATATGTCTATTAGTTCAATCACTGTGTCTAGGAAAGTCTCTATCGCAGAATTATTAAATGCAACTGAGTTTTCTTCCACCACAACCAACCATCTCTAACAACTGTCAGCATTAAGTACATTCAAGCAGAAAATGCTTCATGGCCTCTTCCTTAAGAATTATTTCAAATCTTACTTTTGCATTTTTTGTCATTTATCACTACAACTTAAGATATGTATCATAATTAGGGCTCTAAGGGCTTCTTAATTGACCTTTATTCCCTTCAGAGGATGCCCATTGCCACTTTTTCCATGGTGAATGGTATGTTAGTTTTTAGAACACGAAAATGTTTTTACCAGTACATTACATTAACACGACATGGAAGATGTTCAAAATATACTGCACTACGAACACAGTCAGAACTCCAGTGTTTATCATTTAAGAGTGGGATTGGCTAGATTTACATTTTCAACTTTTCCAAACACGTATTAATTTGCAAACCTTTGTCTTTCTTTAATAAATACTTGTACTGGATAAAATGCTGCACTTTAAGAAGCTCCTCCAGTGACATTTTTCATCTAACTAGAATGGGAGCAAAGAAGCTCTCATAGCTTTAGTTTTTCTGCCATACCTACCTGTACACCAGAATGAAATACTCTTCACACTGCTATCTTGTCACCTCTTTGGTTAAGACTAACATTTTCCATTACATAACAGTTACTGATGACATCTAAATTTGCCAATCACTCAGGGTAGTTTCTTTTGGTGGATGTCTGCCTCTGTCAGCAAACTTCTGCCAAAGCTCCTTAATTCCTCAGAATAAGCTTAAAGAAAAATACCTGTTCTGCCCATGTTAAAAAAAAATAAATCTCTATAATTATTTCACTGAAAAGTTCTAACGCTTATGTGTTTGAACTTCAAATGCAGATTTGGCAACAGTTCAGAACGTCAGAGGACTAAACACAACCAGCAAAAAGAAACAGATTCCAGGAATATATCACAAGCTTTATACGAATGTCACTTTCTCAGTACTTCATAAACTTCAATGCATTAATGTTTCATCCTTCATGGGCAGGAATCAATAGGGGCAAAAAAACATATAGTTTATTTTGGCAATGGACTGTGCACCCATGTGTTTTAGACCACATTAAGGAGCCAGGACATCCTTTGCATTGCATGTACAATTCTGTCTTTTGCGGCAAGTCGAGTACCCAAGGCTTAATGCATGCATGCAGAGGATTTTTTAAAATATATATAGTATAAAGTGCATATTGTGTGTTAGGTCTAAGCACACGCACAAACAACCATTAGACCCTTCTTTCAAAATGATTCAATGACATATCTGTTCTTTCCTACGAGTACACTATCTCATTTTCATTTGTTCTGTTCTCCCAATGCCTTCCTGCCACTCTCCCCATGTCTCTCTGAAGTCTCTGAAGACTTCTCTCTGAAGTCACGTGATTTTACAACTTACATTGAGTTTGATCTCCATATCTAAAAAATAACAAAACTCCTCTAATTTTACAGGTACAGCACCAAATTAAAGGGACTAATTCCAACCTTAAATTATGGCAAGTGCTCAAAACTTGTGACCCTTACTGGTGCACACCTCACGTATTTTGTAACATATAGTGTGATGCTTATCCTAACACTTCAATTGGCATCAAGCACTTCAACCTTCATAAGCCATCCTGCATATCTTAAAACGCCTGTATTTTTTGCCTCAAATAGATCCATGAACCTCTGTATCTTAAACAATGTGTGTATTCGCATCTCTGAATTCAAATATTCACTCAAGTACTGCAAATAAGACTGGTAAGTGATGTAAGTATTTCTGCCATGTTTTCTGCAAAAATAAAGCCTAAATATGCTGCTTTGCAAGTTAAGACTTCTATTGCTTCCCCCTACCTTCACAGGCTCCCGAGCAGAAGGCTTATCCAAGGCTGGTACTATATCCACATAGCCCCCTGCAATAGCCACTTCTCCAGTCTCTTTGACCTGTGGTGGGGGAAAAATTGCATTACAGAGGTAAAGTAATCCAAAAAAGTCACAACAGAAGGGCAACCAAGGAATCTTCCTTACATTTTAAAAGTCAGAGATGAAGAAAAGAGAAAACATAAAAGTTCCAGAGTGAAAAAACCACCCCATAAATGCATTGTAGTGTTGAGGCAGGTTAGTATACTGTGCTTTGCAAACAGTTCTTCAAACAAAATAAGTATTTGCTTCTTGAAAAATTATACCAAAATATTTTGCTGGTTTTCTGTTCACAAAATCGTAGAAAACCTTATTTATCTGAAAATTTACCTCCAGTGTTATAAGTTACTGTTAACGTTACTTCATAAATAGTTCTGAGAAAGATATTGTTCTAAAATGTTTTTCCTTAAGGTAGGTATGCAGTTGTCAACAGTTCACCTAGACAGTTTCACTATCTCTAGGTGCCTTACACTGCAACTTGCACTAGAAACAATTTTTAAGCATTGTAAAACCAGAAACATTACAAGAGCAAAGACTGCAAATACCTGAATTGCCTTCTGTTTTAATTTTTTGAAATAGTTAAGTCAGAGAAGAAAGTGGGTTTCATTTGGCATTGTCTCTAAGGCATCTGACAAACCGTTCTGACTTACGGAAGCAAACAGAAGACGGCAAAATGATTCACTGACAATGCATATAGAGAATTATATGATGAATAGCCAAAGCAGAGGAATACCCAGTATCACAGCCTAGCTTATTGCACAGGTGAAATTAATACAGGAAGACTACATAATAATGATTACTCAAATGATACCTAACAGCTTGTCACCTACTGCCACTGCACTTCAGACAATGCTGAAAATGGATTTAAACCGCATTTAACTAGTCTTAGTTTGATTTAACCGGAGTTTATTACTAGTACAAAGATGGTTGTACTTCAAACTCATCCAACATACAATAAGAAACAGAATTCTGCACAATTCATAACCGTTGAAACAAGACGGTTTTCTATAATGCTGTTAAACTTTGTAATTTCTCTCCAAAATAAGTTACTCCACACTTGAGGAAAAAAAACCAAAACAACCTGTTGCAAAATCCCCCGAAACTCTATGCATTAGCAATGACTAAACCAAGCATAATAACAAATCCAGCCTTTAAACAAAACAAAACACCCCCCTCCATTTACATATTCCAAAGAGCTTGGAAGCGTATAATGAATTCTGTTAATTTACACTGTATATGCAAACCCTCAAAAGTAAATACCTGACATTTAGAAATTCTGTCAGGACTGGGTGGTAGTACCTTTCAAATATAGCTACGCATAAACATAGTAATCTGCAAAACTCATTTGAGGCACCAGTCAGTCTTGTTTACTACTAGTAACCAAAGATGGAGTGTTCATACATAGTACCCTCAATGTTTTTATCATTCTGAAATTCCCTAGCCGCTAACACTCATGAGGTCTGCAAACAAATTTTACCTCCTTCAGTCAACATTTATTCCACCAAGCTGTATTCCTATGGAAACAGCAATCCCATGTCCTTATGATGACTCTCCTCATTTGGTTTTGCCTGCCCAGTCCTCTCTGCAGCTGCAACTGTCCCTGCTGCTGTACTCACTAATCAACAGCTGGCTACATTTTTACAGAGACAGGGTGGCAAAACTTTGGCCAGCCAAAGCAATGTAAATTGCACACACATCAACAAATACCAGTAGCAAATCATAGGTTAAGAAAGTGACAGTGTCATAGGATGCTACAACAGAAGTCATGAGAATTTACTTTTAGCCTCTACATGAGGTATTTTACTGTTAGCTTCCAGTAAGCATCCACCAAGTGGATACCCACACAAAATGCTAAAAGCAACACCAAAGAGAAGAGAATAATGCAAAAACTGAATTTCTAAAGTGTAAACTCTGTTGTATTGTAGTTACTATGTCCAACTGCTATGAACTTCCATGTTTAAGTAAGTTGTTCTGAGTAGATACAACTTAAGTTTACCTCAATTTAAGCTAAATTTGTAGAAGTTTACCTGCATACACTGTCAGGACTTCATTTAAGAGACACAAATGTTAAAAAAAGATGCATACACAAGTTTATGAATAACTGCAGAAAACAAGTACAAACTATGCTGACCTAAGAATGGCTGCTTTTTGCTCTTCTACAGCAGACAAACAGAAAACGCAATACAGTAAAATGAGTTCTCACATTGTTTAATATAAGGAGTGTATTAAGTCCTACGACTATTTTTAATTTTATATTTTATTTCTATATTTATTTTTATGGTATTTTTATAGGAACTTAGTGACACCATAAAATAAGTATGAATATTTCATTCTATTCACTTAATTTCTTTACAAAACCTTCTTCAATGGTGTGCTTGATGCATCACTTTTTTTGCTTCCCCTCATACCCCCAGTCTTTTAACAAACACATCTTTCTCTGAAGCCCACAATGGTGAGTATGTTCTGACCTTAGTTTGAAAATGGATTCTATTTCCCTCCTTCCACATTTCTGTTTGTAAAGTTTGTCCCGGAAAGACTGGTTTCGCAAAGCGAACCTAAGGAAAAAAAAAAAAGAGTAAAAAAAGTGAGGTTGTGAACAGATCTGTCATATGTACACACAAAGCTTAAAAACAGAAGCTTTACTGAAATGAGAAAAAGCAAAGAGAAAAATCAGTCAACTTGCAACGTAGAAAGCCTAAATATTTAAGTAAATGTACAGATCGAGGCATTAAAATGCATGCAGCAATAAGTAATGCAATCGTGGTAGTTAAGACAGTGCAAAAGCCTCTTCCCACCCTAAAGAACTTTTTGTCACTAAAACCAGAAAAATCAAAAAAATTAAATGCAAAGAATGAACACACAGACCTTGATCGCCTTGAATCTGTTCACATCATTATTTGCAAACTGCTTCAAAACGTTTCTAGCAGCAAACCCAAAAGAGCATAGTCCATGAAGTATAGGCTTCTTAAATCCTATTTTAAAAAGTAACATTTTAGCATTTGTAATATTAGGAGTCTGCATGTATTTCGTATTTGTACAAACAAATATCTATATTTTATTCATAGTATTTTCCTCCAATAACATTCTTAGTCCTTTTTAACCTAATTTATCTCACTGAAAAGGTGTCTGTTACCATTTATTGCTTCCTCTACTTTGAGGCAGAGGAAAGTGCTCACTCAGAACTGGCACTCCAACACTGCCTATGCTATTGTAAGACTCTTATTCCCTGCCTGTAGAGGTGACAAAATGTAAAATAAGGAGATTGGCTGTTTTAGCATACGTGTATAGGCACACCAGATAGACAGTTACATGGAAGAATGCATATCAAGGGCAAGAGGTATTGTAATCATTAAGAAGTGGTGATACTAAGATTATTTGATGCTTCACACTTAATTTCTATTCAGGGTTGCCAAAAGTTTCCAAATATAGTGCAAGCTTCAGGATTAACTTTTCTTTATTTAGAAGTGGAAAAAACCCTGAAAAGATTTCAGGCATTTTGAACACATCTAACAGAGAAAAAAAAAAAACAACCCAGTGTTCAGTTTACACTGACACTTTTGGTCAAGTTTCCTTGCACTTTTATGCTTTGGAGCAGGAGCTGAACCTTGGCAGACGATAATCTTTGTATTAGTGCTGAATCTTTCTCCAGTCCTGTCAGTCTGTCAAAATAAACCTTTAGAAACTGACCTCACATTTACTAAAGTGCAACAGTTAAGTTTTAAAGATGCTGCTTGTACTGAGTGTGTTCTGATCCCTTAACAGGTTGCTCTTCCTGACAGGGCATGTGAACAGTAATTGATCACGCTTGCAACAGCCCATGGATTCGAGACAGGTCTGCAGCTCCGAAACCAGTTGCTTTGCCTGCAACTCATCTGCCACTCTCAGCTGCCAGAGTCTGTTTTTCCCAAGCTCTAAACAACTCATCATAGCATCTACACAGCATGAAAAGTTGTTCCTCAGAACAACAGCTGGGAGAAAAAAGCAAAAGCAAAACCTACCAAACAAAAAAGAGGCGACAGGAGAAAGACTAGCCTGCAGAGAATTAGAAGATACCACCTTCAAGACAGAGACAAAAAACCCACTAGGACTCAATGCTGGGAAAGACGGGAATTCTCAGACGTGGCCCAAAGGGAAGACAAGGCTATCAGGAGTAAGGATGAGAAACAGAACTTTTGACTCTTTAGGGTAGGAGAGGAGATGTGACAGAAGGACTGGCTAAAAGGAACATGAGTCTGTTTTCTTGCCATAAGTATTCCATTCTGACATTTCTTTCCTGTAAAATATTTGAATATGCACTTTTAGTAGCACTCTTTTTTGTACACTGCAGACAGAATGTTTCTGAAAGTACAAAGACACCATGCAGTCAATTTTAAAACAGATTACTGGCATTATTGTAAAAATACCAGTATTCAGTATCTCTCACACAGAATGTTATAGTGACATTTAGCTCTTTAAAAGCTTAGCTCAATTCACCACGCAAGAACCAAAAACCACCACTATTTTCAGAACTAAGGAAAAGACAAATATATATTCTCCCTAGTATTTTCTTTAAAAAACTAATGCGTACGCAAAGAAAAATCCAGAAGGCAACCAAGTTACTTTGTTATCTAGACTAAAATGAAAAAACCAAAGAAAAAGAAAATGTTGCTTTCATTTTCTAATATCTTGGAAATACTCATAAGCTACAGGAATAAAGGCTCAAGAATATAAACAAGTGTTTTCATGTAGCATATCTCCTCTGAAACATCACCCACAGGAAGGCTTAACAATAATCCTGGAACGCTCTGAGTGCATGATCCTGAATGCTTCCATCCAGTGCACACTGGGGAGAGCCAGTCAAAGACAACATTTACAGCGATTAAAGAGAAGAAGGTGTGTGAATATGCCCAAAGAAAACAGCTTTTGTATAACTAGAAAAAAGACTTGTGGAATATATCTACAGTCATCTTCCTCTTTGTTTGAGCCTACATTTAGCATAGGTATTTGAGTAGGAGACTGCCACAGTTCCAAAATCCTGTGTGGCAGTTTTCTGTTCAGACGAAGAGACTACCTCATCTACAGAGTTAATTTCATTTTTGACTGGTCTAAGCGACAGTCCTCTTCATGTGAGCAAGTCAAAGATTACTACTCCTCTTCTTTTGTAAGGTTTTTATAGGGTTATCATCATTATTTTAAACACTGGGGTTTCAATTATAAACATGTATTTTTCTCCTCCAGCATCTCCAATAGTAATTGGGTGATTCTATCTAAATCTTTATCCAAAATCATCAGCTGAACAAACAAACAGAATGGTTTAATAAACTGTGCAAATCTCTTTATGGATGCTGGTATTTGATTATCATTATTTATTAACACAAATTTACATAAAATTATACAAAACAGAGTTAACCAAACAATTAGTATGTATTTACGAAAGGAGACAATTTGTGGAAATATGTTAAGTGAGATCTGAGGAAAGAAGCATAGCTCTGCTCTATTTATCTTGGTAAGCACCCATACAGTGATACTTCTATACAAGAAGGAAGTCACTGGAAAACTGCATATCAATTATTACAGACCTCAAACAAGGACAAGCATTTTCATGTAAAGTTTATGATGACAGCATACATATTCAAGAAAATTTCTGAAGTAAATCAGATTGCTGTCTGCCTGGATTAATCAAACGATACTACTAGTAAGGCCTGAAAATAACTCCAAAAAATACCTTTACAACAGAAATTTAAGTAAAAAGACCCTTCTTTAATAATAACATCTCGGCAAGAATCAGTTAATGCAGCCTATGGTCTGATGCTTTGGCATGTAACGTCACATAAATGAAAAGCTACTGCACTAGCAAGAGGTGACAAACTCCCTCCCTCCTGCCCTCCTGAGATTCATTGGGATTGAGAAGGCTACACAGAAGCACAAAGAATTCCACCAAAACCAATATAATCTCAAAATTTAGATGGAAAGGATTATCTATCAAAGAATTTATGGAATTCCTTCTGAAGCTTTTGATAGTCAATTATTTCTGCATATGAAACAGAGATTGTAAAGATGGGGTAATGGCAACAAATAATTTCTCAAAGCAAAACGGGCTAGGAGGCAGTTTCCATTGTAGGTAGAGTTCAAGCATCATTCTGCATTCCTAGTTACAAGAAGCAATGCTTTAAAGCGAAGCGTCACACAGAACTTTGGAGACATCTAACGGTGACTCTAAGAAAAGCGATAAAAAAAGCACTTTTTTCCATCTTGTTAAAGATGTTACAGACTAAGTGAAAAGAAGATTAAAAATATATCTATGTCATCCATCACCCAAATATTAGTACAATGGTATCCCTCAGCTCACCTCCAAGAGCAGCAAAAGTTGGATCAACATGTAAAGGATTCCAATCCCCACTCAGGCGATACAAGGCAGCCTGCAGAAACAGAGAAAGAAAAGTGGGAGGCTAGCTATGCTTGGGAGAAACAAGCAGTAGTCACTCAAAAAACTTATCACAGATTAACAAATTTATCATAATCTATTTTAATAGTCCTTAGATAACATACTCTACAAAAAAACTGGTAAAACAGAAATTGTTACTGCGCAAACAAACTGCCAAAGCTCCAGGAAATGTGCCAAGAACTGTGTGTGGTCTTGGTACATAAGAAAATAACACAACTGCTTAATGGGAGGAAAAAACAACCTACTCTGCTGACATACAGATCCAGCTTCACGAAAATTTCACAACAGCAAAGTAATGCATTTTCTAGAATTTGTCCACAGGTTCATTAGCTTGAAGTGTAATTTTAAAGTCTCCCATGAGAGATTCATCCACAATTTAAAAAAAAAAATTACATATAAAAATTCTTTTCTTTTTTTAAACACACACTTGTGTGTTTAAAAACATTACCATGCTTTCTCAACATTTGATTAATCTCACAGAGATCAGAAATATCCCTATCCTTCCCTTTTTCGAGCAACATAATTCTGTCTTCTCAGCTTCTTCTCTCTTAGCAGCCTCATGGGTAGCTGGTCCCAATATTAAAAACAAACAAAAAAAACCCCGAAGTACAACAAGCTTTCTAGAGGACTTGCTTCGTGTTAAATATTCTCTTTCACTAGCAAAAACTAGAGAAATATGGATGTAATGTATTGTATGTACTGTGAATGTGAATAAACCTGAGAAATGATGAAGAATATGGCTACTGTATTCAGTTTTCTGTCTTTGTGTTGCCTTAGCATTTTCATTATCAAAACTTGTATTTGCTGCATGTGTAGAGTGGCCAGTAGTCCGTAATACGACAGGTGTGACCAGCCAACTTGTGCATCTTTCTGGACTAAAAACTTACCCCTGGTTATCAGATTCCAGAGAAATCCAGTGACTAAATGATTGTGGAGCACTCTCTAGTATGACATTCCCAAAAGTACACAGAAAATCAGTACATCACGTTAACTAACACTAGTGAAGATTTCAAGAATTCAGTAGTTTTATATGATGGCATATACAAATTGAACATTAATTTAATTGAAAAGAGCTTTTAAACTAAAAAAAAAAATAATTTTAATTGAGCACATTTTTGGGAACCATTTATCACTAAACATTTTCTACCAACACTTTGGACTGGGATCCTAAAAAAATCGTATGTGTTTATCCAAATTAAGGAAAACTGCACTAAACTCTATTTGGAGGAAAGAAGCTCACACGCTACTCAAAAGGAAGGGGGGGGGGGGGGGGGGGCGGAGAAAGATTCCCCAAAGGAAGTATTTTCTGATCTGTGTCTAGCACCATTTCTTCTATCAAAAATGATGCAAAGGACTGTGTAACTAAAGAGGTTCTGTACTCATATTGTCATTTTAATCCATTTGTTTTATTTTTAATCTTTTAATATTCAGGTCCATTTCTTCAAGTATATACAGCTTTCACACTAAGCTCTAGTTCTCTCTTAATTGTCCTGGTAGCCTTCATCAATACAGCAATTGTTCTGAGTCTCAGTTATGGTGGAAAGTAGAAGAGCTTGTCACTGCTTTTATATGTGAGAACTGGATACATGCACTAAAAATGGCAAGAAGAAAATCCTGAACTGCACCACAGCTTAAGCACACAAACCTTAGAAAGGTGAGTACTAAGCTAATACTTCTCCATGGCTGCTTATGTTGGTTTTTACTCTTTTGGAAACACTTTTTCTTTCGGAAAAAAAAAAAAAGATGTATCAATACGAGGGTCTGAAATTTCTAACTGTAATTCTACTTTTGCCCAAAACATATCGTAACTTTTTTTTTGTAATTATCTTCTAACTGATACTATAAATTCTTAGGAAAAAAGTAAAGACTGGAAATCTTATATTAATGTAAGACTACCATTCAGATGGGTGTGAGTTTGACCTTCCAAAACAGACAAAGGAGAGGGCATATACTCGGCTGAAGGAACAGATAACCTGAAATTAATCTTATAGCATCACCAAGAAGTAGAAATCACTAAAATACCTCACCTGGTGAGCAGCATAAAGTCAAGATCTCCTGAAGGCAGTATCCTCCAGTGCCAGGACTCTTCAGCTAGCAATCTAGCAATCTACAAGCCCAATCAAGTCCAAAACAGAAAGCCAAATGGACTGCCAAGTGATCCTACGCCACGGAGGCAATTCTATAGGGGGCACCCAACAAGTGTGTGGTGAAACACACAGTGCTGGATGAGGGTGGAACAGGAAAGCAAACTCAATGTAAATATTTACACTCTACTACACCACTAAGGCAGCTGAACTAAAGTGATGAGTGGTAAGAGACAGCTGGAAACAGGCTAATAATTACGAACCACGGCAAGGACCTGCTCCCTTCACTTATTGTTCTCTCTTATCTCAATGCTCACACAAATACAAGAAAAATGTGGATCTAAAAGTGCCACCACACTCCCGATCACACACATAAAAACCCCACAGCAGCAGGGGTTCAGAGAAGAACATGTACATGCTGCTCTTCTGACTTGACAAGTCTTCGCTTGTTCCCACTCTTCCCCTGAGTAGTTGTTAAACTGTGTTTTCATAGTCGAAAGGTAGAGATGAGCAACCTCGATGTAGCACTACCTTCTTTGCTAAGACCTGTCTAAGGCGTTAATGCCACCAATATCAAAGTTATAACACTATGAAAGAGACTTTTAGTGAGGAAGAGGAACAGACCCTTAGTTCCTTTTTTAAAAAAAAAATTAAACCTGACAAATTAAAGAGAGCTGCTCTTGACAGAATTCTACAAAGTAGAGTATCGCCCTTCATTACTGAAGTTTCCTTTCAAGACAGTCTAAAATCTAACAGCAAATTGCCACTCTTGAGAACTAGAAAATAAAAGTTGCCAGATATGAAATTATGAAATTAAATAATTAAATGACTTTTTAACTAAATTAAAATTCTAAGGTCTCACTTTCATTCTTCCATTAATTTAAATTTTTATAAAAGCTGCCAGGAGGCTATTTTCACTAAGGAGCTGTTGTAATAAATTTTAATTCAAACTAAATAACATTTAGTTGTAGTACTGGAAAATTCTATTTATGTAGCATAAAAACGACAAATTTATGTTTTAAGCTCAAATCTCAACTAAGCTGAAAGCAACTATTGCTTACTAAAGCTGTAATAAGAACTAGCCATTTATTGGGGGTGATAATAAGCACCATTTGGGAGACAATAAATCTACCAAATGCTTTTCAAAATTACTGTAGTAAAAAATACTTGTGCTTCGTTAACAAAATAAGTGTAGCATTTAGAAAATAATTAGGCTCAGAGAATTAAATGTGATCAATGTATTTAACTAAAAGTCTGACACATGAATATGGGAGACAACACTTATCTTCTTGTACTTTCAACAACTAGAGTGGCACTAGTCACACCTAGAAAACATACAGGCCGAACTGAATAAAACAGTCACGCAGAAGGTTATTTCAGATTCAATGCAGCCAAGTCAGGTCTGCCAACAAACTGCTTTTCATTTACCACGGTCTTTGGTATTACTTCATTATATAGATTACATTCTACATGAGAAGAGAGAGAGAGTTGTTTTAAAGCCTTGCTGGCTCTACTTTCTATATTCCTCGAATAATGACATTTCCTGAAGTCTTGAGTGATAGCATTAAAAAAGAAAAAAAAAAAAAAAAAAGAGAAAAAGGGATGCATCCTTGGAGGATGACAAGAGTCAACTGATGTGGGACATTAGATTGAAGTCAGTCATAATATGGTTAGATTGTTCTCCAATTAATAACACAAACTGTCAAGTCTCATTTCCTAGCAATTTGGGAGTTCTGCCAGGCCACAAAAGAAAAGGCGATATCCAACCTGTCTGTGCCAATTTTTCAGTCTTGCCTGCAGACTGCAATAAAGGTCAGTGGTAAAGCTAACAAAAAAGGAAGCCAACTATCCATATATTTTCCCTTCTAACCAGGAAGTAAAAGAGCTCTGCCCAAGAGCTTATCTTAACAAGTACAGGGGTATATATGTGTGTGTACATGTATGTACAGCTTATTTAAGTAAGAGCATGCAGTCAAGCAATCTCATGAATTAAAAAGCCACAAATCTCATCTACACATTTCAATGAGCTCAATTTACATTAAGAATAATGAATGCTTCCATTTTAACTGGCAGTGCTGATGCTTAGGGCTCAAATTTAGCACAGTACTTAAGTAATTCAGTGTACTTAAAATTAAGTAGCTACTCTTTGGCTATTTGAGATCCCCATTTGCCATTTCTCCTTTTTTAATTAATTATCTCTGTAAGCGTAAGGAGAGATATTAGGAAAGTGCAACTGGTAGAAACCAACACAAAGAAAGATAAAAGGATTTATTTGTTCCTCCAGATAACTGTTTTTCTCAAAGTAGGCGTACGTGAAAAATAAACAAAATCAGCAGTTTAAGTTGCTCATAATAGTTTCCAATGCCTAAATATATTTTGTGGAAATCTGGATCACACATGATTCCACTTTTTAACAAAACTGTAATTAAAAAATACAAGTATATAGTTTCCTGGATTGCCTTAGGTTTCCAATTATATGTTCTCAGTGGTCTGGACTATCCAAACCCACCTTATTCCTTACATACCTTTGACTCCCTCAAGAATAAGAATTACTAAAATGTTCAATTAAAACACCTTCACATACACAGATATAAACAGGAATAGGTATAAAACAGCACTACGTATTTTCTCCTTCCTCACCCCACACTATTCACGTCTTTACTGTTTATCCCTACCACATATTTTTCAAATCTAAAAATCAATTTATATGTTTTGGCACCAGCTTCACAGAATTTTAGCCACTTTTCAGTAGAATGTCAAATCTACAAGAAGCCTTTCCTTTAACAGTGCCTCTCTTAGTCAAACGAACAAACCACTTTGGTTTGGGGAATTTTAAATGGAATAACAATTTTTATATTCTTTACTAGGACATGCATAGATAAGGGGAGCAAACAAACTCTTGGTAATAAAGAGCATCTTGTTTAAACAAAATAACTACCAGGCTAGTACCTTTTCTTCTTTTATCATCTTACCACACAAAATGCTAGTGTAATCCAAGCCCTCAACTATTTTTCAAAATCGCAATGATTAGAAAATTACATTCTGATCTTCCCAACAGGAATAAACACGGGGGGGGGGGGGGGGGTGTGTGTGTACAAGTCTTGAAATCAGCCTCATAACTTGTAACAAACTTTTAAAGTAATTACTATTATGAATGCTCACTCACTACACAATTTCAAGGGTTCTGAGAGTATCATCTCTGCATACTGGAATCTCTAGACAAATTAAGAAAACATTATCAAATCCTTGCAATGGCTTCACATCTCTTTGTTTTGCTTGTATCATCCTTTGTTGTTAAGCACTTTTTTCCTGGCCTGCTCTCCGTATCTGTGAACGTACTGCAGCACTTCATTTTCTCATGAAACAAATTATTTATGCTACAAACAGTAAAAAAAAAAAATCATCTGAGGCTCTCAGGAGGCTGTCTTGTGCTATTCTCTGAAGTTAATTTAAATTTACATGTTTTCAGGCAATGCTGTACTACAATCTTTACAGCGCAGGACATAAAAGACCCCTCTGTCCTCCAACCATACTTTCCCCGTCCATGCACATGTTTTCATCACCTTCTCTCTCACATGATTTATTGCACTCATTCAAAAAACGACCTTAACTCAAAATGTTCGCCTTCCTATAACTTTTTCCTTCTAATCTGTTTAAAATAAGCATAAAATCTCCCCAAGGGAACAAACATAAGATGGAAATAACCAACTTCTTTCTTTTTCCATATAATTTTAATGATTACTTATTCTACCTACGCATATGTTTCTAAAAACACACACAAATATTTACAGATGTTTAAAATGAAAACATAAATGAAATCTGTGTATAATAAAAGATGACTTTCCACAGGTAAGCATACACATCCCAATTACACAGAAGCTTGTAAGGGTCTTATCACACCATCAGGCAGAGGACATTTTACAGTAGGTTTTAGTTCAATAATTCATTAGGCTCTTAAATGTTTCCCATGCACCTCTCCTTCCAAGATCTTTTTAATAAGTTTTTATTTTGAAGTCCACTCTTCTACAACAAGATGGATTTGTGCATAATTGTCTTCACAACTGTTTCCATTTACATAAAGAGCTGCAGTTTTAGCTGAACTTGACACAGTGAAAAATTAAATTCAGGTAGCTAGAGGACAGCAGCATGAGCAGGAGGACTGCAAGACTAAGAATGACTCAGGTAGGGAAGGGACACTCCTCAGTCTTAAGTCACAGCATGCCGATGACACTACTGGAAACATGGCAGGTGCCAAATATTTACTCCGCTTTCAGAGAAAACAGAAAAGAACTGTATTAAAAAAAAAAAAACACAACCAAAAAGACAACCAAACAAACCAACCACTAAAAAGCAGTGATTTCTTCACACCCTGTCAGTCAATGCCTGATGTATACCTGGAACAGAAGACTTTACACAGTTGTATATTTTAAAACCTATCGGATTAGTCTAGGTGTGAATTTACTGAATCTCTCTAAAAATTTCTGAATGAGTAAAGAACCACTATATACCCTAAGCTGTGTATTTGGGTTGGGTTTTTTTATGCTTCTCACTGTATCACATTCTCAAAAATCACCATCAGATGCTGTACACCACTCCTTTAACCATTCTCTGTACAATGAAAATGCCTCAAACATTTATAAACATCCTTCCTTTATAGACTGGAAACTATAACACAGCAGAAAAGGTCATAATTGTCAGCAGCAGAAACCAATTCCAGCTCCCCAATTTAACATTTGAAGGCCTAACTCTTCAAAGCGCAACACATTTTCAAAGTACACTGTACAAGTTCAGAGGAGAGACCCCATCAATTTCAATTTCAGCCTGTGATGCTCAGACACCTTCCTGCTAGTCCAACTCCCAGATTTCATCTTCCAAATTCCAGCGTCTCATTCTCTCCTATCAGACACTGATTAAGGAGCAACACCCATGTCTGAGTACTTTGGGATATCTAGGTAACAGCTGCCCACAGGCCATAGGAATTTTATGGACAAAGCAAAGAAAATCCATTTTTGAAGAATTACAGCTCCAACCTATCACTAACCATAAGATTGTTTTCCTCTCATTACTTCTTCTCAGAACACAACTTCTTGCAACAAATAACATAGGAAAACTATGCTATCTATCTCAGGTCATGCCTAGAGCTCTCTTTTTGCCCATGAAAGGAGTTCTTGAAGGAGAGGGAATAAACACACCAATTTATGCCTACATGACTGAAAATCATATCACAAAGCACTGCATACAAAGGGGATTAAGCCTACAAACAAAGCAAGCTTTATTTGGAATTTTTATCTTTTTAGAGACTCTGCAACACTTAAAAAAATCATTGTAGTCTTCCAAATGAAAGCAACTTAAAAATGACAGGATATCAAAAAGCTGTTCCTCCAACAGACACATATCAGTCCGAGTTTCATCAGCTCTAAAAAGGAATTTAGAAATTTTTGAAAGCAAGGACACCCAACTTTCCTGACCCTGGAAACCACAGAGCTGAAGTATCATGTGCTTGAGATACCCAAGTTGCATGGAAAAGTAGCTCTGGTAGGAATACACATGTGATTGATAGGTCACACGACACAGCTTTGCAGAGACTTGTAGGGGGGCACAGTTGCATGTACAACAGCTGGTTCCAAAGCATGGTAGGCTGAGACACCATGTTTTTCAAAATCTATCTTTTCTACCTCTTTGTCACGTCTATTTCTCCATATCAATGTACGTAACAAATACACAAAGTCAGAATTTACAGTAGGAAGATGCTTTAGTGAAATATATGATAATGTTGCAAGCAAAAAGGAAAGAGAATTTTTCAGCTGGTAATCACCTCTTAAAATTATTAGACATTTTACTGAAATGAGCTGACATTAACAAAAACTTCAAAGTTCTGCAAACTCTGCATGTTACTGTTTTACTTTTTCCATAATGACAAACAGGACAGGTAGCTCTCAGAAGAATGCGGGAGGAAACACAGAAGACTAAAACTGAAACGACTTATTGAAAAATGCCATTTTATGGGCTGCTGTTATACTGTTTATTTATTGTCTCAACATTGTGTATTCTGAATATTAATTCTGATATTTGAAGACAGAGAACAGTTTATCTCTTGGGAGGCAACCTGCACAATATCAGAATGCTGTGAGTTTTTCCATAAACAAACAAACAAACAAAAACACAAACAAAACACCCACAGAATGCTCCCAACTCCATATTTGTTTCCTTCCTCAAAAGTGACCTGCATCACTTGGATCTCATCCACTTTAAATACCCACTGCAGCTTATTTTGTGTGTCATCAGAAAATGAATTCCCAAGAAATCAAAACATTTGGGAACAGAGTAAAAAGAAAACTCTATTGAGACAAAACCCTGCAGAGATACAAGTCGTTCACTGCCTGTGATTCTTAATTGCATTAGGAACTATTCAGCAAAATCTGCTTGATTGATTAATTTAAGGCCCTGGTTCAAAAACTGGCAGGACAAGAGTAGCTTGATGATACTGATGCTCTGTAACTACATTAAACATTCCCTACAGGGTTGAAATCGAATGATTCATTTCTTGCTAAACGGCCAATAGTCAAACACTCTCTAGAGTTCTTGATCTTCTGTCAAAAGGTCCATTTTATTCAAAAGATTTATGGCAGCATATCTAGTAAAGTACAGCTCAAGTTACAGAACAGAGAACAAGCTAGAAAAATACTACAGCACACGCACATGTCTACAGGGCAAGATGGAAAAAATGTCACCTAGTTCTTTGCAGAAATATTCATGAACACGCGCAGTAGAAATATTTTATGTCCTTCTTCAGCAGGATGCAAATTTTAAGCCTTAAAGACTTTGAGAAGGTCAGATACTTCTAAATTTTTCTTAACTGGTTATTTTTCATCTTTAAGCAGCTTACACCATGGTGCTGCAACTCATTCATAAGCACCGGCTGGTGTTTAAAGAACTTCTAAGGAATGGGAACAGATTTGAAAGGGATAAACATTTATTATACTACCTGCTATTAGTCTTTGATACCACTAACCAAAAGGATCAGTTTGTTCTGTCAACAGCCACTGACACACTACAATCATTTTTCAAGGAACTGTACGTGGCTGTATCTGCTAAACACATGGTGAAGGGCAAAAACGGCTATTAGCCCTCTATTCCTAGTATCCTCTTCACTACGCAGCACATCCTCCTGTCTGAAAGCATTTAGAAAACATTCTTCCTCTTGGAAAAAAACTTAACCCAGCGTAGTTGAGTTAGAACTGAATATAACTTTCAATATAACCAGTCACTGACTTCAGTGAAAGATAGCAGTCATCACTGCAAGCATTTTTAAAATACGCATGATGGTCTACTTATCAGGAAGTTTACTACATGAACATGCTGTGAAAAGTTAAGGGAGAAAAATGGTAATTATGAAAAGCAGCTTAGCCACTTAATTGTGGTAACACAAAAACTGAGCGGTGAATGTCACAGCTATCATTGGAAATTAATACAGTTGAAGTTAACTCAAATGCCGTCTGCAAACTGACTCTTTCAGTCTGTCTCATACTCTATACTAATTCAAGAGCTGAATGGCAACAGCCATTTCTGCCAAAACCTTTTTCATTTGAACATCAAGAAAAAAAATTTCAGAAACTTCGATGCAATTTGTGTGCCAGCTTCCATTTTCAAAAAGGATTTTAGGCAGTTATGTGTCATTCCACAGACACATAAACGTAAAATCTTGAAAACATTTCCCCAAGCTGTCCTTCACATTAAAGTCTGTATTCCTGCCCATAAAGTTCCCAAGTTCTACACATTACCCTTCCTGTACACAGGCATCATCACTTAAGCACAGATGCTACTGAATAATTTGGCAGATAAGCCTTCTTACAATCCTCAAAGTTCGCTACTTGTGGCTCCTGCAAGATCTAATTGGAGAGGAATTCTCTTCATATACCTACCTGTCAAAGTTGATCTTAAAATAAAACAAGTGTAGTGGCTACTCTGTGTCATCAGCTTTATTTCCAGAAATTAATTTTGCAGAAGCTTCCCAACCTCTGCATTACAGGGTCACTACCATCCTCTTTTACTTCATGAATTTAGCATTTTATACACAGTAACAATTCCAGACATAAGAGTTTAAGGCTCAGAAATTAAGATTACCATATGAACAAGGGGATCATAAATGTCATCTGAAAATTAATGAACCTGGAATCAATTCTGATATAATCACACAGAGGGAAATCTGAACTAGGGTTCCAACATTCAAAGTAAATATTTTTTAACTACTGGGGCACTAGGCTTCCTATATGTTTTCTAATAAAGCACCAGCTACTAGAGAGCACCTTTCACTACATTTAAACACCTCCCAGGAACAAAATACTCTCTCACCATTCCCTGCTCCTTGCTCATCTGGCCAACTTTCAAACAAGCCTATTCAGAAGAATTAGACATCTGGACCTTCTAGACCAACGTTGTGAATTTTTGGACGCAGCAAGTACATCAGTGATAAAAACAGAAATGCTGATCTAAACTCCCTTTCCTGGTTTAAGTGAGTAGGGCTAACTTGGACTTCAAGCACATGAATCAGCTGCGTGAGACTTAAGTTTAATTACTCCATATATAATCAGAGGCTAAGCAGACATCACAGTTACCACAGTTCAGCTGATGCTCAACATTTTAATTGCACCTCCAAAAGCTATGGCTTCCTGCCATGGCTAAGGTCCTTTTGAAAATACTACTCAGTGTCTTGATAGTGGTAGCTCCAGACTTTCCTGTCTTATTTGTCTGATACCTGCATATGTTTACCTTCAGAGGAGGATACATTTATTTACTCAGGTTTTTGTCTATGGAAAGTAGATGCTGGGAACCAATGGGACTGTGGACAGATCGAAACACGCCTGGAAAGACATCTGTCAGTATTTCAGGTTTCCCTGACTACTATTACTACAGAAACGTAACTTTTTCAAAACTGTGAACTTTAAACACTTTTATTTTTGATCATGCTCTGTTTGCTTCCTTTGTTGTAAATTTCACAGATTTTTCAACCTCTTTTTTTTAAACTACAACAGAATACAAATGTTTATTTCCTCCTTCTATGTAGAATTTTGTAATAAACAATTATAAAATTGCATCAGCCTCATGAAAAGAATGTTTTAGATAGTACACCAAACACACTGTCATAACTTAACCTAGCACAAATTTTAGCTTCACATTATACATAGGTATATAAACACACACAAATATATAAATACCTGAGTTATATCAGAAAATTTGAACTATTAGTGAATGTCATATAAGGCTCCTTTCTCAAAATAAAACAAACATTTCCACACCTAGAACATACAAAACTTTACCTGATCAGCTGTTGTGACATCAGAAATTACAGCATCAGGGGGTCTCTTGGGTGGATTCCCTGTTACCTAAAGCAAAAGTAGTAGTATTAATATTCCACTGCAAAAATTTTTTATCCATACCCATGCCAGAATATGTACATATAAAAAGAAACACCATTTACAAAGTTGTTAAAGTTTCTCCTAGCCTTTCTACATTTACAGACAAATATAAAAAGTCTCTTATTAAGGTTGGCTTTACAAAGATAGCAATCCTGAGTCATCAGATTTGGCTAACAGTTACATGTTATAGCTGATCAGTTTGATTACATTTCTTACCAACTATCCAAAAAAGCTCAAGCAAGAATTATTCACTCAGAAAAAATAGTTGTCTGATAGAACATTATGAAGCTTTTAAAAGAATACTTTAAAAAGCACAATGGAGTACAAAATTATTTACTACTTCACTCATGGACTACATCACTTTTTTTCTTTTGTTTTCACAATTACATGCTGCATATTAAGTCCCACGTTCCTGTAAAAAGCTGTTCCTTGTGCAAGCTACTGCTTCATTTTTCAGTTTTGAAGATACAAACTTCACCAACAGGCTGACAGAGAACATCCTAAATCATGATAAACACAAAGAACACCATAACCAATTCAAAACTATAAAAGTAGCTGAAATCTTTTTTCCCCTCTTCTTCGGTTTTCAAAACAAACAAAAAAAGCATCCAAACAAATAGAAACTTGCATAACCTCTAAAATGAAAGGAACCAACTTCAGTCCCACCTGTAGTAATTCTACTTTATCTTAGTTTGTGTGAGCTCTTTACCAAAGAAAAGATAAATCAAAAGAAACTGAGTGCTGTGTAGTTTCACATCTAAAACCATCAAAGCAAAGCCACCTCTTACGTGGAAGACTTGATAACATTACTCCTGCTTTTGTCACTTCAAAGAACCACAATGGACCCACACATTAATCAGCTTGATAACAAGGACACTACCTAACATGCTTTCAAAACAAGAATGGCTTGCCCATCTATTTGTAGATGGTTTAAAGAAACTCAGCCTGACATACCAAGCCATTAAGACATTAAAACTAGCCAACATATGAATAATTAAGGAAACCTCTCTGCCAGGAGGGCAAGAGAACTTCAACTCGAGAGGAGAGACATGACTTACACATGTTGCTCATCATAGACCCTAACTTGGAAATTTGTTCTTAGTTTGTGGATACAATAAATGTGTAAACTGACACATTATAAAATACATCTGATCAGCCCTTGGGATTTCTTTTTGGCACAGAGGGACGTAGAAGTCTTTTTAGTTGGGAAGGTTTGCAAAGACAAAGCAGGAAACTCATCCTTTGAAACTGGTCTCTTGCATGCAGAGGCCACTGTTGAATTTGCTATCGCTGTGTTGGCTTAACTAGAGTACGTTTTGTTTTCTTCTATCACAAGAAAGACTGCTGCCTGAAACAGGTATTCTTTGTATTTTAAAATGTAAAATCATTTTTATAGCATTCTCATACTTCACAAAATAGAGTGAAAAAGTTGCATCTGCCTAAAGTGCAATTTTTAACTAAAAGGTGCCAAGGCACTACACTGGACTTACAGATGCCACCACTATAGACTAGCAACATTTCCTTTGAACTGATTTTTTTTTTTTTTTTTTTTTTTTTTTACAGGCACTATTATAAAATCTGTTGACAGAAAAATTAAGGGTTCCATAAATGACCTTTATGCACTGTCTGCAATAATATTCTGTGAATTTTTTATACTATACAGAGGCTTTTCCAATTTCTCTTTGAAGCAGCAGGCATTTCAAGATTTTATCTGCAAAGCTACATATGTGAAAACTTTTATATAATTGATGTAGATTTAAATCAAAAAACTTGCAAGTTTACATCCAAAAAATCCCAAAGAACATTACCTGGAGTATTACAGATGTACAAAACCATTATAAATTTTCAAAAATAATGAACTTAAAATGGCCTCTATTCACTTGGACTGTTTATTACTGTAGTGCCTCAATGCTCTAGTTCCCAGTAACGTTCAGTCATAGCTGGCACTACCCTTTAACACTGTATTGAAGGAAAAAATAGTTATGTCAGGTACCTGAATAGCTACTTCAAGCATTTGGAAATACACACTATGTGTTCACGTGATATTGTTTGTCATTTGCTAATTCCCTCACAAAACGCAGGAGTTCCACTCTGCTGGAAGTGAGAAACTAGAATGCTACTTTTCACTTTTCCTCTTCATGCTTTCCAAACCTCTTTCACACAGACACATAGACTTATAAAGAGCTACACCTAGAGATCTCTTCTAGAAATTTCAAGTTCACGCCTAACACTACATATTTGAGTATTTCTCAGCTTTTTACTAAGCTAGTCTTTTTACTAGAGCAACATCCTGCAATATTACCTGTTAGCATAAATTTAACACATGAAAAACAAGTTACTAAACATGAACACTCTGTATACATACACATGAAATTATCACTAGGTATCAATTTATTTTAAAATATAAAAAGCCCTCCCACCCCATTAAACAGAAGCAAAGACAATCTGAGGTGGAGCAGCAGAACACACTGTAATGCTAAACTGATGACACATAGATCATGTATTCCCAATTGGAAACGTAAGCACTGAGGCAGAAATTGAAATGCAATCATGAGAGCAGAGCTGAGACAACTTTAAATCAGGACTCTGTTATGAGTCTAGTTGGTACAATCCAACAGTTCTGTAGCAGGCCCCTAGACAAAGTATGTAAAATCTCAACTTCTTTGTCACTCTTGCTGCCAATACCCAAACAAGAGCAGCCAAAAAATCCACTTTTAAAGCTACATATTAGAGAGGTAAAGCTCCCCAAATCTACTCGAGAAAGCCAATACTTACAAATAAAAGCCAATTCTCTCTTCTTGTTCTCATCTAAGAGGTCTGTAAATTTTTTTCAGATCAAAAGTAGATGAAGAAAATAAAACCTTTCCCAAGCTAGGTTTTAACAAGAAATGATAAAACTTTCCTCTTCTGTTCATTTATGGAGAGCATGACTGGGAGTAACTAAATACAGAAAATCAAAACAAGTAAAGTTTCTTCTGTTTGCAAAGCTTACATTTGGGTTTCATAAAACCAAGAGTCAATAAGACTTTTGCCAAATTGGACAGCTGAACTGAAAGCATCTTCCATCTGACCTACAGAAGCAGAATTTTAAGGAGTTTAGCAAGCCTGATGTACAACATGTAGCAGATTTTACATCTGTGGAATTAATTGGGTCAAATTGGGCGAGACTACAGCCTGCTACACTGTTGACTTCAAAAGACCCTCTTCTAAAAGATCTAATACAAATCCTCTAGAGGAGCATTCTCTCCACATCATCATGAATTTTATATGAATTTCAATTTTATCTTAACTTCAGACATCATTTTCTAATTCCAAGTGCACAGAATTTAAATTCTAAACATTTTCCAGAGAATCTTCTATTCTCTTTTCCATCAGGATATTCCACATCCATAATTTTAAATACCTGAATGTAAGAATACCTTGTCAGTTGCATGTTTAGCAATTCACTTTTCTCCCTAATTGTCAAAACAAAACCACTGGTTTCCCAGGCCCTGAACAGTGCCTTTTCACTCACGCTCTTCAATGAGGAGAACTATTTAAATTCCATTTGAGTTTGTACCACCACACTGCTCAAATGCTAGTTTATCCTTCCTAGTTGATATAGCAAATATTTTTCTTGCGGTGCTGACAGGAGCTTTTAAGGGTTTCTTTAAAATATAAATATGCATGAATTTACCTTGGCCTTTTCTGATGTTCGTTTTCCCCCAAATCCTCCAGCTCCAACAAAAAACAGAGAGAACTGATTATAACACACTAGGTCCTTTCCACAGTAGGTATTCACTGAAAGACAACAAAACAGGAAGGTCATATATTGTCTTTGATCACCTTTTCATATAGCTAGTATGTGTTCTTACAACAGAAAATTTCAGCCTCAAACATGACAAAGCTCATTTTAACAACTGAAGGGACAATAGCCAAACTTTCACGTTGCACTATTGCAAGTCACTTCCTGACTATTGAAGACTAATGATCGGTTTCAAATAAAATTATCATTAATTTTATCTACACAAAAGCATTAAAAAATAAGCTATCGAAACGCTGATGGCATTCAAGGTGCTAAAAATATTTGACAGCAGAGTGATGAAATTAGTATTTATTTCAGCATTCACACTGCATTAGCAATTTATTTAAATATGATAGAATTGTGCCATAAAATATGATGTATTAGAGGCTATTAATAATCCCTAGTGTGTAAAGCATACTAGCAACTCATACAAAAAGTGGTACTAATACCTTGCATGAAAAGAGCTCCAGAGCAAGCTTTAGTTTAAGGTCATCTGTTCCTTCTTTTGAAGAAGTTAAACTTCTTACACTGAATTGAGATTCAGGTTCCTATTTCCAGTTCATGCCTATTCTACTCCCTCACACCTTAGACTGAAATTTACAGTATTAGTAATAATGTTCATTTCCAGTTCTGGAAGAAATTTAAAACCACTAAGACTTTGCTCACAAAAAGAACTTTAATGTGTTACAGAAACAGACAGGCTTAATGTCAGCCCAGTATAGAAAGAAAACACAGCTAAAAGGAAAAATGTGACAGCAAGGACCTTTTTACAATTTTATCTCTATACTGAAGGAATAAAAGCTCAAGAGTTTAGAAATTCACTGCCTATTAACCTACTCTTTCAGTCTAATTTCCTAAGGGACTTTGGTATATCCACAACTAAAGATACCAAAATTCTGAAAATGACAACTTATCAACTTCCAGAGACATTCTGATCCTTTAACTTGGATACAAGAGGAAGGAAATGGGGGTTTGTTGTGTGTTGTTTAGAAAAGAATAATGTAGACATAAAAAAAGAACTCGGGACATATTGTTAAAGATGGTTGTTTTGCCGATGAATCTACACAATATACACACATGACTAACCTTTGCAAAGCCACCCTACAAAACACAGGCACACATGCGCACACACACCCCCTTGCTGAAGGGTGGCAGAATCTAAAATGGCTCCCTTTTGATAGAACCAGCTATTATCATTGAAGAACTTTGTTCATTTTGCATAGTGCACTATTGCACCTACACAGGAAAAAAAAACAACAAACCTTCTCTGAAATAATCTTCCAAATACACTGGTATTATTTCAGTACATTACCTGCCCAAGAACAATTACAACATACATTTACACAGCTATTGCTAATTAGCTCATTTCTCATCTCTCATTGAGCTTTAATAAACTAACAGCTTTTACTGTAGAAAGGCTGGCGGTTACTGGTACAGCTAGTTAAAAACTGAGCCTGTCAAATTTTACTGCATCCCCTCCAAAAATTACAAACCTTCTTACCATCTATAAGCAAGACTGCTCCTGATCCTTTGTCGAGAACATCAGCAATGGTTGAAACTGAAGTTAACTCTCCTGTAAGAAAAGACCACCACATACATGTTGTAAGGTTTTGCTTCAGGAATGAAGTCCACAGATCACGCTTTATGCTTCCTTACTAGCAATAATAACAACAGTCACAATAATGAAAGTAATAGTCATAGTAATCACAATCATCGTGATTAGAATAAAAGTGTCTGGGAATCTTTGCAAACCTTGGTTTGCAGATGGCAGGGATTTATTTCTTCATTTAAATTTGGGGGGTGTGTGTGAATAGAATCTTGCTATAGTTTATGTATTCAGAGCTAAAGATAAATCACATTTCAGACTCAAACACATCTCTAACTTGAAAGATAGCTCCAGTCACTTAAGGATTGCCCGCAAATTTCAAGAGGGCTGAGATAACTACAGTTCTACAGAAGAGAAGTTCAGCTCAGAGCTTGGGCCTGTGGGTTTATGAAGTTTGTCTCTAAAGAGGTTATTGCTCTAGAGAGATATGTAACCATGTATGTTTACATAATCAGCCTATGGAATGGAAAAATAAAAATCTTTATGAAGTCCTGGCAAGCCATTATTGATTATCAGACTTCTTTGAAGTTGGTATAACTTTCAAACATCTCCTTTTTGTTTCAAAAAGAAATTATGCCTTTTTTCTGTGGCTTGTAAGGTACTTAGTTTTCCTTCTCCACTCCAGAAAAGTTTTTTACTACTAATGAAGAAAACCAGGCACATGCATGCATATCATGAATGAGTCTAACGAGCACCTCTCAAGTGTTGTAATCTAGGAAAATACAGCCATCTGCAAAAACAGCTTGCTACTGCAGTAACTATTATCTTGAGAGTTTTGAGAGGAAGAAAAGTAATTGTTTTTTAGCGTCCTCATGGAGATGTCCATTCCTCCTTCACATACATAATTTAAATCTTATCCTCTTACAAGCAGACAGATGCAACCAATCTTGAAGTTTTAGGTAAACATCCCCAAAGTTCTATGATAAAACCTTAGAGAAAGAATTAAAAGTTCTGCTAGTAAGTATCAAATTATATGAGTAATACACCAGCATGTAGTGTATTTGCTTATTATATCAAATCATAGAATCATAGAACATGCTGGGTTGGAAGGGATCTTTAAAGGTCATCTAGTCCAACCCCCCTGCAGTCAGCAGGGACATCTTCAACTAGACCAGGTTGCTCAGAGCCACACCAAGCCTGGCCTTGAATGTCTCCAGGGGTGGGGCCTCCACCACCTCTCTGGGCAACCTGTGCCAGTGTCTCACCACCCTCAGTGTAAAGAACTTCTTCCTAATGTCTAATCTAAACCTATCCTGCTCTAGTTCAAAACCATTGCCCCTCGTCCTATTTAGGCATAAGTTTAGGCATAAGTTTATTAAGTATACTATAGAAAAGCAACACCTGATCCCAAGAACACAGAGGTTCAGAATTCCTTCAATAACGCAACAGGTTACGTCTCTTCTCCCCGACTCCTTGTGAAAAGAATATGCAAAAAATCCAGCTGGAAACAGAGCTTCCTTATTTCCATTTATAATATGGCTACAGGAACTGTTGTCATACTGAGAAGCAAATCAGCAGCACAAATGGACTGACCTGAAGTTGGCAGTGGCTTATATAGTTCCAGGTATTGCTCCCCATGTAGCATCTATGTAAAGAAAGGCAGCACTGTAACAACAATCAATATATTCTGTTGCTTCCCCCACCACAGTTGCAAGGAAATATACAATTATTTTAGAAAGTGTTCAGAACAAACAAAGAAACCCTGCAAGTTTTTTTTATTTTGTTTTTCCAATTTCATCCCCAATAGAAAGTATTTTCAAAGGAAGTTTTAAATTTTTCTGGTTCAATAAAAGCACAGTGACCACAAATTAAAATTGAACAAAAAACCTGATCATTGATACCATCTTAGGTGTGAATTTCTTAGGATGTAAGAATACAAATCATTGAATTTCCCTTTTCTAGAATAAAAGGAACTTACTAATATTACAAACTTACTAATTAAAGTCACCTTCTATTTATATAAAGCACAAACAAAAATAGATACTTAACCCTTACATACCTTTGCAAGATCAATATTTAGTCCTGGAATAGAAGGAACACCGTCAAACATCGAAGTCTGAGCAGGAATTACTCCAAAGCTAGGTAAACAGCAGAACTCTTCACTTCCTTCAAAGAGAAATTTTAGGTGATCTGGATCCTTAGTTGACATTCCCACACCAAGGGCATATAGAATAGGCTCTAAGTGAGTATATTTATACACGTTGGTAGCCAATTCCCGGCCAACAATGCTTGCCTGGAAATTAAAAGTCCGTATAAAATAAAGCTTTATAATAATTAATACTGCATTTGTATTCTTTCTATAATTCTCATACCAAACGAAATTCACATTTGAGCATTCTCTTTATAGCCACATGTAAACATGAAGTAGGAGTAAATAAATATACCGTAAAATATTAATGTACGTTTTGCAGTACAAGCAACCCTAATGTAATGCATCATATTTTGCTGCAAGCATTTTACTTCAAGAATAAGTAGTCTAACTTATTGCTCTGCTCCCAGCAATGCACAAGGATTTTTTTTAAAACAAACTACAAATGAAAGAAAGTAACACTGTAATAAGATTGAAATGAGGAAAAATTATCTATCCATAGAGAAGCAGACAGAGCAAAGCCACATTTGCCCAACAAGACTTGTCCCCTGCCCCTTTTCTGAACGATTCTGAGTCTATTTAGCCTTAAGTTTTCCCATCATCAATAAGAAAAATAAAAAGTGGAGTCTGGAGAGGTTTCTTACTCTGCTGCCTCCTTCACAGTTTAAAACCCACCTTAGTTTTTGCACACAGCAAGCCAGAGTAGAAGCTAATCGGCAACATAAGTGTCTCTGCTCAAGGTCTTCACCTAACTTTGACTGCATCTGGTAGACTGAGGTACTTACTGTGTCAACAGATGAAGAGAGCACTGATCCAGAGCTTGTTGAATTCATAGAAACATTGCCTTGAGACTCTATCTGACTTAGAGCATCATTCAATACGCTTATGGACTCTAGAAAAAGACATTGAAAAAAATTACTTATAAATAGCCATAAAAGAGACACTGCGGTTAGATATGCAACAAACACGCCAGCAAATGAGATATACCCTGGTACTTCTCAATTAATTTTTAAACAAAATAAATATAGATCTGCAAATTGAGCATAGTGCTGCATTTTACAGGTATCTACACAACGATTGATGATAAGTGATCTCTACACCGGTTCCATCAGTTCTGCACCCAGCAGTCAACCATGACACGTATCTAATTCAAGTACCTGAAACACAACTGGTGCTATAAGTCACTATTCAAGCCAAGAGGAACATGTCAGCAAATACTTTGGTTTAGTCCTTGAACTAGTGTTAAGGAGAAGATAATCAGCATTACGTGTCAACTGTCTCAGAAGTAAATATCTGAAAATTAGTATTGCTTTTCTTATCTTGAAGATTATTTGCAATACAAGTAACAGGTCTCATCTCCTGGTAGTTGCCTTCTTTCCCAAGACACATAAATAAATAAGTCTGAGGCTTGAACAATACCAAGATTACAAATGAGATGATGCGTGGCTGAGATATAGAACCCAGCTACAGTAAAGGCAGGCCATCAAGGACAGGTTGCTCCTTGAAGATCAATATGGCTAAAATCAATATTATACATTACAAAGAATCAAACAAGAAGTGGTGAGAATCATGCACAGCAAAAGTGTTTAAATCAGAGGAGCCCAAAATCATTATTTAACTACCTTTACCTTGGAGCTGCTCCCCTCCACTTCAAAACCCCTCTACCCATACTGACTTGCACTGTTGCTTGGACTAACACTGTGTTGCTCTATTGGCACAGCACTCCTCTCAATATCCTGCAAGTTTGCTGCATACCCTCTTACGGAATTTTGATTTCCTAAACTATTTCTTGCTTCCCAGTCTCACTGCCAGTACCATCATAATGTTTTATTTGTGGCCTGAATCTCATGAAGAAAAAGGAACATCTATGAAACAAACATATGTTGTCACATCTTCTACTAATGAAAAGCTTTATCTTTGGGTATGACTGCTGTCATAACATGACATGAAGTTATGACATTTATATAACATGAAAGTGTGCAAAACAAGAGATTCGTAATTTATAAGAACCCTTTAAAAGATAGTCACTTTTATCCCTTTTTTTATTCATGAAATGAATGAAGGAAAAGCAATACTGAGCTGCTGGGAGAAATAACAGGCTGTTTCTACCTTTCTTGCATGAACCAAAGGCAGGCTTTCACATTGCTTTAAGATCTTCAAGGCAAAATACAGCTTTGACCTCCAAGTAAACCTAAACGTTTCCTCAACTTTTCATGTCCACAACCCATTTCCGTGCAGGAACATAACTACCATTCTTAATGGTGAAATCTGAAAAGATTACCAATGTGTATTCTACATGCAATGACATCATTAAGACAAACAGTATAAAGGCAACCTGTAATTTAATAATGGTGAAGAATACTACAATCTCCTTCTCAAGGAACTTTCTACCAAAATATATGATATGACTGGACTCTCAAAGCAATGCGCTGGTGGTGAGTGTCTGACTGAACACTAAGGAGATCATGGAATCAAAGAATGGTTTGAGTTGGAAGGGTCCTTTAAAGGTCATCTAGTCCAATCCCCCTGCAATGAGCAGGCACATCTTCAACTAGATCAGGTTGCTCAAAGCCCTGTCCAACCTGACCTTGAATGTTTGCAAGGATGGCACATCTAGCACGTCTCTGGGCAACCTGTTCCAGTGTTTCACCACCATCATTGTAAAAATTTATTCCTTGTATCTAGTCTGAAGCTACCCTCTTTCAGTTTAAAACCATTACCCCTTGTCCTGTTGCCACAGGCCCTACTAAAAAGTTTCTCCCCATCTTTCTTGTAGGCCCCCTTTAAATATTGAAAGGCCACAAAAAGGTCTCCATGGAGCCTTCTCTTCTCTAGGCTGAACAACCCCAACTCTCTCAGCCTGTCCTTATAGGAGAGGCGCTCCAGACTACTTTCGTGGCCCTCCTCTGGAGCTGCTCCAACAGGTCCATATCTTTTTTATATTGAGGACTCCAGAGCTAGACACAGTACTCCAGCGGTGGTCTCACCAGAGCAGAGTAGAGGGGTAGAATCACTTGCCTTGACCTGCTGGCCATGCTTCTTCTGATGCGGCCCAGGATATGGTTGGCTTTCTGGCCTGTGAGCACACATTACAAGCTCAAGTCTAGTATCCCCACCACTATCCCCAAGTCCATCTCCACAGGATGCTGCTCTCAATCCCTTCATCCCCCAGCCTGTACTGATACCAGGGGCTGCCCTGACCCAGGTGCAGGACCTTGCACTTGGCCTTGCTGAACCTCATGAGCTTGTCCAGATCCCTCTGAATGGCATCCCATCCCTCAGGCGTGTCAGCTGCACCACTCAGCTTGGTGTTGTTGTCTGCAAACTTGCTGAGGGTGCACTCGATCCTACTGTCTACATCATTCATGAAGATATTACACAGTACTGATACCAATAGAGAGCTCATGTGGATATTGAGCACTACCCTCTGGACGTAACCATCCAACCAATTCCTCATGCACCAAACTGACCACCCATCAAATCCCTATCTCCCCAGTTTAGTGAGAAGGATGTTGCAGGGGACCATGTCAAAGGCCTTACAGCAGTCCAGACAGACGACACCGATAGCTCTTCCCTTGCCCACTGATGTTGTAGCTCCATCACAGAAGGCCACCAGATTGGTCAGGCAGGATTTGCCCTTGGTGAAGCCATGCTGGCTGTCACAAATCACCTCCCTGTCCTCCATGTTCCTTGGCATAGCTTCTAGTAAGGATCTGTTCCATGATCTTCCCAGGCACAGAGGTGAGGCTGACAGAAATAGCTCAAAGGGTATAATTTTGGCAAGAATAACTTTTCTCACTTGATAACCTGTTCCATTGTCTCACAACCCTCAGAAAAAATAGTTTCTTCCTAATAACTAATCTAAATCTACCGTCTTTCAGTTTAAACCATTACCTCTCATCCTATCACTACACTCCATGATAAAGAGTCCCTCCCCCTCTTTTCTGTAGGTCCCCTTTAGGTATGGAAGGCAGCCAAGCAAACCTTGTAGGAAACCTTTTCACTAATACAATTATTTTTAATATTGGTTGGGGTTTTTTTTTTTTCAGTTAATACACTGTCAGTGAACTCTAAAAACCTTCAATGTCTACTACTCCAGGATGGTCTGCTATTATAGAGCAAATGATTAGCAGACAGCTGAGAAAGATTAACCTGAAGAGCAAAGGTTGAAAATAGTCATGGCAAAGCCCATCTCTTTCCAAAAATTTCCTCTCACTTTCCAATTAGAGAACATTGCATGTGAAACATACCCCTTAACTATGGAGGAAACAGCGCCAGTGTTTAAATCCTTTTTAAGCACATATGAAGAAAGCTAAAATTGAAGCTGGAACAGTTTTCTTCTTATGCAAATTTTTTCTTTGTATACACACAAAGTATAAATACATATACAGACCTTCCCTGCGTTTTATATTAATATGCTTTGTACCAGAGACAAGCTTTTGAAACGTGCCAGAAGTCAGCCAGTGAGAAGACTCAAGTTGTTTTCTGTACCTAGACAGCTTCTAAGAAATTAAAAATGCATTTGAATTTAACAGCAGATTACAGACCTCTAAAATACTAGATTTAGCAGAAACTGGCTTGTATCTTCACAACCAAGGAGGAAATCGAGACAGAGAAAGAGGGAGGGATTGCCTCATATGGGTGACAGACATAATTAATTCTGTTTTCCTAGATAACAAAACAACTAAATATACTAACCTATGCAATATATACTACCAAATGCTGTATACAGTATACAATCTCCAAGATCGGGATAGTTGTCTTCTACCTTCCTCACAACACAATTTGATTACTCCCTTTGCATAACAGGAAGAATTGGACTAGAACACAAGAACAAGTAGTGCACTATGTAGGCAAGGGCTACTGGATCTAGCTTTGTCTGAGACGGAATACACGGACACAACATGCCAACACGCAGTGCAATGTGCAACTGTGACCTACGGCACATGCACCACACATTCAGAAGCTTCTGTATCATGTTTAATTTGGTCTTTCTGCTTAGGCACAGGAGCACAGGACCTCTTAGTATCTCAAAATACGGAATCATGTTACCATGACAAATATGTCAGCTCACTAGATCCAGCTGCAGATGAGAGCCGGAGCAATTCTTTTCTAGTACTAGTTAAGCCAAGTCACGTTATTCTGCAATTGCTACTGCCTAAGGGCATACAGGGAGCCAGTTACAGTGACTCACTGATGCACACGAAGTTGATTCTGTGTCCTAACCTTAAGGCTCTGATTATGCCCTGCTTATTTTCTTGAAAGATTTCTAGCTTGTTCTGAAGCGGTATAAAGTAAGCTAAACCTATTATTTAGGGTAATCATTGTAAGAAAATAACATCATCATGCAAATTAGGAAAGAGTTCTAACACCTAAGTTACTGCAGATTCACTGCTGCCTCAAAGGCAATGACATTTTCATGTTGCGTTAAGTAGATGGTTACTTTCACTCCTGGTAAAGGAAATGTAGGAGAATACACGCAAGCAAAACTACATCTTCTACTTCTTCAATTTCCTAAAGCCTAAATTCTCACACAGCTTCTTAAAAAAATCTGTTCTGAGATTTTTCTGTTGTTAAAAAGACGTCATGTAGTGAATCCACAAGTAATCGTATCTTTTGCTAGTTAACAGAACTATACCTGAAACTGTGTGGGAGTACAGAGGAACTGCCAGTACTTCTCCAAGTACATTAAGGACTAAGCCTGTAAAGCTTAGGTAATAACTACAGAGAACATTCAAAGACCCTTGAGGCATTAAAAAGAAAGTGAAATGGCAGACAGTCAGTTTCAGCAACTGTATCAGATGGCTTTTGGGGTAAGGGGAGGAGTTTGGGTGAAAGACTGTAGTGCACAATCAGCAGCTGCTCGTCTAGGATCTTTTTCTACCAAGAAAGATTGCTTTACGGAGCACATTATCATGATATCTGAAAAACTTCAATTTGTGAATTAACATCAACTGCCAAATCAAGTGACAATTAGCTATTTCCTATTAATTAAAATTGCACAAACCCTACAAAATCATATTCTGATACGCAAGCAAGAGTGTTTTTAGCTTGATTCAATGTGCCAAGAAAACAAGTTAAGCCTACAAACTGAAGAAGTTTAAAAAAGTCGGAAAGAAAAATTTCGATATTTTTACTTAAACTGGTTTTAAGAAAAATAATTCCACGTTCCATTCAGTCTTCAAGAGTTCAGCATCTCTGGCAGAACGACCCCAGCTAAAATATATAACTATGAACATGCTGTAATTAAACATCAGATGAGTGCTTTGCTAGGTAGGGTCTTAAATGCATGATCATTCAGACATCAGATGTGGAGCATTTAATTTATTTATCTTTAAGAGAATGATTTCCCCCTATGATTGCAAAAAAGAGAGTTCTAAGTAAAAAAAAAAGTACAACATGAATCCAAGTATTCAGTTATGAATGACTGTTACACATGTAAGAAAAATTACCTTTAAAAAAAAACCTAGCCAACTGACAGATGAAGCCCCTATTTTTTTCCAGTCTAGAACGAATAAAGTCAAACTGCTCTTATCAGTATGCCCAAATTATGAAACAAGATTAACATCTCTGATTATGGGATTTTCTACTATATTACAAGCAAATACTTCATCTAATTGGTATTTTTTTATAAGCATACATAATGGTTAGTACATGATTGCTCTCCATAGCATCAAATTACTTAAATTAATGAAATCTTCTGGGAGAATTTAAACTTGCAGATACTAGGTATTGTAGCTTTTCATTTTTAATGCAAGTACTCTAATTAGTTTCCCTTATTTGACAGTTGAATACCTTCAAGCAATAAGGTGGAAACTTTGGCAGTAGAAAAAACTTTTAATATAGAACTGAAAGTTGTATTCAGCTAAACTTCCTCAGAATTTTCCTCAACCCTTCTGCTGATTCTCACATACAATAAACTAATGCAAGAGGTTTCATTCAGCCTGACAGCATCTGTGTCACCTCAAACCAGGACACACTGAAAGGACAATGCTGTATTTTGGCTAAGTTCATAACCAAACAGAAGTTAAGGCATGTACACTGGATGGGAGACTCATGCTAATGTAATATCTACAATTTCCTGACTGTAGAAACCTGATATGTTGTATTGTAAGCACATTTACTTCAAAAGCCCAGAATCTTGTCTGATTTTTTTCTCCCACTAGCATCAAGAGGAGTGGAATCATTCTATCATGTGGAATATCATATGTAATGCTGAAGCAAATTTCAAAAGAAATTCCCATATACAACTTTTTTTCTACAACATTTTTCTGCTAGCAACCCATAAAAATAACATAGTACATGTGACAGGTTGGAGAACAGATCAGAAGCTATAAAGCTGGAATCATGTTGTTATAAATACCATTCCATAGCAGGGCAGAAAACGTTTATAAACTGACATACATTTGGAAATGGGACAGCTGTAAAGCAACAATCAGCAAAAACAGTCAGTAAGGTGATATTGAACTACTGTGTGGCTGGTAACAATCCTCTACCAAGATCTGAGGGAAATGACAAACTGTCTCCTACTCTGGTTTTGGTTTAGGCATCTAAAAACACATCCCTAAGGTTTTAAAGAAATGCCCTAATGGATTTCAGGACCAACAGCTTAAGCATCTACTGTGTATCTAAGTATCTTTGAAATTCAGCTGACATTGTACATAGGGATGCCTCTTTCCCTCCTCCCCCAAACACTTAAATGCTGGTGTTTCCTAATTTGACAAATACTGAAACTTTGACCTAAATAACGGCATGCATAATAACAAAACAACCATCAGTGATACTAAGCACATGTAATTCACACTAACAGACAAAAGGTAACATCTTGAGAAATCTTGTACAGCAGTCGTGAAAATCAGTCTGTATGGTTCATTTACGAACTACGGCAACTATGGATCTAAATAGAGAGAGACATAAGACAACAAAGAGAAAGCTTGGAAGATGAAAGAGATGCAAGTATGGGAGCAGGAAAGATCAGAGACACTTTGGGTTAAAAAAACCAAACAAACAAAAACCAAACAAATAATGGGAAGGAACAAAGAAAGTAAGCAAAGAACTGGAAGAGAAAGTCATCTTGGTCACCAGCCAAGGAAGTGATGTTCCCCCAGGAACACAAGGCAGTAAGGAAGAACTTGTTTGCTGTGTTATACCAAATGACTTAACCAGACAGATCTTTTTAGTGTGGAAATGTCTACCAAAAAAAAAGATTCCAGGACTGAAAAGAAAATACAGTCTCTCTATTACACTGCTACTACTTGTTCGTAGGTGCAATCAAATAAAACATGACCCTTAGTCTGGCTGTAATACATAAAATGACAGTGATGTTGCTTCCCTAGCAACTCTTAAGAAAGATAAAACTGTTTTAATTCTAAAGGCAAGAACAAAAAAAAGTTTCCTTAAAAAGATCTGACTGTACTGAAACAGTAAATGATTAATTTTACACATTTACAAAAGAATTCACTGGTTCTGTGGTTACGTGAAATAAAAGCTCTCAAACCCAAAAGTAATTTAGAGAGGAGATATCGCTTTATTCGACGTCGGGTGCTAGGGGGAAAACCCACAAATCTAGCACATCTTACCAGGGATATTCACTCATTATTTATACACAAAATATTCTCATAATTCCACCTACCTAATACATAACTCCACCTAGACTTACATATTCATTAAGATGACCGAATAGCCTTTTTGCACATGCGTATTAAGTTTTGCTGTGTCAGCAAAACACTTCTGCGCAAGTGTGAGCTTCTTGGCGGTCATTTGGGTAAGGAGACCCTTCCTCACATTATCCTTTCAAGGTATTGAGCCATCTCAGGACAGTAAGAGTTTACTGTAAGTTTGCCAACTTCTTGAGGATGATAAGCATGTTCCTTGAAGTAGCCACAGCTCTGTCCTAATTGGTACAGGGGTACCTACTTGACACATAAAAGAACCTTGAAGTGATTAACTACATCTTGTTCTCCCATCCTTGGTGATTAGCTACTTCTGGCTGTCTCCTCATTATCACTATCTGTAACATCAGCTTAGTGACTAACTATTTTCTCACACAGTAAGAAGGTCAGTAATTAGCTATTTTCTTACACAGTAAGAAGGTTAGTAGGAAACAATCAACATTTTAGTTAGTGTATGGTTATAAACAAAGCAGAGGCCTGTCTCTGGTAACACTGTAGACTTTTGAAGTAAGTTTCAGAAAATTTCTGAAAAGAAAGCATACTCTTCTAAGCTTTGCTTGCCCAAACTATCCACATTATCAAAGTCCCCTTTACCTTGGATACTTCTGGGTTTGCTGGCATTATCAAAGTCACAGACTTTCTCCCATTTATCTCTCACTGCTTCAGGCGTCATTGGCTGATTCTTTCCTCTGACAATAGCACCCAAGGATCGCTCCCAGCGTACTGATGGGAAACATAAGCCAGAGAGTTCAAGTAACAAACAAAGGAAATTTAAGTTTCTTTAGATCACTTCCATCTAGGCCACTACCTTCAAGATGGTACAAGAAAGGAAGGGTTATAAGTATTCCAATAGAATTCACCAGCATAACTTCAAGCTGGACTAAAAGGGCTCACTCCTTTTAAATAACATTTAGAAAAGGAATGGCAAGTGGCTTTAATGAAGTTTAAAACCGAACAGACTGATTTCTCTCTGAAAATATTACAACAGTTTCAGAAGGATTCTGTCTAGTAAGAAGTTGCAGCTAGTATATATCTACAGACATTTTCTTCTGACATGATTTTGCCTACTAAAGTTTAGGAATCTTCTGGAAGCCTTGGAAAAATATAGGGGAAATGCGAAAATCACTTTTTAACTATGAAAGAGTGTTAATACCAGTAGCCAGCATCTCCAAATGGTTCCTGAAGTTGTAATTCAATACCGTAACTTGAAAGAAACTGGTAAGGCAAATACGGAATCAGTTCTGGAAGGACACAGACTTCCTGGATTGCAACTAATCCTTAATCTGTCATGTTGGTTTTGCTCTTAATTAGCAATTAGCAACGAATAAGGCCATATTGGTACCTCATCAACAACCTGTTTTCATTTCAAAGATTTCAACAGTAGCCATTATAATGACGAAAAATGGTATTTTCTTTTGAGCAGAGAAGAGAAGGCACCAATTTTCGGTTCTATTAATAGTCAGCCTCTGTGTGGAGGGCTGCAAGAGGTTTTACGCTGCTGCCTCAATTTGTTTAATCTGTTTAATACACTACCTGGCAAAAGCTATTCCAGTGCCACCAGAACATCTACACTTAGAAATGTACAAAATCTTTATTAAGTGGGCAAAAAAATGTTTTGGAAGAAGGAGGAACCACTTCTTGAATTAATGGCCCTACTTCCAACCCACTGGTGATATTCAAGTAGGCTGAAAAGTCCTTTGAACATATTTAGGAAAAAAGTTAAGACATTTCACACACCGAAATAAGCTTTCCACCTTGTAAGCCCTCAGTATTGTCTGCGAGTTTTCTTTACATTCATATTTAAACTAATTATTGTATTCACTCAATGAAAATACTTAGCTCGCATAGCTACCAGTTATTAAAAAGGCTAATTGCCTCAACATGACAATGCATATCACTAGTATTTTTATAAAAGTATAAGTAACGGTGGAAAGCAACTAAAAAGCAGCCTGTTTACCAGCACATCCTAATTTTATGCCATGAAAAATTGAAGTTATCAAGAAAAGGCAACAATGTATACGTAGCACCAAAAGTGGAGGTTGTTCTTTACTTCAATCATACCCTCAGGATCCAAGAGTTATGGTTACCTAGGCAGAATTTCCGTTACTATTAGTCAGCTCAAAAGCTTAACAAAGCACTTACCTAAGTTACCACTTTCCCAGATACTTAGTGAAATTTGTGACTTTTACTTAAAATAAGCAGCCTCCTCAGAACCCTAGGCTTTTGCTAATCTTCGCTCCCCAAATAAAAACATCTTCAGCAGAGGTTAACTGCAAAGACGATTTCCACACTTTTATTGTCATTTCAAAACACAAAATTAGTTTGGCAACACAAAGTACTTACATTTTCCAATCCATCCAGCTCCCACCTGCCCAGAGAAGAGAAAATCATCAGCTTACCACACGTTACAAAGCAAAGTTTTGGTAATACAGAGAAATAAAACTATACTTCAGAACAAACTCAACATCATAAAAATTTCTGAACTACTGCTGATTGTATTTAACAGTTTAGTTAAGCACTGGAATGTGAGCAACATGAACTTCAAGAACAAGATAACAGCTTCCACCCAATTTAGGAGCTAGCAGTTTGATGACAACAGCTATAACGTATTCCATGACTAAGTAATTCATCCTTCCTGCAAGTTGGTTTCTGTGTTTGAATGATTTAGAAAGCAAAAACTTCTTTTGAAGTAGTTGCTTTGTTACCTTTTCAAACTTATAAGGGTACAATAAGAATTGCAACAATTAAATTAGTATCATTTGAGCACACACCAGAATTTCAAAAGGTTGTTACTGCCTGATGTACTTGTCATATGAAGCACAACAGGGTCAACAGTTCTTCTATGCTGAGTATGTAAATTTCACATGATAACTCGGTTTCAGCAAAAAGGTTAAGACCAGACAGGTTAAAGCAAATGACTGATTTTTGGGGAAGGGCAAAGGGAGGGAAAGAGGAGAACGAAAGGGAAAATAATAACGTTACCTCAAACAGACTGCCGTTCTCCGCACAGCTCTCGTGGCAAAGCCAAACAACCAAGGGAGCAACATACTCCGGTTTGAAAGCATCAATCAGATCTAGAACAAATTGGAGGGGAAATCATAAAATAGAAACACTGTATGATTCCAACAAATTATTCTTACTCTAACACCTGATGAACACCAGAGCCAGGTAGAATTTAACCAATAGCATTCTGCCATGAAAAGAAAGGACAAATGAAATAAAATATTTGAAGAGAACAATTCATGAGACACATGTATGCCTTCACACCCAATGACACTGGCTCTCAGACAGACAGATGAAAGACTTTCTAAATGTTGGGAACAAAGTAACACGCAGAATGCAAAGCCAGGTGCCTTCCTAAATTTCAATCTGACAGGCAGCCTGGAACAAGGACAAGCCAGCTAGACATAACCCTGACGAAGATGTATCTGAGCTATTTCCCTTTTAATTTGCTAGTCAGTTATAAAGAAAAGAAGATATGGTAAGAATTTAATCTGCTAAATATTTGAGAAAAATCCCATTTGGAAATGCTGGTATTTCCAAATAATATATTTGGAATTATCAGGCCTGCTAAATTTATATATTAATTGTATTTTGGCACATCATTGTAATCTGGCACAAGAGAAAAGTATCTGAAAATGGAGATATTGTCAAAGCAGGGTGTGGTTGTCCAGGCAGCTCTTAACACATTTTCTATTCACTATCTGGAAAGAAAAAATAACTTTGTTTAATTTCCTTTTTCAGTTTTTAGAATATTGTTCTTTCAACAGCAATAGATACATAGCTGTTTCTCAGCTGAAGTTCAGCAAACATTTTCAAGTACATGCTGACAGATGAAGAGCTGGGAAAGTTTAGCATTACAGGTAATTATGAAAAACCAGGTAAAGCTGTAGTAACAGAAGTTCCTTTTTAGAAATTACACAAAGGTAAAAGGAAACTGAACTCCACTTAACATGCCATGTTATAAGCGCATAACAAAAGCCTTTTCTAAAGTATTCCATTTTATGCCACGCACCATAGTCTCAAAAATTAGCACTATAGCTAATTTTAGCTAGCATCATCACTAATGCTATTAATCTACCATTAAATTAATTAAGAAATAGGTGGTAGAAGTTTAAAAAGCCACACACAAAAGATGCAAACTACATTTAGAGTTATAGCAAGAACAACCGTTAAGTAGGCCAAGTTGAACATACATAACTGTGGCAACGGTAAAGCATAGGTGCTTGCAGACATGTAAAGGTGAACAGGAAAGTACTGAGTAAGATAACAAAGATAATTTGATAAGACATATGAAAATGTTTTTAAAGTTCTGTTGTCTACACCTTTGAGGAGTATTAGAAAACCTGGACAGGGAGGGAGGGAGAAAGGTAAGAAATAAATGATCAGAGATGTAACTATCTTCTAGGCAGACCAAAGGATCTTACTCTTATTAAAATGACTAAGAAAGAAAATTAAGAGGTGGTTTTATCACTCTATGTAAATATCTTCAGGACATTCCAGCATCTGAACTCCACTGTACACTTCAGGAACTCATCACTGCAAACTTAATGTATTCGACTCTTCTGTCAGTAAACGCAATAAATCCCTGGAACCTACAACCTATAGAGGTGCTAGATGTCATGATCACTTGGATTATTTCGACCTAAAACAGGATACTTTACACAGAACTTAATTAGTCAAACAAAATCATGCATTTGATCCATGCATGCGTGCATGTATAAAATATATTACTCTTCAACATCTTGTATATCAGCCTGAAAAGTGTAGTGACTCCCTTGGCTTTGAAATCTGCCTATCACTAGGGAGAAGAGTGGGAGGGAAGTGAAACAGGCTGAGTCTAAAAGATTTTCTGAGAGCAATTTCCTTTTACAGACTTTTTTTTTTTCCAAATTCTTTTTGTTTCTTCTGGTCATTTGCCAGAGTAATTAGTTATTCTGTTTATCCTAAATTTACACTTTACACACAGCTGTCTCCTACAATGTTCTTTATACTGACTTCCCAATGCAGTGCTCTGTTAAAACCTGTTCAAGCATTCAAAGATTAGTAACTATGCAATGAAGAAAATCATAATATATTAGGCAACTCAGTTAATTATCATCTCCTGTTGATCATGGAACAAAGAAGTACACACATGACACGTTATGCAAAATACAGTATTTTGCAATTAGACAATATTATAATAAGTGCAGACATTTTATGCACATACCCAATTCCACATCTGATGAAACAAATAAGCCCTTCCGCTACCATAGAAGGATCTTGGAAGAGACTATAACTAACGAGCCTTGCCACGCAAAATTGCTTTTGTGAGTTAGAAAAATCAGTTATTATCTTGTGGCAGAAAATAAAGAATTCCTTACAACAGACAAAGTAAGTAAGTTGACACTTCAAAGACAAAAAAAGACAGTAGGAATAATGAATTAGCACTGTATGAAGTGTAAAAGATTTGCATTTTCTAAGAGATAAGAAAGCTAGCTGTGCTTCAATTCACTGAAAAATATCAGTACATGTGGACCCTGAATGATTCACCTTGTGGCATGACAGTCTGGGTCAGTCTGGATCCAGCAGTAGGAGCAATTGTGTTGCAGTGGATGTTGTATTTCCGGCCTTCAATTGCAATTGTGTTTGAAAGACCCAAAAGGCCAAGTTTTGCAGCACTGTAGTTTGCCTGACCAAAATTTCCATATATTCCAGCAGCTGAGGAAGTCATAATTATTCTTAGGGCATAGGAGAGAGAAAACAAACAATGATTTCTTCAAGTTAGTTAATTCTACATAACAGCATTTTCCAGCTTTGGCATTACATTCTCCATATTCCACAAAAGAAATGTACGCAAAGAAGAAAAGTTTATTTGTCGGTTTTGCTAATGAACAGCTGCCTTTTTTATGTTTGATTGATAGCAAACATCTGATAAATCCTGAAGCATTCTCACAGTAGCAGAAAACCAACAAACTCATGAGCCTTTTTGTGTTATACTGCAACACTAGAACAGCCATACTCTGACAATGAGGTACAATATAGAGAAAAGTATTTTCTCTTCTTTCAGTTCTAACTGCACTTCAAGTGGCATTATTCTTATAACTAACAAATAGCTTAAGTGGTCAGAAGAAAATTATTTTCTTGAAAATTACTTCACCTTTCTATCTACCTGGTAATATGTGAAGATGCATGCTTACAGAATTTACATTCAAAGAATCCTAATGTTCCTTAAACATACAAAGGAAGTAGATAGCAAAGTCTTGCCCTTTGCTCTCCCCTAACTTTATTGCTGTGGAAATGACTGAACTGCTCACAAGAAAGCTCTAAAACTTCTTGAGGCAAGACAACATTGTGCTGCACGTCTTCTCATAAATTGGAATTCAAAAGAAAAGGGTCTACACCTTCACTTTTAAAAGAAGCCTTATCAGAATCTGTTCCAATCTACTGTAAACACACTGCATAGCTGAGATCAAAATCTATTTCATTATTTGTCTCATTGGCAATGAACCACTGTTTTTAATCTAAATAAAGAGATGTGTCACAAGTACTGGTTCAATATGATCAAGATGAAAAAAGCTACAAAATCTATACAATATGTGCATTTTGCAGATGGCACAAGTCTATACATAAACTGCAGAAGCACTCGCTACCATTGTTATCTGAGCAAATACAGAAGAGGAGCCAAGGGAAGCGTTTTCCTAAATGGATGCAACTTAGACTCTAGCTGTGTATTCTGCCTGCTGATCTCTTTCCTTATAGTTCAGTTCCCTGGATGAGAATGAATGTCAGTTTGGTCACAAATGACAAAGAAGCTAATATAGCTTTCAACATGTGGGTATGGTTGTTAAGATTAATACAATCACGTCAGTGTTTTGATAGGGAAGAACAACAAAAGTGCAAAAACTTAAAGGTCTGGATTCCCTGCACTCTTTCAGCTAACAGTAACACATGCCAAAATAGATTAAGAACACTCCCACAACTTCTAAGACACCTGTCCAAAGCAGAAAAAAAAAAAAAACCCGAAAAAAACCCAAAGAACAGTCCAAGACCCACACAGAGAACTGCATGTACCTGTCACTTGAGTACAAAGGCGCAGCAGAAGAATTCCTTGGATTTGTAGTAATATGCAATTAACAAACCTTTTTAACCAGCCCTCATGAAAAGAGACGGTATTTCTATAACCCTACAGCTCCTGACTGGGATATTTGCATCTACATGGAAAAAAAACCTTTAAACATTTGGTTGGGGAAGCAGAGGCGGGGCAGAACTGAAAGGATAAGGGCTTACACATTTGGACTGACTTTGTTCCATCCCAGTGACAGTGAAAGAGAAGGACAAAAAACTCCTCCTTCACTGTCAGGGAATGTATCAGTCTGTTATATCCCACTGAAAAAGAAAAAAAAAAGATAAATTTTTACCTGCCAAATTTCTGATTTTTCATATGATCCCATGCAGCTCGGGTGACCAGGAACGATCCCCTCAAATGAATTCTATGAATTATATCTAGGGACAAATTAATGTTGGTTTAATATCTCAAGGATTTAATCTCCCAACTTGCAATACACATTTGTTTCTTCTTCATGACAAAAATTGTACTCTCTTAACACTCACAAACTGTTACTAAAGAAGTGGTGGCCTTTTCTTTTTTATAGATCATTTTGAACTGCTTGCCTGAACATACACTGATCACCTCTCCTGCCTCTTGGATGTGGCCCTTCTGTATAGAATTCACAAGCACTCAAAATTCCTGCACTTAAGCACAGTCAAACAAGAACTACAGAAGCTAGACCATCTTTGCAAAAGTCTGCTCAACTGGCTTATCACCACCTGCCATCCCACTGAAGGTTCTGCCTGTTCCTCTGTCCCTTGGCACATCAGCTTTCTTTCCTCTGTTGTTAGTTCTGGGTCTTTTAAGCCTGTTTAGTATTCAGCCAGTCAGTGCTGGCACTAGGAATGTGTTCTGCTCACAAAAACTATTGTGTGTTTCACATGGCTCTTTTTTTGTATTCCACTCGGCAACTAGGAGTGGCAGCTAGAGCCTTATTTCCCCTTTGGAAATACATACGCCTACCGTGCGTTACAGCACAGACCCGGTTTGCAAGCTAAATACAAGGCAGCTGAACACAAGCAGCTTAGCACTCAGCTTTCAAGGCAAAAGGTAATTCTCTGATCTGGCATAGAGAGCCTTCCCCCCCTTCTCTTCCTCCTTGTGCCAATGGGAGGGATGTACCTTTCATCTTTGACACAGGAAGTATATTTTAAAGTTTATCAACTTACCCCAATCATCATCACTTATCCGAACAAACGAACGGTCTCTTAGGATCCTAAAATGCATCATTAAGAGAACAAAAGCAAAAAAAAAAAAAAAAAAAGAAGATGAACAGTTGTTTACACAAAACTGACAGCCCACAACCAAACAGGAAAAACCCTTCAGGTTTACTCACCCAGCATTGTTTACAACAATATCTGGAAAAAAAAAAAAAAACAAAACAAACAAACAAAGAAAAGAAACTAAGTGAAAACACCAATAAAATACAACTGTGGTTTTGTATTTTTCCCCCACTTCTAAAAAATATATATAGACAAGAACACTGCACACATACATCATATTACTATTCTATAGTTCCTTTTATCTAATAGTGGAACTCTGCCATTGGACAACAATTAAGACAAAGCAGAATACTTCAGTAAAACCTGGGCCTGCCAACGAAACAAAGCCTGACAGGGAGGTATAGCTGAGAAGTGATGGATACCTGGGAACACAATACCTGCAGATATAAAACTGCACAGTTTTGCAGCTTGCTTTGAATTCCCGAGTGCTCATGACTATGCAGTTTGTGCCACCATCTTTGTTGCAGTAAGCCCAAATAATAACTGGAAGAACCACAGAGCCACTAAAGCAACCTGGACCGTAACAATTTTTTGTCAAATATTTAATTTGGTTCCTGTTGGCTTTGATCATGTGTACTCTTAGCCATTTAACCCTGAGTTAAATATCACAAACAGTGGCAATCATATGGTATAGAGGAACATTACTTGCTAGATAAAATAGCTCAAGCTTTTTTCTTTTTTTTTTTTTCATTTGTGTTAAAGAATTTTAAACTTCACATAGGCAAAAGAGATTCCAAACCAAGACAGAGCATCTCTGATTCTTCAGCAACACTATTTACCCTAATTCTATGCTATGCACCTAGTTATAATACTTGATTAACTCTGTGCTTTGAGATAAAAACTGTTAACCACTACTGAAGTACCAAAATTCTGAAGGACAGGAAAACAAGAATCATACATTGAGCTTTAAACTTCCGCTAAAGAGTACCAAAAAGACAGAATCTGCCCATTCGGATTTAAAGTAGAAAGCCCTTGATTTATGTTTCACTGACTAAGGCCATCAAGGGTTGGTGAGTTCTACTGTACTTCATACCCTTGTTTTCAATTGCACTGTTTATAATGGCTCTGCACTTGCAAACAAGTTACAACAAGAATTAAGCAACTGTACCTATCCTCCCAAAAGCCTCAAGTGCTGTCTTGACAAGCTTTTCACCATCTTCCACAGAATCTATAAGAAAAAAGTATGAATTTTTAAGTAAAATTAACTGGATACACTGCATTTCCAGGATATTAACAACTAATTACATGGAGTTAAGAAAAATAAAATCGTGTACAACCCCAATATAAAATAAATTCAAATTCAGCCACATTTGCATGTGGCCTGAAGCACATCCCACACAGTAAGTTAAAACGGCACAATGTTTGCCATTGCAAGAAAAACAAGAAGCAAAGCAAATAAGAATAATCCGTTCCCATTTTGCCTCTAACAACTGCAGATGATCAGTGTCTTAGTATTTCAATGTTAAGAAAGCACATGAATGAAAAGTGCATTACTAGACAAGTATTAAAAAAGCAATTTATGCACTTGCTTCTAGCTTCTGTCTCCCTACTCCACATTATATTACAACTATTCAATTTATATGGTATTGGCAAGCTGGCAGTAATCCTTTATTAAACATTGTCAACTTTTCGTACAACATGTCCACTATTCCTATAGATAAAGCGTTATACTAGTGTAGAAAAATAACATACCATAATTAGGTACTGCTTTCCCTCCTTTTGCTCTGATTTCATTGACAACTTTGTCTGCAGCTGAGGAGCTCTTGCCATATCCCTTGAAATCACCTCCAAGATCGTTCACTGTGGATCACAAAGAAATTTTTCATTGCTAACACTCAAACTTCATGGCATTTCTTTATCTCATTATCATGCTGGAAGTTATAAGGACTAGAGAATAAGGATTAGAGAAGAAAGTCACACTATTAATTTTTTAAAAATAACATGGGAATCAGAACTTTTCTTTTTTTTTTTTTTTTCTCTCCACCATGCATTCAACTTGCTTGCCCTGCCCAGGCTACCTCTCTCATTGTGTTATTGTAGTTCAGAGATTAAGATGAAGATTACACACCAATCGTAAGTGATTAATTCTGGTCTCTTGTCAAACTGCTACAGCTATTGCACGAACCATAGGCAAGACTGAGAAGACTCTGTTCCTGTTTAATAGAGTGGCTAGAACATTACCAGTATACTTCACTATAGAACAGACCAAGTGGTCTGAACAAAGGGTTGTTTCCAGGCTGCTCTCTGTACTGGGGCATGCATCATTAACGGTAGCTGCGCTGTATCATCACCACAGTTTGCTGCATTGCTGTGTATGTGCATGTCCCACAGTTTCACAGAATCCATCAGAGGACCAAAAACACCCCCAAAAAATCCATACACGCATAATACTTGGACAAAGAATCAAAAAATGGTAAGAAGTACATTTAAATGGGTGCAAAATGAAATTGTAAGAAAACCAGAGCTGACTGTAGATTTACACACAACATTGGTATTTTGCTAAACAGTCTTCTGCTATAGTGAACTCCAGCTTTGTGCCTCCCACTTTAAGTCCTCAAGACGCCAGCCATAGTGAAATACGCAAAATAGGCAAGATATTCTTGCTGGTCTTGATGATGAACAGCAACTGTAAGTCTGATGTATCGTCACAACAGGAAATAAACCCATATTGTGGCTCTTTCTTTTTTTTTAACCTCTCCATGTAAAGAGGAACATAGCTTGGAGGACACATGACAAAAATCGTTCTCTATTACTCAGACCAAGAAAGTCTCATCTGGAATCCTGTATTTAACTTTGTGTGCAGCATTTCAACAGAAATGTAGAAACACTGCAGAAAGTCAGCATGACTAAATAAAAATGCCAAAGCCCAGAGGAAATGAACCATGAAAAGAATAGGAAAAAAACCACAAAACAACCCAACAACAAACCAAACCAAAATGAAGAGCCACCTAGCCTGAAGCAGGAAGAATTAAGACATGATGACACGATGATAAGCTCAAGTACCTTAACAGACTGATACAAAAAAGAAAGGAGACAAAATCTCCAAGCTAAATGGAACAATATCAAACAGTTCAAACATACAGCTAGCACAATTCAGGTGAGGCATTAGGGAAGATTTCCAAGTGTACTGAGAATAGGCAACATGGGCAGACTGCTCAGTCTGCAACATCAAAGGTCTCAAACACAATGTTAAAGAAAAGCAAGTGACGAAGAGCACTAGGATTTCTAATCTGTCCTGGGAAAGAAGAGTGGACAATTTTGTGGTAAACATTTATAAAAAAACCATTCAGTTAGTCCTGTTAAGACACTACAGCTCTCTATGGAAGACATACTTATATATGTTTATCCTTCACTTCAACAGTAATTCACTTTTAAAAGCTTAGTTAAATATTTGGGAAAATTTCCAGAGGCAGTAAAGCACCTTGGGCTGAGTTCAGGCACTAACGCAGCTGAAGCAAAAATGAGTATACAAGAAAGAACAGAGCTATTCTAGGCTTTGAAAATGATAAAATAACTCCACAAGTGTGATAGAGTAATTTAAAAAAAAAAAAAGGCAAAACAAAACAAGCCACCAAACCAACAGATAAAAAACATTATTTTAAGCTCAACCTTTACATCATACAATTTCCAGTGGAAAAACATCAAGAAGAAAAGAGCCAGAGACTGTAGCAGTTGTGACAGAGCACAGTTATAGTCTGAACCACAGAGAATTCCTCTAGGGCTATGAGTGTGTCATTATCAAGTAGTGCAGAGCAGCAGAAGCATCTGTAGAGTGAAACAGTTGGTGCTGAGGACCTGACATCTCCAATACATGTTTTTTAAAAAAACAACAGCTCATTTCTTGCTGTAGTCTGGTGCCACAAACCAAACACACATTTGGAACAATTTAGGTACACTGCTAAATTCCATCTTCTAGTTTAGTTTTCAAAGGAACTCCACAATGCAAACAATAACATGCCACAATGCAAACAAAAATACAAATAGATACAAATCAGGAGAGATGCTTCAAAAGCATGACTTTAATCGAAACTAAAACAGTGAAACAGAAGGGCCCTCAGGTAGACTGAAAAGGAAGAAACAGTAGGGTCTGGACATAATACAGGTTGCAAGACAAAAAGCAAAGTATTCCCTTCCTCCTGCTTTCAACTTTTTCTGATGAGAATCATGGAAGAGACGAAGCAGGACAAAAAAAGGCGGTAGCAGACAGACTTTGGGTGATAAGAAAAGGGAGATTTCCACTTGGGTTGCATTGGTCAGTCTAACCACACCAACAGCAACTCACTCAACAGAAGGTTGTACACAGAGAGAGATGTGGGACTGGACAGAAAAACCTCCCATGTTCGGACCCACTGGTGTCCCTCCATTAGAGTATTTGATGACTATTCTTACAACATACCTTCATTTCCATAACTTAAAAAAGGGAACTTCATTTTAAAAAGACAAGATATGACTCTCATATCTACTTCAGTTTAAAAAATTCAAATCCACGCAAGTAACTTCAACTCTTTGAAGTCAGAATAATAAGAGCACAAGAGTAAGAAAAATAAATACAAGCAGGTAAAGGTAATTGCAAAGCACTACTGTAAGAAGAGGCGAAATGAGGTGCAGTTTCCAAAGAGAAGCAAGAAGTTTCCCTCACAGACAGTCGATTCTTAGCTTACTGATTTATCTACTGTGCAACAAGGCCATGAGATAAAGGAGTATTAGCTGTGGTCAGGCAATATAATACTTTTTCTTTCAGATCATTCTGGCAAGTCAGAACACCACTAACTAGACAGAGTCAATACAATTAAACATTTGGGTTGCTTTAGTGACCTAATTTTTGTTAAGTAAGAACTTGAGATGAAGTATTCATGTTCCTAGTATATAAGGTAAATATCAAAGGTGGCAACTACCAGAAAAAAAATACCCAGCACTTTTTTTATCTACACAGGCTTCTCATATTTAATCAATAAAGTAAAAACTAACAATATTTACTGAGATTGGGATTTTTATTAGAAAGCTACTAAAAAATCAGTGAGCAAGTTCTTGTCATAATCTGTTTAAACGTTTAACTTTGAACTCATCAACAATATCCACACAAATTCATTCGTAGGCAGTCAAACGGCAATGCCAACTGCCAGGGAGCACCCAAGAATGTAACTTAACCTTCAGAATTAGCTTGTGATATAGCATTTGGCAACACTAAACATTCCCTGAAGAAGGTTCAACCAAATGACTATGAAACTGTCACAAACCCTTTACTGAGAGTTATTTGACACTGCCATTGAGACCAGACGGCTCCTCTCTTTGATGCACTGCAGAGAGAAACAATGCAGTGCACTTTCAGCACATTCTGTGTTTTCTGGGCACTAGTGATACTACATTGCATTCCAGTAACTTACTTTGTGGGAGAAGGCACTAGAAGACAACATATTTGCATATTCAAATGGTTATATCAGAAGTTTCTGAACAGCATTCATCTAAGACAACACTCTCTCTGGCGACAACTCACAGTAAAGATTGGGATGCATAGATGAAAGTCAAGTCCAGGAAACGATATGATTCAAATCGGCTTTCCAGCAAAGATAAGCTGTTTGACAAACTTGGGCAACTTGTTTCATAAGAAAATAAAGCTTAGAAGCAAAATTTAAATAGCAAAAGATAAGACAGAAAGCCATTAAATAACAAAGGTTATGGTCTAAAAGGGCATGGACTGTTCAATATGAGCTATGCGAAAAGGCAAAGGTTATTTTCTAGATCAAGTTAGTTAACACAAAACTTACCAACTACTGAAGCTCCTCTTTCGGCAAAAGCCAGAGCATATGCTCTGCCCAGTCCTAGTTTAAAAAAACAAAAGTAACAAGAGTCAGTTTGTCTCCTGGATCACAATTCAGAGAAAAAGCTACACAAAAATTAATTGCACAAAGAAAAATGCACCAAATCAACACAAACATCTTGAAGGTTCAACCCAAAACATTATTTCCTCCAGGAGTTAAAAGTTTCATGTAAGTTCAAAACATAAAAGTAAACAAACAGATAAACTGTATACAAAACCTCCAGTCAGGAGAAAAAATAAAAATCCCGATGCTTACTCTTTGCTGTTGCACTCAACAGAATCATCAGGAAAGCTGTCTGCTGCTGAGTTTGTGCTTGTGATAGAAAAATACATTTGTAATGCAGAAAGTTTAATGTCTTGATGTAACTTCAAAGAAGGAGGGGACGTTTCAAGTTAATTGATCACATTTTAAGTGAACAGGGTACTTCCCTGGTTAAAGTTAGTCTTTAAGATTTAAAGAAGAAACTGAACAAAATTTAACCGTGACTGAAGATGTACTGACAAAACCCTTCCAATTATTTGGATACAAAGGAATCACTTAATATCACAGCTAACCAGATCCACCCATAGCTTACCTATCATAAGAGAAGACTGTCATTTTTGCCTCACACGCAAAAGCAAGACTCTTGCACCTTTACTCTAGCTTAGATTCTACGCGTTATACATTAGTTATTTGTTACAACAAATGATTTACAGAGATATTATCCACTGTACCAGTCAAAAGTTATTGATATCAATGATAACAATTTTTTTTTTCATTCCAAAAGAAACTGAGATTTGAACGATCAAAAGATTATCGGTCAGAAAAAAGTTTCTCAGAGTGCAACAGTATCTCTTTGCCCCTCACCAAAACATTCAAAGCTAGCTCTCAAAAGTAAAAATGGGTAAAAAAAAAGTCAGAACTGTTTAGATTGTTCTGCAACACACTAATCTCACGCTAACAAATTGGAATTTTCCTTAACACTCCTATAAGCCTCTGCAATGGAGAGTATCATACGCAAGGTGCACATACATCCACTGCCTGATGTAATCCAAGTACAAGAAAACTTTTTTTTTGTTTTGAAAAGCCACGGAACTGAGAAGTGCACAAAACACAGACCATGTTATATGTGGTGGTATTCTCAATTGGCAAGCAAGGACGGAATGCTTAAGAATCAAAACTAATCTTAAAAAAAAAAAAAATAGCTTGAATCATATAAACACTGACAATGCTTCATGACAGGCAGGAACAGTACTTCACAAGGGATTTGCCCAAAGTGAAAAGAAACTACTGTATTTTTAGACACTAGGGTGTGTGAAAACAGGTCTCACTTTAAAACAAATTAATGATCCAGATGTTTTAAATAAATTCCCTGCTCTGGTCTTTTCAGCAGCATCCAATTCAAAAATCAGTGTTGACAAACAATGCTATCAGGAGTACAGTCTAACTACAGTGCTGTAAACAAAATAGAAGCAAAACAACAACTAATCTGAAGTTAACAGGGCTTCCCTTTATCTTGGCTTAAATTTAATCAACCACTTATCAAAAATCTATTGTGAAATACAACATCCAAGGACAGTTTTCTCTGTTAACAAACCATTTGTGAGCAGCCTAATACTAGAAGTATAAGAGTCAGTGTACCCACACTTATGACAAGCAATTTTTGCTCCATGCAGTGCCTTTTAGAAGCTCTGTTATTGCCAAAGTGCCTTGGTTTTGCTATTACCTAACGTCTTAACCTGTTCTTCAGTGAGACGTGTTATATAGAGAAAAGCACAAAAAGAAAAAAGCTGAAAAAAGCAGTAAAAACTGAAAAGCACTATACAGAGGTCTGGCCTCAATTATTCTGAGGTTTGTCACCTTCAGGTGACGTGAGTGGACTACCCAATGGTTTCCACAAAATCTCATATTCTTAGTCCTTCTCTGCAAGACCTGACATAATCTAGGCCCCCAAAATGACTCCTCTGGCTACGTGCAGCTCCACAAGAAAAGAGCAAACCTTCACTGTGGGAAGGCTGAACCTTCTTAGAGGATGGCAGAAGAAGATCCTTTAGCAGCTTGTCACGGCCACAAACTGCCCCTCTCTCACCCACACTCACAGCCCATATCTTTGCTGGAAGTACCAGAGTAGGCAAAAGTCAAAGCATGCATTCAGAAGAAAAAAACAAACAAAAAGTGGGAAAAAAGAAAAACTAAAAACAACGAACCAACCCCACGCCACAACAACAAATACCAAAAAAACAAAAGTTTCCTGGCAAACCCAAGCATTCCACCGCGGAACCACCCCCCTTGGAAAGGCCAGGCCCGCAGCCCACCAAGAGCACAGGCCCAGCCCTGCTGCTGCTGAAAGAACTCTCTCCCCAGCCCTCCCTCCACCTCCCCGCTGCCTCCAGGCTGCCTCCCAGCCGCAGCCGCCCAAGGAAGGCAGCAGCACGTCGGAGGCCGCTTTCCGCAACGGCGCCGGGAACCCCTGCTGGAACACCGCTGTCTCAGACCGGGCAGGTTACGGGCGTCAGTTACTAGTTCCAAGGCAAACCTGGAAGGAATCAGGGCGCCAAAGCAGTACATGGAGCATTACTGACCGGCGTGAAGCAGCGTTACCCCTCCCGCGTATTTAAAGAACGCATTTGGCGGCAGTACCAAAGTGCTCGTTTTCAGCAGTACCGGGGCTCGGATCAAACCGCAGCCGCTCCAGAGCCCGGCGAGAGCCGCGGCCGTAACCCCTGTACAGCCTTGGCACCGACCCGGCGGCCCTGACGGGCGAGGGCCGGCACCTGACAGGGCCGCCGTCGGGCCCGGCCTCCCCCGCAGCCCCGCGCCTCCTTCCCTCCGCCACACCTCTCCCTGTTGCGGGAGGACAAAAACAAAAAAAACCAAACCAACAAAATAACCCTTTTTTAAGGAGTGAAGCCCTCACAGGCTCCCCCGGCTGCCCACCGGAGGGCACGGGGGCACCTGCCAGGGCCGCCGACAGCAGCGGCGGCTGCAGGGTGCCCGCCTCACCCGACCTCCCGGATCCAGCCGCCTCCTCCGGGAGGCCGAAACCCCCCGCCACACCGCAGCCCAGGACAGGAGGGGACGGCGCTGCTCACCTCCTCCGGCGCCGGTCACCAGCACCACCCGCCCGTCAAACCTCAGCCCCGCCGCCATGCCGCTCCGCTGCCGTGCGCTCGACTGCGCTGCCCGGCCGGCGCCGCCAGGGCAGGACAAGAGAAGGCAGGGCAGCACCGCGCTTGCGCCGCCACCGCCCACCGCCCCCTGGGGAACGTAGTCCGGGATGCAGCGGCGGCCACGGCGGCGCCCGGCTGAGGGGAGGGCGGAGCGCCGTCCCGGGGCGGGGGGAGGTGGTTGTTTTCAGGCTCCAGGCCAGCCCGCTCCCTGTGTATCCATATTTTTCCAGGCAGGCAGGGCGGGACGCTTGTGAAATACAGGGGTTTTAAGAGGCGATCCCGTCCGTCCTGCCCCACGGCAGGCACGCCATCGCAGGTGCCTGAGCGGCCGCGGCTGGGCAGGGCGGATTTCACGAACAGGCTGCCTGAATGTAGACATCACGCCTCTGTTTAAAGTTAATCTTTGCTTACTTCTTTTAGATTAATCTTTGTGCTGGGTTATTTTTTGCTTTGCTTGCTATTTCCCAATCCAAATCACCGCTTGCAGCCGTTGCTTCCCTGGTTGTGGGAGTTCTTTAGATTGAACAATTAATGTGAAATATACCACCTTTTTTACCCCCAGCAGTTGCCTCTCCCTGTGTGCAGGGCTGTCGCGGGTGTCAGTGCCCAGGGTTGGTACTAGGGGGCTGCAGGGGCCTCTGTGAGGATTGTCCAGGACTGCCCCGGGCCGGGGACAGTCATCTCCAACCCACCCACCACAGGGGCCGAGGTGGTGGTGTCTCTGTGAGAACGTTTTAATAAAGTGTAAGAAAACACTGCATGGCAGCGTGTGAGAGAAGAGTGAGAAAACTGTGAGAGGACCAACGCTGCAGACACCGAGGCTGGTGAAGAGGGTGGGGAGGAGGTGCTCCAGGTGCTGGAGCAGAGATTCCCCTGCAGACCTGAAGACCATGGTGGCGCAGTCTGTCCCCCTGCAGCCTGTGGAGGTCCATGATGGAGAAGACATCCCCCTGCAGCCCATGGAGGTCCATGATGGAGAAGACATCCCCCTGCGGCTTGTGGGGGTCCACAGTGGAGCACAGGTTTTCTGGCAGGAGCTGTGACCCTGCAGGGGACCCATGCTGAATGAAGCAGCCTGTTCCTGAAGGACTGCACTCCATGGAGAAGACCCACACTGGAGTAGTTCTTGTAGAACTGCAGCCTGTGCGAAGACCCCGTGGTGAAGCAGGGGAACAGTGTGAGGAAGAAGGAGCAGCAGAGATGATTGTATTTTGCGGACCGAGCTGGTGGGTTAAGTAGGAATGAACATGCCTATTCATTATGTCATTGCAGGCATGGCATAGTGTGAGACGGTGTCATTCAGAATGTGTAACTGTCGGAGTTTCATAGGGCCACCGCTCTGTATCTCAGCAGTAGATCTAGTTAGGATTTCCCAGTATCACCCACTCAACTCAGGTGACAACAAAATTTATCTGAACCATGTACAGGGTTCTCATGGAGTTAGTCCTTCTTCCTTGCTCAAGTCCCCCAGCTGACTGAGAGCCTCAGGGAGCAGAGGATGGTGCAAGGAGTGCCCAGAATTCAGAGGAGCTGACTAGCTTATTTTGTTGGGGAAATCATCTACGTACTGCCTCCACACAGATGAAGTTTAATTCATGATTACAGAATCACAGAATGGTAGGTGTTGGAAGGGACCTCTGGCGATCATCTAGTCCAGCCCCCCTGCCAGAGCAGGCTCACCCAGAGCAGGTGGCACAGGAACGCGTCCAGGGGGTTTTGGAATGTCTCCAGAGACAGACGCTCCACCACCCCTCTGGGCAGCCTGTTCCAGTGCTCTGCCACCCTCACAGGAAAGACGTTCCTCCTCATGTTGAGATGGAACTTCCTGTGCTCAAGTTTGTGCCTGTTACCTCTTGTCCTGTCACTGGGCACCACTGAAAAGAGCCTGGCCCCATGCTCCTGACACCCACCCTTTAAGTGTTTATAAGCGTTGCTAAGGTCCCCCCTCAGTTGTCTTTTTTCCAGACTGAAAAGACCCAAGTCCCTCAGCCTTTCCTCCTAAGAGAGTTGTTCTACTCCTCTAATCATCCTAATCATTTTTGTAGCCCTAACATGATTAACCTCTCTTGTACAGTTTGTAAAGTCTGGATTATTTCTGGAAATAGTAGAAACTGGGTTTGCTGCAGTTTACCTCCTTGGCTGTTAGCACTTTACAGAATCACGCACAGAATCACAGAATGGTTCAGGTTGGAAGGGACCTTAAAGATCACCTAGTTCCAACCCCCCTGCCCTGGGCAGGGACACCTCCCACTAGATCAGGCTGCTCCAAGCCCCATCCAGCCTGGCCTTGAACACTTCCAGGGATGGGGTATCCATAGCTTCTCTGGGCAACCTGTTCCAGTGCCTCACCCCCCTCACAGTAAAGAATTTCTTCCTGATATCCAATCTAAATCTACCCGCTTTCAGTTTGAGGCCGTTACCTCGTGTCCTATCACTACACTCCCTGATAAAGAGCCCCTCCCCATCCTTCCTGTAGCCCACCTTTAGGTACTGGAAGGCTGCTGTAAGGTCTCCCTGGAGCCTTCTCTTCTCCGGGATGAACAACCCCAACCCTCACAGCAGAGGTGCTCCAGCCCTCTCATCATCTTTGTGGCCCTCCTCTGGTCTTGCTTCAACAGGTCCATGTCCTTCCTATGTTGGGGGCCCCAGAGGTGGATGCAGTACTCCAGGTGGGGTCTCACCTGAGCAGAGGGGCAGAATCACCTCCCTCGACCTGCTGGCCGTGCTTCTTTTGATGCAGCCCAGGGTGTAGTTGCCCAAGTGATAGCTATTTGGAGACATCCAAACTAGAATAAATTAGCATTTCTGACCTCAAGTAGTCAGTAACATTTACTCCTTCAGACGTATTAGGAATAGAGATGTATTGCCTGTGATTTTATTACATGCAGTTCAATTTGAAGGGAGAGATTGCATTGAACTACTAAAATTGCAATTTACAGTTTGGGCACTAGGGGGAGCATTGCGCTACAGTAAAGCTGACAAATGGCTGCATTTGCAGATAACCACACCACAAGTAATGAAATTCATATACGGCGAACCTAAAAAAGACTTACGCAGAGATCGAGTCAAATGGACGCTGCTCTTAATACACAATGGGTTTACTTAGCCAATGGGTTCACTGGCGTGGTGGCATTCTTCTGGCAGCATAGGCACCTTATGTGTGTGCCCTGGAAACTGCAAAAAAATTGTTCTGGAGGCAGGCAAGGGAACACAGGACAGATGAGTAGTCTACAAAAAGTCACAGGTTTTAAGTATGGGAAATATTGTTGAATGTGTGCAGAAATAACCCCTTGCACTGGATATGTGTTATTCTGGCACCGTATTAATCAGCACAAAATTCCCTCACAACTAACTACCCTTCCAAAGTTTGCCTATTTCATTTGAACGCAACTCAACACATGAGCAAACTTCCCAACGGCGAGAGGCCCGGTGCAGTTGGCGGTGCATTGCAGAGAGAACATCATAGATCGTGATTCGCCTGTACTATGATCAACAGCAGGAGGAAGCTCTTCCCCAGGAGAGCAGAGCTGTGAGTCAGTTTGTGATTGCTCTTCCTGAGGAAGTTAACAGATTGAGCTCATAACCGTCTGTGAGCTTTGGTTCGGCATCAACACTCCATGTTTTGTTTATTGTTGGTACACTGTGGGATTGGGCTCCCAACTGGGAGAAGAGACGGGAGTCTCCAGGACAAGAGCAGTGCTGGCTGACCCTGCAACATGGCTGTGACACACGGTGTACTTTTGAAGGGAAAGTGCACTGAAGAGAGCCTTGCATTCATGCACTCAGCTATCTGCTGAGCGTTATGTACCCTTATTCGCTTCCATGCGTTTATTAGGGGGCTTAGGGGTTTGTTTGTATACTGTCCAGTAAATTTAGGATGTAATTTGTTAGGGTAGGGGAATGAGTGCAAACTAAAAGCACAAATACCCAGCTTAGTCAACTGTGCATACGCTTCTGGAAATACCTAGCTCAGACTGGAAATACTCACAGGAAGTAATGTGGTCATCCTTACACCACCAAATTTATTTGCATAATCCCTTACATAATTGTATCTATCTAAAGCAGCATAGTTCTGTGTGCATGGCTATAAACGAATCCTAGGAGAACTTGATTCATTTTCGGTGCTGGTTCTTGCTTCTTACATGATCTTGAACAGGCCATTCAGCTCCAGCCTTTCAGCTTCCATAGTCTTCTATGTCCTGTTTTTTTTTAGATAATGGGCTATTCAAGGAAAGGACTATACTCTCGCATTTACCTGGAAGCTAGTGGTTATGTGCCCCAGGTAAGAGAAGACCATGAGGTACGTCTGTAGCATAATTTGTTCTTCAGTTAGCTACCAAACAGCCCTTGTTAACAAGTCAGGATGTTTTATAGCTTCCCGATTTTGGTGCATAGACTGGCATTAGCATCAGCAAAAAGCTCACACTTCAAAACAATAAGCAAAATTGGAGTTTCCATAACAGATTTTTTTTCTGGAAAACACAACAGAAAGTGCACTGGAGTGAAAGAACATTTTTAAAGTGAAACCTGTCTGTATTAAAAAGATCAAAATACAAAGAACCACTCAGAATGGAAAGGGATTTAATGGGTTCCCTCAAGAGGCGGAATTTATTTGTTCCAAAAATCATTCAGCTATCAGAAAATATTTGCATCAATCTGAAACAAGGTATGAGGGAAAAACACTACCACTGTTAACCAAAGTGTGGAAACTTGAATGGAGTGGGTGTCAAGTCACAAATGAACAGCAGGTGTCAAACTGAGTTTTGAATGAGTGAGCCATAGTGTGAGATTAATAGCAGGATATCCAGATTCCAAACTCAGACAGGCAGGGTTTAAAGTGGTTGAAACTGGTAATGAATTAAGTGAGTCATAAAGGAAGACCAAATCTACTTTATTTTGTATCTTAGTGGCAGTGTGAACTAACATATATTTAACATTAACTCTTTTACTGACATAGCAGACTTTTTACACCAGGAAAAATTTGCCAAAAACCCCAAGCTGTAATACTGAGTATGATTATGTTTTTTTCTGTTACGCTTCAATGCCTAGAGCAGGTAAGTCTTTTATAAATGGTGAATTATAAACAATGAATTTTCTTGTTGTGCACTAAACCAAATTTGATGTATGTTCTAAAGTTATTCTTTTGACTAATAGATTAGATAATTGGGCTTTTTTTCACTTTGTCTCTTTTATAAACTTGGGCTCGCATGTGTTGTGGATCCTGTAGGAGTCTTAATCCCACTGAAGATGTTTTCTACCGTTCTGCTGCTGTAGACAGTGAGCATCTTTAAACCTTTTATTCAGGGGGAATAAAGAATTGACTGACTTGCTTTTACTCTGTATTTTTTAATATTGCTAAAAGATCTGTTTGGATACTAACGCTCACTTTCAAGTACTTTATTTGCTTTCTAAATGGTTTTCTCATGGAGATTTGTAGAGGCCTATTGACTAGCAACAAAGATTTCTGTACAAACATGACTGAAGGGGGCAACCAGATATTTCGTGCCATGACAAACAACTAGATATTGAATCCACCTTAAAAACTATGGCGTCCTTCACTGAAACTGTTGCCCCATGCTGGGGCCACCTACAAAAGCCTGGCCTGCAACAGACAGTACCTCCCTACAGCCTTGAAGACAGATGTTTTCTGCTGTGACCAAAGGGACTTCTCTTGCAGCCAGGTCATCGTCCCCATTTCCTCTCTTTCTCTCTGCAGCCGTCCTCTGGCTGCCAGTGCAGAGAGGTCATTGAGGGGTCTCAGCCCTGCGCTGGTCACTTATTTTCATCTCGTACAAACCAACTGTATGGCCCAGCTCACCCTATTCATTAGTCTCTTAGCAAAAGTGGTTAGAGAAAACTACTCATTATGATTAGGTATACAATTTTAAGTGATAGGAACCCCCACTGAGGAATTCTTCATAGCTTGCATACAGTGTTTCTCATGATTCATCTGCAGGAACAGCAAATAGTATTATTTCCATTCTAACTCGCATTCTCTTGTGTTCTTTTATTTTTCTGTAGGCCTACAGCAGTTAGTAAGTGGGGTTTTTCTTGCCATTGAATCCATTGTTTGTCACCTTCTGGATTTGAAAAGCAGCTTTCCTCATGTGATGTTGAGGAGCAGCCTGCTGTGTAGTTAACAGTGGATATATTCTTATGAACCAACTCCAAATATAAATGCAAACATTTTTATAGCTCTTGTCAACAACCCACATTACAGGAGGTCTTATGTCCCTGTTTTGGCAGGAAACGTTAATTTTGGCATTTGTTGCACATACCACTCAATTAAGTAGAAAATCCATGCTGGGGGCACAAGCAGAGCGCTCTGGAAGCTCTCCGTTTGATTCCATCAGAGACTTAGGGCTTATGGGACACTGAAGCTTTGGGTCAGTCAGGGCTTGGTGGACTGCTGAGCTGGTATGTAGTAACACATTAGCAGAACAAACTCATTACGCAGAAACTAGTTGCTTGTGCACCTCTACAGCTTTGAAAATACATCCTGTGGAGAGATGTTAGGGAGGTGCCAGCAGAAGGTTATGGTGTTGCTCCTGTAACACAACCACTCCATTTCATCCTAAATGATTCTTCATGAAAAATCCATTAACTTGGTCTCCTTGAAGGCCAAAAAAAAAAAAAAAAAAGAGAGAACAAAACCCACATGGACTAAAATAAGATGTAAAAATGACTAGCAAACTAGCAAATAACCATATGTCACATTCTGTGGAAATCAGATGCATATTGGCACTACTACCAAGTTACGGGTAAATAGATTCCACAGATGAGCTGAATCTTTTGTGAATAGATGGAAGACTGGAGATGCCTCCTGAGAAAACTGATTCAGTGCAGTTTCTTCCTGAGTTAACAGCCATGTTGAGCTTTAGAGCAGCCAAAAATTCCAAGAAGTTCTGCTTGTAGAATAAATCCAGGCAGCTCCTTTAATAAACAGAAAATGAGCACAAAAGCTGCTTTTGAACTGTGCCTCCTAAAATGGTTTCATCTGTCAAACTGCCACCAAGGGCATTCTAGACCAGAAAAAAATAGACTAGTTTTCATCAATACGGTTTTGTAAAGGGCCTCCTTTCCTGATTCCGTATTTTGTAGCATGAGCTTCTCAGTTCTAGCTTTGGGGTAAACTTGCAGTTTGGGGTAAGATTGCAGTGTCACAGGATACTGGAACTGTAAGCTTAAACATATTGTCTTACTTAGCCAAAGTCAAAAGCCTCTGCTTATGGTAAGCAGTAGACCTTATCACAGTGAAGATGGCAAAGCAAACTTAATGAGATCTTTGTCTGATCACAGCCCTTTCTCCCAGAAAAGTGCTGAGCTTTCCTCTCCACTTTTCCCTAATAGTTTCTCGTGTGATGGCACAGCAGATGTACCTTTGGGAGTGTCCATGCCGTTGAAATCAAGTTAGGCAGCCTGCAACTGAGATAGCTTTTCAGTTGGGCAAAGAGACTCACTTTAGTTCCAAGGATGAGATCATTTTTCTGTTGCTGAATTCTCAAGATCCTTGAGATACAGAACCAGCTTTCTTGAAATTAACAGCTGATCTCATGTCATGTCTCAGGATCAATGCAGTTATTCCCCCACTGGCTCAAAGCCTTGCGTCAGTCTGTTTTATTTCTGCAGTTTCTTAGCAGGCCTAGCAGATGATACGCAGTTGTAGGTCTTGACTCTCCACAAAGTAAAACCAAACCCCAAACAAAGAAAGCAAAATACTGCAGTATCTCAAGTCCAGTCAGTGAAGTAAACTGAAATCATCAGCTAAGTGCTTCTGGAATGGGGAAAGGCTGTTCTTTCATGTCACAGGAACTCTTAATTAACAGTAGTCTATCAACAGGCAGGGGACTTTCTTCTCAGGACCCAGCTGAAACAGATTCCTCAAATGAAAGGAGACTAAATTCTGCTCAAGAAAGCCAAACAATTTTTCAATGCTGTTCCGTAATGGAGTAGAACTGGTGCATTGCCATTCCCATGCAAGAAGAGAAGGTTGGTGGTACATAGGCCCTACTTGGGCTGATTTATTCCATCTACATCATTGTACTCTCAGTATTAAAAGAAAACCCTCACACAACTTCAGTGTAACAATATTTTTCATCCACTATTAGCTGTGGCTTGCCCAGAACAATCAACGATAAATGAATTCTGAAAAATGTAATTCAAAATGTCCAGAAATGTGTTGCAAATGAAGAGCTTTAGGTTGCCATGTTTAAAGACCAGCAGGGTTGATACTCTGAAAAGGTGCCAGCAGGAACTGGAGAACAAGTGGTGAAAAGCCAACAATTTTCTCTTGGAGCAACCTGCATTTATCAACACCTTCAGAATTATATCCACCACGAAGTTTCTTTATAGCATGCAAAACGCCTACTGACTGAAGAAAAAAACAACGTTTTTAGGAAGGAAGATACAATGCAGAAGGCTGACTTCTGTTTTGTTTCAGCTGATATTCATGTGCATAATAAAAGCACATTTAAAACCCAAATATTTAATACAAACTGAAATAGGAATTAATTTGTCATGAAGCCAGTGTAAAGTATGATTTTAAAATCCCATGGTAAGATTTTTAGAGTAGACGGTGGAAGGTCTTACATGTGATGGTAAAAGTAATTTATATCTAAATGACAGTAACTGTAGGAAGCTCCACCTTTGTCCTCCACCTACCACACCAAGACTTTCCCACAGGGGAGAACAACAAATATCAAACAGGTTTCGGTTGCTTGGGAAAGCTGGGCAAGTAACGTACGTCCTTAATTCCATTATCCTTAATCATTATAATGTGCTTTGCTTGATACTGTGTAATTATGGGACATCCCAAAGCTACAAGCTGCCTTTTTTCAATTTGCTCCCTAGCAGAAAGAAATGCCGTAAGGGATGTTTCTTCAGAAACTGGTGGTGTGATAGCAAGTAGAAATTCACTGATTCTTAAAAGATATACGCCAGTTCCTCTATTTCCCAAGCTCACAAGAAAATGTGTGTATTGATTCAGGAATGTCCTGCCCTTGAATATCAGCTTTAAAATTGGAAAACAGAACTCTAAATATTAAAAATCAGTAGGCGGAAAAGAGAGGTCACTTCAGTAACTAGTGGTTTAAACATTAAGAAATACTGATTTGTGATATAGACCAAGCCCAACTGTAACAGAGAGAGCTCTTAGACATAGCCTGTAAGGAGATACTACTCCTTTATTTTCGTAGAGGGAAAAGAAATCACATGGTAACCTAAAATATTTAATACTACAGATATGAATGCCAAAGTTGCAATATAATGTCAACTGCAGTATTCAGACTTCAGCACAAACAGATTAGTAATTTAGTATGGATTAACGTTTTAGAACTTCTTTAAGAACAAATGCAAAGTTTGGGTGGTTTTTTTTTAACAAATAACAACTACATTACTTAGTCTAAACTTTCTGAGTAGTTGCCACAGTGTGGTTTTGGGTAGCAATTGTTTTAAAGATAGATAGGAAACTTTCCTCCCGCAAAAGAAGTTTCATTTATGTGCAAAACATAAAAAAAAAGATATTACAGAACTTTTCTGGACAACTATAACCTCCTTTGACAGTTTCTTTATCCAAAGCACAGATGTTTGCCACTTAACCATGAATGTTGGCTGACCTGCCCAAATCTCAATGAAAAACAGTTGTAACAGGAAGGTTTCTCTGCAAATGGTTATGCAAACGGGAATTTTCATTTCATGTTCATGCTGAAGTACGCCCTCTGTAATGCATTCGAAAAGACTAGGTTTTGGATTTTTTTTGTGTTTTTTTTTTTAAGGCTCAGAACTACATGTACTGAAATCACAGATAAATGCTTACTATACTGATGAAGGTATAGATTAAATCCAAAACAGTATTAACAACTAACCAAGATGTAGATTAGTCTCTCAGATTTCAAATTACATTGCAAAAAACCCCTAGGAAACTGCTATTTAGCTCTGTTTCTTTTCATTAAGTGCAGTGGGTAACATATTCTATCTACTGTTCTCCTTACATGCATATACAATGTAATATAATCTTGGGGACAAAAAGAGTAGGGAAGGAATAGACTGAAGTCTGAAGAGTAGTTCTGCTGCTCGGAAGGGCAGGGAGAGAGCATGTAAGGCTGAAAGCAAGCTATGGTAGCAGCTGACCAGATGGTGAATGCTCATCACAGAGAGATATCTAAGCCCACACAACGTGCAATTTATCCGTCCCCCTCATAACACGGTCATCTTTGCCAATGATGGACTTGCGAGTAGCGTGGATTCCTCTCTGCTAGACCATGAAAACTAGCATGTCCTAGTCCCTTGAAGAGTTACGTGCAGAATTCCGGTTTACCTTTCAATAGTGACATTATAGCTGTTACAGCTGCAACAAAGGGCTGGAAAGCAACTGAAGCCAACTGCCACCAAAATCAGTTTGCTGCTTCCTTGGGACAATGCAATCTTTTTAGGGAGTGATGTGACAAAGCGATTGGAGATCTCCTCACTCTTTTATTGTACAGGAATTTGCTTTATGGGTGGGGCTGAATCTTTTTTTAGAAGAGACAGGATTTGGTTTTTCCTACAGCAAAAAAAACCACACCAGTTGCTGAAAGCTCCCAGACTCCTGATAATCTCTGTACCTTCTAAATGGAGATAAATCCCAAAAGAGCTTAAGGACAAGAAAAAGGCCTGTAACTGACCCAATTGTGTCTTTTTGTTTGGCTATGCATGCACACAAACACATACAAACATAATTAAGGGGCGGCCAAAAGTTCTAGTGAATCCCTTTTAAGATAGTACACACAAAATGGCCATGGTAACCTCCCTGTATCTTGATTTCTTTCTATGACTGAGATCAGAGTTGTTTGACGTGTCTTGCGAAAATTATCCAAGGTCTGACCACTTTTTCAACGCCTCTTGAAGGCTATAACATTACTTTTAACTTCCACAACTTCACCAACATACATTTTGATGGCATTAGACACTACGTATTTACTAAACATTGAAAGGACATTACAAATACAAAACCTAAGGTACTGAGATTTAAAAGCCTATTGTAAAATGAATCCATGATAACTGGATCTTAATATATTAATAATTTTTATCCTATTAACAGTGTTGCATCAGTTTTCCAGCACAGAATGGCATTATCCTACCCAGAATTAAACAGGACTACTGTAACCTTTTTAAAACTCTTGACTATGTCAAGTTTATGATAGAAAGTCAATGCTTTAACACCACAAGTGTATTACAAGGAAAAATGCTATCAATTTATTTCTGAATTTTGATAATTAAAGCCAGTATTTATGTATCCTGCAGGAAAAATACATTAACCGCAAAACTATACGGCCTGAGTGCTCTATTGTGTTATTTATAAGGATAGGTCTTTGAAAATTCAGTACAATTGCTTTATTTCATCATTACAGAAGTCACTTCTTTGTAACTGAAAATGAATGCCAGACAAGAACTATTGTTACAGCATCTGAGAAGAATGTAACTAGATTGTGAGCTAAATTGTGAGCTCCCAGTTGTCAAGTTGTTATGCTTATAGTAAAGTCTTCATGAGCAATTTTCACTTTTCTTAAAAAGTAAATGGCCAGATAATGCAACTGAGTACGAAGTTACTGTGTCACTGCAGATATGCATAGTTTGACTGCAATATGGCTCGTCTATGTGTATGCAGGTGTTGGTTAACCATGTACAAAGACCATTTAAAAAATTTTTGTCCTAGAGAAAATTCAAATTTGAGCAAAATATTCTGGGTCATGGCTGAAGAAAATCTTTGTGGTTTACACAGCACACGCATATATTACACCTGGTTCTAAACAAGGTACTGTCCTGTCCTCCTTTCAGTAATTGTTACTGTTCATTATAAACTATGCTGTTTTGGGGAATCAGAACATGATTTAGAAATAGGATTTGTAAAGAAAACTGTTCCAATTTCTAGAAGTCCAGTTCCTTTTAATTCCCATCTCAGAGAGAAGAACTGGGAAGGAAACCAAGTAGCTTTCTCTTTCTAGGTGGGAAAGGACAAGAAATAGGTGGAGCAAATAAGTCAGAGACTATACTCTTTACAATGTGTGGGATTTTCCTCATGATCTTGCATTCCTATACATGACTTCTGATGGACAAAGTACAACATATTTACTGCTTAAGTAAAACATGGGAAGGGATCTTATTAAATGACATTCCCTCAGATGTCAACCTAATGATCTGCTTCTTGGCAAATTCTGGTGTACTATCCTTACATCAGTTCCCAGTTGTTCCAGCCCAGTAGTACATTAATCTTCTCTCTCTACTGGACACTAGTGGCTTGTATAAAGCAAGTTCATACTTTGAACACACATTTCTCTCTCTGGTACTTTTCTGTCACCTTTCTGGGAATATTCAGAGCCTTGTGACCAAACGAACATGAATGATCGTGAATTTTCTCTCTTAAAAAAAATCACAAGTAATGCTGAAGTCGTATGTCAGAGGCTGCAATGCTTTTGTTGCTGGCACAGGCCAAGTTTGCTCTTCATAATTTAAAATGCAATAAGGTAAAAAAAAAGGCATGAGAAGTTCGCAGTGCAAATATTCTTTGGTTTACTCATTAAAACAAAAGGACACAGCAAACAGCAAAACACTGGCAATTAAATAAACAGCAAATTCTTTATATGCTTCCTAACAAAAAGTCTTTATGTGTTTGAAATGTATTAACTTCATGCTTTTAAGTACATTACAGTGTCTAGAAAGTCACATTTTTTTATCCCCAAAGGCAAGGCAAGTAGAAGATGAGGGAGAAAAAGAATGATGAAAGGTAGGAGGGAAGAAAAGAAGAAAAAAAAATTATTCAAGATTCCATTTTTCCATTAGTTAAATAGTATATAACACAACAATAAAACTAATTTCTGTTTCTAGTTCCACTGTACAGAAAGCAAATTGGTTTGGAATTTATTTTCAGGTGATCAAGCTTTCTGAATTCACATCATCATATACGTCAGCCTAGTGTATAAAATATACTGACTCACCCCTTTTCAAAAAGAATTGTGACCTATTAGCAGGAGTCTAAATATCTTAAGGAATTGCACAGATAAGTCACTGTGTTTTACCTTATCATAGGCAGAGTTAAAATTAGGTACCGCAGGTGGTTTCTAGGGAATACCCTTCCCCAGTTAGGCTATTATATTGTAGCTTATTCCTCAAATAATCCCCATATATTCAAAGGAAGCAAGCATCTGTGCGAGTCTATAAGGATCTATACTTGGTAGCCTTGCAGACAGGAAGTTTTCAGCATTGAGCTGGAGATGAAAAAGCCTGTTAAGACTCTGCGTGACAGAATCACTGATACTATTTAAAATCGAATGCCTCATAAGAGCAACACTAGGAAGCTGTGATCCGTGCAGAGAGCATAAAGGACTATAAATGAATCAAATATATATACTTTACAAATAAGTCAAAGAAATTATAGAGGGTACCATCACCATGATAGTCTGTTACCAACATTACTGGACTCTGATAGTTTAGAAATAATTCTGTAAATCTATGAAAGATGTGGATTGTCTGACAGCATATTTTTTTGTTTTGTATATCTGTCTTGCAAGACTCTTATTCTACTTGGACTGTTCTGTCTTATTGTCTTTATCCAGCTGTTTCCTTAGGCAAAGACCAGTAAAAAAAGTCATGTGCAGTCTCTCTTCCAGATGGACAGTGAATAGCAACAGATACCTCATAATAAGGAATCAATTTAATAAAGGTATTTTGGAAATATTTGCCATAATGTAAAAAATAAACCTTTTTGCATGCTCCCTTATTCCTTCATAAATCAACAGTGTTCCATCTACAAATAATGCATAGGAAGTCAACTTTAATACATGTACTTATATGTTCCCCTCATCTAGCATTTTGTTGACACCATCACAAAGTTTCTGCAAATGGAGTTTATAAGGTCCAAAGGGATTGTACAAGGCAGCCAAAAATTCACAATCAGAGAAGTGATCAAACACGTTGTTGACACGTCCATGTGACTTTGCAGTTAGGTGACGCTGAATGATTTCATGAAGTAGCTCTCTACAATCATTTAACAGTTTGGACAAAAAATTCCTGTCAAAGGTATAATCCACCTGATGGAAACTGACCACGGTCTTGGCCAGCTGATGAACCTTCTTCTTGAATTTCTCCATCAACGCTATTTCATCCTGGTTAAACTGGTTGTTCCTGTAGAGAATTGCCAATTTGAGGACTATTTTAATGAGGTTTTTGATGATTTTCTCTGCTTCCTTTTTATTTTGTGTGTATTCCTTTGTCACTCTGTAGAGCTCATCTAAAACATCACTGCTTGTGTCATCGATCAAAGTAGTTGCTATTGATTTGGACACCATTTTTCCAAGGATCTTCTTCTGGGCCTGAATGGCCAGACTTTTGGAGTTGAAGACATCTGTGGCCACTGGGGGAGAAAAAAAAAAGCATGCAGTCAATACTTAGTAACAGACGTACTGTGGACAGTTGAGGAATATTTTCATGTCTATCCATTCATATTAGTATTACTAACTGCTGCAAAAATAATGCAAACTTATGTATGTAGTCAACATCTTTTCAGTCCCTAAAACTCTGTTGTCTTCAGGTTTACAGTCTTTTAGACTGTTTTACTTCTGAGAAAACAAAAAATGAGATAGAAGTTGCTCAAAAATGGTTTTAAACCTCTGTCTATATATAGAGGTTTATATATGGGGATTTTCAAGTTGAGGCAGTAAACCTGCACTATTTGATCAGATGAGTCATAAGTCTGACCTGATTCTTATATTCATAATGAAATCTGAAACCATGACTAACCCAATGTCGTGACAATTACCACTGCTACTCAATTAGAGAGAGTAATTCAGTGAATTGATTATTGTAAAACTCTTTCCTGCTTAGCATTTTACATGGTCAGTGAATTCAGATCCCACACATCTATTATATTTTAATAGATATATTTTATACATGTATACATATACATATACACATACATATATATATGAAAATAAAATATATATATATATATAAAAAAATAAAATAGAAACACAAAAATCCTTGGTCAGCAAACAATACTGACCGTACTGTTACCAAACCAATACTGAGATGCTTTGGATGCAATCTGAAGCAGCTAGTTTTCAGAGGGGAAACAAGTGTAGATTAACACTTCTATGTCCTATACTTAATGCAGAAATAGCCAAAACTGAAAAGTCTATGGATCGCCATAACACGTGCTACCATAACCTCATAAGAAATCCTTCTGTGACCAATACAGTAGATCCTAGAGCAGATTTCCACCTCCAAAACTATGCTTACTTGCACCAATATACCCAATGACTGGTTTGTAATTCCTTCAAATACTTAAAAGGCCCCAAATATTCTTTCAGAACCTTGTTTTGTGAAATGTTACTGCTTGTGTTCTGCTGCATGTGACAACTGTTTACACCACGTTCCCTTTGCAGCGCCTTCTCCACCAAGGCAGATGTGAATTCGTACTTCCAGGTTGAAGGGTCTGGGAGACGGCAGCCTTTACGCTGCAGCTTCCCTGGAGTCTCAGACAGGCTGAAGGAAAGGTTCATCTGTTTACATTTACTTCACATATGGAAGGTTTGCTTTGCAAACACAGGGCCTGGAAACATTTTTTATTTTTTTCTTTTAATGAAAACATAAACTCTGCAGATGCCAAACAGCAAGTCCCTGAGTTTGGAAAAGGTTTCGTCTTAACTGTTTGTATTTGGGCAGCTGGGTGTGTTCAGATGCAGGGTGCCTCTGGGGTTCCTGCAAATAGAAGGAACTTGTCCTTCAGGACACGTGAGACACAAATCTATATTTTTTCTTCAACAGTCTGTCGAAGAAAATAGTTTTTCTTCAACCCTTGAGAAACTTAGTAACAAGCTCCTTTTTTTGTCATCGCAGAAACTTTCAAGCAGGTTTGTTTCAAGAGACTTTCAGTGCATACCTGTATTTAGTTTTGAAGCATGAAGTGTTTGAGCGCATTTTTTAAAATCTCTACTACATGAGGACACTCAAAAACCAAAGAACCCATTGTTAACTATCTTGGGCAAAGCATTCACGATCACAAGACAGACACGTTTCTCAACCACAGGAAGACGTTAAAGATGCTAAGTAGTCAATCTGAACTGAAAGTATTTGATTCACTTTTTGTGTTTTTAAATATAGAACTGCAACTGTTACTATTCAAATAAAACTAATCAAAGTATGTCAAAGGGTGGTCAAATGCGAGAACTCAAAGCCAATGCTTTACACAGACCTACAGATGAATGATAGCTTTTTTTCCTCCAAAACAGGAATATTGATTGTTCTTTCATAACTTTTATTTCTTAAAGACTTCCCATTTACTAACTGCTCATGATGCCTTCTGTCTGACACTCCACAAAGATATACAGATGTTCGTACTAATAGCAGTTGTTGTTTCAAAGTGTCTTCCATAAATTTGCAGAGAATCTGCCCCCCCTCCCCCCTATATATACATATTTTAAAATGTTCTTTCCAGGATGCTGTAGGTATTCTTATAAAATGCCAACTATATCACACAGAATGCTTGCTTCCAGCAAGTCACACACAAACTCAGGTATGGCTCTAACAATTTACACGTAATAACCTGCAAAGTATCAATTTCAAGAAAGTGAAAACATGGCAGTTTCCTAAAAATTTTACAGTTTTTCAACAAAATCCCCCTTACATTACATCACTGAACATTTGACAAAGTGGAGCTCAACGTGTGATTACCATATACTAAGCAAAGAGGTATTAAGCTCTTAATGGCATTTCTCTAAAAACTGTGTAAGTTTTGGGACTACCCATCACGGCCTATTTTCTATCTGCTCTGCAGTACACTAGAAGTCAGCTTCATTTTCCCTGTGTTATTACATGGGTTCTAATTTTATTGCTGAATACATAAATATCATACTTCAGTATTTCAGTCAACCCAAAAAAGGAACTTGCAAATTGTTCGTATTTTATAACCAGAATTTTCCCTTATTGCCACTGATGGCAGAAAGACCTAGAATGTGTATCACAGTCAATTGCTTAAGCAGTAAGATTATAGAGCTCTTTTGGACCAAACTTATATACTTCCTTAAAAAAATAGTAAAATTATTACTTACTTGTTCATCAAACGGAATTGCAATTGTTAATGCCGACAGCAGAAAGAGAAGCAAAATACCCAAGGTGAAGAACCGTCCTGTGGCTTATTTATTCCGCTAAACCCAGCACACACGCTATCATGCGCTTTGAAACGCTGTCAGAAGCTATCACAGAGTGAACGGGGGGTTTTCCCCCTCACCGTAACGGCAGCTCTTCTCAGCTACCTTTCTCTCCGACCTGCAGCGCTTCATTTTGCTTTGGCACCTCAGAATGCAAAAATACATCGCGGCGGTTTCACTTCCTCGAAAAGAGAGCCGAAAGGAAATTGCACTGCTGAGCAAGCACAGCAACGCCAATGGCCGTTACTGCTAACTGACAACTGGAACAATTAGCAGAAAAGGGAGGGAGAAGAAAGGTCCTGTGACTCGAAAGGGCAAGGGGACGTGTCAAGAAGAGGTTAAAACATTAACCTGCTCCCTGCAGATACTTGTGTGTATGGGAGACGCCTGGTTCACGGGTCACAGGCTGCTGGTGAGGGGCGGCCGCCAGCTGCTCCTGTCACCAGACCCCCCTTCCCAATGCGAGGGCAGCCCAGCATCCCCCTTCAGACCTCCGACTACAATCTCAGACGCGAGCACCTGAAAATAAGCCTGTAAATCCACATTTAGACAACTGCTTAGGGCAGCCTCACTCGCTTAGGGTTGACTGTAGGTAGTCACCTTTTAAGAGTGACTACAGTAGCTGGCCAGGATGTATAAATCTCTGACCACACCTATTGTATTGACAGGTCCCATCCTTGCACATACAACTGAAATAGTGCCGCTTCTCTGGTGGCCTACAGCACACCCAGAATTTGGGCAGGGAATCTCACTAATTTTAAGCATCTCACAGATAGTTTTTCCTCATGATTACTCTTTATAGCTCCTGGTTTCGTTCCTGTGCAGTTTTACACTTCACTTCTTAAAAGCATATCATCAAAAAATACCCCTTTGAAATCAACGGATGCCATTTTCTGTACAATCTACACAAATAAACATGATTATGTTCCAGTAGAGCCGTCCCTCCGCAGGGGAGAGCAGACCAAGGGGAAAGACTCTCAGTGGAAATCCTGCCTCCGCTACTTCAAAATTCATATGGTCTTAGGGATAACTCCAGCATCTGCAGAGTCTTCTAATTTATGATTTAGAGGAGCACACAAGTTGATAGAGACTGCCTCCTGTGAAAGCTGGAAGCTTATTAATTATGAAACTTCTGGATTTCAGCAACCAACAGTCTGTTTGTTTAACAATAGTATTTTGTTTGTTAAAGTCAATAAATACTGGACCTGTAGCATTCTGGATCGGTTTTCCCCAAAATATTTTACCTTACACATGTTTTCCTTAAAACTGTGGTGGAAGTATATGAGAATTTAGAATTGTGGGTTAATAAGCTTTCAGAAGACTGGTATAAAAGTACAAGAAGGCTACTACTTACGGCTGTGATGCTGACTTTTCCCTGACATGGAAGCAAGTACACCTCCCTCCACACTGTGGCAAATGCCTATTACCAAATACCGTGTTTCTCAACTCCATTTAAACTAAATTAAAAAAAAAAAAAGTAATTGGAAAAAAAAAAAAGTTGAATCAGATGATTTCACTGCCTTGAATCAAGGCAGGATGTTTTTTCCACAAGGTAACAGCCGACGGTAGATTCAACATCACTTGCCGTTGAGTGCATTCAATCTCATGTACATTGACAATACCTGAGTCACGGAGTATTTTTAATCTTGTTGTAATAAAGAAGGACAAAAAAAAAAAAGCACCCAGTAAAAACTTCCAGTGAACCGTGTTAAATTCCATGGGCAAGTCAGGAGGTGAGCTTTCTGACATGACCTGCATTTCTAGTGTACGTACTTGCTATGTTGATACAACAGTCCCGGCGGAAGAGAGAATGTGACTGTGAAGCCATTAGTAACAATGGCTGCTGCCTGAGATCCTGTTCTCATTTTAGTGATTGGCATACCACGCACTGCACCAGTACCTGGTGAGCGCAAGGTCCAAAAATGACAGGTTTTCTTTTTTAGGCAAGGCACAAAGGACATTTACACGGGATTAGGAGGAAAGAGACAGCACCGACCGAGCACTTTAGGCAGCATTTAAAAGACTGTGTCACATAGCTTTGGCAAATGTGGCAACCGATTTCCTGCCGGGCATCCTGTGTGGACGAGTGCGTTTGCCCCTCTACAGACCGCGGGTGAGAGCTGCAGCAAAAAGCCCGCGTGCGCCGTACTGAGCGCACGTTCAGCCAGGCTCCCGCAGAGGGACAGCATCCTTTCCCTGGAGGGAGGCAACTTGAAATCAAGCGGGATTGACAGGGCTACGCTCCCCCCGGGTGTATGTGACCATGAGTCATGCACCTCCAAAATCATGAGATCGCCTAGATATCCAGGGATAAAAAAAAATTACTGAATTTTTACATTTTCTCGTGCCTTCTGCTTTCTGGGTCTTTGCAGGGCTACCCTTGTTTTCAGGAATGATAAAGGCCAGAAGCATTAGAAAAATAAATACACTGAAGCATATAAATATATGACTTCATGCATAAATACATGACTTCAGTAAGGTAAAGCTCTGATGGCGATAAACTGCAAGAGTTAGCATCAGTGAACCAACGAGTCCTGCAGTACAGAACAGGCAGAAATAGAGTCATAAACCTGTTACCAGAGCTGTAACAATTTTCACAAGGTACTTATTCCATGACGATAAGATTAAAAAATGAGTGGTAGGACACAGACTATGAATTCTTCAGATATGAATAAGGTAAGCTGATTTTTCTAGCTGCCACCATGATTTACAGCTTCTTCTTAATAACCACCTGAGTGAGTCACGGTTTCAAAGAACTTTTTTTGGTGTGCGTTTTTTTTTCTTTTTAAAACAGAAGAGTCAGTGTTGTGATTCTTATCTAAGTATTTCAAAGCTTCCTGGGTGAAAGGTGTGTTAAATTTAAACTTTTAAAAAGCACAGATAAAGTCCTTGCAACGCTGAAATCATTCCAAAAACACAGCAGTCCCCAGACGGCCACTTCAGCATTTTGACCCGTCTGCATGTTTGCGTCTCTTCACTTGTTGGCTTTTCAAAAGCTGATGAAAACTGAAGCTCGTACCAGACATGCAAGACCAGACAGCGCTCTGACAGCTTTCATTCTTCAACCTCAGACACTGGGACTGCAACTTCTAAGCTGGCTGATGGCAGGACTGAGAAGAAACCAGGGCAGCCACAGAGTTTATGGAAGAAAGGACTGCAACAGGGCAGATAGCTTGGGCAAGCACCATCAGGCAGTGGAAAACCCAGAGGGCAAACGACTAAGTGCAGAAGGAGGGGAAAAAAAAAAAAAAAAAACACACCAAAAAAACAAGGGCCCTATACAGTACTTATTTCTTCCACATACATCTCTACTTTTATGATTCAGGTACACAAGGTCCTTATTCAAAGAGCAAATATTTTATTTGGCACTTTGTTTTTGAAAAAGGAGATTTATATATGAATATCAATTTTAACTAGAAAACAGTTTAAACAGAATTTTTCAACGCATACAAAGCATTCGTTCATAAAGGTAAGTAACCTTTGCCTACAGTTCTCTTAATAGGTACAGTAAATTGTACTAAATTCTCACTCACCATAATCTTTACTTACTGAGCATATTATGAGAACGTTAATTAGTCGAGCAATGTGTACTAATTTTAACAGTCACACTGGAAGGCCTTCAAAAGAAAAAATACCCAATCTGAAGCCAAGCCTAATGCATGGCAAATACTGCGTGAACAGGTTTACTGGATTTGGAAGTCAGCTCTGAGGCTGCAAGTCACTCTGAAGCAAGAGTTAATCAAACAATTTTGGAAAAGAAATCTGGCTAATCAAGCATTTTTTTTAAATATGCACTATGTCTAACCTGCATACTCATACTAAGAGTGAGCATACATTCCACAGCAGGAACACGGGAAAGATAAGAAAAGCTGGCAAGCACCATTAGGAACACCTGTTTTTATTCAAAAAAGTGCTGAAGAAGTCACTATCAATAGGTTTGCAAAACACATATGATATTGTTATATGCTTCCTGATTTTGCTATTTGATTCTAGCCTTAATGTATCACGTGTCCAAAATTTGACCAACAGCAAAAGATGACCCACTTTCTAGCTGCAAAAATGAAACAAACCATGAGAAAACAGAAAACAAAATACATTTTTTGATCAAGAGGTGAGAAGAACTGCCAAAAAAAGTACCTGGAGGTTAAGGCTGGGCAGTGTGGCACGGGAAGATGCTATTTCCAACAAGAATGTGAGTGCAGAGTTCTGCAGTCCCATGAGAGCAGTCTGTGCCAACAAGTTATTCTGGTTTTACGTGCCTGTGCTTCCCACAGCCACCCTGTGCATCACATGATACATATACTGTAGCTGATTTAGAAATTTAAAAAGCCTTCTTAAAAGCCCTTTTTCCTAGAGTCTCTGTGTGGCTTTTAATTAACTCTGCAACTTTAATAAGAAAAAAAAATCAGATTAACTTCTGATGACTGCTCTTAGATTAGCATATTTTAAAATATTTTGGATATTAAACTGAGAAAATGACAGTCACACTGAGTAAGGTCATGAACTTAATTTGGTATTTCACTTCTTTGCCACCATTTGTTATCCTCGCTGGAATGTAACAACAGGTGCTGGGGTATTAAATATGCAGCCTGTATATTTCAGCTGTTGGCCATTTCAGGGCTACGTCAAGTTCCTCTGTATCTACCAGGTGTCCATGCACACTCAACAGTAATATAGCACAAATCTTTTCACAGGAAATAAAGGGTATCTTAGGTATGCCTTCTGATCAAGCAAATGCAATGCAGGTACTGTATTTTTTGTCCAGCATAAGAAACGTGTACCCAACTGCAGCAAGGCAACAGCACCAAGCTCCCTAACCCAAGAGGAACTTCCAATAAAATAATCTGGCCATTAACAATTGAATGTTCTACCAAAAGCTGAAGTTTAAAAAGAGGTATCTAACTGCTCTTACAAACATCCTGGCAGAAGGACTGTCTTCTCACAAAAAACCCTTAGCTGTAGGCACAGGACCTAGAGTTCAACCGGAGAGCTTCTGGCTGGAATGCAGAAGGAAAAACACCGAGACCAGCAGCCCTGGGGAGCTCTGCATCCATTGGTGAGACTTAAATTTGACATGGGGGCCGGAGGGGGAAAGTTAAGAGGAAGTTTAAGATACATGTGGCAAAAATACAATGAACCGGAAGGTTGAGACAAGATGGCAATCTGGCATGAGAGGAACAGGGAACTTGATTACGAGGAGAAGGTAGCAACGTGGCTGTCAAACTGCAAAGGGCATACATTTTGAATAGCATGTAAAGAAAGCCACAGCAGAGGCTTCAGAGAGTTCAAATGACAGAAAGGTTTGTGAGTGATCTTACAATGGCTTTGAAAGTAGTTAATGATGTTCTTCCTGGATTTCTAGTTCTGGTTCTCTGTTCTTCTTAACGTCGATCTGTTCGCCACCCTGTCTGTTTCTTGCAGACAGGATGGGAGTCCCTCGGGATCTCTCTTTCAGTGTAATGTTGAAAGAAGGCTGGATTGCTAGCTCTAACTTTGTTTATATAAATTACTCTTGTATCTTCCACTGGTTGCCCTGAGAAACTGAATGACACCTGTCTCACACATACATAGTTTGATTTCTGTCTTCTCCTTTCTAAAGAAACTTGTGAGGCACTCAAGATTGACACAGCTACAGGCCAGACACAGGAAAAAAACAGTAGTGATTCCCAAGGCACTCCATTCTCAGGTGTCTGGTTAGTATATACTTTTTTCAACATCAACACTGAAATGCAGATTATAAACCACAAGAAAACATACCATATATGGTATATTTTACGTATCAGATACTGGCTGTTCTTTAGGCCTGGGACACTAGTGACACCTTTCATCTCTTTTGCAGGTTTTAATTTTTCACTACCTGCTTTAAAGGATGAAAGATATGTTTTCTGGCATTAAATGCATGGCTGTCCATAGACTATATGCTTTGTCTACTCTTCTGCACCAATCGTTCATGGTACCTGTGATTATGGAGGACTTGGTGGCTGTAGTGGTCTTTTCCATTAACACTGCTAACACGCATTTCCCTTACCTTCCTCATCCACAAGGAGCAAAATAAACCAATCCCTCAGTTTTAATTTTTTCTCCCATTATTTAGTAGCCACAGCCTGCTCCCTTTGTGTCCATACTACAGCTACCAGGACTTTCATCCGAACTTCCAGACATTAAATCAATGGTTGAGAGTATTTTCCCTCCTTCATTTCCTTACACCATTGCTGTCAATTCAGAACAGGCTCCCCAAGACCCAAATGCACAGTCTCTCTTTTGGAGGCTTTGCTTTGACTCCTGTTTGTTTCCACTTGGTTTGCTTTATTCCTGGCATCTCTCAGTCAAAACCAATGCTCAAAACAGCTGAAAAAATACGCAAAGTATTTCCATACATAACACTTACTGGGGGAAAACAAAAACAAAAACCAAACCAAACCCAAACCAACACCTAAATTCTCAAGTATAAACTAAGTGTCAAAAAACAGGTCCACCACCCCACACATCCTGAGAGTTTGGTTTTGCTTTCATTAGTGTCATTAAATCCTAGTAGAATATAAAGCGTAAGAGAAAAAACATGTCTTTAATACTGTTAGCAACTCGTTCTTCTGTAAAATTAAATCTGGTTAAACATCATATGTGTGACACTGTAATTTTCTTTTATGTCAGTAAGCAGCATCATTTGGATACAGAACTTTGATACCTAGCAAAGCACTAGAAAGCCTATTTATTTTTAAATGTTGCAAATATATTTACTGGCTAAAACTAGACAGTCTCCGGAGGCCCCTTCCAGCCTTAACTGTTCTGTGATTCTGTAAAACCTGCATCTATTTTGTAGTTCACTCCTCAGGGCAAGGCATAGGAGATTGAGTGCACTGGTTTTTACAGCTGTTGACTACTGTAGAATTTAAACGTCCAGCTTCTTTACTTTGCACTGGCATCAAATGGTATTTTTAAGTAGGTGATGAACAGCACTGGTCAGCTATGTAGGGAGATCCACCACCAGGAAAAGTTGTTGTAGCTCGAGATTTTCAGGATTATTACGCACAAAGAAGGAGGGAATGCAAATTTGAACCTGGAGAAGGAAAGGACTCATGTGGTGAAAATAAACACCATAAACCTAAATTTCAAATTAGTTAGATTACATTTTTTTGCACAGAAATAAAAATGTCAACAGTTTCTCTTCACTTCACCATGATACTACTATTGTCTTCTCCCAAACTGCATGGCATTTTGTTGTGGCTTGTTACCTACTGATCAACATCCAAATCCACCATAATTTTCATCTCTTTCATTTGATTCTAATACCAGCTGTTTGTTGCAAAGAGAGGTTATTTTAAATGAACATCCATGACAGTGATGTCCTGCATCACAGTCTTCTCAATGCTGGAGGTTAGATATTTAGAACAAGGCTGTGAGCTTGGTGAAGTCATCTTATCATAGATGGAGACACCAGAGCCAATCTTTATTCTTCCCCCTTCTTGAAGTATCCACTATTTCTGTTCACACCTGCTCAAATTCATGATTCATTGTTTCAAGTCCTTTATTAGTTTCTGAAGTAATATTTAAATCACTTTTTCTCCACAAATATTTTTAATACAAATGTTTTTAAGTGAATAGAAACATTCATTCATTATCTCTTTTGCAAGTAGGAAAAAATAGCCCTTGGAATCACCAGTGTGTCATTTACTTGCTTTTCCTAATATTAAACCAAGATTTTCTTCTTTCTATAAATAAAACTATCTTTGTAGAATAGTTTGGTAAAGTGGACATAGTAAAAGCAAAAACAGATCTCATGAAAGCTTTGTTTTAAAACAAGGGAATTTCTGCATTTTTCACAGTGAAAGTTTCCTACACACCTCAATGAAGTTAATTAAGTGAGAGCTTGTCTGTGCATGCACTGATTCAGTGCTTTATTAATTCCTGTATGAAGTGAAATGTAAACATTTTGGGATCAAGACTTGAGGGTATCACATTCTTAGGGGTCCACTGAAATCACAGGTCAGCTACCAATGCCGTAGAGAAACCTGCAACTACTCACCTTCATAGATAAGTAAAATACATCTCAGAATATGTCCCTGGATTTCAAATGACAAACCTTTCAAGGATAAACACTCTTAAATAAATTAAACACTAACTCCTACTTTACTGCAATTTATTCTCATTACTGTAAACTGCCATCAGGAACAGGACTCTCTCCAGACAACCCAACATTTGTATATTCTATGTCAGACTGAAATGTAGGTTTCCCCTATTGCTATGCAAAACAGAATCTTTGACCTTTCATTACTAATCTGTGTAGTTACAAATATCAGTACTGAATTCAACAAAAGGTAGTGAAAAATAAATTTATTTATACAGTGTGTATTCAGTCCTCTACATTGCTTCTGCTGAAACAGATCTGTGGTGCTTTGGATCGCAAATTCATCAGACCGAATCCACCATGCCATGCAGAAGTGCAGGCTCTCTACTTCTCATTGCTAGCCAGTCAAGCACTAGAAATGAACGACAAAAGTGAATTTTGACAGGGAATCAACTGATGAAACTGAATCAAATCACACCCCAACCCAGTCAGGGAATCTTATGAAGAAAACCAAAATTTCTAAGAGAACACCCCAAAAGGATGAATGTAGAATGAAGCTCTCAAAGGACAGGCTTCACAGTTGCTCTCCTCCTTGCTCAAAACAAGACTGTGCCCGACAGACAGCAGATTTAAGGTTTGTGCTTTTGCTGATGTTATGGTTAAAAGAACCAAGCTGCTGGGAGTTGCCTTTGCACTGCTGATCCCACAGTGCATCCTGTTCAGTAGTCATGATGGAGATGCATCAACAAAAGAAAAAGTGTACACCTACCATTAAAAAACACAAGGAACTTGGCAAATATACTGATGCAGACAGAGAAAACATGAAAATCTGTAGCTTCCAGATTTTGCACGGTACAATAAAAAAAAATGTTAATGTCAATAGACAAACATTCAGATTAGTGCTATTTATTAATGCAGAAACAGTCAGTATAAGCACTCCAATTTCTTTCAAAATCACACACAGCAACTGTTACTACTAACAGTACTGCTACTGGATACTACTGGATCTATGAAGCATCTACCCAATAAGCAAACATGAAAAATTAATCCTTAAACATTAAATAAGTCATTTTGGCTTTAAAGACATTATGAAATAGATTAAATTATTTTTAGCCTACTAATTCTTCTATTGAGTGTGATGTATGAAAAAAGAAAAACAGAAGTTGTTTCATAAAAGCGCAGAAAAATCAGTAGCTCTTTCACACCTCTATGAAATGCTCTCCTCTTACTGTATTTTGTAATCAAATTGTAACAAAAAAAAAAAGTCCAGAAGGTTGAATAACACCTGCAATATAGTTTTCATTTGCTGTATTTATTACTCAAATGTGTTTACAGAGGCTCTAAATGCCTGAGGAGAGCGGGGAGAGAAGCAATTTGCTTCTCCAAAAGCAGTATTTAGTAACCCTTATGAAACTGTCATATTTAACAGAAGATTTGATGAAATGATAAATGATTACTGATGAAAGGAATGATCTGTGCTTTTGAATAAAAATTACAAATTAGAATTAATTTTTAAGTATTACATTTTCCTTATGTTATCCCTGGCACATGTATTACAAAATACTCACTATTCTCAGAAGCCATTCATTCAGCCTGTTGCTATACTTGGAAATAACACTGATCAAGAACACGGCCTTTCTGAATGTAGGTGTAAGGCCCTTCCCTTCCCCAGACACTTCTTTTGATACTCCACAGATTCACTGACTTTTGCTCCCTGATCTCTGACTTCTGGTCTCATTTATGACAACGTATAGTTTGCAAATTCCTCAAAGAAAGTAACCCAAGGGTCTAAGCAGTACCATAATATAGCAAATGCTGTCAACAACAGATAAACGGAAGGAAGATGGGGAAAATTTAGTCTCCAGTATGACATGAATTCTGTAAGATGGAAAAGACTGGAAACAAAGTACTGTCTTCCCATATGCAGACTACCATCTCCAGTTTTGGGCTTCCCAATATCTCACCAAAAAAGAAGCTGACAAACTGAAGCAAGTCCATCAGACGGACACCAAGATGGTTAGGGAGCTGGAGCGCACAACTGAGAGGACAGGCTGAGAGTGGTAGGTTTGCTCAACCTAAAGAGTAATAGTGGACCTACCCAATACATCTAACTTGTTAAGTGAATAGTTACAGAGAAGACAGAGCCAGGGTCTTTTTGTATCCACACAGCAAACCAGCAAGGAGCAACAGACACAAGCATCAAGCAGAGTTCTCATTAGGAATGCTTCATAGCAAAGGTGGTCAAATATTGGAATGTGTTGCTAGAGAAGTTGTGGGACCACCACTCTTGAAGACACTATCAACTGGACTGGAAAAAGCCTAAGCAACCTCATTTAACTGTGCATTTGGATGCAACTTCAAAGCTGGCTCTGCCCTGAGTGGAAGGTTGTGCCCAATGACCTCCAGAAGTTCCCTGCAGCCTCAGTTAATCTATGATTCTCTCTATTGACCAAACAGCTCAAGGGACCGTATCTTGTTTGAAATTAAACACATGAGTCTTGCAGTTTGCTATGGATTAAAAGATTTGATCGCACAAGTATAATCATATTAATGGAATTTTCTCAAAGCAATCTAGCATTCAACCCAACAATCGCAGCTAAATGATTAACCTGTTAAGAGTTTTCAGTGATTCTCTGAAGTAACCTACCAGCTACAGCTAGTGCTTATCCCGTGGCCTCTGCTCAAATTACCACCTAGCTTCCTCATCTGCTCCAACAGCACAAGGAAGAGATTGCTAAATATATGGGGTACAAAGTGTTTTAAAGAAGATAACTATTCCATATGGACTTCCAAACATGAAGAGACACAGTGGCCACCTAATCCATTCACAGATGGGTTATCTTAAAGGTTATCCAAAACCAGACACTGAGACATCCCATTCCTGTTTAATCTTACGGTTTTCATGCCATTGATTACAATTTTGCCTTCAAAGGTTAACATGAAATGGGACTGTCATCACCTGGTACCTGTTCCAATTATGTATGGATAACGCTCTACTTGCATAGTTTGGATCTTCCCGTTCACTATCATAAAAGCATAAAAGGTTCTAACAAATGCTAGTTTTGGAGAGAGTCGGATGATTAACCTCTTTTGTACAGTTTGTAAAGTTTGGATTATTTCTGGAACTAGTAGAAACTGGGTCTGCTGCAGTTTACCTCCTTGGCTGTTAGCACTTTACAGAATCACGCACAGAATCACAGAAAGGTTCCGGTTGGAAGGGACCTTAAAGATGATCTAGTTCCAACCCCCCTGCCATGGGCAGGGACACCTCCCACTAGACCAGGTTGCTCAAAGCCCCATCCAGCCTGGCCTTGAACACTTCCAGGGATGGGGCATCCACAACTTCTCTGGGCAGCCTGTTCCAGTGCCTCACTATCCTCGCAGTAAAGAATTTCTTCCTAATATCTAACCTAAATCTACCCTCTTTCAGAAAGTTTGAAACTGTTACACCTTGTCCTATCATTACACTCCCTGATAAAGAGTCCCTCCTCATCTTTCCTGTAGGCCCCCTTTAGGTACTGGAAGGCTGCTATAAGGTCGCCCCGGAGCCTTCTTGTCTCCAGGCTGAAAAACCCCAACTCTCTCAGTCTGTCCTCATAGGAGAGGTGCTCCAGCCCTCTCATCATCTTTGTGGCCTCCTCTGGACCCAATTCAACAGGTCTATGTCCTTCTTGTGCTGAGCACTCCAGAGCTGGACACAGTACTCCAGGTGGGGTCTCACGAGAACAGAGTAGAGGGCCACAATCACCTCCCTCAACCTGCTGGCCACGCTTCTTTTGATGCAGCCCAGGCTGCGGTTGGCTTTCTGGGCTGTGAGCACACATGGCTGGCTCATGTTGAGCTTCTCATCCACCAACACCCCAAGTCCTTCTCCTCAGGGCTGCTCTCAATCCATGCTCTGCCCAGCATCTATTTGTGTTTGGGATTACCTCGACCCAGGTGCAGGACTTTACACTTGGCCTGGTTGAACTTCATGAGGTTCGTTACAGATTCCCATCGCTGTTTTGGATGGATTAAGGAGCACAAGAGCAGACAATTTTTTATCTAAATGAACATGATTCTACCCTGGAAAACTTTCACACAGTGAGAGGTGACTGCAAAATGTCAAAGCAAATCCATGACTACTTACAAGAGGGAGTACTGACTTCTCAAAACAGTGAGTGCTCTGTGATTTTATAACCCCTGTGTCTCTGTTCTGAGCTCTAAAGGAACAAAACAGGTGAGCTCATTCCTCAGTAATCTCATTTGGATTAAAAAATGCTAATTGTGTCTAAAAAAGCTCCGAGCACTTGTAGGAATGCAGAGATTTTTCTCCCCCATGAAATGTGGTACTAAAAGCTAAGTATGATAAAGGTGCAATGCAGGCTCTCATTGCTTCCAAGTTTGTAACACAATATGCATTATTTTATAGAGAAATGTATTCCATTCACTCTAATATCTGTTACTAGTTTACTTTTCCTTTGAGACATTAAATTTATCTCCTGCTGTTTTCTCAATCTACAACATAAAGCCTGTAGAATGAAGCTGAAGTTTTCTGAAGCTTTACATAAATTACTACTTCCTTCTATTGAAGAAATACCATGTAAGAAACCCACTGACAACACAGTAATTTTAACTGGAATTGGCATGTATTTAAAAAGGTATATTAATTATATGTATTTTTAATATAGTGACAGCATTAAGAACATTTCCTTCAGATCTCAGAAAGGAATTAAGTCAAATAACAGCCTGAAACCATTTGGTACCTTCCTTGGTATACCAGATTGAAATTATGCCATGCACTAAAATGCTATACACTGCTTCTTGATGTTACCATGCTCTTTATTTCATCCAGGGCAAAAGTAACTACAAGAAAATGTGCCAGGGTTATTTATATCATGACAGTTGTTGGAATCTGTAAAGGCAATACAGATTGATGCCATACACACACCAACACACACAGGCACACACACATATTTAATACAGCACTGTGGTATATAGATGAATAAAAAGATTGTTCTAATGTTACTAAGCAGCATGATGGGAGAAAAAACCAATCTGTTTCATGTTGCCATTCTAATACGGACCACGCAGAGATCAAAGGCAGAAGCTGAAAAGCCCACATACACTGCTGCATACCTCATATCCAGAAATCAGTACAAAATACAGTGACGTAATGATTGTCTTCTAGCATTGCCTTTTTACTCCCAGCCCTTGCTAAAAAAATAAGATTTGACTTGAGCTCAAAGACTCTACCTTCATTCAATTAATCATAAAAAAGAAAATCTTCAGGAGTTCGCCATTCAAAATTGACCTTGATTTTGGGTTTCACTGTAACAATGGGTATAGTTCACTTTTACAGTAGTGAAACCTATGGTCTTTGAATCTGTTATGCAGATTTTGAAAAATAATCCATATTAATCCATTAAATCTACTTTTACAGACATCCCAATGTTGTCCCAATACTGCGATTCACTTACATAAAGTAGCTGGAAGTGAAGCATTGCTCACTTCACCGTCACATCATTGCCAGAACATACATGATGTTCAATGCTATTACCGCGCCCCCAACTCTCCTTTTCATTCAAGCTGATCTTCCAACACATGGTCCAAGAGTCACATCTGGAAGATGCAACTGAATTTCAGAGCTCCGTATGTATCTCTTCACTAGCTCTCGGCCAGTGAAGCTTCCCAGGCCACCTGAGCATCTCTGCTTTAAGGAAAATAGAAAAATTCTGCCTTTGCTTACAAACAATATTAAAATAACATCTTTCCTGTAGTTTTCTCCTCCTTTCACGTTTTAGCATGCAGCATATTAACCACTATGCTTTCCTCACTAGCTGTAGCCTTGAAATGTACAGAATCTTGTAAAATAACTATTTTATAATTGTCCAAGTGTACTCTCTGCCTCTTCCATAATCAGTCACAACCTTTACCTACTAATTGCCTGTCTGGACTTCATAATTTGTGGGTAAATCAGAATTTCTCTTTTAGAGTGATGTTCAGTCTTGCACCTAAAGGAAAAATCAACCACACCTCCCCTTTGGTAAACCACTTAAAAGATTATATATCCTCAGTATCAAAAGCCTGAGCCTCAAATTCAGTTTGAATTTGTGAAGCATCAATTTTCTTTATGCAAAAAGCAGTTTCTTGGTTAAACACAGCTAGTTAGTTGAAAGACTCTGAATGCCTATTTTATGCCACATACACTGGACCACTACAAACGCACAAGTATTTGACTTTATTTTTCAGTATTTTGATCAGTGATTTTTCATGACATGTTCAATCAGACTAGGCAGAGTAGTGTAAAAGCTGCAGTTCTACACATTCACCTCAATCTCAGTCTTTGTAAACACAAAACCCCCATTTCTCATGCATCTTCTAAATTATTCCTTTACAGATGGGCATGTATTATCAGGAATACATTTACAGACTGACTGAAAAACCTTCTCAGTGACATCTATACCTTATCTTCCCACAATGGCTACTGTTTTTATTTTCCATTCTAACCTACTAAAATCACAGGACAGCAAAACCCAAATATTTTCCCAGCTAAAAATAACTAACCAAAAAGCTACCCTTCCTTTCCTATCTCAGCCACCTGCTCCAAATGCTTTTTTCAGCATGAAGATCCTGGCATCTCAAATTGTTTCAAAAGAAATGCAGAGAAGGCAAAAGTATTTTCAGGAGGTTTTAAGAATCTGAGTCATCTAGAGGAGGTAAGAAGTTTCTTTAAAGAAGAGAATTTACATTTCAAATATTATAGCCAACTTGGTAAAATCGTCTGGAGCTTCCTGCATGAAACCAGAGGATCTTTCATTCTATGGCATGCATGCTGATCTCTCCTGCTGTAAAACTGAGGGACAGTGTTCACATTGCCATATTCTTATTTACATATTCTCTTTTTCGAACAGTTTCTATAGAGAAATATTTTTTTTCGGTTCTGCTTGTCAATAAATCTGTCCTACAGAATCTTCTTGGAAAAAAAGGACAAACCGCTTTTTAGTTCATCTGTTAATTTGATGAGAAGAAACAAGAAAAAAAAAATGGAGAGCACTGATGTAATTCTTGTCAAAACACAGGCTATTGTGCTTTATTACTAACCAGGTTCTATCATCATTATTAGCATTAAGTTTGATACAGTCCAAGCTGACTTTTCTGCAAATCAACTTAAAATCCTCTTTTACGCAAGTAACCAGATACAGGTCCTTGATAATGTTATTCTTCAAGTGGGGGAAGTTGTATAGAGTACAAGGGGAAAACCATCTGAAATATTCTGAAAATCTCTTGTTTTCACCAAATACAAAAAGCTTCGGTTGCCCTACTGCTTCCTTATCTGTTGTTTTGGGGTTTTTTTTTAGTTGTTTTTCTGAGCTATACTGGATCTCTGTGAGTGTGAGTCTCCCTAAGGACTATTCATAACCATGAAACATCAATTCTGTTCTAAGAAATCCAGTGTATAACCCCACTACTGCCCTGTGCCCTCTTCTGTATAAATGCTCTTTTGTATATAGGCACTTTCAGGAAATTGCCCCCCTCCTCCCCCGCTTGCTCCCTACTGTCCTACCCTGGCTCGCACCCCCTCCCAATCAACACTAGTGAATAATTGTATTTTTGTTGGAGCACTTCCAGCTCCTCCACACGTTCCACTCTAGAAGCAGTAAATGAAACCCTGTAGCTTTGGCACACTCCTCTGTGCTTCAAACACAGGCACACGCGTGCACGCACACTCATTTGGATAGGGAAGTAAGCGGCATCAGGCTTATTCCCCAAATAATCCTTTCACTTCTCCCCATGCAACTTCCTCTTTTGCTGAAAAATACGCTGCTTCCAAAGAAAAGAAAAATCTTCCTCTTTCGATATTCTGCTACCAGTGTTTTGAAACACCATTTCTTCCATTTATCAGTATTTCATGTGCAGGTAAATTACCATTGCCAAGACAGACAGATATCCCTGGGTGCCAACATTTCGGTCATTTCACATCCAGCGAAACCGGCATGGCTTCGGACGATTTTGCCAAAGCATATTTCCCTCCCCTTTGAATACCCAAAACCTAAGGCGAGCAGAAACTCTCCTCCACGCTCACAAAAGCAGCACTGGCAAAGCGAGCGCACACGTTTCCTCTCCTGTGAAAATAGTTAAAAAAACGTACCTTCCTTGGGTTCATCAGCCTCCGAACTCATGATTTCAGCGCAAGGCACTGGGGACCAGATTACAGCTGACGTGCGCACTGAGAAGCAGCCGCAAGTCAACTTCTCAAAAAAAAAAAAAAAAAGAGGAAAAAAAAAAAAGAGAGAGGGTTGGGATTTTAAGGGGAAAAGTCTATGAATTCAACAAATCGCAACTAAGCTACTTGAAAATGATCCCTCCCCTTTCTCAGCTGCACACCAGCGACTGTCTGGAAAACCAGCACCTTCGCAGAAACCCTCATTTTACTCGCCAGCAGTCGCCGTTTATGCATTTTATTCTCTCCCCAGTCTGTAGGAAGGGTGGAGTTTCACTTGTTGCAGCTTGCCAACGTGGTATGAGAAAGCAAGCAGGGGAGACCAAAAAAAGCCCTGAGCGCGGAGCAATGTCTGATTGCGGTAACTGACAATCAGGCCGGGGCTCTCTTAACTTGCAGGAGAATCTAATTTAAATCAATTATTTTTTAAGCCTAAATTGTACATTTCAACACTGGTTACTATCTGGAATTAGTTCTGTAGCCTCCATAATTACACTGACTAATACAGGATGACTAAATACATGCTTAAAAGATGACAAGCAGCAGCTTTCTTTCAGGTAGTTTAAACTAAATAATTATTTTTTCTTTCACTCATGCTCAGTGCATGGTGCCATCTACGCTGAAAGGAGCAATTCACCTTTCCTTCTTGGAGAAACTCTCTGATTTCTTTGTGCTACAGATCCCCCTGCATCCTAGAAAAGATAATTAGTTTTAACTGTTACATTGAATTGTTTTAGAGCAAGAGAACCAGGGTCTTTTGCAGCCACCGCCCAACTCGCCACGCATCATACATGCCTTCGGATCAAAATCGGGAAATTACTTGGAAGCCTATTTTCCAATTGGCACAGCCGCCAGTAAAATCACCGTCAAAAGGAACCATCTTTTCCTACTTACTCATTTAATGTATTTTTAGCACAGCGAACAGGACAAAACCTCAGTGGAAACGTGACTGCTGAGACAAAAACAAGAGGCGTGAGCTCTCAGAACGCTGGCAGCTGACTGGCAACTGAATTCCCACCTACCTCCCCCTCACAGGGTTAAACATGTGCGCCTGATGGGTTGTCAGGGTCTTCGTGGAAGTAATAGTATTAACAGCTAGCAAGCACGTTACTAGAGTCAAGTATAAGTAAGTGTATTTCAAGATGAAGTCAGAAAGAGCCAAAGCTGTCAGCTGCACAAAATTGGGGGAGGGAAAAAAAAAACATTAAGCACTTCTGATTGTAACATTCAGCTGTATTCATTAAAGCTTATGGGAAGACTGTAAGTAGGTAGGATGGTCTCGGTAAGTAAAAGGTACAGTCAGGAAGGGCAGTATGAATTCTCAAGCTATGGCAAAGTTAGTTTGGGGACTGGGGTAAATGAGACTTCAGAACATGAGCAACCTTTGTCCTATTTTGAGTGGTTTTATTCATGATAAGGACTGTCCTTTGCCATGTACTTCTCCCATGCCCAAGACAGACAGATCTCATTTTAAAGGCTCTTGGTGACACTGCCAATTTTTTATTTTGCAATACACACAACTCCATGGGTCCCTTAAGGACATTCCTCGAGAAGCTAGCTGTCTTCTGCAGGCCTCATTGTGCCCTGTGGTGTGGCAAAGCACATCAGCTGCATCCTTCAAAGCACAGAGAATAAAAGCGAACATTACCCTAAGCGGTATCACAGAAGAAAAAGGAATTACAATGCTGGACTAGTTAAAGAAACCACACATTGCAAGTTAAAAAAAAAAAAAAAAAAAGTACTGGTTTGGAGTAATTATTGTTTAGTAGATTGAAACCACTCAACCCCCCACCACACTCCCCCCAGAACAGAGGAGGAACAGGAAGAAACATAGTGAAGATGAACTGCAATAGCCTTTGAGGTCCTTTAATCAAAGGGAGTGTTGGTAGAGAGATAAAAAAGAATATAAGCCAGTATCAAGAGCCTTGTGCAAACAGATTTACACAATAGATAGATGCCTTTTGGTTTTTTAGATGACAGATGGATATGAGAGATAATGAGCCTTGTGGTTAAATGTCAGCAAGTTTTGCAAAATAAGATTTCTCAAATACCTCAGAAACTTCAGACCTCTCTGGACCGATAACAAAAATCAAATGATTTTGTTTTGTTTCTTCCCTACAGAGACAACAAGAGCGCATGTCGTCACTCAGCCCTGTTCCTCCTGCATACAGCATCTGAATTCAGACTCCACAAGTGTGGGGTTTTTATGTTTCATTTTGGTTGTTATGCTTCTTAAAAACACATGCATATGCTGAAAAGACCCAACCAGACTGAAGAGTGTTAAGGTAGGTAATTTTATGATCTTAAGTTAAGCAGTGACTTGTAATGGCATTTGGTCATGACGACATTATCACCTTCTTCAGAATCTGCACCCAATGAACTCCCAAATAATTTTACTTAGAAGGCCAGTAAAAGTAACGGCATAAGGCAGGGAAAAATCAAGCAGAGTCTGTGGACAACACAGGTGCCCAGGTAAGGGGTGACACTACCTCACCTGCAGGGAAGAGACAGTTGTCAAAGCATCCATACTGATTTTTGGATCCCTTGAGGAGTAAACAGCCTGGAAGCTTAAAAAAACCCCTCTTTAATCATAACTCTGCATGTGATACAGAGTAGAAAGGACAAAACAAAGATGACAAAAACTCTAAAAATAGACTCAGTAGATACAGCTAAATTTTATAGGGCAGATTCTCTTAGGGAAAAGAAAAGTAACTTCCTAAAATGAAGTGCTTAAAACCCACTACACATTTGGACAGATTCAGTTTCAGAGGGAAGGCCAGAATTCCCAGAGGAAAATTAAATCTTTTGTGTGGCACGCACCAGAAAATGGGTTTACATACTAAGTTTCAGTGGCTAAGAGGCTGAAAGCCACGAAGCAGGGTAAGAAAAGGGAGTACAATGAAGTGTGGTCCTTTACACCCTTCTCTGCTGAAACAAAAAACTTCTGGTTTTACTTTACAAAAAATCTTAGTTGATTTTGTTTTTTAGCTCATAGTTTATAAATTGTCCTCATTTCTGCTAACGCCAAGGCAGGGTTACCACAGAAAGAACAGGCTGTAGCCAGGGCTTGGCTTACTCCAGCAATACGCGGGGCATTGTGAAAGGATGGGTAGCTGTGTCAGCACATCCCCAGCCCAGCTCAAAAGTTTGCTTATGTTTTGTGTCTCAACGCACCCCGAGACAGCTCCGTTTACAGAAGCATTTTCTTATTAGATACACAGGTGGCAAGTCCTATCACATCTTTTATAACTATTTAAAATGAGTAATAAAAATCAGAGTAGCCCAAAAAATGGTGCTAAAATTACTCCAAGAAGATTCTGAAGCTCGATGCTGAAATATCAAAAAAGACTGTAATGTTTTGGTTCACAAAAAAGAGGAAGCAGCAGTACTACGTGAAAAGTATCAGGAAGAAGCTTTCAAGAAGCGGCAGCTGCCATGGAAGCAAGACTCAATCTCCTACTGCAATAAAAACATGCAGCCCTAGAACAGTTCTAGGGAAGGAAGTGGTAATGTAACACTTCAGACATTACATATTCATGTTTGTTTTTTTTTAAAAATATCTCCCCATGTTTGGTTAATGTAATTAAAGTTGTCTGGTGATCACTTCTGCTCTCACAGAATGTCACGGTCAATGGATTGCAAACCTTTAAACAATAAAAATACAGTCCATGCCCAACTTTGGCTCCTTACTACAGACAATAGCCACCAATCATTTTCTAAGCTAACTGCATGTCTTTTGCCACCCATAACTGCACTGAATTATTTGAAGACACATGACAGAATTCTGATGGCAACTCAAGAAATCTGGATTTCTCACCCTGCTACCAACTGTGATGCAAAAGAAAGAGGTATACAAGTACCCTGAAAGATCATAATACACATAACTGCAGGTATGCTTTCTTTATGCTATGCCAATAGCTGTGCCGTAGAGATTTACTTTGCTGTGAACTGGCATGGATGGAGAACGTTGTGTGGATTAATGATGAGAAAGTGTTGCACTACACTGTCCCATGTAAGACTGTATAGTTAAACAAAGTACTAGGTTCCACAGTAGTACTACAAACAAAGCTTTTCAACCAGCTGTTTTCACAGAGTAAACTCAAAGATACCATACTTAGATGCATAACCTAGGGATTATGTAAACTTTGCCATTTAGCAATCGTGCAGTGATATAAGGAAAGCTTACGCCCTCTCTCTTCTACAGCCCCAACAAGTTGTACCTATTTCTGATACAAGGGGTTTGGGTTGACAAATTTTCAACTTCTGACACTCTTCAATGGATGTGGATTACAGGCACATAATGCAAGTTTTGAAACAGGACGAGAACATTGGATACTGACCTGAAACACTCACATGTATTACGTCTGCATATGTATCATTTGCAAAATGTAATGAGAAACGATGTGATACACCCATGACTGTAAATGCATTTCACCAATTCTCAAATACGTGAGTTTTTCTCAAACTAATGTTTGATAACTAAAAGGAACGAGATGTAAGACTGTTGTATTTCAATTCAAGATCTCCCAAGCAGAAATACGTACAGCATGCCTGGTCTGTACGCGTTTATGGAATCTCCAGATATGCTGCTCTATCAGAAGGGCAACAAGATAATTATACTGTATTTCAGAAAAAAGGTACAAGACAACCATTCATGGGGAAAAAAGAGGGCAAACTGTTACATTCAAAAGCCTGGAAGCCACACTGAGATATCATTAGGAAATTAACTGCAAGTGATGCCCTGTTAACTTGTAGGTTTTAGAAAAAGAAAGATCTTTTTATAGAAGTTACTGATTGAGTAAACAGTCAAAGACAATGTAGAAGTGTGCCCTCGGCCTGCTCCATTCATCCTTTAATGCGTCTCTTCCAGTACCGCTACAACCATTTTTTCAGGCAGGCAGATCACAACTGCACCAAGTTTCATGATGCACAGGTTTATAAAACAGGCGACCTTCTTGTTTTCTAGCCCTTCCCTATTAGGACTGGTGGAGGAGCTCTTTGGCATCCCTACAGAGCACCGAGATCTTCCAGCACAAAGCAAGGAGCTGCTGCCTCCTCCGGCACTGCCCATCTCCTTAGATGCAGAAACCCACCTGCCAGGCATCCTCCCAGGTGCGTAGCAGTGCAGCCCTGGCTGCTGTCTGTGCCTTCTGCCGCTGCCACATGCAGACATCACCTGTGTGCCAAGGCGCATGCACAGGGAGAGGCGCATGCACGGGTGCACGGCACTGCACAGGGAGAGGAAAGGTGTTGGAGGCAGGAGCACAGAGTCGCGGAAAAAAAATAATTCCATTTTCCTGTGCTGTATCCAAGTTGTTCTGCTTTCAGTTATGCACTTAAACAGTTACACACAGACATTCAAATTAGCAAACCAAGAAGCTATTTTAAAGTTATTTCCTAACCCAGAGGTAGAGCAACACCATCTGTAGTTGTGTTACTTCTATTATTGCAAAAGAGAGTGTTTGCAATATGCACTGTCTGTGTAGTGTGGGTGTGGCAAAAACAAATTCCAACTCTTATGCAATTTTGTTAATTTGGGGTTTAATATTATTTTACACTAAAAAGAGGAGTTTTGATTAGCTGTGTGATTTTAATAGCACTGTTTATACAGTTCTGTAACTAAAAGTACTAGGTGTAATAGCCCATGTTTTGTTGCTGTAGCCAAACTTTACTCCTGATTTCTATTTATCTTCTACCATAAAACACACATATATCAAAATAATCTAAACAGTGCTTAGGTTTTGACTGATGTCAGAAATACTGTTTTCAACATACAGCATTCAGCGTTTTCATCTAACAGCACAACTCTTAACATCTCAGTTATCTATGGTGCAGAATTTTTCAGCGATTTGTCTTCACATGCATAAACCATACACCAGGTACTGTTTTCATCTTCTGAAAATTCAGTCCACTGAAAGCTAGAGAGACAAAATAAACCAAAACATTAGCAGACTGATCTATAAGCCAGATCTGAAAAATATGGGTACTCCTGGTTTTGGCCTGTTGGGTCACTGCTTGCTATTCCATATCGTTAACTCATTATTTCCCCTTTGTACATCAGACTTCAGACCAATGCAGATGACAATGTTTGTGGCACTTATTGAAGCATTCACAATACTTCCACTTATCAGGCAGACCCACAAATGATACTCTGGTGTATCTTTCTACCATGGGGTTAACGAATTACAAGAAGTCCCAGCTCAAGGGATCAGGAGATCCCTCAACAGCTTCTGCACCATGCTTGGCATCCAGTGCTCCATCCTATTCACCCCCCTCCCCTGTGCTGTCCTCCTCGCCTGTTTCTCTACCCTCCTGTTCAGCATCCATTCTCCACCTGCTAGGGCTTTATTAAGGGCTGTCCATTCTTTCATTTCCAAATGGCAAGAGAAACGTATGGCAAAGCTGGTGTTGTACGAACCCACACAACACTGCTGGTGTGGCTTTCAGTTAAAGGAACCAAAACTTAGGGCTTCACCATAGAGTAAGCTGCACAAAAGTATGTCTAAAGACCTCCTTTCTGATAACAAACTGGCAGAATAAGCAGCAGTATGGGGTGACAAACAGATTCACAAATGAGCCCACCAAGTTAGGGGACAGATCCTGGTTTCCATATGGATACAGTAAAACTTGCCTCACAGAGGCTTCTCTCCTCGGCTCTTCTCCCCCAGAGAGCAAACGGAGAGAGGGTAGGAAGATACATGCACAAAAGGCTTCATAAAGTTGAACTTGCTTAATATTGAACATAACTTTGCTATGAAATTTGAAACTCCCCGTGGTCTCATCTGTACAGTTTACAATGTCCACCCGTGCAATACCCACGGCCACACACCTATGTATTTTCAGTGCTGATAGCCCAAGAAGACAACATACCAGTAACCACCTTACAACCTGCCATGAGTACTGCGCAGCATGCACCTTCCAAACCCCTGTCCCTGTTACAAACACGCTGAGATTGTTGGTTTCCAAATAGCAACCGTTGTTTTTAAGCTGCCGTTGCCTCTACTCAAACGCTCTGTGGTTAGGAGGCAATAAAACATCTTAATTTAGCCTCAAAAAAGCCTTTGTAAACTTAATCTGAATCTGCCACTAACTGAGGGTCGTTTCAGCCACAGCGCAGCCTCAGCACAGGACTGGGACGCCGCCTTACACTGATCCCCAACTTTTGGCCTCGAGCTGAGCTTACCTTTTTTCTTTCAAAACAACAATGCAAATTCACACACAGAGCCAATGCCATGACTTCGGAGAACTCTGATATAATTCTGTTGCCTTGACTGTAGGTATCATGTTGTACAAACCCACTAAAAATTAAAATGGTTTTACTGTAGCCATGTAGATGCCATGCACTGAGAGGCTCTTATTTATCCAGCAGTTACCAGTTACTGAAGACAAGGTTTCAGTACAGGAGCAAGTATAAACAATTTCTCAAGAGCAAACATTCAGTGACTTGGCTGCTACCCACAAATAGGTGATAATCAATGATGGCTGCTGAATGTTCAGGAGTTCAGAGAGGATGTGATAGAAGTTAAAAGAGAGATTGTCAAGGCTAGCTGTCTTTTGAGGGCCTTGCACCAAGGACTGCAACAGGTGATAACAGGCTTATAGCACTGTTTCTCCAGACACCAAAAACTTCCCTTATTATTTTATTTTTTTCCTTTAAAAGGAGTGCACAAAGATTGCTACTGCCAACACAGCTATGCCAAGCAAAAGGCAGCGCTGAAGAGAATGAGACAATGACAAAGAGACCTGCATGAGTAGGAAGGTGCAATCCTCCAGTTTGGTAAAGAATACAGCAGATCTGTGCTAGTTTTGTCACACAGAAAAATAAGCTTCCCAGCGGTAGTTTATGATAAAATTCTTATGAAACAGTTGTGTTGTTATATGACATTGCAGCCTTTGAAAAAATGAAGGAAAGGTCTAAGAAGAAATCTGAGGGGCAGAATGCCAAAAACATAACCACGAAAAAACCCTGCATCAGAAACAGGAATCACAGAAAAGCGTCACAGATTCCCCAGATGAGTGGGGAGTCAATGTGCTACACAGAGACTGACAGCGTCACCACAGACCATAAGAAGAGATACTTACACCAGACCCACTCTCAGCAAGACCTAAGAAAAGAGGTACTGCCAGATACTTATGCACCAAAACATAATGCTAGAACAATTTTAATTGAAAGGGGTATTTTAATTAAAAACAGAAAATCTAGTATCACGCAGCCAAAAGTCAAAAAGAGCTTGAACACAAAATGCCTAAACTAGTGCTAAATACAGTATGTTTTAAACAGTGCTACTGGAGTGTACGGCTAATAAAAGTACATTTTTCTTTTTTTTTTTACAGGTATGGCGGTGATGCTGGCAGAACAGAAAATTGAATATTACCTTAAAAAAAGGCTTTTGTTCGTATAAAAGCAGCATACATATGGGGAAACACATGTGTCTCAGTTTGCGAGGGCTGGGTTCCAGTCCCAAGCAAACGATCCAAGTGTTTTGCTAACGCGTAACAATCAAACTATGCCCTTTTTCTTTTCGATGCCAAAGCCATTAATCATGCAAACAGTCAAAACACCACTTGCATATCAAATGCAATCTTATCTAGATAAAACTTTAAATCAAACAAAGCTGAAAAATACCAAGCTATGAGAATAATCTCCTTTTAGTTCAAGTTTAATTAAAACAGATTAAAAGAGGGATTTAAATGGATATTAAACCTAAGCAAAGCTTGCTCTTTAAAAATTCAGTTTAGCTATAGTTTACATTCACAAGCCAGATGTACCTAATTATGTGGTGTTCATTCAAAGAACCATATTGATTTCTGCATGTTCCAAATCGGTTTTAAATCAGTTTATTATTTGCCTAAAGCTTAGACTGAAGCCACATTAAGAGTCTGGAAAAGTACTTGCAAGGACTGGATTTCTTTTGGGGAAATATTAACTAAGACTATGCTGAACAAGTGCTGAAAATCAGTTCCCAGTACCCACACAAATTTAAAAATTCATCTCTTATGGCAGCCTTACAAGGAAGATTTTCAGCACTTGCTCCCCCTGGCCTATGGTGACATTTTTGTAACTAAAGCACACTTCGGGAGATCAGCATTTTAGGCTGGACCAAGTGAGAGTCACTGTCAGAGCAGAACCATGTTCCTCTTCTTTCCACCTACCATGCCAGCATAGGCAGTAGTGTCCACATAAGGAAGATCCCAGCTATAGCTTACCATTAATATTTATTTTTTGGCTAGGAGAATTTTAACCTAAAATAGCTCTCTGACCTTTTTTTTTATTTCTTTCTTTCTTTTTAAATAAATATATAATAAATGAATTGCAGCTAAAAGTTAAGTAATTCTCTCACAAAAGAAGGGCTTGGATGATTTCCAAAAACTCAGGATTTTGCTGTGAGTTCCAATTAAAAACAAAAACAAAAAACCTCAGGAATTTTTGCTGGAGCCCAAATGAGTTCGTTTAGTAGAAGCATGCCTAACCTTTCAAGTATTTTATCTACTTTACAGGAAATTCATACTCCAGCTCTCAAAATGCTTTAGCAACAAAAATAACAGAGTTTGCACTCGGTCTAGGCCAAACTGAATACCACTTCACAGGGTTATTGCAAGACTTTCATGAACTATTTAAAGTATTCAGTTTCAAAAAAAGAGACATGGATAACAAAATCTGAACAAGACTTCCTAGTCTTTTTGCTCAACATCTCGTTTGCCGAAAGCTGAATTATGGAACATAGTTTAAATGATTTACTGTTTAGGCGGCTGCTCTCTCGGGGTTGTGGTACTGCAATTCTTCCTCAAGGCTGAGGACTTTACAGTGTGTTTTCAAAATGTGAGGCTCAGTATGGACAACAGTGAATATCTTTGTCCACTTTAGAAAATTACTGGAAGAAGAAAAAGAATAAAGATTACCACCAACTGTGCCGCTGTTGATGCACAGGGGTCAGGGCACCCACATAACCGATTTTTGAGCGTTGTGTAGAAGTACAGCCTCAAAAGAGACCCCCCCCACATCCACATCCACCCACCCACTCCTGCGTGCACATCCCACATCCATCTCACTCGCAACATCTGTCAGCAACTGATGTTGGTCACAGACCATTTGTTGCTGGTTTTGGCCAATGCCACGAGGTGGCAACAGCACCCTGAGAAAAAAAACAAACAGGTCTTCAGGATTGTGTTTTGTTCCAGCCTAGGAAACACAGCAGGACCAGCAGCAAAGGGCAAGTAAAAAAGTCGAGTGGCTTCACGTACAGCCCCATGTTAACGTTTCACGTTGCAACTCACGCAAAAAGGCTGAAATTGTGTTTTGTCTGTACATGGTGGAATGGAAAATCTGGAGAACTAAATGCTTTTGACACAGTGGCTGTCTCCTGAAATTGGCTGTCAACACACCAGGCAGCAGCAGGAAACGTCTATTATTTTTCGCTAGCCAAATCCCAGATATGTTTGAAAAAAGACTTAAATCTACCTAGAGGATGCTTATATCAAGACAGGAGCATAATGGCCGATACAGTGATAACAACTTGGCTCTGTGACTTTGAAACCATACTAAAATTTCAAGTATCTCTTCAAGGTACGGATGCAACTGTGCTACTCATGATGCTCATCCCGTGCCCCCAGTATCAGGCCCTGCTCTGCCTGTATGTTTTTCCCTTCCCTATCCTGCCATGGCCTTTCAGAAGTGGGATAACACAACCTTTCCCCCCGCCCCCTGGAGGAGAGGTTTTAAGATACCTATAACTCGCCTTCCCAGCTCCAAAGTCAGAGGCAGCCTTTCCTCTCACCAGACACGCAGGATTGTTTCATGCGCGGAGACAGGATAAATCAGGGGGATAGCGGATAATGCAAGGGGGTAGAGTATGAAAGAGGGGTCTGTACTGGAGTAGTCTCCCCTATTTCAGGAATTCAAATAGAAGAGGGACTCTTCATGCTCTAGTCACCTCTGTGAAGAGAGATCATGCCAAAATAGGTCCTAGGTCCCCAGTAAGGCACAGACAGGGTGAAAGAGCAGTGGGGAAGGTCTGTGTGGGAAGGGAGATGTGCCCCAGCCCTCATCTAATCATTGGGAACCCTGATGGCCTCTCACCTGGTGTGTAGCAGTGATATCAGGTCCGATGCCAAGAAATCACAAATATCACTACTGTGCAGAATTAAAATGCCCATTATAACCAGGGAATGCCATGGACAAAGACTGCACATACAACCTTCACTAAGCCTGCAAAACACGCCCAGGAGTTACGTTTTTCTTTGCGTCACTTCCAGGAAAAAAAAAATTCTCAGTAATTCCGTGAGAACTCAAAAAGTCAGAGGAGTTTTTTCCTTTGAAAATTAAGAGCAACTCAAATGGTGGAGGAAGGATTGTTTACCTAAAATTACATAATAGTAGTTGTTTCTGTGTACACTGTAAAATTGCAATTATCTGGGGAACATTCCCCCAATCTTTTTTCCCCCCAAGTATTAGTCACTTATTTCTTCTGCATGTCAATTAAAATCTTAGCAGACATTTTTAAATTATAGTAACACAGATGCAGTAAGACAAACTAGGCTATTCTAGTTTAATCAGTGTTGGTTAGAGACACCTGCCTACCATGTGTTTGCAAGTCTAAGAAAATAAAACAAACACTACATCTATGTTTTCTACTTCCTGGTCACCTTGAAGCATTTAATAATAAACCTCTGAACAAATGCATTCACATTCCCCATGAAAAGAAGATGAAGCCGGAATTGCCACCACTTAAAATATGCCCATTACTCTAAACAATGCAGGTAAGATTTTCCCCAACTTCTTGATCCATATTTTAAGTCAATGTGGAGTTAGCACATTTTTCATCTCTGTAAGTGAAATTGAAAAAATAAATCTCCGTTCTTTATCAAATACTAGACATGACCTGCTTGTCTTAACTGTGAAACTAAAAGAATGGTACTAAAGAACACATTAACTGAAAGCAGTAAAACATCACCTATTCAGCAGAAAGCTCCTATGTTCACTTGGCTATACAGCTGTTCCATTCAAATTGGATTTTTATATCCAAACAGGCTTACTTGATCTCAGCGCACTTGACTGCAGGCAGAAAACAGTAGCAAGTCTAGTCGATGAATGGAAAAGCAGAGGTGAAATGTAGCATTATAAGGCCAGACTACAAATATATTTGACTCAAAGCTAATGCAATGCCTTCCCAAAACAGATCATTCCAACACCTGCATAACGCAACTTATTTTTGGTATCTGGAAAAAGCCAGTAGAAGCCTATCTGACAGTAAACAGTGAACATGTTTGGGCAACATAATACTAAAGCCATCATGTTTCCCCATTTCCTGAGAGTTTGGGTTTCACAATCCTCTGTGGTTTTTACTCCACAGTTTATACTGTAAATGCAGACTGACCTTCAAGCTTGTGACCAATTCAAGATAGCTCTTCAGCAGTCGCTGCACAAATAATCAAATTTCTTTTCAAAATTCTTAGGGAATTTAAACACAGCAGGCTCCACGTGTAAATACCTGAAAATCTAGAAGTAAGTGTACCAGTTTATCAAACAAAGTCAATCAGAAGTGAAGAAGGGAAAACTTCGCTGTAAGAATCACAGGCACGATAGGAAGCACAAGGATAGCCATCTCATCAGTAGTTACAGGGTTTTGACTGTACTGACTGCAGGGAAGAAACAGAAATTCCTATTTGTCATAGTGAGTTTCTGGCATTTATTGCAATACTAATCAGAAATAGGTGAAATACAAACACTTAGTAGTGAATGCATAGGGAAATAATGAAAAGAAAAAAGAACCTACTGCACTAAAATATGCAAGTATCTAATACCAATAAAGAAATCTGTCTTAATATAATGTTTGGCAAAAAACATTGTTAAAAAGTTTTTAAAAAATTGCTAATAAAAACTATGGTTTTGTGATGATTGATTCTTGACAGACACTGCTGCTTTGTCTTAGAGTTGTGAACTGGATGCATTTTCTTATTTCTCTAGTTTTTAAGAAGCATGCAAGTTACACTCATCATGAAATACTGCATTTTTAAGTGATAAGGTATAGCAAATGTCAGTAATCCCTGCATGACTCTGGGCAGTACACGTTTCTGTGGAGCCCTCATTGATGATGCATACACGCACACACACAAAGAACACCTGTTGGGTACCTACTGTCTATCTATTTCTCCAGATCCTTTGAGATATTGTTTCTATGAATTTCTACCTTTCAAAAAGCATTACACATTGATGCCATCTCCCTCCTTTAGATGCAGCTTAAAAATTCTTTGCAGAACTATAGATGTACACAGGCCAATGTGCACAACAAAAACCAGGAACAACACAGTTAATAATGTTCGTACAACAAAGATAAGTAAGTAATGTATTTGATGACCACAGAGATTCATGCTCATCTTATCTGATCCCCAAGCTGGAGCTACTTATGGCTTTTCAACAAATGGTTTCTAACTGAAATCAGAACTGAAATGGATTTGAGATGCTCAACCTAGACTGAGACTTGAAATAAGATTTTTTTATCGTCTTGAAGCTGTTACTAACCTCAATATATAAAGAAAAAACCCCAAGCCCCACAACTGATATTTAGTCTGAATTCATGTATTAACAACCTTCATGCATCAAAAGGCCTTGTTTCAGAGGTGAAAGCTCCAGGATATCAATTTTGGGGCCAAACAGGCACTGCCTTTCCATTCAAAGTAGAGTGCCTCTCTCCAGAGGGGAACAAGGACTTCATGCTCGTCAACTTCTTCTGCTGATGCTCACGTAAGCCCTTACCTAACCTACTGGTGGTCATGAATCCCATGTAAGTTGGCCAGCTCTCTTCAGGGGTACTGATGTCCGACCCAGGCTGTGTGCTGAAATCCCTCAGTGAACAAGACAGCAGCTTTTTCCTCCCCAAATCTCTTATGGCAAACCCCTCAGGTATAAAGGAAGAGGTTTCTGATTTCACATAGTACTGGTTTCATAGGGTAAAAACACTGTAACTACAAATAAATACCTACACTAAAATGGGCTGTACAGGGCAGTTAATTATTCACAGGTGTTTTATACTAAAACTCAAACTAGATATAAATGTTATTTTGACTAAATAAGACAAATGAAACCTTATCTTCTGTATCTGAGCAGAACTGCCAACCCTCAACAAATAAATTGTATCTTTTTCTGCATTGAACCGGAGACTAGCTATTGATCACAGTGTCTGATATGCCTCCATCAAAAACAAGGATAGCAACATTATGAAAAATAAAGTCCAGGTAGTGAGAAAAACATGCACAGTTAGCATCTGTGAAGGCACTTGCAAGGCTTTTGTTTAACTGTATTCATAATGCCTGATATTCCCTCAAAATGAAATATGTATTTATATTTTTACATCCATTTAGGAATACAGCAGAGTGGATATGGAAAGCACCGTGGTTTGTGGGTGAAGCGTGCATGCCTTAGGAATATTCCTGAACTGTACACCACCTAGGCGGTTGTATGTTACCAGTAACCAATACGTTTAAGAGATACTGTCCAGCCACATCATGACTAAGCACGACTGGAGCTGCTGGGACAGGAGACGCGCTCACATCTCGTCCCTCCAGGAGGACACAAATAGCTGGAACATGCTGCTGCGTTCTCAGTTTCTTTACAGTCTTTGAATCTCAAAATCAGCTGACAGCACTTGAGGCAGAAAGACAGAGGACTATGGACGTGAATACCGAATATATCTGGAAAAACCTCTAGTGATTAATAAATGGCCTTCACATCTCCTTCAGGCAAGTGCTCATGCATGTTCACCCTTGTTTTCCTCCAGAAGAAACATATGACCACTCATGGTTGAAACCTTGAAAGGCTCCTTTACACAAGACACTGATGCCCGACTAAGGTGCCCTGTGAAACACTATCCCTGATGAAAGGAAAATACTAAGGAACCCAACTGAGGCCTGAGAGGAAGACACAGGATATCATTTGCATAGATAACGCTGCATTTAAAATTGACAAATGCACTTAAAATTGACAAATGCTGAGAAATCCACACATTTACACAGCCAAAACAGTTCAGATGACATCAGGGGAAGGATCTGGGAAGGGAAGCTGTTCCAGCACTCCAAGGATTCCTGAGCTTTTTTGAAGAAGAGGCAGAAATGCTCAGTAGAAACACGTACCTCAGACTGAGGGGGGAGAAAGGCATGCGTCCAGTTGCAATGCTGAGAATCAACAGGCTCAGAAACAGAAAAGCCATTACTTCTTAAATTAAAAAGAAAGGTAAGCCTTAGGAATTCTTAATTCAACATGTGTTATCTTGAACCTTTGTCCTGGGCCTCTCGCTATCAGCCCAGATGTTTAACCAAACTGAGTTATCTTGTAAGATAACCTCCCAAAAGTCAATGACTTTCTTACACGGGAGAAAGACCTCATACTTCTGTTTCTGTGACACATTATGGTTGTTAACTGTCAACACTAAAGCATGACAGCTGTTAATTCAGTGGGAAGATTCTAGATATCCTGTACCACATGGAGCTGCTGTGCAGAGGTATACAGAAATGCTGTGCCTTACCCATCCAAGTGTGCTACCACGCGGAGGAGAGCAACTTCCATGCCACCTGAATCTGGATGGCTATTTCCCCAAAAACCTTGTCTAGCCTTGTATTACACAGAAAGAAATTTAAAAATCTCAGAAGAACTGCGATCTTCAGGGAGTGCTGACGCCTTGCACCAATTTGTGTGCAATATGGTATGAAATACTGTGTCAGCTGATGACATCACACATTCTGCTACAGTTAGGCAGGATGTCACAAACATAAGGAGTGATGAGCATGATGATATTGCTGCAAGCGAAATGGAAAACATACAGTCTGTGTCTAAATGCAGAAGAGAGAAATAAGAAAAACAGCCCACTTCTGGCAGGTGTTCAAAGATGTGGTGGATGTGAGATGCAGTTGGAGGCAAACACAGGAAGACAGTCTACCAGCAACAGCACTGCTTCCTGTTCTGAATATGTGGACGATTATGAGTGGCCGCAATGTTAAATAACAGAGGCAGAGTTTGCGGTTCTAGAGAAGGTTAAATTCTGTTTTAGCTTCTTTCAGAGACAGTGCAGAAGATGAAGAGGAACTCCTTAGTGGCAGAGCTCTAAGCCCTTGCAGTTGTGACTCCAGCACCTCTTGTGGGGAAAATTCAAAGCAGGATGATCTTCTGGAAAAGAAGCGCAGTCAGCTTACGTCTTTGAGAAAAGGAAATGATTTAACCATTTAAGTCCAGTGAATATAAACTGTTAATGCTGACAGAAACAATTTCAATTTACTGTGATAATCTGTAGAGTAGCTTGGAAATACAAGTGTTATCGCAAGGACCAGGACATATACAAATTTTTGCCAAAAAAACAGAATAAAGCTGTCAGTTATTTTACATAGTCAACAGGTATGAGGGAAATCAGTTCAAGACAGAGAAAGAAGCAGCCACGGAGTTAGCAGTAAACCCTGTGAAACTTGTTTTTTCCAGTAATTTCGTATAGGTAGAATATGGTGATATTCATTGCTTCTGACATCTGGCAGCAGCCTACCCCAATCTCAGTAGAAATCAGATACCAGAAGAAAACCTCAGAGCCTTTGTCATATTCCTCAGACTTGTCACCATATATTTCAGCAACTTTGGGAAAGGCCCTAAGATCTTTCATGGTACCAGCAGATGCTGGAGGACTATACTGCCCTTGACTGAGGCAGCAGGGAAGACTATTTCAGATATCACTGTGCTGCAGCAGATGGAGAACAAGTCACGGTTACATTCTTTCTTGTCCCTGTGGAAGAGGATGCAACTTGAGGTTGTATGAGTACAAATAAAACAAGAAATAGTTTATTTTTTGAACTATTTGTAAACAGAGTAAACAGATATGTAAACATAAGGATCATCCAGAAATGATGGCTCTGAATGCTGTGCTCATTGGTTAAAAATGTCACGAGGGAGACCTGAGTGTTTCCTGAGCTTAGTTTATTTGTGCTGATGCTCAAATGGTCAAAGTCTCCACTTATGAGAACAATCCTCTTCGATGGAGGAGGAGAAAGATCAAGGTCTGATGAAATTCTAAGCTGAGTTGTAGTAAAATATTTTACCAGGGTTGGTTCCGCTCTTACTTCAGTAGTCACCAAAATCACAGAATCACAGATTTGTTAAGGCAAATTTGGAAGGGATCTGCTGAGGTCACCTAGTCAAACCCCACTGCTAAAGCAGGTTGTCCAAGACCACATCCAGTTGGGTGTCGAGGGTCTGGGCAACCTCTGCACAACCCATTCCACTGTTTGACCACCTCACAGTAAAAAAGTGTATTCTTTGCATACATTTCAATTTGTATCCAAGGCCTGTTGTGCTGTCACTGGCACTACTGAAAAGAATCTAGTAGTACTCTCTTCTCCACTGATAAGATTCCCCTAAGGCTTCTCTTCAAGCTTAACAGCTCTCTCAGACTCTCCTCACATGATAAGTCCCTTATTCATTTTTGTGGTTCTTTGTTGGACTGGTTCCAGCAAGTCCATATCTTTCCTGTACTGGGGAGCCCAGAAGTGGATACAATACTCCAGATGTGGCCTCTCCAGTGCTGAGAAAAGTTATTCCTTCCCTTGATCTGCTAGCAAGTCTCTTCCTAATGCAGCCTAAAAGACTTCCAGCCTTTGCCACAAGGGCACAGTGCTGGCTCATGGTCAGCCTGGTGTCCACACTAGGACCTACAGGTCTTTCTCTACAGAGCTGCTTTCCAGTCCATCAGACATCAGCATGTACTTCTACATCACTCCTCCCCAGATACAGGACTTGGCATTTCCCCTGTTGAACTTTATGAGACTCCTCTCAGCCTAATTCCTCAGCCTGTCTAAGCCCCTGTGAATAGCAGCACAACCAGCTGGTGTATCCACCACTCATCCCAGTTTTGTATCATCTGTGACCTGCTGAGGATGCACTCTGTCCTAGCATCCAGGTCATTAATGAAGAGGTTAAACAGCATTGGCCCTGGTATCAACCCACTAGTGACTTGCCTCCAACTGGACTTTTTCCCACTGACCACAACCCTCTGGGCCTAGTTGTCCAGCCAGTTTTCAGATCTCCTCACGATGCACTTATCTAAGAAGTACTTTGTCAGTTTGTCTAGGTGGATGTTATGGGAGACTAAGCGTCAAAAGCCTTACCAAAGTTGAGGTAAACAACATCCACTGCTTTCCTCTCATCTACCAAGCTCACTTCACTGTAGAAGTTTCGGCAAGCATGATTTCCCCTTTGTAAAATCATGGTGACTGCTCTCGATTCCCTTCTTGTCCTTCATGTGTTTGGAAATGCCCTCCAGTAGGATTGTCTCCATCATCTTCCCAGGAACTGAGGTGCTGCTGATCTGCCTCTTATTTCCCCAGATCTCCATTCTTGCAGACAGCAGTGACACTGGCTTGCTTCCAGTCTGCAGGAACCTCTTTCAGTTGTCATGAAAGAAGTTAGTCGAGACTGGCTTCAAAATGGCATCAGCCAGCTCCCTCAGCACAAGTGTGTGCAACTTGCCAGGTCTCATGGACTTTTGTACATCCAGTTTAAGTGCTCTCTAACCCTAGGTCTAAGCGAGGGAGCAAGGGTAGAGTACCTCAGTCTTTTCTTTGTCACCAGTTCCCCTGCCCCATTCAGCAGTGGGCTCACATTTTCCTTAGCCTTCCTTTTGCTGCTTATGTACTTGTAGAAGCCTTTCTTGTTGCTTTTCACATCCCTCACCAGATTAAATTCCAGGTCATCCTTGGCCTCCCTAACACTATCCCTGCATGCTCAGACAGCAGCTCTGTATTCCTCCTGGGTCATGCGTCCCTGCTTCCATCTCTTGTACGTTTCTTTTTTATGTCTGAGTTTAGTCAGGAGCTCCTGGCTCAACCATGTAGGCCTCCTGCCATCTCTGCTGATTTTCTGCTTATCGGCATAGGTTCTTTCCTGTGTTTGGAGGAGGTGATCCTTGAGTATCAGACAGTAGTCCTGAACCTTTCTCTCTGAGGCCACATCCCATGGGATTATTCCGAGCAGATCCCCGAAGAAGTCGGCTCTCTCTTCTTAGGATCCTGGACTCCATCATCTTATGGCCACTGCAGCCAAAGCTGCCCCTGACCATGAAGGGAGAATGCCAAATACCCTGAGTAACCCTGAGGTTACTCAGAATCTCAGGGAAGCTGGCTGCACACATTTTTTCAATTTTTCAGGTAGTTCTTTTCTACCACCACCATCTGCGGGACTGCCAGGATTTGTAAGAAGATACTACAATACTGTCTGTGAGATGGGACAAGTTAGGGTATTCTGCTATTTGAGTTAATCATACCTGCCTGGAAGGAGTGGAGAATCTTCCCATAAAGCACTTTTTTTTTTTTTTCTCTTAACGACAGTAAAAGAGCCAGTGGTTTGTGTCAGTCAGCCTCTGCCTGACACTGGAGAAAAAACCTGCCAGGAGGCAGGCTTTCCTTTGCACTGTTTCCTTATGCTACCTTTAAACCTCAGAACACATTAGGCTCTTCATTAGGAAAAACACACATTGCTTACAGCACTAGAAACCTCCCAGTTCACACACTGTTTCACACTTGAAGGTCTGGCTGGGTGATCAAAAGTTAAGGCTACCAGTGAAGCATGGGCGTTAGCAGCTTTTGCTGCTGTCAACTTACACTTTTTTTTAAAATGCAGCTAAAAGTTTTCCTCACTTTAAGTAATCAGTTGCAAACGCACAGAGCAGCTGCACCAGACCAGACCAAAGGTCTAATTTGTCCCAGAACTCCACCTTCAACAGTGGCCAAAAGAGCACAAGACATCTACAGTGATACTGCCACCAGCCACCTTTCCGACCATCCACAGTTCAGGATCCACCAGAGGCAGAGACAGCTTGTAGATAATCACGTACAACACAAAAGAATCTGAGAAAGCACTGGAGTTAATAAATAAAAATAGAGAAAAATGTAAACAGGAAGGATCAAGAACACATTTAAGAGTTCATAAATCTGTAACTTGGGAAATACATTTCATAACTCATTAGGTTAAAGCTTTTAGCTTGTATAACTAATGTGTAGATACCAGAGGACAACATCATATTGATCACTAAGAATTATGACATTTACTTAAAGGATTTACATGGGAACTACTTGTATACTCAAACATCTGTGCAACTTTTTCATGTTTTAATGTTACAAATGCTTTATTTATTATTTGCTGGATCCAGTCCCAGTATCAACCTATCTGCATTTCTTAAATATTACTCCTCTGTGGAATGAAGCATAAGTACCTATTAGAGTACTAGACCAAATTTATACTCAGTCTTTAAGGACTAGCACTTAATAATTTGTTTTAATTTACAGTAATTAAGGGTCCTAAAAAATAGGAGTTATCTGTTTATATTGTAAAAGTGAGCCTGAAACTAGAACAAAAGTTATATTAATTTGTAAAGCATTCAAAAGATCTACTTTTGTTCATTTGTGTAAGACAAAAAAAAAAAGGAAACTATCAAAACTACTATGGTCTTGTCTGTTTTTTTTCTTTAAAAAGACACTATAATGATGTTATATATTAATTCAGTTTGTGTGAGGACTGTGCTGCAATTGTTATACCTGCCCACTTCTCCTAACTGCTGATTAAGTAATAAGGACCCCCACATCCACAGCACATTTATCTTGCAAATGCTTCTGAAAGGCTCCAGCAACCTCTCTTGACAGGTGACAAACCAACCTGAATCTATTCTGCTTGGATCTAGTTTTTAGAAACAGCATTGCAAAATAATGCTGGGTCCCAAGGGCTTTGGGCTAATTCACTGACAAGTCTGGGATCTTCCAAAGCACTCTCAGAAGCCCTGGAACAGTTACATAGATGCCCAACCAACCTACCCAACAAGCGCAGCAGAGAAGCACCATGTACACTCCCACTACATCTTCAGTTGCTAAAAATGACACGCAAAACATTTTCATTGAATAACTGGAAGCTTCTGTTTGCCATGAGTTCCTAGATGTTTTGGCAGACAGCAAGTAAACCATCAGATTTCTTATGAAACCAACCTGGTGCTTCAGCTAGCTCTGAGGACTGGGACTGAGGACTCAAAAAAGCATGTTCCCGTAGACCGAGTTGTGCTGGTTTATACAGTCTCTTCATAAAGAGCAACTGTTAATCACAACGACCTGTCAACAGCTTGTGACACAATCTGCCTGTACAGATGGCAGACACATCTCATAGGGCTTGTCAAGTCAAGCTTTTGAGTCAAACCAGGCTTACATCCTGCCAGTTTGGAGGATGGCACGCACTTGTTTGCTTTCAACTGAATCTGCCTTTAGAAATCCTTCACAACAATAGACAGCAGTAAGAGCTACTTTCAGGAGGTTTTATATTGTCAATTGGATATGAGTTTCTAAGGATACAACTAGATTTTATATCCACTTCACAAAGCTGTTAATTGTATTACTTGCATTTCTGCATTTTCTTTGAATTATGAAACAGTCTAAATGAAAGGGTTTGTAGTCTAAGGGAAGATTTAGGGTTCCACACTCTAGGAATTATTTTTCCTTTTCTTTATGATTTCAACAAATGTCAGTTGCTGCGGTTTACAAAACAGTACAGCATGTTACATAATGGAAGGTAAGCAGTTCAAGCCCTCAGCAGAATGCTTATGTTGGAAAGTCATGAGTTATTTACTCACGAAAACATGAGTAAATTTAGAGATATGGAATATATTGAACATTTTTAAGAAGAATTTTAACCAGAGAGAGAAGGTAAGCTTCTTGTTAATTAAAAAAAAAAGAAGTAGCTAACTGATTTACACTTCCAAAACATATTCTCAAGAACCATGAACTAATAAGCAAGAAAATAGTGTAATTATTAGAAAGAGGATTTAGATATTCATAGCAGCTTTCATTGTTTTAATTTAATGAGGCTTCAGATGGGAGGCTTGAGCTTATGGGGAATTAAGTGATAATTGACAATAAACTGTAGAGAAGTCCACTTTGGGCATTAGAATTTAATCCTTAATTTGGGAATTAAATTAAAATGTTATCTGTCAGATAAAGACAGAGCGCTGCCTTTAGCATGAATTTGTATGATTATTTGGTTTTTCAGAGCAAAGTTAGTAAACCTACTAAGATTTACTGTACTTTCTGCCTTCCACATGAGTCAATAGAAGTGCGCTGGGTCTGGCTGGGATGGAGTTAACTTTCTTCATTGCAGCCCTTAAGGTGTTTTGGATTTGTGACCAAAACAGTGTTGATAACACCAATGTTTTAGCTACTGCTGAGCAGCGTCAAGGCCTCCTCTGTCCCTCACTCTGCCCCCCCTTCCCATGTGAAGGCTGGGAGTGGGCAAGAACTGAGGAGGTGACACAGCTGGGACAGCTGACCCCAGCTGATCAAAGGTATTTTCCTTACCATGTAACGCATTGATCAGCATGAAAACTGGGGTGGGGGGAGTTTTTCCAAAGTAGCCATTGTTCTGGGATGGGCTGAGCACTGGTCTGCTGGTGGTAAATGATTGCTTCTGCATTACTTATTTCTCTCCCCCCTTCACCTATTGAATTGTCTTTATCTTGACCCATGGGGGTTTTTTTTCCGCACTTTTGTCCTTCTGATCCTCTCCCCTACCCCTTTGTGGGAGTAGGCAAGTGACTAGGTGGCTACTTACCTGCAGGCCAGTGTCACCCCACCCCAAGAAGGAAAACCTGAAACGCTTTGTAGGGACTCATTTTGTTACTACTGCCCTTGTCCACTTCAGCTGCTAGAGCTGAGCTCCGCAGGGCTCTGCTTTCTAAGCCAAAATTCATCCAGTGGAGATCTCCACCACTTTCCAGCACCTGGTCTCTTTCTAGGGCATTTGTCCTCCTTAATATTTTTGACAAATAAGTTTGGGGCAGGAAAGATCAGGATTGTTAAGACAAACTAAGTTTATGTAAAAAAGGGAGAAATTGCGTCAGCACAGTGTTGTGTACTACCAGATAATTGTTCTTAAGAATTAGGAACAAAAAATCCACAGGAAGACACCTCAAAAAAACATGCTCTTTTAATCATCCAAAATAATTCCTGTTATGGCATTTATTTTTTTTATTTTATCTGAGTGGTGCTAGATGAGGGAACTATCAGTGTGAGTTTATGCAGAAGCACGAAAAAGTATGTACGTCAATCGCACTTCATGTTCTGTATCCTACCATCTACATTCTACATCTACTTTCTACTGCCATCAATAAATACCTTACCCTCCTCAATAAAGGTATGTTACAAATCTGTAAACAATGGAGCTTCAAGAGACAACCTATCTCTTGAACAAGTTGAAAAAACTCCTAAACAGTAAAATCAGGTTCAGCAGCTAATAAAATACAACTGAAACAGGGAAGCAAGTCACAGCATCTTGGCTTCTGTGTATTGTCACACCTAATGCTATTTTAAGTGTTCTTCTGTATTTTGACTTTTAGAGAAGCAGAGAACTGCAGCAAATCACTCAGGATTCGGTCTAACTTGTTTAAGAAATAATCATATATTTTGAAAGAGAGACTGCAGATCAGGATTAAATACTACCAGTCTTCCTGCCTTAGTTAATATTTAAAATATTTTTAAAAACCCCAGTGCTTCCTTCACGTGCACTGACTTGACATTTGCATTGAAAAGCTATACTGAAACAATTAAACAATGGCTAAAGAAGCCTATTTTTTAAACACTGTATGGTTACTGGAATAAACATAAGAATATTTTGACATGCATATGTATGTCAGCTACACATTTATTTACTGAGATGTTTATACAGGAAGGGGTTTATCTAAAACACAATACATAGACATGTGGATCGCAGATGCGACATCAGCCTTTCTTATACACATTCTGGAATGCAACCCTGCCACTGCTGATACTGAGAAGACAGATATTCGTAAGAATTAACTACAAAATGAAATCCCTGGCCATAGCTAAAGAAAGGCTAAGATTAATGAAAAAAATCTCAGTGCCCAGCATCTTTTGTTTTCCATACATCTATTGTACCTAGATATTCCTGGGTCAAATTTCCCTACATTCCAAGGTAAATCTCTCACTTTACTGTGGCAAGGTGCACTAATAAATGCCAAAAACTCCAGTAGCACAATATACACATTATGGATCATAAGCGTTACTGAAAGATAGGTTTTTCTGGTATGCAAGTTTACATTTCAGAAACAAGCCAAATACTCAATACTCCAACAAAAAAAAAAATACTTTAAAAACTGGCTTAAAGAGAACCAAACACCTTTCCTAAAAATATTTCAGAATCCAAACATTCTACAAAATTTCCTAAACAATTCTTATACGGAGGTGTTGATTATATTGATTTAAGGCTGAATAAATTACATCTGTAATTTAGGAAAACTGCAAAACAGGAAACAACACAGGGGAATGGAAAGAGGAAAAAAGTGACCTGACCAACTACAAGCCTGTTAGTTTACAGCAGCATTCCAGGTTATGGAAAGTTTTTTAAAGAAAGAGAGGTTAATGAAACTGAAACATAATTCACAAATGGTTACCTCAAAAAGTAGGTCATGTGAAAATAACCTACTATCTTTCCTGATCTAATTTGTTAAATGGAAAGTTACCAGTGAATGACAGATGACTATTAGTGTGTAGTTGGACAGTGAACTTGATAAAGGAAGAATGGTAACGGGGAGTGGTGGCAGGGTAAATTATCAGGTTAAAAGAAGGTTTCTCCTACAGTTTAGGTAAGGCTAAACCCTGCAACACATTTAAGCAAAACTTCAGTAATAAAACTTGGCTCAAAAGAACGTGAGAGTTTGTGCGATGCCTCCCAGAAAGCTGAGTGGCATCCTTAACACAGATAGACAAAAGACACAGGAGAAAGTGAGGAAATCTGACCAGGGCTAGTTTCAGCCAAATGGGATACTGACGAGTATTTCTAAGTGTAAAGTAAGACTGAGAGACTTCTATGAATACAAACTTTTAAGCATTGCCTCCAAATTAAGTGGTTGCTTTTGTAGCTTCTCCTCCCACCCCAGGCTGCAAGGTCCCTGCGGTAGCTTAAGCATCTGTTCACCTGCACGGCACACCAGACTGCAGAACTGATTCGCAGAAAAAAACTGCTGTGGGGAAAAAAAAAGGCTAACTGATCTCGTGATCGAGCTCCCCAGTCTGATGAACATGAATGTTTCTGCTGACACAACGAAGGAAATAATACAAGCATGGGAGCAGGACCGAGGGATATTTTTGGCAGCCAAAGATGTGCGTGAAATTAGTGCTTACTCGCTTGAATCCTTCAGCAAAGAGAGGATATCATCAACTGGAAACAAAAGGAAAAGGCCCTGTGCCACAAGATCATGACAAATCAACCAATCTGTTACTGCTTTGAAAAAGATAAGACAACAACGGTGGAATGCACGGACTCTTTATCTGCATACAGTGAAAGACACAGACACTTGGTATGCGATTAAACAATAAACCACAGCTTCAGTTCTTCTACAGAAACTCACAGAAAGCATGAAATGTGTGGGCTTAAGGATGCCTTGTTTCTTACCCCGTACTCAGTGGTAAGTGAGTATCATAATCCCTTTAACCAATTAGAGCTACCACATAGGCCAACAAATGGTTCCAGTAATCTCTTTTCTGTTCTGAGGTTAAAAATTTATTAGCTCGCATTACAGTATTTCCTTCAGTTATTCAGCCCTTGACCACAGCTACCAACCCAGTGCTCTAGCAGTGTCTATCACGCCCAATCCTTTACTTACTGATTACGCAGGGACTCCTGTGTTTGAAGTAACACTCACACACCACACTCTTCCAAAAATACTACTCTTGGATAGCCTACTCCTCAGCCCAAACTTCCATTACATTCACCCAGGCATTAAGCGTGCTTGGTAAGTAAGGGACATTCCAGCCCTCAACAGCTTTTCCTAGGTGCATCACATTTCTTTTTATCCACTCACCCTGCACCCAACCTGACAGCATTTTGACCATCTCAAGACCAAAATTCAGGCCTGCCACGACAACGTCCCTAGCTTGGCTGTCATTGCATCACACCTGCCTTGTCAGCATTGACACCTGATACCATTAATTTCAGCAACCACCTCTTTCATTGCACAGCACCCAGTTCTCCTGGTGGAGGTGGGCAAGAAGATGACACCAGAACCACTCCCCACAACAGCCTGGGATCGCGCCAGCGCAGTGCTCACCCCACAGGCTTCCTTTGAGGCTCACGTACCCACAATCCCCACACCTATTGATGCTTGAAATGTTGTATTTTTCAATATAAACAAACATCACTGAGCTTCTCTCCTGCTGACCGGGTATTTATCTTATTAAGTCGGGCGTTTTTCACCCTCAAGCCAACTCTAGAGGAGCAGCAACCTCAGCAGCATGTGCTCAGAACAAACACAAAGATAACTTCATCTGCCCACAGATTCTCCACCATTTTTGCAATTGTCTCAAACGGATGAATCCTGCCAACGTTTGCTAACGAAGCAGTCTGTACTGTTTCTCACACGCAGAAAGTGAAGGGGCCAAACGTGCCGTGTCTCTTTTTGCTTCAGTCAGGACTTCACAGCCTTGAGCACACAGCAGGGCTGAAGCCACCAAGGACCTCACAGCCCCATATGCCCTTGAGCTCCAAAAGCATCTGCTACACCATCACACACACTGCTCAGAGCAGCTTTCACAGCTAAGCACAAAGAAAAACATGTCTTGCCATATGTTTGCTAGTAATGTGCATAACAATCCCATGGTAATGCAGCCAGTTAAGCCTGCTTAGTCTTCCAAGCTGTACCAGAAATGCTGCTGCAATACAACAACAGGTAACACTGAGGTACACCTGTGCCTCTGGCACTATGAAACCCTTTGCAGAGGAGCCTGACAGTACTCTCTCCAGTAAGAAGAGAAAAGAAAAAAATCAAGAGAAGTAGTTCCAGCAGAGACAGAACTCTAACTGCAGATGCTACTTATGATGGATGTATACGTATGTATGCAAACAAAAGTATTTACATACCTACACTGTTCAGGAGAGCAGAATTCAAACCAGAGGAAACGCAAAGGAAGAGCGTGGCCGTCAAGGGGAGGGAGTGCCCATCCTGCAGCAGCAGGCAGAAGAGTTTGGCATATTTACTCTTCCAACACGCAAGCTCATTACAGAAGACCTCAGTCTATAAAAACATCCAGGGGCTGAAGAGCAGGTAACGGAAAGAATTATTTCATCTCACAGGCTGATACAAAAACAAGTGAGAACAGAGCAGCCACAAAAGATATCAGAAGCCTCCAGTACTAGACCACTCCTCCACCTACCTCTGCAGAGGGTGCAAGCACCTATGCAGAATTAAAATGAGGTTTGACCACACCATGAGAGACAGGTGCCTGCTACAGGGGGATGTAGAGCCAGTGATTGAGAAGGCAGGCTTCCTCCAGTTACCTCTTCCTACAACGCAGCCACCACCAGTCTAATGAAATGCTATGAGTGTATACAGGACCAGGACAAAAGCGAAACCCCTCTTTCTTATAAACCTCCTCTTAGCAAAAAGAATTAGGGGATGTCTTAATTATTAAAGGCAAAAATGCTGGCACCACATGATTTCAAGCTAACAGCATAAATATTAGCAAAAATATTTAGCATGCTCCCACGGTGATTAGTGATAGAACACTAGAGCAGATTTTCTATGAATTGAAGTGGATAGTATTCAGTATTATTTGAAGAACAGCAGTGACATTTATGTCCGAAGACATAATATTATTTTTTTTAAAATGCAAAGCAAGAGGAACTAAGAAAATTACCTATAATTAGTTTGATTCTGATTGACTTGCTATCAGGAGTATAACTTTTAAAGTTAAATTTCTTTAAATTTATCTTCCTACTGAAAAAAAAAATAAAAATCAACATTTAGTAATGTCATAGACACTTTTCTACTTCTGCCATGTCAGAAATTATTTTAACAGGCTTCCATTGTAAATTTAGTTTCTTCTTTCAGGAAAGAAGCTTGAGAAGTGACATTTTTTACAGTTCCTATTTGAAAAACAATGGAAGAGAAGAATCTGAGTCAAAGTGGCAGATGACTGCAGCATGAGAGTTGGTTTCAGTCTATGACTGGAAAAGCTTATGCTGGTTTTAACACGCATCGGCTGGAGCAGTTTCTTAACAGTTCAGATTCCTGGCTTCAAGCTCTCTGCTAAGGAAAGCAGTACCAGTCACCAGGGGATTCGTCTCCTTGCACAGTCTCTACAACAAATATATTCATTATTTTGCAAGAGGGCAAACATCTGTGCTTCCTGGAATGTGCTGTAACTAGTCAACTTTACCACCAGGTACTGTGAGCAAAACTCGGTGCATTTGAAACAAAAAAATGACGTTATCCAAAGGACACCCTGTAAAAGTTCTTTATTATATGGATATTGACAAAGTATGCTTCTTTACAGCTCTCTTATGCCAGTTGTTGTAGTTAACACAAGGAGGTTCTTTAATTGCTATTTTGAGTTACTGTTAGAATTTCATTCTAGGCTACGCAAATAACTTGTCAACAGCGTTACGAATTTCCATAATTCTACCTCTGAAAAACAGGTTCCCAATCTACATATGCTACCCAATCAAGCATGAAAAGGCTGAAAGTGCTTGCTTCCCATGGCTGACAAACAAAAAAAGGTGTTCTTGCAAGTCCGGAGAGGTGCATTCCCTGAAGCAGCACCCTCCTGTCAAGACCATAAAGGGGAACCTGTGAATGTCATACTTCAGGAGTCACTGCCTGTGTTTCCGCAGTCAAGCTGTGCTTTATACATAAACAGGAATCATGAGAAAAAAACCACCAAAATAAGTAATACTTATAAAAATACACAGAGCCGATCCAAAAATACATTTTCTGAATATAAATAAAAAAACCCAAAAACAGTTCCTTTGAAAGGTGTAGTACTCTGCACTTAACTGTCTCTTTCTTCTAAATGATCTCAATGATGACCTTTTTCTATTTAAAGCTTCTAGAAGTCTGATGTAGATTTGAAATATTTTCACAAAAAAATACAAAATTCTTAAGCGTTTACATGTTACCACAATGATCTGAAAGTTTCGTAGCTAAGTGATAAATGACTTCAGCCTCACGCAACTTCCATCTTGTTTTGCATTAGCTAGGAATATCTCTTTTTGGAAATGGAACTCTATTCCAAATGCAGGTATGTCTGTGAAAGTCATAAATATTATCAAATTTTCCTTGAAAATTCTTACAGCATTGGGATGTAGTCAAAGCTACTGAGGCTGTCACCTGCCACAGTTAAACGACCACTTTCACTGTTCTCACTTTACTTGTCTTTTCTAAAGAATTAAGGTCATGCATTGCTTTTCATAAAATTAAGTGAATTTTCCTGAAAATAATACAGACTGGCATGTTTTAAAGCAGAATAACTTGTGACTTTCATTACAGGGCCTTTCTTTCTTTCTTTTTAGAACTAGCTATTGCCCATCTGTAACATTTTAGCTGCACAGGCTAAGGACAGAGTTGGGAACTGTAAATATGTTCACATGCATGCAAGGGAATCTAGAAGTAAAATAGGGAATGTTAGAAAACACAAGCTGCTTTACACTTTCTTCATTATGATGAAGTAGCTACCAAAATGGCTTAAACAATCAGACAACTCCTGCATATTTTCAACTCCAGAATAAATAAACCATAAGTACCACTCAAAACTGTCACCAAAAATAAAGGATTTAAACATTCTACTTACAAGTATTAGAAATATGACAAAATGATATTTGGATTTCTAAATAAAGTTACCTAAGAGTACTAAATAAGATTAAGGGAATTCCCACACAAGCTACACTAGGATAAAAGAGAAGGACTTGGGGTTACTGCTGGATGAAAAGCTGGACATGAGCCGGCAATGTGCGCTCGCAGCCCAGAAATCCAATCACATCCTGGGCTGCATCAGAAGCTGTGTGGCCAGCAGGTCCAGGGAGTCATTCTGGCCCTCTACTCCACTCTGGTGAGACCCCACCTCGAGTACTGCATCCAGCACCCACAGCACAGGAAAGACATGGACCTGTTGGAGCAAGTCCAGAGAAGGGCCACGAAGATGATCAGCGGCTGGAGCACCTCTCCTGTGAGGACAGGCTGAGAGAGTTGGGGTTGTTCAGCTTGGAGAAGAGAAGGCTCCAGGGAGACCTTATTGCAGCCTTCAATACTTAAAGGGGGCTTACAAGAAAGATGGAGAGAGACTTTTTACCAGACAAGGTGTAACAGTGTTAAACTGAAAGCCAGTAGGTTTAAATTAGATATAAGGAAGAATTTTTTTATGATGAGGGTGAGACATTGGGTCAAGCTGCCAAGAGAAGCTGTGGATGCCCCATCCCTGGAAGTGCTCAAGGTCAGGTTGGATGGGGCTTTGAGAGAAACCTGACCTAGTGAAAGATGTCCCTGCCCATGACAGGCAGGTTGGACCTAGATGATCTTTGAAGGTCTCTTCCAACCCAAACTATCCTATGATATTGATAAAAAAGGGACCACACAGTCAAGGAAAAAAATAGAATGACTGGATGCTGCAGTTATCTCTATACTAGGCATTTTCCAAGAAAATTCAGGGTTACAGTTTTGTTTAAAAAATATTGAAGGAGTTAAGAATGAACATGCAGGTCTGAATATCTGGACCCGCTTTCTTCAGTCCTATAGTGATCCATTGAAAGAACAAGTGAAAAAAATTAGGTTTTGAGAAGCAATTTAGTTTACAGTCCCAAGCACTGAAAAGCTTTAATCACCGTAGTTTCTGTATGTTATGACAATGCAGAGGAGAACGCTATTCAGATCCACTATACTTCCTTGATGTACATGTAACTACGTTCAGCTGTTACAGAGAAATTTAGAGAAACCTGTCTGGATTTAGCACTCTGAGAAAAAACCCCACAACCAATCAAGAGAAGAGATACGTGATGTGAGTTGTAGGGAGAAAGAAAATTTTTAAAGCACCTTGCATTTAGTGAATCAATTCAATAAACAAGCATTAAAACCAGGTGTCTGAGAAACGTTCCTGTGTATAAGAAGGTTTAGTTTTGTATGAATTACCTTTAAACTGTGTATAAAAATGGGCATGTGTTATGTAAGAAAACTATCTCAAATTATACTCATGATCAAATATTATCAGTTACTGAAAATTTATCTAAATGATTGCAAAACGTAATAGAAATCAAGTACTTCTAAGTAATTCTGTTTGGCAATGTGGAAGGAAGTTTTACCCAAATAAGAGAAGTCTGAACTCTTCCATGCCTGTTGAGCAAAAGGAGCTTAATAGTTCACAGAGAATGCTTTCCTCCACCAGACTCTCTTCAGATTGGTTTAGATTTGTTCAAAACAGACAACACTTCAACCTCTGTAAACATAGTTACCCTGGATCGCACAACCAGCTGTATAGCTACCAGCAATAATTCACTTACACGCCTCTACTGTCAATAAAACATTTTGTGTACTCGAAGAGGAACCCATTTTCCTTTTGTGATGATTATTTCTTACTGGGTCATCTCAGGCTACTTTCATCTTACACTATTCAAATATCTCAGGGGGGTTTCTGGAGAAAAGCAGCATGGAAAATAAGAATTTAGTACAAGTCCTGTATGAAGTATGACCCAAACAAGAGGAACTGCAAAACTTGCTAGTCAGAGTAAACATTTATATGTATGTACGTACATGTATAGTGCCAGAGGTACGACAAGAATAGATGGGTGTAAAATTAATTAGTTTAACTTCCTTTAAAGTACTGGAAAAAAAGTTGGTACTAAGGGAGCAGGCAAGATACTGCCTGAAGTCTTTCCACAATTTTTGAATTTCATCTGTTTATTTCACTAGCTTATGTTAGGTTAACATCATTAGTTTATCTTCCCATTTTCCCTCAGTTGTTAAACCAGGCTGCCAAATTATTATTGCTCTAACTTTTTTCCTGACAGGGATTTGCGAACAGCCTCAGGATTCCCATTTTAAGTATCAGAACTACTCCATCAATGCCTGTTTATAGCTAAAAATTAAGTTATGCATAAATACCACACCTTGAAATAATTTTAAGAAAAAAAGAGGTCATCCTTTTGAAGCACTTGACTTTTATTCCCTCAAAGCGATCTTGCACTGAAAGTTTCACTTCAAGATTCAGATCCAAAATAGGAGTTAGTTTTGCTATAAACTGCCACAAATTAAGTATTACAGAATAACTGCTGAGCAATAATTGTATTTGTACAGGCAACTATTTCCTTTTTCAAGCCTAACTGTATTCAGCGAAGTTTTCAGATACCCGAGCATAACTTTCAGGAGACGATCGCCCACCGCTGTGCTCTGCTGCAGGCTCAGCGCACGCTGAAAGGCCTTGAAGTCAGAAGTAACAGGAGTGGTGGGAGCCCGTCACGCTCAGACGTACCCCATCAGCCTCCCTCATCACCCACCATACATCTCTGTCATCTTCCATTTGGGTACGTTCACATCTCCTAGAACTGTCATCAGACAAAATGGATGCTCCAGCTCTCAAATCAACTGTACGTAAATACAACTTTTCCGTGGCAAGTTCTGAGGGCTGGTGGCTCTACCACCATGCTATTTGGGCAGACATAGCAACGGATGTATCAGCCCAGGGAAATAACATCAAATTGTTGTTTGCAAATTATTTGTTCCTCAGGTAGATCCATTAGGTGATCCGGTCTTCAGTTGCTTGTAAAGGACTGTGACTGCAAACTAAGGTGACCAGTACTGGTGACTTCAACAAGTGGTCAAAGATGCTCTGCAGCCACATGTGGAGAATAGAGAGGATAATATCACAATGTGCTTTTTAACTCAAAATTCTAGCAGATTCTAACAGGTCTTTGTACGTTTAATTTTGGAGAAAGTTACTGTTTTCCTAATACTTTCTTTCAATAAAAGGGGTTGAGAGTGGATTGGGGAATGTCCAGAGAACAGAATTTCCCCAGCTCTATGAAGGGCTTCTGCTAACAGGACACACAGCTTCAGCAAGCAGCACTCACTCCATAGCTGGAAAATCATAATTACAATACCATCTTGTTTAAGGTATAAACAAGCTTAAGGCATGTTATTTTCAGGGTTATACTGCAGTAACATTAAGCACCTGAACAAATTGCCTCCAAATTAGTCAGGCACAGTAGCGTTGCCCTTGAGGGAACTTCAGCTGAATTTACCTGAGCAGAGGAAATTAAGCAATGGTCACCGCTGTTCCCGCCGTCTGTGTAGCATCAATTGACAAAATGTTTATTTCCCTCAAGTGTGCAGCATAACCTCAGAAAATTTGTACTTGGTCACCTTCCTGAATGCAGGAGACACAAATACCCTTGTCTGATACCAGAGCATTACTGAAGGTGGATGGTTACTCCAGGTAGACAACCATAAGATAACCAGGCAGATAACATGTATGAGGACTTTGCAAGGCACTTTACGTGATGTGCTGATGGGGTGCCCCGGTCACCCCCAGAAGACATGGGCCACCCACAACAGTCACACCACATGTGGTGCTTCTGCTCCAGGTGTCCCTGTGGTCCAAGGCACCACGCTGGCTATTGACCCTCACAAAGAGCCGTGTCCCATTCGCGAGCTTCAATTAATGGTACGCACAGGGTCTGCCAGCTTTTCTTGAGGCAAGCGTGTGCTCTAAAGCCAACACACCTTCAACATGCTTTTACTGTGGTAAAATTCCCTTAAGAGTTTTCAGCTCATATCCACCCAAACCAGAAATAGTATCTAAAAATGCTTTAGTTCACTGATTCTGCCACTTTTTCATAGCAAGCCCTGAGTTCACGGAGCGCAGAAAAATACTGCACAGTCAGATAATTTCAGACTGTCATGCTAGGTGTCTAAACCACTTCTTCTGTAGCATGAACAAGCTGTGAGAAAGACCTCTCTTCTGCCTGGCAGTGCTGTCAAATGTTTTTGGTTAGCTCTGGGTTACACTGTTATGGTGTTATCCAGCTCTTAATATTTAGAAAAAAGCCCTTACACATACATAAAGTTTTTATTTTCAGTCTATTGTTTTGGTGTCAAGAAGTTAATTTAAGGTCCTTGAGACTTCTCCTTATTCCTATCCCAGTACTGGATCAAGTTCTGAATTCAATTATCACTTTGCCTATCTGTTAATTGCCATTCTTTATCAATGTATTTACTACTATCAAGACATCACCAACTTTCAGACTTGCACTATAACTATTCACTTTTTAAACAAAGTGGTTGTAAACAAATAAAGGTGAAATTGGCCATTTTTAGCTGCAGACTCCTGCACTATTTTTCTCAGTCACAATTTTAAAACTAGTAGATTGTTAAATGGTGCATGCTTTGTTTAAGCTTGGCTATTACAGAAGTCAGCTTTCCTATCATTTTAAAATTAAATTTCAAAGTCCACTGTAATGATACACTCTCCTTTCCCAAACTCAGTCACCTACATACAGCCTTTTGTGTTTAAGCAGAAAATGAGGTTGGTTTTGTGACATGGCTTCCTGTGTACGTAACAGCAGCACATACTCTGGGTTTAGACCCTTGCAGACTTTATAAGTCTCACATGCCAACTCCCCATCAGTTGAACACAAACACTCCAAAAATGTTTTCAATACACCATGTTCTGTGATCACCACAACTAAATACGTTGATATCCACTTGATACGTGGAACTGGGTACTTCTTGCATACCCAGTTTATTTTTTTAAAGGTCTTCAACTTTGAAGCAAGTGATTAAAACATGTGTATGCTGAAATACTGAGAAAATTCTAAAAAACTACAGGTAACAAAAAAACAACGCACACAAAGCTTATTGGAAAACAGAGACAAACCACCAGTGCTTAGGCATGCCAGACGAGACGGACAGCACTGTACAAACTGCAGTTAATAGTAAGGGCTGTGTCCTGTGCTCTTCATTTTCTGATGTCACCTAGAACACGCCTTCACCAGACAGATCTTTTTGTAACAATCCAAACTTCCAGCACTCTCTCCTAACCAGCCTGATATCTGAAGCAGAAGAAATGTATAAACCACTAATTATCTGAGATTGTATTTGAACACCTTACAGAAATAAATAAATAAAAATATACACAGTATTGTGTTGCCCATCACTGACTTCACATTCAGTACTCATCTATTCCCCAGTTATCCTCCTGGTATTAGCACAAAATTCACATTTCAAGTGACTTTACACTATTCACCTGCATATTCAAAACCACTTGTACAGCAGATACTGCTAGCAAATCTGCACAAAAGCATTCGGTTGCAATCAGCATACTTTCTGCATCGTTGCCCAGTGTGGTGTTTTGCAGACCAGTACAACACAAATTCATAGCTTGGATTATACAGATTTCTCTACAATTCAAAGGTTAATCACATTTAATGCTACATGTAACTTCTAGTAAGTTTTCAAAAGCTCCAAGCAAAAATGGATTTGCAGATTTCTTTTTTCTTTAACATGAGACTAATCTAATACACTGCAACAAACATTTTAGTGGATAATAAATTAAGGGGATGTGCCTGGAAACAATCAATTGAATTCACATAAAGTAGCAGATAAGACCTTGATAATGAAATTCATGGAAATATAGGAACATCATATAAACTATTTTTAGAATGATACCGTCAAATGAGGAACAATTCCACCTATCAATATGCTGTCAAGTACTAGCAAAAAAAAAAAGGGGGGGGGGAGGGACTGGCAGCTAAAGAGAAAAGTATCACAATTCCCATTACGCTGCTCACAGTAACAAATCCGTATTGCCTTATTTCGTGATTTCGTCAGATAGGAGGCTAAAGCATTCTGGAACTTAGCCACATTATTATTAACATTAAATACTACTTAGTGATACAAGAAAAGAAAACTGAACTGTAGTCAAACAAAAAAAAAAAATTAGCCTTCCCTCAGCATGTTTAAATTATTCTGAAACTGTTGGAAACCACAGGAAGGTGTTCAGAAAAACTTTGCTACACTCATCCTGAATCCCCTTGAGACTTCAGCAGGAGATATCCCTACAAATGAACCTCACGTATTTATATAATTGTTTTTATTAATTTGTAAGAAGTTGGGAGGGTGGAATATGAAATATTAAACCTGTTATCCCACCAATGCAGATCTCTCCTTTTGCTCAAATGGAAGAGAGTCAGTTTGCATCACAAGGTTAACCAAATAAAACAACACAGCTTCTTGATTTTGTTGCACAAAAATTCCAAGAACAGCACAGATGCAAAAAGTCCTTGAGCTGTATTATTCCATATTACACTGTAATAATAGCCATAACTAAACAGCTAAAGATGAAGATTATCAACTACTTCCTTCTAACTTGACTTGCAAAGTTTTGGACAGCTAAGCACACTTCAAAGCTCCTAAAATAAGCTCATCTTTGTCTCTCTTGCTCTACCCTCTATTTACATTCCTCTCCTCTTCCCTGTATCTTATGCAAAAGGCTTCTACTTTTTAATCTCATAAAAAGCATAATTAAGTTCCACATGCAACTAAACCCCCCTAGCTGTTTACAAAATCATTCCAATCACGCCAAAAAGATAACACTGCTAAAAGTGTGAGCAATACCACAAATAAGACCAAGTCTAGACTACTTGAGAGAGAGGTTTTACATCTGGAATCCCAAACACTACAAGTTGGAGGCCCAACAGTCGCAAATTATTTTCTTCAATATACATTCAACAATTAAAAATATATCAAGGACATAAAGCTCTAAGTAGGTTGCCAAGGTATGCTCAGAATGGGATTTTATTTTTTTTAAATAAAACAATTCTGCAGTTAGTAGTCATAAAGACAGCAGCATTAGATCAAATCTTAATATGAACATTTATTGATCATAAAACATGAAGATGAGCTGGAAGTTTTTAAAAAATATTTACTGAACAATTTTTGTTGATTTTTGTTTCATCGTGTAAAGAAGCATTAAATACAAAATTCAGCTGAAGTGCAGCTGATAAAATGCAGAGTTTATGTTCCAAACTGAGGAGGAAGGATGTGGGGTGAGCTGAAGGTGGGCAAAGGTTCCTCCACAGGACTCAAAAATTACTTTTATACACTAAAGAAAATAGGCTAAGCAAATACGCAACAGAAATATTCTTCTACCAAGAAGCAGAAGGATATCATAAATAAACACAAATCTAATTATGAACACTCTAAATGGGCTCTACAATCAGGGCTTAATTACAGAATATTTAACTTGATTTACTCTATCTAGGTTTTCCTACACACACTCAATACTTGGAGAGTATCTTCTGCAGCAGATGAGCCAGAAAGTCACAGGTACCTTCCCGTGCCAACCAGTACTCCTTTACAGCCTTCTGAAACTACAGTATCTAAATAATCCAAATAAACTATGAAACATTTTGGGAAAGATGGAGATATATTTTTGCTACATATTTCATATTACTTAACCACAATGTACCAGAGAGAGCTCTAAAAACTGACCGCTTCCCATAAAACTGTGACACTTGATTAATAGTAATTAACATAGCAGCAACTTCCTCTTCGTTCCTCAAAGCAAAGCAGCACCAAAACCCCCTTCATAACTAGTTGTATAAAAATAACACTAGAATGATTTCAGTAAGTCAAGAGGCAGTTATTTACTTCAGGCATTGTAACAAAAAAGTTGAGCCATATTTTAGGATCATTTCGCTATTTATGTCCGGAGGGGATAAGGACTTCTGCTACACAGTGGACCATTTATGGATAAAAAGGATCTACTGCATAACACACATTTTGAAATCAGAACAGTGCAGTGGAAGATTTATGAGCCCAGGCAGATCTTTTATTTTAGTGGTCAAGTTCCAATATAAAGGTTGACATTTTCAATGTTCAATGTCAATGTTTTCAAAATCAATGTCTGTCCATACAGATGATTTTATTCCCCCCATCCTCCGTCAACAATACTACAGTGACACCAATGACTTGCTTATGTCTTAGATTTCTGCAGCGCTGGGGCAAGCGGGAATTAAAGGCCTGAGTGACAGCAGTGCTATACGCCTGGAGCAGTAGCTAGCACACCTACCCAACAGAATGCTGACAGAGAATGCTCCTCATCACCTGAAAGATACTTTTTTTTTTTTTTTTTTTTTTTCAGAATTTCTGGAGTAACTTCCAGAACTTCAGCCGTACTTGAGATAAAACATGTTCTTTAGGCGAGTATAATATTCTGCAGTAATGCCAACGTGCTTTTAGTAGCTCAGTACTACCCATCACATTGGAAGCGACTGACACTGCTCTATGGGAATTGGGTCCAAAACAACCTACTTCAGCTAGAAACTAAAGGGAAATTCATGGAGAATCACAGTGATCACAGACATTGTATTTCCCAGTCAATCACTGAAATGCATTTTGCTTGCTAAATAGCATATTGTTTGCTAAACTCCACTTCAGCAAGTCTTTGAATAAAACTATTATCTCCTCCTTAAACACTTTTTTCCCCCCTAAGAGATTAAATATTTTCTTCGCTTCCCTGGATCACTTATTGCTTTATTCCTTAAAATGCCTTTCAAGACAGCCAATTTTATTATGTTACCTGTGTGTCGTATGCATGCTGGAGAGGATAAAGGGATTGAAAATCAGTTACTGGTAAAGAAAGGGGTTTTTTACTTCCTTCACAAATTAGGTATTCAACTTCAAAGCTCAACAGACAAACATGTTTGAAAATATGTGGAGGTATGATTTCTCAGTTTAGAGCTTATTCTCCCACTTCACAGTACTTTATAGTTTAATATATTCTGTCCTTTTACAGATATTTGCTACGTAGAGGGATAACATGGACTATAGTTATGGGTTTTTCTTTAGTTCAGCCAATCCTGAGTATACCTGAGCCGCAGTAACTTTTGTAGACCAAACAAGAAAACCCATACTGTCTCTATAAAAATATTTGATTAGCAGGAAGCTAGATTATAAATATCAGACGAAGACACTAAAAGGAAGTAAAAATTTCAACTATCAAACACCAGCCACTTTTATTTTAAACAGTTTGCTTTGCTCTTCCATTTCCTGAATTGCTCTCAAGAGCAGCTCCTTAGCAAGGGCACAGAATTCAGACATGCTCCCTAAAAAAAAAGTAAAAATTAACCATTCATTGAGGAGGCTTAAGCATGCAACACAACAAAAATTTTGCTATGGACGCAGCTAATAAATATCAAATGCATATGGCAAACATAATTTCCACCAGTTCGTTCTGAATTCTGGGGCCTCCAGACACGGATACGAAACAGGGCAAATACTCTCCTGTGGATGTAGAGAGCCCAGCCCATTGCTCACACACACCTCCTCCAGGTGATTTAACAACTATCACTCATGGTCAGACATGTGTCCAAATAACCACCATTAGCAATGACTGCACCCAGGCCCATTTCCATAGGATAAGCCTATTATATTCTACACTGCATTATTCCATAAATTGGAAGAAAATGCTGGGTTTTAACATGTCTAGTTTTGTTGATTCTGTAATATAAATTGGACTTCAAAACTAGGTATTTAAAAAAAATCAACCTATTTATTTCTGGAAGAAAAATGAGATCTTGGATGAAGCCAGGCATATTCACCTGTTAGGAGATAAGCTTTTGGTTAATGAGAAAGCATTGAAAGAAATGCAGATTTTGGTACTGGTATCTTCTGGAGTTTATCCTCAATATACATCTTATTAACCTGGCAATGCCAACTAATTTTGCCAACTAGTTTTATCATCTAAAAGGCATGTAACACCTCTGAAGTTCCTGTGAGGTTTGCTCACTTTTCACCATCTGGGTTTCTAAACAAAAATAGAATTGAAATTAAGTAATTGCTTTAACTTGCATCATTTAAAGGGTGTGCATTTTGTTTGATACTCCATCTCACACACCTGTCTTATTAAATTCAAGGCTGCTGCAGAGATCCTAGGAACCACCACTGTGAAATAATGGAAAAGAAAGAAGTGATGTTTTGTCTAAAACAACAGTGTCAATGATCAGTTCAGAGAACAGCACCTGAAGCACATGATTATTAGCTTCTAAGTTGAATCATGTATTCTGTACTCTTCGCCTTCTCTGAGACTTGTGAGAGATGCTAATGAAACGGGCATGTGCTACTGCTCTGCACATTACATACCTCAGCCTCAGGGCACAGAGATCACACTTCTCAGTGGGGGTGACATCCGTCTGTCTTCAGTTAAAAAAGGAAATTCTGGTTTGAGCAAAGCGTTATTTGAGAAAGAGAGTATAAAAAAGCTGAGTGAAACTTCTTGTTCGCTTGCTTTACTGAGAAAATGCCATCTTAACTTCTACTTGACCACACAAAACATTTAATTTTGGGTCTTATGATCTGAAGATGCTGGAGGCATAAGGAAAAAAAAAAACCCATAACTAATTTCAAGCCATACTCACTTTGTTTGATTATGAAGCCAGTCTCAAATAAAGAGGACTACATTTTCCGCTACACCACAGTTGAAAAATGTTGCAAACATTTCTACTACAGATCAAACTGACAACATGGCTACCCATGGCTGTGTGCATATAGGCACCAAAAACCCCCAAACCAATGCTAAAAAGTCCCTAAGTTACTTTGCCATTAAATCATCAGCTCCTGGAGCACGACATTCTGTGTAGTGATACTCCAAACCACAGACAAGAGTACTAGAATTTGTTAAACTGAGATACATATCACTGGAATATGTCTCGACGCTTGTTCAAGATATATTGTATACAAGTTATACATTCCCCATGAAAAAATTCTTCCTATATACTTTATTTTCAGTTAAATTTTGTTTATTTCATCAGATCATTCTGATCCACAAAACCTAACTTAAAGCACAGGAAATCTGTCAGTGGGGGAAGATGAAAGTAGTTTGAATGCTCTACCTACAGGTGGGAAAATACAAGAAATGGCAAGAAATGTACCTACAACGGATGAACACAAAACAAAAAAGAAAAAAAGAAAGGAAGTGAAGTACAGACCAAATGCCTTGTATTCTATCTCAGTGATGTAAGAAGCTATCCAAGAACCAAATTTACCCAGACAGTAGTCAAAGCTGCTAGAAGGTAATCAATACAGTAAAAACTATGGAAAACATACTACCAACCATTTAGATTAAGCAGGTAATTTAAGCGGATATATCCAATGCTAAGATCATGACAAATATCACTTGGTAACTTTTTTTTTCCTTTTTATCTTTTTACTGTTCATGTATAAGAATTAATAAAAAAAAAGAAAAAAGGGAAATTCTAGGCCAAAATCTCTATTAAGAGGTAAACTCAAGAGTGAACATCTGCAAACTGGAAGAATGCTCATGATAAAGATGTAACTTCTCTCGAACCAGATACTATTTACATACCATACTTTGTTATTTGTATAAAAATAATCTGCAGGGATGCATTATCTGCTTCAAAGGTTATTAGGCATTTTACTGTCCATCACGTGGAGGACTCGTCTTCATGTTCTGAAATAAGAAGTTGACCAAGGTTGAGATTCTCAACCATTTGATGATCTCCTCAGACATTTTAAGCAACCATTATTATTCTTTACCTAGCAGCGAGTATTTAAAGAAAACTCAAAATAGTCAAATTAAGCCACAAAGTACACTGAAATCTAGGTTTAGTCAGACTAGGCTAGTTATTATTTAACGGAAATGAGCAGCTTCCTGTTGTTTAGGGCAAACAGCAAGCTACTTCCATTTCAAGCCTGAGCGTTTTGTGCTTCTGCAAAGATCTGCACCATAAGTTTTGTTTTGATAATATTCCACATGAAATTTGCTTCCAGGTTACATAAAAATAAGCATGTAAATGTACTAGAACATTTAATTCCTTCTTCCTGCTTCTAAGCATCTTCCAAGTTCACCAAGTTTTGTCTTCTAAATAAAGGTCTTGGACCTCCTTCCACTGCAAAACTCTTCCTCTCTGGACTTTTATTTTTTTCTACCAATTCCTGTTTAAAGTGTCAGCAAACTTTTGGGTGATCTATTTCACAGACAGCAGATGATTCCCACCTCTTAGAAAATAGACTTCTGGGATGGAGCAGTGAGGAACATCCAAACACCTTCTCCTAATGCTCGAGTAGCTGATTCCCTTGAGGATGTTTTTTCTCCTCCTCATTATAATTTTTTAAATGAGGAGAAGGTAAAAACGTATCACGTTCATGTAACATGGAATACATGGATCATGTCCTTCTTTGAGGTCTGCAAACAGGCAATGTTACATTTTTGCACTATTAATACATGGCAACGATATAAGGAACACGATGAGGAAGGGAGTGCATTCAGCCTGATTTCAAGTTGTAATAGCTCAGACTTGCACTGTCTCCAAAGTTTACTAAAATGCTCGTTAATCACTGCAAAGTAGGAATAATAATCAGAAACTTCTACCATAACGAAATAAACATTCCCACCAAAAGCCATTAAATGGAAGAGTTAATAAGCAATACACAGCGTTAGTGGTTTTTCCCATGCTTTTAAACAACATCCATCTAAATCTAACGTGCTTCCCACCTCGGGAACAGGAATGGTGTGGGGGATCAGGGCTCCATCTAGGCTTTACAGACAGGGCACAACCCTGTGCTGCCGCTGCCATACTGGCCTCAGCTCTGCCAGCGAAGAACCGTGACTCCGGATCCCACAGCGATGCCCACAAGTGATCAGGTTCCGACCAGCGACGCTTTTCAGACCCGACCTCTGGTCTGCGGCAACCGAAAGGCTAGTCTGCTGCAGCAAGGGCTGCAAGCGCTCGGCTCTGCTACCAGCACTCTTTCAGAGCAGGTTTCCTATTTGGAGCCGACAAGAGATAAGCAGCGCTGGCAGCAGCCAGCCCAGCCAGTGAGTGCGACCAGCAGCTTCTCGTCCGCTCGGAGACTCTTCTCTCTGCTCGGAGGAGTTCTGGCCGGGCAGTTTGTAACGCGAGTAGTTTCACTGGCCTGTTACATGAAATTAATTGGCAAAGGAGCATAACCAAAGCCAGACACGTGCAGAGCCAAACACCATGCGGACAGTGTCTTGCTTTGCCAGTGCACGTGTGCGGTCAAGTGAGATTGAGAACGTGCATCTCTAGAGACACGCAGACCTCCAGCACGGACGGCCTGACCATCCAGGTTTCCAGCAAGGACAAGCCCACTCTGCACTGTCGTCTCTCCTATTTAATTAGCAGTATGCAAATAAGGCACAAACTAATTTGACTGGCAGCACTTTTGCTCGCAGTATTTTCAAAACCAAACTCGCCTATCTCTGGGAAGTTTTGTCTTTCACCAGCAGCATTTAGCTGCCTAACCACACGTGTTGGGTGCCTCAAGAGCTACAGATTCGCTTTGAGCGTGCTCAAGCACACCCCGACGAGGGGGATGGCCCTCTCCCTCCGCCCCGGCGGAAAGCAGAAATACTTCTGGGGAAAGGAAAAAAAAAAAAAGGCAGAAAACTGCCCCGCCGCCCGGGAAGCGCGGCGGAGAGAGGGCAGGCAGTCGGGCGTCCCCGAGCGGAAGCCCACCGACAGCGTTCACCCAAATACTTTTCTTTTTGCGTGACGAAACTCTCGACGCGAGTGATTTCTGGGCAGTTTCCACCTGGAGAAGCCGCTCCCAGGTGCTGCCGGGGCGGGAGGCGGCGGAGACGCGCCCCGGCCCCGGCCCCTGTCCCGGCCCCGCGGGGGCTTCCCGAGTTCCTCCCAGGCCCCCGCACTTCGCCCCCCCTGCTGAAACCCGAGTAACTCCGTGGCGGCGCTGGGAGCCCAGCTCTGCTTCCCCTCGCCGCCCCGCCACCTGCAGCCGCCGGGCCCCCCTCCCGGCCGCTCCCCTCAGCGGGGAGACCGCCAGGGCCCGGCCCGCCCTGCCGCTGAGGCGCCGCCGGGTGCGGGCCCTCCCGAACCGCGGCGGGGCTGCTGCCCTCGCCCGCTCCTTCCGCGGCGGGGAGAAGGTTAGAAGGGCCTGCCGGGCGGCGGCGGGAGCGGGACCCCCGCGGCGAGGAGCCGGCAGCACTTACTGTGTAGGCGCGGGGCGGGGGCGGCGGCGCCTCCTCGGGGCTGGCGGCGGGAGCGGCGGGAGCGGCGCGGGCGAGGCGGTGCGGGCGCGGCGGAGGCAACCCCGGCTCCCCCCGGGCCGCGGGGCGGGGCGGGGCGCGGCGACGGCGGGCGGGAGAGGGGCGGCTCTGCCCGCCGCCGCTCGCGCCGGGGCGGGAAGGCCGGGCAACCCTCGGCCGCCGTTAGTCCCGCACCGGCAGCTGGCGGGCGGCCGCGCGGTCAGTGTCCGCCCGCTCGGAGAGCGAACACCAGGTGGAGAAGGGGGGGGTTAAACACGCACAGCCCCGGTGCGGGAAGCTGGAGTCCTGCTCTTCTTTGCGTCTTTTCCGGCTGTGCTACCGACGGAGGAGTTACAGTTATTGCGAGGGTAAGCCCCCAAACCCCCTCTTCTTTCGCTCTACCGAGATGTATATGAAGTATTTTTTTTGTTATTATTATTTTTAATTTTGGCAGCACCTTGCTGCCTAGAGTAGAACTAGAGCATCGGTCTGTCTCTTCCCGGGGTGGGAAAACTGCAGAGGTGGAGTTCCCCGGGGCCTTCGCGGGCTGTAAAGTTTAAACGAAACAGGCAAAGGCTTAAAAAAGTTGGTTGTGGAAGAAATGACAGAAAGCACCATCACCACCACAGCCCCATTACACTGAGAAATTACTTAGAACTGATTACAACTGATAGTTATGCATTGAATTAAAAACAAACAAAAAACCTCACAACCCACTCCCCCAAACTCCCCAAAGCCCCCAAACAAAACCAGAAAACGACATTCCCCCCCCCAAAAAAAAAACTACCAAAACCACCCAAAAGAACACAAACCAACCCCAAAAACAACACACACGCACACACAAACCAACCCCAAACATAAAAAAGCTAATACAAGGAAAGACTAAAGCATGAAAAGCTAAGGCATTACAAAAGAAAAAAAAAAGACGGGAAAGGAGAAAGATCAAAATCATGCATATTTTAGAGCTAGAAATGGGGAGGAATAAGAAACACCAAGAAACTTGCTAAATCGATATCTTTATTTTATAGAAAGTAGTTTGATCAGTGTGCTGACCCTGCCATTAGAGGTGGTTTTCCTATTTTTAGTAAAAATAAACATCTGAAAAAATTACCTTGGAGAACATACTGTCTCCAAGCTTATTTCCTTTTAATCACTGTTGCTTTTTTCATACCTATTGCAACTACACTAACACGAGGAGCTCTTAAGAGGAAGGGAGTGGTACCTAATGCACGACCTCTCAACAGTTTATTTCCTGTAACTGGTAGCAAGGTTCCTAAAATGCAGTAAAACATGTGTAAGCTCACCTTGTGCCACAGCAGCATGGTACAAAATCTGACATCTACTCCACTCTCCATCCTTCTCCACCAACATCCTGCAATATCAGCTGTCAGCTGAGAATTTTCTGGTTAAAAGTCACAGAGCAGGCCAGTTTAAGTACCCAGATGGCCAGAGTTTTAACTCTCACAAGTTACTAAAGTAATAGCAAAAAACTTGGATCACGGATCTGTTTGAGGTAACTGAATCAATGAGCAACACAAGAATGACACACTCCGATTGCATTATGTATTGCTACGTAGACAAACACAAGTCACAGCTGCTAGTCTATGATATTTAAAAGGGACATTATCAACTACAAGCTAAGTAGTTTTGTCTGGACATGGAGTTATCATTGATTAGGCACCCGTAAATGCAAATTTTAAGTTCAATTTGTGCAGATGGCTACTTCAAGCCCAAAACCCTGTGTAGCCGCTATTACCCTTCTGTTTGAGTTAACTTGCACAGCAACAGGGAGAAAGCATTAATTGCTGAAGGACAAAAGTCAGTGGAAGTTGTTAAAGGCAACAGATGCAAAAGTTTTGAGTTCAGTTTTTCCCCAATGACTAAATTTTAAGTTGAGAGTGTCCCTTTAAAAGTTTCAGATACAACAGAAGTGAACTCATTCTGATTCCACCATTACAAGCAAGCTACTGATAATTTGACTTACAATAATTGTTAAACATCAATGAACATTACACAAGCAAACAACTGATTTGTAAGTGAAGTAGCAGCAACATGGAATTCTAGAAGGTTGAGTTTCTGCAGGATTTATTGGAAAGATTATGAAGGTGTGGCAAATACACTGTGATTTTACATAATTTAGTTTTGAGAGTAGCTTATGATAACTATAAACATTATTGAAAATGCCTGCTCACAGTCAGTACTTTTCTGGTATAAGCATAAGTTTGCCAGGATTATTTATAGTGCAGCTCTACTCAGAAAAATGACAATGTTGTATGTCTTGGCAAATTACATACAAAATCTGCTCCGTTTGCAGATGGTAAGACAGCTTTTTTGTGATTGCCAGTACAATAAACTGATCTTGAAATATTAAAGCTAATGAGATACAAATATTTAAGGACAAAACACCAACGACATCATTACATAATCTTCAATGATTTTTGCACATTTTCCTTTTCTGAATGTAACTTGGTTAGTTCAGTGGGCACATAAAACTAATGCATGTATATAAGCAGCTACACAAAGTCAGGGTTTCAGTTGATTCTCAAGGAGTGTGCTACTGTTAACTCCACTGTTTTCCTTCTTTCATAAGAACAAGGAATATTAGAAACTCAGTCACTGAGTCACTGACATACACATTGGGCAAGTCTGTTTTGTAAGGTGGTGTCACTTTCAGTCAGTCACTTTTCTGGTCCATCACTGTACTTAAACTGTTTTGATATCAATTTTGATTTCAGTCTTTAAGTGTTGTGGAAGAACAATTACAATTGAATCACTGAACAGCTGTACCAGTTTGAAATGCTGTCACATGTTTCTTCATGGCAAAATATTCACATTCTTTTTATTGCACAATTTGAAAATTCAGGTTCTGTGCATAAAAACCTTCATAGTGTTTGCACTGCAACTTGCGAAACATACATTTAAAATGACCTTAATACATTTTACAAAATCTTTTTAAACAATTTTATATTCTTAAGATAAAAGCATCCTGAGAATGTTACAAAGTTCATTTTACGAGCCCTTCATTTCTGCTATGCTTTATTTATCCCCATAGTTCCTAATTTAACAAGTTTATTTTACAGTTAATATCTTGGTGCTATATTTCACAAAATATCTTTTAGCAAAAAGTACACCATTGGCATTCAAGTAATCCAGCCTCACATCTAATTTACAAATTAAACCTCTGTCAAGCTCTCAAGTCAGGAAAAGTAAATGAAAATACTTACAGAAACAGTTTTTAGCTGACTAAAAAAAAGCAAATGTAAAGGCTTTGTGCATTAATAATTTGGTCAAACACTTAAGTTATGCTGTTTAATATTTTGGCAAAAAAAAATAATAATCCATCTATCCTTCTCAAATTTTTTTTTTTTCATTTTACACCAGATGTAAACATACCGTACCAAGACTGACAGTGTTAAAGTACTTTGCTGTTGAACTTTTTTCCTTTTTTAAAGTACTTAGGAAAAGACGACAAACAAGAACGTAAGTGCTAAGAATGATCTGAGTGTCTTTGGGCTAAATAAAAGTCTTACTGGAAAAAATGTAAAAATAAATTAGTTTTTTTTTCCTCTACAGACATGTAAATAAATACTCTTTGAAGAAATTCTAGTGCCATAACCTAAAGCAGTATCTTCCTGTATCTTTTTGACCAAGACTAAAGCTTCACACATAATCTTGACTATGTTACTAGGAAGATATCCATTATTAATATTTACATATTTTTGTAAAGGGAGTGTTCAGGGTTAAAAATATATTTCTTTTCAAAAGGTAAGCCTGCCATCCTGATGGCAGGGATTCAAGCTATAGAACAGAAGACAAGTTACAGAGCATCCTTCAGTCTCTTATACCCTAGATCAGAGGAAGAAGATCAGGCAAGTTAGAGAGGTAAACAGCCTGGATTCCAGGAATGGAGACCGAGAGTGGCTCATTACATGAATGCCTGCATGGCCAGGAGTACCTACTCATACAGGCTTTGTTTCTCTTCTACATATAGGTATAAATTTTTATTGTCAGCTGACTAAAGAAGTTGAGAAGAGAGACAGTTACGGTTGCCACAGTGAGAGAGTAACATTATCTAAGGTTTCCATCTGGACAGACCTGCTCTTACAAGGCGGCCAGTGGCTGAATATAAGCGGAGTCCATGCCCAGATGGAACACTCCAGGTAGGAGTGTAACTACCTCAAAAGGAAGAGTAAACCTCTTCAGCAACATCTTAATAATATTGTAAGTATATAACTGGGAGTCACATATAGCTTTTATTTTAGGCAATGATCAAAATCTGAAGGACCTTCTTAATCTTTAAGGCATCAGTGCATCAGGGACTAAAAGCTCCAGGTAATAAATATAGGGAAAAAAATGAAACAAAAAGCATCTTTGTGGCACAAGCTATTATTGTGTATCTGCTTTGTTGGCTAGTTCCAGGAGAAATCTTTTCAGGGATGGCAGAAGGGGAATGTTATACACTGTTCTGAGAAAAATACTAGATCATAAATTTCACATCATTTTTTAACACATCATTTAAAGGGCTGAATCTATCGGGTAAGATTCTCATCTTTACTGTTCCATCAGCACCACAAGAGAAGATGTGATTTGCTGGTCCTGTCTCAATTTGCATGACTCCCGTCCCAATATTTCTGAAGAGAGACTGTCGAGCATGCTCATTGATGAAAGTGTGAAGAAGATTAAATGTAGACAGACTCCATACCTGAAAAAGCATCAAAACGTCAGTGTCTTATAAAGATAATTATCATGATCTTGAAATCCACTGGTAATGAGTCATGGCAAAATCGGACTACATTTTGCATTCATTTTTCTGACACTAACTATAAAAGAAGAGACATGAAGCAATCTGTAATGACACAGTTATAGAATATTAATTTTCTATAATAAGGACTATATAAGGGGACTAAGGTAAGATTACTAAAAGGAGGACTGCAAGGTAAGACTAACATTTCATAATTAAATTAGTAAATGTGAAAGTCAGGGTTGAGAACAAACGTACAACATGTAACGTATCTGATTATTCCACACCTATGCAAGATTCTTTTTGAATTTAGACATCATCACCATCTTCATCTCTGTTCTCCCTCCCCCTCATTAATACCTTTATGTTGCCTTCAGCAGATCCTGTGACAAAATACTCCTCTGTAGGATCAACAGCAATTGCTTTGACTGGAGAATCATGACTCTGGAGTAACTGTTGCTGCTGTTTTTGGCGAAGATCAATTATGCATGTAAAGCCTTTTCTGCCTCCAGATATTAACAGCTGATGTTTTGGAGCATATGCTAGCACAGTTGCTCCGCTGTCGTGACAGATAAAAGCTGAAAGCCCAAGCAAAATAATTTAAATAAACATACAGTACTAACTTCAATTTCATGATACTATCTTTAATTTTCCATCAACCTGTAATGGTTCAAGATGCTAGCAACAGTGAGTTTGATGCTGCAATCCAATTGACCATAAATCCATTTGTTGCAGTACCATACGTATGTAAGCCCAGGTTCACATCAGACATCCTGAAGTTGCAGTATACTCAAATTAAGCAGTTACTATCTGTATGAAAAAAAAAAAATTATATCCTTCTTTCTGTCCCTGGGTAACCACGAACTATTAGGCCCTTACCAGAAACAGATTCCATTCAAACTCTCTGATGCTTGCTATTTTAAGGCATAAGTTTCCCATAAGAAATGTCCAAATTACTTGCCCAAATATCTTGTAAGTCTCCACTGGTTATTTTACTTTTAATTTGCTGCTTTTCACTTTTGTTTGGATATGTCTACTCCCCAAAATGAGTGGAGGAAGTGAATGAAGGCTACAATTATCAGAAGCTAGCTCAGTATGTTTGAGAACAGACACTATGTATCCTAACATGCAGTCTGTATTATATTGTACTTGTGGTTCAAAGGGTTCTCTAAATCTATGTTTAGAAATTCCACGTCTCACACATACAGTTAAGCATTCACCGCACTTCAATTATAAGGAGTTCACAACTCCTCTCTCAAAGCCTAATTTTGTATTTCAGACATTGAAATGTATTTCTTTTCTACCACAACAAAATATTAGTAATAAAATTAATGAAACCCTGGCTAAATATTTATTATATCTCAAAAAAGTACTTATAGGAATAATTCTTCTAGAGCATTTTTGCAATTCAGTGTGTAAATATCAATACACACACAGAGAGAAAGCAATTAAAACATCCTACAGTATCTGGCATAATACATGGAATAAAGATGTCACAGAACTGGACAATCTTTGAAAGCAAAAATGCACTACTTTACAAATATAGCAGTAAGTTCAGCTTTTAGTTCAACTCTGAAAATTACTGTATAATTATGAGATCTTATTTGTACATCTGCATGCTCAGTATATTCATAAAAAATCAATTAGTATTTTCTAGAAATTTTGGTGTGTTTAATCAAATACATACCTTCAGAGAAATATTTTATAATCATGGTTTCTCCGAGGGCAGCATTTTCATGGATGCAATTAAATACTTTCACATGCTTTCATAAAAAGCATGTCCTCTCATATTCTCCAAATAGATAATGTACATGTAAGTACCCAACACTATCTCTGTAGTACCATTATTTGGCCTAACACTTAAACGATACATTTTGAGTGGACCCTCTCTGATTTATGAGTACAGGCACAGCCATAGGAACCTTGAATTGAAGGGGTGTGGATGGATATCCTGCATATCTCATAACTGTGCTAAAAACTGTAGTTTTGACAGTATTATAGCTATTGTCTTCTCAACATGCTAGTCACTACAAGCAGAAGTTGCTCAGAATCTTTTAAAAAGTAACAGAAATTACACACGTCTGGCTGTTAGGAGTTGCACTTGTGGTGCAAAGATATAAGGTATGCAAAGGAAGGTGCTCTGCTCTGGTGAGATCCCACCTGGAGTATTGCATCCAGCTCTGGAGTCCTCAGCACAAGAAGGACATGGACCTGTTATGCTGTGAGGACAGGCTGAGAGAGTTGGGGTTGTTCAGCCTGGAGAAGAGAAGGCTCCAGGGAGACCTTATAGCAGCCTTCCAGTACCTAAAGGGGGGCTACAGGAAGGATGGGGAGGGACTCTATCAGGGAGTGCAACGATAGGACACGGGGTAATGGCCTCAAACTGAAAGCGGGTAGATTTAGATTGGATATCAGGAAGAAATTCTTTACTGTGAGGGGGGTGAGGCACTGGAACAGGTTGCCCAGAGAAGCTATGGATGCCCCATCCCTGGAAGTGTTCAAGGCCAGGCTGGATGGGGCTTGGAGCAGCCTGGTCTAGTGGGAGGTGTCCCTGCCCAGGGCAGGGGGGTTGCAACTAGGTGATCTTTAAGGTCCCTTCCAACCCGAACCATTCTGCAATTCTATGTCCATGAAACCAATCATTTATATATAGCACTAAATCATCTCTTGATGTTCTTTTTCAATATTGCTTTTCGTGCACTCACACAGGACAGTGAAAGATATTGTCCTGCTAATATTAAAATTACTTCCCACAATTACTTTTGCATAAAGACAGACATACACATATATATTTTTTACTCTGACCAAATATTTTACTGGTTATATTTTACTCACCATGTACCAAGCTATTTGCAGGTGAAACCAAGGTGTCCCAAAGACAAATATTTCTGTAGAAAAAAAAAATTAATTCAGCAAGAAATGTTCTAAAGTATTTTGAACACTTGAAAAGTCATCTGAACCTTAAAAAGATTGTTTCAGGCATAAAAGCACTGTAAACAGACTTTCAATGATTACTTTTGAGCAGATGCCAAATTACTTTCATAGTTACACATATACTGCAAGAACATGCCCTCTACACAATCATTCTGCAATGGTTATTCTCATAAAGGATTCATATTGAGATTACAATCTATCTTTTGTAGTTGAATTCTCGTGAATGTTACCAGTTTCTGATATTTCTTGATCAAAACTTACTTAAGAAAGTAAGTGTGAAATAAACAGCTATGTACAACTCCCTACATCTATAAAAATAACTTAAGATAGGCTCATATGAATAGAATGGAACAAAACAGAACAGCTCAGTTGGAAGGGATCTACAATGATCATCTACTCCAACTGCCTGACCCCTTCAGAGCTGACCAGAAGTTAAAGCATGTCATTAAGGGCATTGTCCCAATGCCTCAAACACAGACAGGTTTGGGGCATCAACCACCTCTCTAGGAGGCCTGTTCCAGTGTTTGACCACCCTCTCATAAAGAAATGCTTCCTGATATTTAGTCTGAACCTCCCTGGACGCAGCTTTGAACCATTTCCAACACATCCTGTCACTGGATACTGGGGAGAAGAGATCAACACCTCCCTCTGCATTTCCCCTCCTCATGTGGAACATGAACAGAGGATTTGTGCTTCCCTATGGAACCTCCTTCAATACGCACACGAAATTTAGCTGCACACGTTGTTTCTCTCCACCTTCCACAAGGAAGGAAAGAAAGCAGAAGTATGCATGTTTCTCTTAAACTGCTTAAGAAGAATCATCCAAAAAATGGGATGGGGGAGGGAAAGAGAGCAAACATGGCAACACTTCATTTTTATGCATTATCACAGCAGTTCTTACCTGTTGTCAGAAGACAATCCTGCTGTGGCTATCAAGGATGATGAACTGATGAAAACAAAGTCATTGGCTGTTTTGTTATGACACTGCCAAGTCTGAAAAATTGCAGTTTAGAAATTACTCATTAAAAAAAGCAACAGATTTTGTGTAAGCATGAAGTCCTAAACTTTCTCAAGAAGATGAGCTGTTTCAAAAACAGTTTAAAGAACACAGGATATAAAAGTATGTATATGCCTTCTGATACTCTTAATTTCTCATGGAAATGTCCTTTCCAGGTCTGCATTATTGACAATTAATTAACAATTGACAATTACTGACAACTCTCGAAGAACAGTAAAGTTATTTCAGATCTAATATTGCATTTTCTACTCTCTAAATTAGCAAGCATGATTAGGATTAAAGAACTTGCCTGTCATACGGACCACAGGATGGCAACAATATATTATTAAATCTTGATTAATAGGGGTTATCAGTACAATTCCTGCCCTTTCCTAATTATTCTAAAGGGGGAAGGAAATAAGAGAGCACAACACAAGTTTATTGGAGGAAACTTAGTTTTCAGCTTACCAAATATGGTTTAGGTGAAGTTCCAGTAAGTGGGCAACATTTCCAATTTGTTTGATATAAACTTATATATCCATCAGCATCAACAATTCCAAACTGAAAAAGATATATTAATTGTAAATACATATGTATGTATTACAGAAAAATTAACCACAATTCAGAGAAACTACTTTAAGAAGGTAAGTATAAAAGCATTCTGTCAATTACCTTATTTCCTTGATAATTGAATCTCATTCGAGTTACCCTTGAATTGCCACCAGACCGAAAACATGTGATTTGCTGTGCATGACCCCATTCAAACATTCTTACACTACCATCTTGAGCACCTGTCAGGTCTGCAACAGAAAATATTTACATGATTTTTCACAGGTGGTGTAGCAGTTGAGCAGGAAGTCTTCTAAAAGTTTAAGACATCTCACACCAGCTCATAACATCCTCAAAATAACTAGTGCCACAATATGTGGCATAGTACCTGGCATACTGTAGCAGTAGTAGGTACCACTGGAACTTAAACCCATGCTATACAAGCCTTATTGAACTGTACTCATTATTTAATTGAGAACTGTATTTAGATGGTACTGAAATATGAAGTTATTTACTTGGAGATAATAATGCACCTTCTTCCTACTGACTTTAATCCAAGACACAAATAAAAACAGAAATACAGTACTTTTTCAGTATAAAAAAATATCACCGTTTCTAAAGGCTATGTTACATCCCCCGGTATTTATTTATTTATTTTTAATAAAAACAATTTCAGTAAAATAGGGCTTATAAGCATCTTTTAAAAATATAACAGATTGCTGTGCTAGTACAAAATAGCAGCATAGTAAGAAACATGGCTAATAGGTAAATATATAGTCTTTAGATAACTTTTTAAAATTGAACTTACAATATGGTAATGTTGGATGAGAAGCCATTCTTCTGACGTTATTAATAGCCTTCTTGAGCATCTGTTCAATATGTAACATAGAAAATAATTAAACAATACTACTGAACAAAAAACTTACTGACCTAGAATAATCAGTGATTGCAGGGAGTTGTGTCCTACCAAAATTCCTATTGAAAGCAAGCACTGGGTTTAGAAATTCAGACAGAAGTCATTTTCTTCCAGGACTAGTGTAGACATTAATACTTTCGCAGCTTTATATATCTAGGTAAATAATTAACTTTTTTGCTTCAGAGATATATGGATCCAAATATAAATACTCCTTAGACTGCAGTCTTACCTCTTTTCCTGCCAATTCCTTTCTGATTCCATTAAATTTATTGGCATATTCCTGAATATTGTAAGATAAGCAAGAGAGAGGCAGAAGCATGTAAAGAAAGAGGTAAACAAACTTTAACAGAAGTAAAAAGTAGGAAGGAATATATTTATTTTCAAGTCTAGTTAATGTACTGTCATTGATTGAAAAGTGATTATTTGTGGCCAACAAGAATAAGCTATATACCTAGCAACTGGTAAATAAAAGATTCTTCAAAAGCGTTTATGATTTTGCAAATACTTATCCAATGGATTTCCAGCAGCACTTTTGTTCAGAAACTCCAAACTGTGCTTTGAGCAAAGTACGTTACCAAGAATGCTGTTTTTCCTAGTTGACTAATTCCTAACTGGAAAAAGTTCGAGGTATGAAGAAGACTGGAGATACCAGACAATTAAGATAAAAAACACCACATAATTAAATCGTAAGTCCAACCCACAATACCACAGTTGGAAAGAAATGGTAGGGATTTTTCATCAGGGAAATGCATGTCTCTTCCCCTCTTTTCTTTCTACTAATGTACATCAAAGTTAAGTTTCATTCTTTTATTTCCTTTTAGTTCTCTTCAAGTGCATTTGGCTACTTTGAGGACTCTTTCCTCAGAAAACTGTTGGATTCAGTTTGCTCATGCATGTATTATTTACCTGAACGTTTGAGAGAGAAGAGGGTATAAGCTTATATTCGTGCCAGATGTTAACTTGAAATGATAACACAAACAAAAGTTTGTTGCCAGGACACTCATTTTGACACAGCAGCTTACCACTTAATACGCATCAGTAGCAAGCTGGCACTGACATACTTACATTCAACGTTTAGGTTGGAAAGATATTTAAGATTGAGTCCAACTGTGACTTTCAACTGCTTTAATTTTGTACAGTATTTTGCCACTGCTTTATCACGGAAACAGCAGATAGCAAATCAAGTATTTTAAGAATGTTATTCTCCTCTGTCCTCCAATCGTATATATCAGCATGCCAACTGGAAGAACATATCAGTTAGAAAGTTTTACTTGCTTCATATTACTAAGTGTGATCCAAAGAGTTGAAAAGCAATGTTCTCCAAATTTTCAGTTTGCAAACAAAAAGGAGGAAAAACACTCAGAAGGGAAATAATTGATCATCTTGCTAAAATTTCCTCAGGTTTGGATTAGTGCACTAATTGCAATCCTCTTGATTACATTTTGGAAGCAGATTTAGATCTTTCAATTCTCAAAGCTTTATTATTTGTTGAAGAGAAAGCCTTATGCATCTTGGCTACCCAAGTTTATTTGAAAATACTTTCCTGAAGATAAAAAATAAGATTTTCAAATACATATTTTCCTTTTTTTTTTTCCTGTAAGTACTTAAAATGGCAAGGAAAAAAGCTCAACGGTTTGGTAAAACATTGGTGAATATAACAGTATATACATGATAAGATTTAGGACAAGACAAGAGAGGATGATATTCTTCAAACATTAGTGCATATACTGATCAGTAAATAATTGCAATACTTCGCTCTCTAAACATATAATTTATCTCTATGTGTAAGTGAAAGAAAAATTATTCATGCTCATTCTATGTTTTCACCAAAATGAAGGGCTGTGTTGAATTTTTTAGCTACTAGCTTTTACCCAGAAGTCAATGGAAATCATATTACTTCATTCAACAGATAAGCATGCATCATGATCTCCTGACCCCTACTGGATTATGCTTTGGAAAAATGCATGCTGACAGAAACGTGCCTTTGAAAGAATATGCTAACATGAAACTCTGGTGCAGCATCTCTGATTTAGAAGCCAAGTATCATTACAAAATGCAAACACTACCATTATCAATGTAACTTAAATTTGATACTGCTGGTTTCCCCTTAAACAGTATCTGATGGCTAGAACACCAATTGCTTTGTTGGGCAGTTGAGTGCTTTGGGCCTAATGTACAGTAAGACTGAAGAACTTAAAAGCTTAAAATCTGACCCACAAGTTATTAAACTACTGAATATTGGCGTCAGTGACACTGGTTTGGAAGACAAGCTGCCGAACATTACCCAAGTTTCAAAGCTGACCATACGTACTATTTACTTCAGTGCTTTCTTAGAAAGACCTCCTGTAAGAACTGTGTAAACACACTGTACGGAATGATGTGGTGGTGAGCCTCCCTACTTACCTCATATGAACTGCATAACAGGAAATGGTGAAGAAGAGTAACAAAAAAAAACCTCAGAGCTAGTAAAATGCTAATTGCCCGAGTATCATAAGTCAAGTAGTTTTCCTTGTTGATGGAAGCGAAGCAAAGACAATGAGACCGAAAAGCCAGTAATGGTACAAAACTGTGGACTATATCTACTAAATGGGCTGCAAATTATGGAAAAGCAAAGATGCAACAAGGATCAAAAGCAGTATCTGAAGGAACAAAGTAACAAATAGTAGCAACAGAAATATTTTGGTGAAGCTGGTTTTCCTCCAGATTTGAGCCCTTCCACAGTAACACTATTTTCTCCAGAGAAACCCTATATCTTCCTTTGTTCACTTTGTCCTTCATTCAGTACCTTTGTCTCCCCTCCCTAGTGGGGAGGTGTCGTTGTGTGCTATGGCTGGTTCTCTGCTCTGCCACAGTCAAACACTATGCCAAACAAAATTTAGGTCCAAAGTTTAACAGCAAACACATTCAAAACAAGCATAGCCATATATCTTTACTACATATAAAACAGAAAGTCATGTAAGAATAGTTTACATTAATAGATTATGTAATTGAGAAATACAAAACACACACACACAAATTCTATACATGTGTGTATGTATGTGTGTCTGCGTGTATATATATTTTTTATTTATATACTTATATATACACAAATGGATGTGAGAGGAGAAAGTTGGAAAGTCACTCAAAGAGTACTTGCAGAAGATACCTGATTGTAATACCAGAGCTGCAAAATTGCCAACTAGGATCAGTAGTTCCTAAATAAAAGGGAGAGGTGTACATACTGGCACAATACCCACTTCCATGTGTGGATAACATTATTGTTCTTGTAATGCTCATTCCTTATTTACTCCTCCTAATCATCAAAAATCAACTACAATATAAATTAACGTATGGTTCTTTCACTCTGCCACCACTTATGGCCTTGCTCTGAGCTGTTAAATGCCACAAAGTGCAGCCAAGTCACAATTAATGAATTCAGTTACCCAGGAAAAACTCCACATCTATGTGCGCATAGGCTGAGAGACAGAGGTGTCTTGTACGACTATTTCAGCCCAGTTAAGTAGCTCCATGTAAGCATTTAGCAGCTAACTAATCAGCAGATCTGCATTATTAAAGACCATCTATGCTGCATAGGAACTAAGGTAAGCATGTCAATGGCCAGACTATAATTATAATTTGATCTGAATTAAATCTGAGCTAGTATCTTTTTGCTCAGGGCCAAGCTTCACTCCAGAGACAGAATCTATTTCTAAAAGTAAGAGCTACCCTTGTGCAGGTGTCACCTCTGTGATCAGAAGGATCAATTTGCTCATGTGGACACAGTCACACTTTACTGGGTGTCCCTCCCCAGTGTATTTCAGAAATGCTGAACAGTGACACTGATTATCTCCTCTAAAACAGGATCTTCAGAAGTGAGATATTTAATAATGATACTAAGCAGAGTTATGGCAAAACTGTGCGGCACTTCAAAGAAGACAGAGTTGACAACAGCTTTAGAGATAAACAGTGATACACCAGTGTGACAGTAGTTCAAACTATGCATGACATTTGTAGTTGATCCTATTTCTGCAGTACTGCCACCCTGATTTTTCTTATGAAACCAAGATTTTCCCAAGTTTAAGTTGCTCAGTTTCCAGAGTTTAACTAAATTTATTTAAAGCCTCTGTCCTGCCAATGAAATCTGCTTTAGGAGTTCATTCTCTGTCCTTTCTATAATACAGGCTCATACTAATAGAGTGCACTACCTACTGCAGCAGCAGTTGTTATTTACGTTTAAATAAAAACTGGAATAGTCTGGAACTCAGAATGTAACTTAAGATTATGCTTAAAATAAAAGCTACTGCGATATTTCACACAAATATTTCTACAGAATCTTTATTAATTTACATCCTGAAATCTCCTGAATATACACTTTTTAGCATTTGTCTTCAAGTCATTAAAAAACAATTTAAGCTGCAACTTCTTACCGGAATCCTGATTATTTTTGAACGATGTATCTCAGGTATAGAAACTGTATATGGTTTGACTAAAAACTTTGCTTGCTTAGTTGGTGTATCTTAAATTCCATGCAGTGTTTTAACCCATTAATCAAATGGTTATAAAAAATTCCAGCTCATCTTGATTACATAGAAAAAATACATTTACTTACACACGAATTGTAAAATTCGACCAGCAACAATAAACAGACAAAAGGAGAGAAGCAGACAGAGTACATAAGGCTAACCTTTGACAAGCGACTTACCACAGATGCACCCCTGCCAGTTTGCGTACTACCAAGCCAAGGCATATTGATAGGTGTGCCGGGATTACTGTGAGTATAAGGAGTGGTTCCCTGAACGTTTACCAGATCATCACGAGCATGTATAACTAAGAAATCATCAGCTCTATAAATGAAACAACATTGTAAGTTAGATTCCAAACAACAACATTAAATACCATGCTTTGTTACACTGATTTATACACAGTCAAGCTGTGATATTGGAAACATACCCTTTATTTTCTATTTCCACATCATCATCAAGCCAGGTATAGATTTGTGTAGCTAAAATTGCAGAAACATCTAATTCTTGAATGTCATGACTCGATGCTATTGCAATGCAGTTTCGATTTGCCTAAAAAAAGCAGATACAAAAGGAATACTCAAAACGGTGCTTTTTTGATTTTCTCTGGTTATCGTACAGTTGTTGACGAAAACATACACTTAATTTACAAAACCCAAACATTCACGTCTACAAATCTATATAAACCATCTAACCTTGACATTTCCTTTTAAAAGTTTATTTTCATCTGAGATAGCATCCCACACCATTTGTATTATGCTCTCTCTCTCAACAGCTCTAGTTTATCCTTGCTTTCCTCAGAGGATAAGCAAGAGGTTAACTACACTACAGTGCTTGCAACCAAGCTTCCCTCCTCTACTTCGTAAGGCTTAAGTGACTAAACAACAGAAGAAAAGATGACTTCCTCGTTGTCTTTGACAGAGAAAGAAAAATACTCCTACACACAAGGTTGAAGAAAAAGTAGAGGCCACCTCTTCCCTCAATCCATTGCACAATAGAAAAAAAAAGACAATTTGTAGTAGAACTGTTTAATTATGAAAAGATAATTGTGCTTTAGTGCTTTTTAGCACTTCTCTAAGTGCTTTAGAGAAGGGAGCGCTAAGAATTCAAGCTGTAGCAGGATGGCTGGCAAAAGACATCTCACCCATTCACAATGTGACTACCACCTGTTTTATCAGGTGGAAATACAACACAATTAGATTATCCTACCTCCTTTATACTCACCTTATTGACTGCAAAAGCAGTAATGATGTCAGACTCTTTATGGATTATTCTTGCCTTGCCTCCTGGGTATCCCGAATCTGTTTCTATCTGTAATTAAAAAGTAAAGCATATTTAAATGCAAACAGCTATGCAACACTGCTTTTTACTGGAAGTAGAGAGACCAAACACTGGATGGTATTAAATTTCATGCGATTTTCCCCCAGTTTTAGTTCTAAGAAAATATGACAAGTATAACCTGTAATAATTACAGTAAACCTGTTTCATGTGTAATAATCTAGCTTCCCACTGCCATGTTGAGATTACTACAGCAACACAGAAAGTATAGTTTGTCACAGAAGTCCCAGTACTGTGTTCATTCTCAAGTTTTCCAGAGATGATGAAAGCCAGCAAGGCTACACGCACACTTGGGGGCGTTGATAATAAAATATTGAGTCTTGATGTTTTGTTCTTAAATTAAAATTGTTAAGTCTTTTCATACTCTTAGCAAATGTTTTTCACCACTGAAATTAATGAAATAGTCCAAAAGAAGGTGAGAAGGTGCAGACAATATCCTGAGCAGGAAAATAAACTTGAACTTAGTCAGCTTATCTATTCACCACTCTCCGCAGTAAAATAAATCTGGAATCCTGCACATTCCAGTACTACAAACTTTTTACTATCAAATTTTCTCCACCCCCCAACCCCAACCCCACCCCGATGTGATCTAATGTTGTATTTGAATCTTGTCTACCTTTTTGTACTTTAGAAATGCATCCAGGTATATGCTGGCACAAAACAAAATTCTAAACTCTAAACAGCACTGTAGGACTCATGTTTAAAATCAGAGTGCTCAGCATTGCAAGTATAAAACTGATAAGACTACAGACTCCAGTCTGTTGTAGTTACCAAATAATTTTACAGTAAGAAAAACGCATTGCCAAATGAATGGTGACATAAAAATTCAAACCTGAATTACGAGTGTAAAATTTTGAATTTTCTTGAAAACACAAAGAATTATTCCAGAACTACTGTTTCCCAGCCTCCCCCTCCAATTTCGTACTTCTCTGGCCTTCAAAAGATTTAAACGAAAGTTATTTTAGTTGAAAAACAGTAAAATAGTGCTGTCAAAGAACAGCAAATAGTCTTTTTCAAAGTCTGAAAAAAGTCTGGAGCAGTTACACATCACAAAGTAGAATACCTTCTTTAAGATTACAATAAAATTGACATTCTGGTGGTCTTATGTACATAAAATTGCACAAAACTGCAGTGACAAACAGATACAAAAACATGATCCGTGTTGCGTGAAACAAATTTGCATGAAATTATTATTGTTCCTCAGTCAGTTCCAACTACCTATTTGCTAATACTGCTTTATTGCATAAATTGCATAACTAATAACAACAAGGTAGCCCAAGGACATTATGGGGGTTCTTATTTTTGTCTTCTCACTAGTTTTGCAAAAGAACACCTGAAGAATACAGTATTTGTTTACATGTCTAGTCATAGTATTATACCTTTTTAGTATCTCATACCAATCTTTCAAGAACATTGCTATACAGTTTTTATATGGGTTCATTTGTCACCATCTTAAAACTAAGGCTCAGTGAAAATTTTCAGTAGCAAATTAGTATCACGCCAACAAACTGCTCTGACTTCAGTTAACCACCTTCACTTATAGGCAACCATTCTTGCCACCTCATACTCGTGAAAGCTCCTGTATGTGCTATGTTCCCATAATACTACTGAACTTCTGTCAAACGAGCAAATCTCAACCTCAGCTCTTCACTTGGCATAGCTATGGAATTTGGTAATACATATTGTTCTTAGCTGGTTGTTTCATCCAGCTTTCTAAGATGCATTCAGCTTCAGACAGGTTCTATAACAAGACTAGTTTAACTCAATTTCTTGCAAAACTAAGATTTTAAGTTTATTTGCTATGTTAGCAAAGATTTTTTTTTTAAGGGAGATCATCACCATTTCAAAAGGAAAATATTTCAGAATAATGTAACGTCTAATTAATTTGAGCATTACTACTGTGTACCTTATTGACGATGGGCTCCTCGACCACAGAATTTTTCATGGTTTCATTGTGCTCCTCTAATGACTTCACCAAGGAAAGAACAATGACAGAACAAAGAATAAAGATAAGACATAACATGCAAAGTATCAAGGAAATCCTTAATTCCTTGTTTACCCCAAAACAGAACAACTGAAACACAACAGCATGTTTGCACGCACACACAGGTATTTTATGTAGTAACAGCAATTATCAAATTCTAAACTCTATGTTCAGTACAGAAGAAACTGATTTACCTATTCTGCACTGTAACAGCATCTTGTCCATCACAAAAGTAAAATTTCTTGGAAAATAAGCAATCTCCACTGACATTTTACCAGTAATAAGAGGATACAAAATAAAGCCAACACACCTATGCTCTGTAAGGCTGTCAATGATTCTACTTGGAAACACATAAAGCACATCTAAAATATTCCAAAATACCTTTCTATACAGCATAGCAACTGGCTGCTTTAACACAAGACATGATCAGAAATGGTACATCTTCAAAGGACAAGACAAAAGGAACAATTTTCCTTTTAACTGCAGTTTGTAGTGAAAACAATTAGCCACAAATAATCAAACAAGCTGATATTCTAGTTGTGACACGACAAAGATTAGCTCATACAGAACTCTTTCCTGCCATGGCTTTACTAGTCATGAGTACTCTTTTTCTCCTGCATGTTTGATTGTTTTTGGATGTGCTTCTTTCTCCTCTGTTTCTGCTACTCCATAATTTTTCTATAATACAACTGATTCTTTTGAATTATTTGGAGTAGGTGTGAGTAAGAAAGAAAAGGAGCAACTAAAGAGGGGAAAAAAACCCCCAAACCCAAAACTCCATTACAGAAGCACAACTTTAAAACATTTAACTGAATCTGGAACCTAGAATCCAGGTAGATACAAAGGTAGAAACCAGTGGATAAGCCCAGGATGACCATGGTAGGGACAAACTCAAACCTTTAGAACTTTGACTGACTAGGTTACTGTTTTTAGCTTAGTCCTTTTGAGACAGCTTTTATACTGATCTTAACGAAGAGGCTGACTGTAGCTAAGTGGCATCAGGTGACAGCCTACAGTCAAAGATTGATTTTGTTTTTAATGAAACAAAGTTTTTTGATGTGAAATACTGTAGATTTAGACTCAGAACTCAGTATAGTATCAACTCACACTCTAGAAACTAAACAAGTCAGCCAAACAACTTAAGTAAGAGCTCACAGATTGACCTGTAACATTTTATATGCCATACCAACCTCATTTAGGCATCGCTTCTTCGTAAAGATATTTCTGATAAAGGTTTCCTGGATTTCTTCCTGTTTAACCAAGTACTGCCAGAGCCTCTTCACAGACAGTGCAACATGACTGTTCGATCTACATAACAAAGTTAAAATAAATATCTACATCATGCTCATACTTACAAGAGACTGCAATACCTTATATTATAATAAAACTATAGTCAGAAGAAATGCCGATGTGAAGCTACAGCTCTCTGAACACTGTACAAGACCTATTTGGCAGCATTCTCGTACCATCGTCCTGAGAAACCTACATGTGAGAGGAGGTGCAAAAGGAAGAAGGAAAAGAACATGTAGCGTTTTCACCTCCTACCCTGGCACAAGTGAGAAAAACCTGTTTAAGAGATTACACAGCAATCAGGTCAGCATACAGATTACTTATTAGACCACCTCATCCTTTACAACATGGATCATTTGTGTTTATTGCTAATGAGTGCTTCTATCACGTGGATAATGAATGACTAATACTTCCTACTAGGAATACATCATCACCTGTGTAACTTCTCTGAAACAACCATGACTTTCCAGTAACAGAACCGGAAAGATTGTAGAATCAGATCAGGTTTGAAATTATTATACTTATCCCTAGAAAACTGTATGATCAAGCAAAATTTATTAATACAAATATAGCTGCTTATGGCAGGCCAAAACCAATCCAACCCTGAATCACTTTAAATTGTAATTTAAGAATAATGCCAGGCAGCAGAAGCATGTTAAGCTATTCTTTTCTAATCAACTCAAGTTACTAGAACTAAGTGTGACAATTGTGAGGTGTTTTACAACAAAAGGACAGACTTTCTGTTGATTCTGCAACCACAGGTGATAGCAATACTAAAAAGGCAGAAATCTATTTTAAAAGTGACAATTTAAGAAACTGAGCACACTTTTCTGGCTGAACATGCAATTCTATGGAGTCACAATTACACAAATATTATGAATAGTAAATATTTCTTCTCTGATTTTAGGAAAAGATACTGGTAAGAACATAATTTTATTCCCTCCAAAGGTGGGGTGATTACTTAATTCATTGTCACTCATCTTTAATTACCTCTCAGGGCAAATTTATTTATTTTTTGTTATTATTATTGATGTCAACCATAGTTATTCCACAGAGACACTCAATATCTTTAAGCTTCAATAAAAGAAATTTAAGAAATTAGAAGCTTTTAATTGTTTTTCTTGATCTTGCTTTGGGCTAGAGATGCGTGAATTATGATGTGCACCCACAAGTTCGCGATGGATTAAAGCAAGTCTAGAAACTGGCATGACAGTTATCAAAGTTATGGTTTATCACATGCACTAACAACATAATGCTTGATGTATACTGAAGATACTATAGTCAGGGTTTCTAGACGTTACACTCACCTGAATGGAGTGTTTGTAGGCTCAAGTAAAGTTTTATGGCGAAGCAATGCAGGACCAGCAGCTTGGGCATCTTCAGAAGCATGAACTGAAATATAATGTTGAGGTGGACCCCCATATAGCTCAAGACGTCGGAGAAGAACTTGTTCCCAGCGCTGTAGTGTTTTCAAAACTGCATGGCAGATTGGGGAGCTAACGGGAAGCTCTAGAAAGACAAGTAAATATTAAGAAAAAAACCTTCCTTCTCCATTGTTACCTCAATGGAGATAATTCCACAGCTGAAGGCTGAAGCGTATCTCAAATACCTCCAAAAGTAAGCTTTATTCAAACCTCAACTTGATATCTGCAAGTACAAAAAGATGAACTGTTTTGTGCTACCATTGCTAAATACAGGAACAGACTTCTCCAACACTGACAGAAATTAAATACCATGGAAAAGATACTCCTGAAAGCTATGTAAAGGCATATGTATGACAGGTAGGTGATGAGAGAAAGCCAACATGGCTTCACAAAAGGCAAATTGTCCCCGACTAATCTGGTGGCATTCTCTGATGGACTGACTGTGCTGGTGGGCAAGAAAAGAGCAACTGATGTCCTCTACTTTTGACTTCTGTAAGGCCTTTGACATGGTCCCACACAACATCTTTACCTCTAAACTGGAGCAATACGGATTGGATGGATGGACGGACTATTCGATGGAGAAGGAATTGGCTGAATGACTGCATCCAAAGAATTGCAGTCAACGGTTCAACGTCCAAATGCAGATTAGTAACAAGTGGTGCCCCTCAGGGGTGACGTATTGGGATCAGTACTGTTCGATATCTTAGGTAATGACATAGACAGTGTTAGTGAGTGCATCCTTAGAAAGTTTGCAAGTAATGCCAAGATGAGTGGTGCACTTGATTTGCTAGAGGGAAGAGATGCCATCCAGAGGGACCTTGGCAGGCTTGAGAAGCAGGCCCATGTGAACTTCACGAAGTTCAACAAGGACAAGTGCAAGGTCCTGCACCTGGGTCAGGGTAATCACCAGCATCAATACAGACTGAGTGATAAACAGATTGAGAGCAGCCTGGATGACAAAGACCTGGGGATACTGGTGGATAAAAAACTGGACATGAACCAGTAGCTTGCACTTGCAGCCCAGAAAGCCAATTACATCCTGGGCTGCATAAAAAGAAAGGTGTCCACCAGCATGAGGGAGGTGATTCTGCCCCTCTAATCTGCTCTCATGAGACCTCACCTGTAGTCCTGCATCCAGCCCTGGGGCCCCCAGTACAAGGCAGACATGGAGTCGGGTCCGGAGGAGGGCCACAAAAATGATCAGAGGGATGGAACACATCTCTTATGAGGACAGGCTGAGAGAGTTGGGGTTGTTCAGCTCAGAGAAGAGGAGCTCTGGTAAGACCTTACTGCAGCCTTTCAATACTTAAAGGGGACTTACAAGAAAGATGGAGAGACACTTTTTACCAAGGCCTGTAGTAATAGGAAAAGGGTTAATGGTTTTAAACTAAAAGAGGGTATATTTAGATTAGATATAAGGAAGAAATTATTTACAATGAAGACCGTGAGACACTGGAACAGGTTGCCAGAGAAACTGTACATGTCCCATCCCTGGAAGTGTTCAAGGTCAGGTTGGATGGGGCTTTGGGCAACAAGATCTAGTGAAAGATGTCCATGCCTGTGAAGGGAAGTTGGACTAGATCATCTTTAAACGTCCCTTCCAACCCAAGCCATTCTGTGATTCTATGATTCTATGAAACAAGGAGTAGGAATGATGTGACTTGAATTACAAAAAACTATAAGGTTTCCACCAAGAAATAAATATTGTAAACATTCTTGTATGACTAAGACACAAAGAAAAAATTAAGTATGCAGAGACTTCTGCTAACTACTAAGCATTCCTTCTCATCCACTCATCTTACCCACCCACCATGTTATTTCGTAAATATACCTGTATGATAAACAGTATCAGAGAATTATTCCCAGATCATGCAAAAATGAAGAACTTTTGAACAAAAAATCAAGCTACAACATACATATTATTCAACACATTACTGATTTCAAATGTGGTTATTAAGTACAAAAAGACAACTCTGCTGCTTATTACCTGAAAGATCATGTCCAGCCAAAGGGTAGAATATCTTCAAATTGTGAAGTACCAGCTGAACCATTGCCAATCTCATCAGTGACCAACTAACAAGAAAGCACTAGTAAGTCATTTACTAAAAGGAAAATGAATTTTTCTCACTTATTCACAATTAGGATTTAAATTTAGAGCTTTAAATCCTTATTATAAACTGATGATAACTACAAACAGTACTTTGGAATATTATAGATATGTTGAACTCGAAAGTCACTATATCATGTATTAATGAGTAAAACAATAATTGTGAAAAACTAACTACTAAGTCTAGATAACACACTGCCATGAAATACCATGTAACTGATGGATTATCTCAAAAGCAAAAGGTCAGAAATGCAAGTCTAGCCATTGCAGAACAACTTGCATTCTAAAGAGTAACTTACCTGTATGAATTTGCATTAGAATGCTCTTGATTTTGTGAATTTGATGCAAACACATCTCCATCAATATCTTCATCATCTTCACCACTTTCCTGACTTTCTTCGGAATCATATTCCGCTTTACTTTGTGATGGAAGAAAAGGCTAAAAATTTAAATAATATTTATTGAGTATTTTCTAGTTAACAGATATTTTAAAATTATCTTTAAACAAATACATCATTATAATACCTAATGTTTTTTTATAAAAAGCAGGCATATCAATCTTAATCAATTTAGTAATCTTTGGAGTTTGTACCTCATGAAAAGCGTAGCTGTCCATAAGCATTGCACACTTTAGTAGCTTAACTATTTTTTCCGTTACTCAAAATTCTAATGCTGAAAATGAAAATACTAACAGTTTTCCAATTCTTATTTTGCTTTACTTTCACATCAGATGTATCAAACCACATGCATGACACACAAGCTTGTTTTTTGTCAGAGAGAAGCCAAAACCACTAGTGTGTTTCCTCTACAGTTCTTCCAAGGGCTGAGAGGACTAAAGAACACGAAAATCCTATCCCCCCTGCCTACAGAACTCAATATTTATGATAAGCCCACCATCAGTGCCCCAGTGTGTTATTCAGTATTTCCAATTTCTTTTTGTCCTTGCTCCTAAAATAATGCTTAGGTATTTATTTTGCTGATATGGCTAACATTTGGTATAGAAATGAGCCATACAACTCCATACAATTATGTAACTTTCTACAAAGAAAGACCTGCCACAGCAGACTTGACAACAAAAGGCAACATAGTTTGATTTCTATTAAGTATATATGTTCATTTCACTCTTTTGAAATAGATGATGAAAAGCTGCTCATATTTCCCTGTTTATCTAAATAGTTGATCCACAATTACCTACACATTTGTACTCCACAACTCTAAAAATCAACATGTTTTGTTTATAGCATTATCTGAAAACATAACAGCAATTTTTAAGAAAGCTGTTTCAAAAATATCTGTAGGCAGCATTTTAGAAAAAGCTAAATATGAGTAATAAAAACAACCAATTTCAAACACACATCTAAATCAATGCCTAGACTAAAGACAGTAAGAAAAAAATTACCATTCCAGAAGTGATGGAAGATATTTATCTGTCATAATAGCAAAAAATTACCTTTGCAATGAAATAATCCCAGATGCTAAGCTCAGGAGGAATAAATCTTTCCTTGTAAGATGGAGATTCTTGGTCTACCAATGGCAATGCAGGTGACTGAGAACTCTCTTTTGAAGAGGTTTTTGATGAAAGCCTGTAACGTTTTTGCTGTTTCTCTCCGTCATCTGAAGAGGATGAAAATACAGTATGTTGCTTTAAGTTGTCTGCTCCACCTCCCTACTGCTTTTAATAAAGGGATTTACAACAGAAAGTAAAGACCTTCCTCACTGCAAGTTTTCAGAATTTTATCTTAACATTTCTGTACCAAATAAGCATAGAGAATGTTAGTGCTCAAATACACAAAACTAATACATAACTAGAACTCCAGAAAGGGACCCCTCCCTCACCCAGCACAAATAATATGGAACAGTAGAGTACATTCATAACTGCATTAGCAGTTTTCTTCCTACAAAGATGGCAAATATTGTTGCTCAACCAAAAATACCGCACAACTAAATTACTTCAATAAGCACTACTGAATACTTACTATATTTTTAAGACAAGCCAAGAGTCTTGTTTTTCAGAATATATATTGCAAATATAGTGCTTGCCATTCCTACTCCTAGTTTTAATTCCTTTATTGTTTTGACTTTACTTATTCCCTTCTGCTACCAAGGGCCTTTAAAACTAACTTCCACTAAGCTTCTGAAATTACCTTCTCCTGCTAGCAATGCTGGGCATGGCAGAAAAAACGCCAGCATACCTATGTACGCCTGGAGTGAACCACTAAAAAGAAGTATTTCTTATACCCTTTTTTTTTTTTTTTGGTTCAAATATTTTATCAACAGGAGACTTTTGAGTCTTGATAGATGCCCGAAAGACTATTTACTTCAAAACTTTTATCGCTACTCCAATTCCTTGAAAACAGAAGGTCTAACACTCCAGACAAAAGAAAAACAACACTCATTTAAGAACAGTTATATTCCACATATAACACTTAAGTGCTTGTAACACAAACTAAGACAACTGTAAAGCCTGAAAGAGGTAAGATTTAGGTTTATTTAAAAAAACCAAAAAACTTCTGAGTTTAAACCTCACAACTATGATTTTTTTTTTCCCCCCTAAATGGGAAAACTCTCTATATTCACAGTGGTTGACAGAATTTTTTCATAATTTCTGGTTGGTTTTGGACCAGAAAAAACCCCACATTTTTCCAAGGATTCTCAAAAACATTTTTGACCACATATGAAGACGACCATTACCACTACAAGCTCCTGAACTATAAAATAATTTATGTATAGAATCTAATAAAAGCTGAACACAGCATCTCATCTTTCATCTTGAAACTGTTATATTTTAACAGTCTGTGTGGCACTACTATACTGTATCATTTTATTTTTTTCCTGTTACGCATATTATTTGCAATCCACTTACCTTTACTAAAAGTCGCAAATATAATAGCTACGGTAAAATGCATTTTCATTTCATTATTTAAAGCTCATCAGCTAAGAAAGAGCATGCACATGCATCATTGTATGAATTTTTAGCAATTGCTTAAGAAAATTCACTAGGCATAAAATAAGGAACAAATGTTGCATGATACAGAAATTAAGCAATTATATGCTTGCAGGTTGTTTTTCTAAGCAGAATTCAAAAAGCAAATGCTTTACTTTAAAAGAGTACTTTTTTCCCATTCTGTTAGATCATTCTTTGTGTTTTTAAGAATAATGCAGGCTAGCCATTGGAAAAAAATATCAATATTTAAGGAAAATGAAAGTACAACCATCTAAGTGGTTTGAAATACATACTACTAATGTCAATTTATTTTTTTTGTCCATTCTAAAAATCTTTAAATAAATTAACAAATTCATTACAAATCTGACTTTGTCATTTGGGATTTCAGATCTCCAGTTATATTCACTTTCAAATTTCCCATATATTTCTAGTTAAAACTCTTTAACTCTAGTTAAAACAAAACTGTTTTTTGCATTCAAAACATTTATCTTTGGTCCCATTTTACTTATAAGACAACTGTAAAATTAATGTTATTTTCCAAGAATATTGGAATATTTCAGACAAGGAAAATGCTTCTATTTCTGCCAAGATCTAACATATGCAATTATACTCAAAAGACCTGTTACCCACATCAGCTCCCTTCCACCTTCACAGGAAGAGCTAAAAGGCAGATCTATTTCAATTTCACAAAAAACTAAAATGCAAATCAGGGTAACTGGTTTTTATTGAAGACTGTGTGCAGGTATGAAGCATCAACACCCCAACGCCCTATGAAAAAATGCAAGTCTTCATTAAGAGATATAAAATTATGGAGTCCTCTTACAAAAGCATCATCTTTGATTGCAGGCATCAACAAATATCAGCACTGCTGAAGCCCAGAACAGAGTGGAATTACAGAGGCGTGTCAAAAGAAATAACGATTTTGAATCACACCTCAAATCATTTTAGGAAGTGTAAAGCCCTGCACAGATTTATATAATTCTTTAGGAAGCTATGAAAGCCAATTAGAACAGTAGCCTGGTAAAAGTCTACACTGCTAGACATTTTGACTGCAAATCTAGAAAGAATTTGCATTTTGCAAGGTTACAAATCCTGACATTTTCAACATTCAACATAATATTCTGCTTACTCATGGGCAATAGCCCATGTGGCCAAGGTGATGAATTTACTGAATTAGCACTCAACAGTAGCAATTGCAATTAAGTTTCATAAACTGTAGTTTGATTACTATATGTACACAAGACCATAAATTCTTTGTTGTATTTATGCACCATTAATGAGTAGTCATTCACTGAAAGGCTCAAAGCAAGTATATATTAAACTTTCAGGTGTTTCTGAAGACATTATATACATTGGGGGCATTTCAATAAATGGTGAATAGAAACCTCTCAAAAAATTAGATAAGCACAAAATACTTGGCATACACAAACTTTGTTGACATTCCTGTTCTGACCATCTAAAGCTTCTTCTACTGAACTAAAACAACTCCATCATTCAGAGTGCAAATACTTCAAATCAAACTTCTAATCTGTTTTAACGGCTGACTTAACCAAGAATAAGAGAGTAATAGTGAGAAGACAAAGACTTTAATATAGAATAAAAAGGCCACGCAAGTAATGAAGTACTCAGTACTCCAAAGTACCTTAAAAAAACCAAGCCCAACATTGCAGTCTCTAATTCTGAGCTGGAATTCAAGGCAATTATTCTCACATTGATGTCAAAGTTTCCACTAATAATAATATCACAGAGAATTCTTTATTAAAAAGGAGCAGCTTGCATGGCTGTTGTTAGGTCCTTACACAAGCTAGGCTGCTTTAAAACTCGAGGAATCTGTATCCTTTTATCTATTCTGAGATTAATCCATTCCTGGAGATAAAGTCTAAAAATGAAGACTTTTTACTGTTGTTTCTGATTTGCAGATACATAGCACTGTTAGATCCAGTCTGAGGAAGAAAAAATTGCTAGTCCAAAGCACTACTAATGCAAGTTTGGGTTTTGTTGTTGTTTTGTTTCAGATTCTGGATGCAACGTACCTCACAGCAGGTACAGCAAGCAGATAAATGCAAGAGTTCTAAGGGTTTGATTTTTCTTTACAATTGCCTAAGCAAAACTTGGCCAAACACTAAATTAATCTTATGCTTAGAGGCTCTGTTAATCTAAGTCAGAAATATATAAAATCTGTAATGGCAGTATGTTTTCCAGGAGGTCATGAATAATGGTTTGTGGGGAGCAAGTGAAAGCTGCAAATTAATGCAGAGGATCTAACAAGAGAAATATATGCATAAGATTAACAGCGGGACTGCACAGCGCGTGGATAAATTTTATGTGCACATCCTCATTATCAAGGTTTCTTAAAACCTTTGGCATGTCAGGCAAAACCCATCAGAGTAAGACAATTTATAATTTCTCCGTACCAAAGTACAACTATGACAGTACTCAGAAATAATATTTGTGTTAAAATTTCTTTAATTGCTTGGAAAGTTACAACAATCAGCCGAGAAAAGTAACTTGTCTTAAGACTATTAATAGTCAGATATGATCAGATTTCTGATTTCTATATCTGAAACCCAAAATGACAACTTGAAGTCTATAAAGTGTACTTGTAAAATACTCAAGTTTTGGAAGTAGTTTTGCATTTAATTTACTCTTATAGCATGGAATAATTGAATATATGAAATGAAATTATGGATTTCTATCTATTAAAGTAAAACCTAAACTTTTCCTTAAGAACCCTCTGGATTATAGAGAAATTACCATCTCTGTACAGACTTAAGTTACAAAACAGTTTTCTGAGGCTGTTTTGAGGAGAAATACATGGTAAATACAATTCTGAAAAGATCTACTGTAATCAATAATAGGGTTATTTTTCAGATGCTAATTGCCTATTTGAAAAGAATTTTGAGACATAATGTAAATTCTCAAATGCTAACCCAGTTTGTCAAAATCATTTGCTGCAACTGCAAGAAGAAGAAACACGTCTGGAAAATATAACATGTCAGGCAGCTCTAAAAAGCATTCAGACTGCTATGCTTTGTCTTATCTTCACTGTGAAAGAGGCAATGAAGCAATAGCTTTTCGTACAAACTAATTCCTAACAGAGGTCAGGATTTTACAAGACTACCAGGAACTGGTTTTTGGTTCCTGTTTTTAAGTTTGTGTCTAATGGAAAGATGATGTTTATTTAATAGAAATTTTATATCCAAAGCTATTATATGCTCTAGTCAACTGAAGTAAGGCGCAGAAATGGAAGTCACATAACTTTATTGGCCAGCTCTGTACATAGTGCTATAATCTCTTAAAACAAGTTTGACCATGGAGATCAACATCCACACTTAGATAAAGCACTAAAAGATTGGGGGAGCTAGGGGCATGGCAAGAAGATGACGACATATGCAGGACATATAGAGTTATATTAGAATTTTTAATGTTAAGAATTTTGGGCTTTTGATACCCACTTGAGAGTGAAAACATTTCACAAATATCTAAACACAAACTTAAGAAAAAAGAGTATAGTTATGCATAACAAAATGGGAAGCTATACGAAGTCTAAATCATACTTTGGAAGAAAGTGCCATAGTTGACTGGAACAAGCATCCCAGTCACCTCTCAGTGTTCATTTCTGGGTCAGGAAAAAAAAAGTAAGAGATGATAGTAGGGGCTCAAAAATTCAGCAGATTTTAATCCTACTTCTTTGCTTCGCTGGGGGTCTATTTTTTTCGCTTCCTCCCCCTCCCCCCCCCAATTTAAAATGACAGAGAAAGATGTTCCTCACGAATCCTTTCCCCTAAATTTGCTCTATATAAACATGCATTAAAAACAAGTAATAGACTTACAGAATCCTAGAATTAAGTAGGTTGGATAGAACCTGGTCCAATCCTTTGCTCAGAACGGGGCTGACTTAGGTGATTGCCTAGTTTGTTCAAGTTTTGAATAACTCCAAAAATGGAAACTCCACAACCACTCTAGACCCCTTTTCCAGTGTTGGATTATCCCTGCAAATTAGTATTTAAAAAGGTCCCTTCTTCCCTTAAATTTTCAATTTTTGTTTCTTGATTCTTCCAGCAACAGTTTTATTAATTCTGCAATCAGCCAGACAGCATTCATTTTCAAGAAAAACATGCAGTAGACAGGCATTAAGTACACATTTCAGAATACATTTCTATGTAAAAACAATTAGCTTATCATTTTAAAACAGTAGTAGTAGCAGCATTAACACACCTCAGTATACAGTTACCAACACCTAGGAAACTTAGAATTGCCAACAAAAGCCAGTTATGCCTTCCAACAATTCTGATATGGCAAATATATTTCTCATTATCATTTTGTTAAGGTAAATATTTATTCAATACCACAGAGAAAACTGTACAGATAAGAACTCACTTTTGATTAAAGATCTCTACCCTGAAAATACTTTTCTAAATGTCTGACAAAGTCTGTGTTTACACAGGCTACATTTCCAGTTTTCCTTAAATACAAGGTATTTTTATATGTAACACACATTGAATATTAATAATAACAGTATAATAATAAAAATTATATAATTTAAGTTATATTTTATACATATATATTTAGAAGTGATGTACAAAGTCACCATAGTTCCAGTAAATTTATATTTACAAAATCTTCCTTTTAAAAAATCTGATAGTCTACAGGACTGTTACTCTTGATTTTATAGAAGTCCAACTAAATTATAAAGCACAAATCTGTACCAAAAAGAAAAGCACTACAGAATTCATTCTGGACTTCAGGATAATTTATAATAATCCGAATTTAAAACTTGAAGGTTGTTTGCTTTCCTAAGGAAGGTTGTTTCCTTTCTTAGACTATCAAAACTGAACACCTTTTCTTTGTAATGTCTAGAATGAAAACTTAGAAATTCACATGCATAATGCTTATATTCAAAAAGCAAAACAAGCAGCTCTCCAACAAAGATACGAAACACTTCTGATCCTTTCAAACCATGGTCAAAGTCATTTTATAATTAACACTGATTTCAAATGAAGTGTAGTAAGAATACAACAGCACTGCCAATTTATTTTTTTTTTTAAAAGGCCCAATTTAATTGCTGCTTTAGTTACAAAACTTCACTTTAAATTTTGATGTCATGGCTTGCAAACAGAAGTTTTTCTGTCTTTCTACATATGCAAAAAAAAAAAAAATCACACATAGCAAACTGCATGTAGAGGCCTAGTACTAAATCTAGTATCTTGCCTGAAGATTTGGTAGGACTATGAGTACTGAAGGCCGTAAGGGATTTGGAAAACCCCACACATTCCATGGAGAACACTACTACCTGATGTGGGCTAGGCATTGGGAAGTGCCCACCTGCCAAAGAGAGAAAACATACTGTATTTGTAAAATGGGAATATATTCCTGATATGAGCGAACTGGAAAGCTTTAAAATGGACATTAAAAACTAGGCTGTAATAGTACTGAAAGTTTTCTCTTTAAGATGAGCTTAACCCCCTCACATTACAGTATGTGTAACATACAGTAGTTGTGCTACTTGAAAATCTTATTTCAATAACATTCACATCTGCTTCGTACTCTCTTCTATACAACATCTATGCTAATTATTTTAGATCTTTGTTTTTCTTTGCAGATCTAAAACCATATTGAATTCTTAGTGAACATTAACTACTTAAAACAATTACTCTTAAGCTTTCAGCAGTGACATAATTTTCTTAAAGCACCCCGAAGACGAATGTAAGTAAAACAATGGAACCAACCAGTTTTTGTTTTTAATTGCAGTTGTTCGCCACTGGGTGTATGAGCTCCTCCTCCAAAGACAGCAGACCACATTTTGTTGTTAAGTGGATGAGCCATAATTCTGTACAATTCATTGCTAGAATGTGTTGCTAGGCCATGGATGAACAGACTCAAGTAGACTGCAGTTAGAATTTCACAAAGTAAAACTGTGAGACTTGGCTGCGCTTCCTCACCAGCAGAATTCAAGAGACGTATTAGAGCTGTTATTCCTGTTTATAAAAAAAAGAAAAAATAAAAAGCATATCCATGTGTGTCAACATACTCTGGATTATCATGGGTATTTTGACTGGCAACGTACATTACTGAGTACCTTCTAGTGTAGAAAAAGAATTAAGTCTTAGAGGAAATTAAACTCCAGGAGAAAGAGGCATGCTATTGAACAGCTTCATGTTTTGTACTAACAGTTAAACAAATATATAGCAACTTTTCAAGAATAAGAGGGAAAAAAAATCACAAAAAAAAGCACTCAAATTCTGGAATATCTCTAAAACAAAATATCTGGTACTGAAACTCTATGATACAACACCTAGTTACCTCACTTACATGAATCTTTCTTCCCCCCATGTCTCAGGCTCTCTTTTTTCTGGCTACTCAATTCTTTCAGCAAAGGGTTAGCTCTTTATTCTCTACTTGTTTAGCTAAACGAGTGCCTCACAGTATATTCAATACATATCATCCAAATCTTATACTTAAGAATAAAAATACTAATCTGCTCATTGACTTTTCTGGGGTGCTTGTTTCACCAGTTACGTCTGTAATTCCAGCACAACACTGTAAGTTGACATGCTATATTCTCACTTTACAGTGGTAAAACCAACCAAAAATCATGGTCACCAATTTGAACTCTGCATTGTCTGACAGGTGTTCTTTCACCCATGTGCTATACATCTTGGGGGTTTTTTTATGCTCCCACAAAAAGTTGTGAAGAGTTTCAGATGTGGCTCCAACTGTGTCACTTTGTGCACATAAGAGAAAACACAAATAGCAGCAGCCAAAGAATTCTGCTTTGTGTCATACTCTCCCCTTTGTACATAAGGCATGTGAAGCTATTGGAAAAAAAAAAAAACACCTGAGAAACCAGTTTAAAGTGATGTTACCTATAAGCACAACTGCTAACAATGCCTTGTCTCGTTCATTAGAAATTTAACTCTGCAACTAATGAAATAAAAAGAGAACAGATGACAATCTGATTCCTCTCAAAAATCTGTAAATTTTTGACAGAACGTTTTGCAGAAAAGAAAAAAACAGGATAGCTTCAAACACAACGACTGTTTAAGGTTCTCCAAAAGATTTTTTTTTTAAATTTTCTTATTGAAAAACAGATCCCATAATATGAAAGCATACTTCTTGGTTATGCTTACAATAAAGTTAGTGCTGTAAAGCTTATATAGACACACACTCTCTCTAACGTGACCAGGGTAGCTTCATCAGGATAGATCCCAGCACATGTCAAGAATTATCTGAAGTCCTATGTGGGTTTTAGAGGTACAGTAAAACATAACGCATGATAAACTTTTCATTGTCAACAGTTGCAAGTTAGTTCAAAATTTGTACATAATCATTCTAAGATGGTGCACAAACTACGATAGCCTTTCAAGTTCTTTTTCAAAGTAAAGGAAGCAGAGTAACGGTGAGACTGATCTGTTGCCTGCAGGGGGAGCAAGTAAAGCACAGACCAACACCCTATTTTCCATTTACTTGCCCTCTACTAGAGCTCCCACTAACATTTTTTAGCAAGAGAAAGCAATATAAATCAACTTATAATATTATAACTTAGTGAATAACCAGAATTACTAGATTACAGCTTTTGAAAAATGAAGATAAAATTTTATTATAAGAACTTATTTTTACCACGCAGCTGTTACAAATACTACTACAAAGTCCAGAGCATAGCTGCATACTCTTACAGTGGATCCAGACAATTAAGTCTTCCTTAATAGGAAAGAAACAAATCAACTATACATACCTGGCCACTGAGCAGGTGATGTATTGGGAGTCACTGTTTCTTCTAAGCTTGTTGTTCTTAGAGAAGGGCGCTGAGTTAATAGCACTGTCTGATACACTGTTCCAGTGAACTGATTTGCTTGAAACGAGCTGTGAAACAGAAAAGTGGGACATTGTATTTACATTATAAAAAAAGTGTTTAAAACTATTCAAGTGGTAGGCATGTGTGAGCACTGCCTTCTGGTGCACTATTATTATATCACAACTACAGTGAGACAACGTGTTGACCAATCTCTAAAAAGTACTTTTCCTAGTTCGTTACCTGTAGCTGTGGCCATCACAGAGACATTGGTAGATGCAAGCAGAGAGTGACGCTGCTAAGGTATGCATTACATATATCTGTAAGACAAAGTTTTATAGAACATATTACACTCCAGATGAACAGTGGGCAGTGGCAAAAATCACTTACAAAGGCACCTTCTCCAAAAAATTGGGTTTTGACCAATTCTTGTGCATCCCAGACATGCACACAATTTGCTCAGTATCACACTGATCACTATTTTTATCATAGCTGATACATTTCTTAATGTATCACAAAACATACTTATGTAAAGAGCTAGAGAATCTGTTGATCAAAAACGTTCAGTTAAAAAAATGAGTTTATTATAGTTATTTGTCTGTTCCCTCTGAAACAAAGCACAGACTAGGAACTGAGCAATCTCTTGAGTATTCTCCAGAAATCCCTAGCAAAAGTAAATACGATTTGGGACCTAACACATACAAAACTTCAGGAAATATTTAACCTAACACTTAAAAGTTTGCTTTCCAGTCCAAGGTTAAATACAGAAGAAATCTTACATAACTTAAAAAAACAGACTGAATTTTACTCTATGAATCATAGAATCATTTAGGTTGGAAAAGACCCTTGGGATCACCGAGTCCAACCATCATCTCCACTCTACAAAGTTCTCCCTTACACCATATCCCTTAACACCACATCTAAACGACTCAAACACATTCAGAGATGGTGACTCCACCACCTTCCTGGGCAGCTTATTCAACTATCTGGCCACTCTTTCTGTGAAGAATATTTTCCTAATGTCCAGTCTAAACCTACCCTGTTGCAGCTTGAAGCCATTCCATCTTGTTCTATCGCTAATGACCTGTGAGAAGAGACCAGCACCAACCTCTCTACAATGGCCTTTCAAGTAGTTGTAGAGAGTGACGAGGTCTCCCCTCAGCCCCATCCTCCTCAAACTAAACAGTCCCAGCTCCTTCAATCGCTCCTCATAAGATTTATTCTGCAGGCCCTTCACCAGCTTCGTTGCCCTTCTCTGCACTCGCTCCAGCACCTCGATATCTCTCCCATATTGAGGTGCCCAGAACTGGACACAATACTCAAGGTGTGGCCTCACCAGTGCTGAGTACAGGGGGACAATCACCTCCCTCCTTCTGCTGGTCACACTATTTCTAATACAAGCCAGGATGCCACTGGCTTTCTTGGCCACCTGGGCACACTGCTGGCTCATGTTCAGCCGCTTGTCAATTAGAACCCCCAGGTCCTTTTCTGCCAGGCAGCTCTCCAGCCACACTGCCCCAAGCCTGAAGATATATACTGTTTCACAGAAAAGTCTGAGTTTACTGCACTTTGCAGACAATCAGTTTTTATACTTCAAAACTTAATTTTACTTAGGTCTAGGACTGACATACAGAGTTTACCATTAACATAACCAAAGTAATGATCATATTGTCATAAAGACAAATGTGACACTGACATAGTAGTGCATGTTTTCCATAACAGATGTCATCTTGGACAAATATCCAGTCCTGAGAGAGGCTGATCTACTTCAGCTTGTTCAACCAGATGCTCAGCACATCAACAATAAGTAGTAATCAGTGAACATACTTTTAGCACACTTTAAGCACTACCAAAAATAATTATGTTGCACAGTTTTATTACTTGTCATAGGTAGGCACATCAGAAAGTTTTCATGCTGTGAAAGAGAGATTCATGATTTCAGCAAACTGGACAATGACAACAAGAAACAAACAACTATATAAAAAAAATATGCACCTTGTTGTTCTGAGTATCTGGATGAGGTGGCGAATCGAGGTTTATTATGGCATGTAATATATCATGAGTTAAGTTACCAAGATGTAGCAATGGATTAGCCACCACTGTTTTGGCACTAGCGGTGCAAGCAAATAGGAGAGGTACGGAGCTTTGCTCTGGTAGAGGGCTGGACGGTACCCGTATTGACTGTTCCTAAAAACAAGCAAGAAACACACACATAAAGTGATAGTACAGCTTCCTAAAGGGAACCAAAGAACTTCAGAAAGAGGGGAAGGGGATTCTAAACAACAAAAAAACCCTAACCTACAGAAAACATAACATGTTAACAAGTGTTACTTTTATTATAAAATAAGTGCATGCTATAATAGGAAAACTTCAACAATAACAGGTAACATATTCAAAAAAGCCTACATCAAATCCAATGCAGAGAAAACACAAACTAAGCTACCCCACATACCTGCTGAGATTCTTGCAATAGCAGAATTAATTCCATTCTGACAGATGCCAAACCTCCTCCATGAGAGCCATGAAGTATACAGTAACTAAGGAACATTCTTAGGAGTGACTGGTATTTCAGAAGCCATTGGCGTCTTTTCTGAAAATCTTCTTTCTGTAGCATATTTTTTTGCTGGTCAGCTAAATCTTCAGGGTTTTCATGTAATGTAGCTTCCTCTGGCATCACACTAATTCCTGACTGTATCTCTTCTACTTCAACACTATAATCACAGGTCTTTTGAAGAGCTACCACTTCTCTTTCAAGCCACTGATAAAGCTGATACCTCAGCTTCCCACCGTCTACCTCATAACCAGTGGACAGCGTACGAAGCTCTACAGTAAGAATTTTCAGGCATGCTCTAAACTTCAGCTGTGCTGAAATTATATCTTCTGATGGACTTAGAATACTTTTGTCATCAACTATACTAAAAGATTCTGTGTAGCTAGAACTTGTTTCATATAATTTTTCAGTTTTCTTCAGAGGTTTTAGGTCTTTCATTACCAGGGAAGAATCTTCATTCTCATCACTTTGATCACTGTCTGACTGTAGTTTCAATTGTTCATCTTGGAATACCACACTTGGCTGGCTCCAGTCAAAGGAAAGAGTTGAACTTGAATGTTTTCCTGATGAACAGTCTGAAGATGATCCTAGACCATTCAATACTGGCTGTGACCAATCAACACTGGAAGACTGGTCTTTTGTTTCCAGTTCTTTAACTGGAGAAGATGGTGAGAAATCTTTACTAGTATCCATTAAACTAGAGGATCTACAGAATGACTTCGACCTCTTGACAACTTTGGGCATCTTTGATAACACTTCTAAGGCCAACATAGGACAACCAGCTTTTAGATGGGCATATGCAGTGGTGAAAAACAGCCGTCTTTCACTTAGGTTGATTTTGTCAGCTAGTCCATTTTCTACTGTTAGGCAAATGTGTGTGGAAGATGTATCAGAAGAGCCAAAATGACGTCTCAGCAAGAGAGGATGTGTTCTTAAGTAGTTATAGAAGTTAAACACTGCAGGGTTACAACTTGATGAGCCATCTCGTTCATCTGAAAAGATATTGCATCGTGAGGAAAATCTATCATTCTGTATGAAATAGTCCATCTGCAACGTTCTAAGTTCATCAGAATGTCATTAGGTCTTAATACTCATTCTCCTGTTAATGTAATTGCACCCCCCTTTTCACCTTCCTTTGCACTTTTATCATTTGAATATCTTGGGAGGAAGGACATTGCCAAACCTAATCACTACTAAGAAGAGAAGCTTGAGCAGGAGAGCAGGTAAGACCTTTAATTTAAAACAGCTGGTATTTCTCTTCCTTGCAGTCAGGCCAGTTCTGCTGCAGTTAAACAAGACCACACTCCTGGTTAGTTTATATTTCTGAAGTCTCCATCACTAAATGACAATAAAATGTTATATCTTACTAAATACTTTTATTTAAAAGAAATAGTCTTTTTTAAAGTTTTGGATTAGTAATTTTTTTTTTTACCTCTTAACAATAATGCAACATACAATAAAACTAGTAAATCCATAACTTGTATATATGGCTATTGTTATTACATACAAATAAATGAATTATACAGCAGTGCAGCACCTACACATTTTATTTTCATGTCCAAAACCACAACATGAAAATCCCTGAAAGCATCAGCATAGAATTATTCACACAGCTTTCAAAGAGTCTGGGTTAGCTGAATTAAGTTAACTCTTACTGTTTCCTCTGTCAGGAGTTATGGCACAGCCAACTACAGATTACAGGAAAAGGTACCTGAGAGACCACCTTTTAAGTAAGAAATAAAGCAAAACACCACAAAGAAGCCACTGAGCTGATTAAAAAATTAGAAACATTTAAAAATAAATTTACACAGGAGGATATGACCAAGACAGAAACAACTGAACACTATATCCCTAATTTGCTCAAAATTATCCTGAGGCATGTAACTTCAACTGAAATTAGTTTTTAAAATTAATTACACAGCTCTGGGGATTCAAGTCTTCATTTATCCCCATCAAGTTTCCCTCGGTAGCCAGGACTGAAACTAGCTAGCATGCTAACTATTAGGGTCCTGAAACATTTAACCTCCTTGAGAACATTAACTTTAGGAAATAATACAACTGATTCTTACAAGGCCTATAAAGCTAGCAAGTGAAGAGGGGGGGAAAAAAAAAAAATCACTTTAGGAGACTTACATGCTATTTCAGGCACCATGTGGGCCTCTTTGTATCACGGGAAATACCAAAGTCTTTTCTATGGCAGTTTATCATTGTGGTAAACCATTCTTCCCAAGGGCTAAAAGCTACAAAATACTGCGTCTTCCAGACTGCTATGAAAATGTGCAATTAAGAAATTTTTGCCTAGGTTGTGATGGATTCAAGCTAACTAATGAAGTTAATTTGTCTCTTCCTGTTTCAGATACTGCTGGAAAAACAGCTACATGACTGCAAAGTCATTCTCATTACCCTGATACTCACATAGTTAAAGGATAAATTAAGTATCTATTCAGGGGATACAGGATAACAACAATACAGTCACCACATTTACTACAGAAATCACATACATTGCTACAGCGAGCTATTTATGAGCAATGGAGAGCAACCATGCAGTACCTGGTCTGGTTCAAACTATGCTTTAAGAAACTACATAGTTAAAACCAACCTAACAGGGAAAATAATCATATTCTTACCTCCTTCATCTTCAACAGAATGTTTAATCAAAGTGTCAAGAGCCTTGCTATAATCTTCCAAAATCCAGTAAGCCATACTTCGCAGAAAAGTGTCACAGTGCATGTTTCCTGAGCTCTCTTTTCCAGGAAATGCACTTCCTAAAATTCTCTTCTGTAGTATAGATTTATAGGTACTAGATACTTCAAACTCTGACTCATAAAGTCTTGATATTACAAGAGCCAATTGAATGTCATTCAGTTTTTCAAGGCAGACCTAATTGAATTTAAAAAACATGAACATATTCGTATTAATATCTGAATGTATATACACTTATAGTAATATGTTAATATTACATTATATTCACAAGACCAAACATTTCTTCTCTGGTTAAAATGATCACAAGACAGGAAGTGACACAAATCTGTTCAGATTGAGATAAGTAGGTCTATCAATTCCATAAAAAATTAGCAGGAACTATGCAGAATAGCTGTGGCCAGCTATTATATGCAAGATTTGATCTGCAATTTTGTCAGTTTAAGTCTGACATGACACTATACCTTTGAAATCAATTGCCTCCAATAAATCATTATCAGTGTGCACATGCCACCTCTTAAAGCTGTTCTTTTTGGTTACGAAACTTTACAGAACAAACCCTTCATTGTCAGAGATATGAATTTCCTCCCACCTTTTCAGTTCAGACAGAGGAAATAATTTTTTTTGTGAAGGGAATCTAGAGGCCAACCCACAACACTGTAAAGAAGCCTTAATTTTCAGATATGAAACATCCTACAGAAAAAATGTGTTGTCTTCATATATGGCAGGGCTGACAATCTGAAAGCAAGTTAACGGTAGGTAGGCCTCTTAATATTTACGATAATTAACCATGGGACCTTTTACTATCACTAATATGAGAGAAAACAGAATCAAAATGTAAAGATTAAGGATTTGTATTTGTCATTAACTGGGGGGGGGGGAAAGGGGGAGGAATACAAACCAGAATCTTCAGGGGTCATACTAATATGCAAGTCCCATTCAATATATTTGTACATTTCAGACAACACAACAGTGTTAAATATTTAAGAAGTTCATTATTTTATTACCTCCACTGCATCTTTTAAGTGTCCTGCCAACAAAAAAAATGCTGCAGAATGTTCAAAACGCTGTTTGCCAAGCAAAGAAAAAGCATTCTTTAATGCTGCTTTACGCCATCTGTCTTCAGTGAAGTTGTTTCCAAAAAACTGTGTCATTTTAGTATCTTTTTGGGACCTGTATATTGAACATGATTGATAAAAATATTATGTGTTTTACTAGATGCATTATGGCTCTTAATTTCCTCAGATGCCAGTAGAATTTTACACAGATCTTTTCATCAGGAAACGCAGAGGCTCTCACCAAACTAGAAGCATAGGAGGCTTTATATTTTAAAACAAAAATGAACTTTAGTAAATACAAAAACTAATGGTGTTTTCAGTCAACCTGGTACAAATACAGAAAAGCTCACTTTTCCCAGGTAAGCTCTTAACAGTAAGTGACAACTCAAACTACTTTTTTAAGAAGCTTGCAACGTTGAACATTATGTTACAAAACGCCAGTTTCAGAGACAGACTTAATTCGGTCCTCTGAACTTAAGGTAAAATTTGTAACAACAAACACTTTTCTAAAAAATAACTATGTCATTCCACACACTACACAGGTAGCCCTCAGAAGTAAATCCAAATTAAGCAGTCATTGAAATTACAGCAGATTTGAGACTAAAACTTGGAGCATCTACCTTCAGAACCAGCAACTAAATTACCTCAGTAAATACAAGAAGCTTAAAAACTACTCATTCAATGTAATGACTAATTTAGAAGTCAGATCTCAGCTTTCAATAGTAATATTTGTGCTTCTTTTGGATTACCATCACATTCAACTTTTTTCCCCAAAATTATACCAGACAGTATGAAACTCCATGTAAGAGCTTGCATGTCTCCTACCTGTATAATCCCCAGATCACAGCCTTCTTTTTCATTGCAAGGTAAAAAATGGCTGCATCAAGTGGATCATTGTTTCGCTGAAAGGCTGCTTTAGCCACCTGTGAAGATAATTCAACAGCAAAAAAATGACTAAAATTCAAATGAATCTTAAATTGGATCCCTGTATCCCATGCCCCATAGTGCTTGGAAGTTCTCCTTAATATGGAATCCCTCCGCTCACTATGAGTCTGACATAAGAACACGTAAAGATACCACAGCTTCAACCACTTGTTTTTGTTTTATATCATTTAGCTAATGCTTTTCCAGGACTAGAAGCTTTTTTTGCAGATCAAATGGGAATGCGTACACCTGAAATCAGTTCCTGAAATCATAACAAAATTAATTTACTCGTTGCTCTGGTAATCAAAGAACAGGCCAGGACCAGTCACAACAAGAGAAAAGTTGTTTACAGGAGATTACTTTTGGAGGTTAGCAACGAAAAAGGAGTAAGTGGCAGCAAGAATAGCCCAAGACCAATGTAAGGTAAACTTAAATGCAGGCCCAGAACACTGGGAATTTTTTTAATGCAACGCAGGTTAAGTTTCATAAAGTGATGACTGATTGCTGAAGACTGAAAAGTAAAAGTAGAGACATGCATTTTACCACTTTGTGCTTTGTAGTCAAAGTATCTTGTGCATGTCATTTTCTAGCTCAACACACTTGGCTTTTCCAAGAGCTTAAAACAAGTGGTAATGAGGTTAGGCTTATTGCCACATCTGTGATGACTAAGATACATATTTAAAAAACAAAAAATTTAAAAAATACAAACAAACCAACAAGCCAAAACAAAACAATAGGTTTTTTTATCATGGAAATGTATCAGTTTGCAAGACAGATGTATAATATCTTAGTTGACCCCACTTATGATATGTTTCTAAGGAGAACCTTTTTCCTTAACTTGTTTCCTGATTTTATTATAAAAAAATAACTATACACTCAATCTGTATCTTAAGCATCCACAATAAGGACTGTACACTGCCACCTTGAAAATGGAATACCTAAAAGCCCCAAATGTACTTCACACTGTAATTTGAAACCTAAAGTACTAGGAAAAAAAAATAGTTAAATACAAAAGTTCTTACTCATACAATAAACTATACGTACAAAAAATACAGCACAAAACATTCAGAAACACTGAACATATCTAAAAATTTAAACCCACATAAATAGAAGGTAAACAGCAGAGGACAGCTGTTTGGAAAAGTTTCATAGTTTTGTTTCAGAATGCTATATTTACCTTTTCTATGCATTTCCGCAGGCTATGGATATTTCGAACCCACCATCCTATACCCATAGCTCTGAGTTCTGACCATGTTGGATCTCCTTTCTGCACTGCAGGGAGCATGCTCAGTAGTTCTTCTTCTGCTACTGAATGAAATGCCCAGGCAAAATGACTAGTAGATAAGCCTACATAATAGGCCATAAAGAAAAAAAAAAAGAAAAGAGATATTCACTAATAAAATAATCCAGAATGTGAAGTCAAGGGGGTGGGAAAAAGAGAAGGGAAGAAGGTTGAATTGTTTAGTTTTGATTTCTAAAGTGCATTGTTGATGACGCAACAGAAATTTAAGAATATTTGTAAGCACTGCATACCAAATATTAAAAAAAGCTCACACAGATGAAAATATTTTTTCACCTGCAAACCCTTTATGCAAGTTTGCAAAGAACAGAGTTACTGACTGAAGCTCAAAATACACTTATTGTGGGTGGCATTTAAGATTAGCCATGATACAAAGCGCAGCATACTGATTAAACTTTTCAAAGTTTCAAATGATAGGTTCGGTATTTTCACTTGGATTAGAAAATGTGAAGTTTCAGATAATCACAGAAGAAAACAGGTTTGAGGACAGAGATACAAAAGAAATCTGGGGGAAAAAAATTACATGAGGAAGACAGCAATTAGGTGTAGCAGTGTACGTGGCTATGGATAATTGCAACTCTAGTGAGGATGAGGAGATGCTTTTTTGTACAAAGGCACACTCAACTACACCTCTGCAGATGCCTTGGAGGCACTTCTTACTCTCAGCAATTTCTGAGCTCAGCAGAAGTATCTCAACTAAAAGTATTTCACCAGAGAGCTAACTCAGTGGTACTCTATTGCGGCAGTCTTGGCAAATTCCAGTCTCTGATGCAGCTGACGGGTGACAAACCGTGAGATTGGAAATGCCATCAACTGTCATGATGACTAATGAAAGGGTAAAGAAGCAATCACAGCCAGTCCTTTAGATTTGATTAGGCTTAATCAAATCCCTCTCATTCAGTTGTCTGGAATATCACGTTGCAACTACTTAAAACTATACCAAAGAAAACTATTTGAAATAGTCTATTGGATAATTACAGTAAGCATATGAAAAAACTTTATAAATTTGAGTAGACTGTAAGAGATATCTTTTTTCAAATACGTATTAAAAAACTAAGTACGTACTCTATTTTCTATTGCATTATTCCTGCAGAAGGTTATTGGAACAACATGGTCCTAGAAGTGCAGAAAAGCCAATTCTTTTGGGAAATAGAAAATTTACAACTAAAGAATTATTAGAAAAAAAATCACTTCGATTCCAAGACCTCTACCTAAAATAAAACAGATATATTCTGCTCTGGCATACAATGATATTGAACAATCTTTTTCTTAAAAAAAACAACAAAGTAACTCATTGATTCTGCAGAGGCATGTCAATCATGCAATTGTATGTACAGCTATGTCAGTAAGATTCACCTCATCTAAGAAAACACAACAGTTACCTTGGTGAAGCAGTTGAGCTCGATGTACAGGAGGAAGTGAAGTTGTTAGAAATGTGTGAAGCCGAACAGCCAATAAAAATTTTAAACCACACTCATCAAGAGTTTCTCCACCTGGAATGAAATATTTTTATAAGCAATTTAGAAAAACTACTACAAGCAGCTATTGGGTGTCTTAACAGAAGAAATACTTTACAATTCTGTGACTACTAATGCTTTAAGTTCATAAATAGTATAGCTAAATTCATAATTCTTCCCTTCAAGGAAAGGGAAAGAGAAAAATTTCAAATATGAAAAGTTTTTAAGTTATCTGTTCTCAATGCAAGAAACAGAAAAAGTGTTATCATATAAAAAAATCCGTAAACTTAGTTTCAATTTCTCTACATAGCACAACAAACACTGGCCTTAAGAAAGTTATCTCCTTAAAAGTGAATTAGAAACAATTATGGCATGTGGGCTGATGGACTAAAACTGGCACTAACAGTTAACAATACAGAATCTGATTTTATAGAAGTCTGAAGTCTTGGAACTTTAGTTAAACAGCAAATACTGTAAGGGCACAGTATTTAACAAACCATTAAAGGAGGAACTGCTGCCTGAGCATTCATGCACCATTCACGGTGTTGCACGCACACACACTCTCGGGCATGCCTCCTCCAGGCTTGACCCTGGGTTTCCCGTAGCAGAGTTTCAGGCATTGGATCTTTATAAAATAATTAATTTAATTTAAAGCTACTGCAGCAAGAACAACCCAGGCTGGGTGCCTCCAAAGAGAGGGATCCCAAACAAAGAATTCCCTGGGCAATTATAGCCTTGTGATCTACACACCCGCCCCTCACTCGCCCTTCACACACTGTCCCCTTGTCTCTTAGTCCAATGCTGATTTTTGGTCTGGGGCTATACTATGAAACAAAACTATGATGTGCTTTCATAAGCTACAAAAGTATTCCAAAATAGGAAAAACTCCCAAAAAAGGTTGTGAAGCACAGTTGTACATTTAACTTGGAAGAGACGGCTTACCCTGATTTCTGTCTCTGCTTTCTCCAATGTCTGTACTGGTTGTAGCAATTGTATCTGCCAAGGCCATCAATGACATTTGCTCCATCCTAGTCAGACCTGGCAAGCTTGAATGAAGCAAGTGACGAGAAAGAACCTGAGCATGCTCTGGTCCAAAGTAAGTTGGGCTATATTGAGAAAGATCGATGACTTTTGGTTTCAAACTGTCTTCATCTGCATCAAATGTAACAAGTTCATCTGTACTTATAACAGTATTTTGAAAGAGATCTTCATAATTGTCATTGGGCACATCTTTTTTATTTTGACTATTTTGATTATTAGACTTCTCTGAACAGGAATGAGATGAATCGTCATCTGCAGCAAGCAGAGCATATAAGGGCAATGGTGGAACAGAGTCTATTTCAATATAGTCTGCAGACTCAGTTTTGCTGAATGTTTTGGGATCTCTTGCAGTACTTCCACTAGCACTGATGGTCAGAGATCTGAGCCTTTTATCATGATTAGGTTCAGTTTCATTTATAGCAACAACTTCTCCAGCAATGCACTTCACCAGATGTGACAGAATGGCTTTTGCTCTACGTACTTTACCAAGATCCATGAGTTCCAACAGTTGATATGGATGGTACTGAGGTAAAGTGGGAGATAATGTATGAGCTGCTTCAAAGAGACCAGAATCTTCCATTTCCGTAGACAGATCACAGGCTGATCTTTTCCCACTAAGTTTCTGTGCAAGGCTGGTCATAGATCTGGTCAAGGTTCGCTTTGGTGGATGCAGACCTGAGGCAGATGACTGGCTTTGTTTCATTAAGCTAGTTATACATGGCATACTTCCACTGTAGGAATCTGTACTAACTAGATCCTGCTTGGAAGGAGACTGCCACTGGGAATAAACATGCATTTCACAATCCATTCCAACTACAAGAATGCCATCACGCACCCAAGACAAGGAGACTGGAAAAGGAGGTGACCCCTCTACAGATGAAACCAAGTCGACAGAACGCAGCAGAACAAACCTAGAAAGGGTTGTAGCCTTCGTACTGCCACTATGGGAGACTGCAACAATCTCCTTACCATTTTGTTCTTGCAGTTTCCCAGAAAGCTGACCAAACATATAAAGTTTTGATCCAATTCCTACTGTTAGAATATGTGAACCATCTTCCCTTGACATCCAATCTAAGTGTACCAAGTGCTTAGTGCTAGGCATAATATTCCCACCATGAGACAGAGAAATGTCTTGTTGGTTATATGCCACTAAATTACTATCAATACTAACACCAGAGTCTAGCATGGTGCCTACCTCATCTAAGTGAAGAGTTTGTTCTAGAATCCAAGAAGAACCCCCTGTAGATTCACATTCAAAAATACTAACATGCATTATAAAATCTTGAGAAAGATGACTATTTTTAGATGTTACCTGCTTGTATGCTACTGCTAATCTGTTCGTGTGTGCACAGCTAACTTCAGTTGGCCTTCCTGGAACACTAATAGCACTACTACTAAGAAGTCCATCCTCAATCAGTAATGGCCATTCTTCCCACACATATGTCACATCGCTATGTGCGCTATACTCTGGAATGGAAGAAACTGATGATTCAGTGGTAACTCTGCATCTCCAAAATCGAACTTTTCCATCAGAGCATGAAGTAGCCAGCAGATATGGTGCACGACAAACAGGATATATGGAAGAACTACTCAGATGTCCTAAAATTAAATAAAATACACTTTTACTGAGGGAAATATTAAGAAGCAAGTGAGACAGTAATGACATTTTTATTCAGTTATCATTATTCTGGAAAAAAAAAAATCAGCACTTCCTCGCAGAGAGTTGTTTGCAGGGCCTCACAAAGGAGACAACGTGACAAAAATACTATAAAACCATTTTACCCTTTGATTACACTTCATGTTCTAAACAGAAGTCAAATTATATTATTTAAACCTGAATATTAATATCTATCATCTCTCCTACCAAACAAACGTTTCCCATTCATAAATCTGAATGTTTTTATAAAATATTTTTTGAAAGACTGATGGAAGCCTTAAAATTTAAGCATAAACCCTGCAAAAAAAATTTCATGACTGACTGCAAAATGAAATTTGTATTTGTATAATTCCTTTTATTGCAACAATCTGGAATTCAATACATATTATATCTTAAATAAAAGCTTTATTTTAGGATCAGTATTTAGTATTAGCTCCACGAGATATAAAGTTGGTGGAGCAAGTTTTAGCAAACCTTTTATAACTACCTACAGGTGTTTTAATTTTAGCAACAAACACCAAACTTACTATTACTTTGTTTCTATTTTAAGACTGAAGTCAGAAAGGCAAGAATTCCTTATTTTATTGTTTAAAAAAAGTTACAAACCTGCTGACGGCTTTACACTTATTATCTCCACTCCTTCAGGCAAATTCAACTCCTGACTATACACCATTTTGGAAGACAGAGTAAGCCAGCTGGTGCTCTGAAGGTTTGCTCTACAGGCCTGATACTTTTGAGTGAATGGTGACTGGATCTTTTCTGGATCTGGTGAAGAATACAATTCTTCCGTTTGTGTTGCTGCTTCAGGTGTATTTGAATCCATCCTTTCATCTAAAAAAGTTTGCATTGTTAATTTAAAAAATAAATTATTTAACTTAAGAAGTAATTTTACTCACCTTAAAAGTTCCAAAGAGACAGATAAAACATGGCTTAAAATTTTACTTTAGCTTTAATGAAATGCATTCCCACATTCAAATTTAAAGAGAAATGCTAGCACACCTCAGATTAAATACTTCTGACATTTTAGAAATGCTGAGAAGTTATAGCTTTAAATTTTTCAGACTTAAAACAACTGAACTGTAACTGGAAACACCAAAACTGCAGAGAAAAGAGTTATGTGGTTATCCACAGAAACTTAACACTTCATGAAGCACAAAATACCTGCAGCTAGAGAAATTAAATTAAGATCTCTGTGTCTTACCTTACAAATTGGGGAAAGGTGTTTTTCAGAAAAGTTTTGTTAATATTCACTTAAAATGTAGGATCTCAGAGATTATTTGATAAAAATGCTTCACTTCTACTTTTTTAATAAAACTCAACAGTTGAAGTATGAATTTGATGGACTTGGAACATGAAAATTGCCAATAGGTTGGTTAGAAAAGCTTTATTGGTAATGTTCTCATCATATGAGTAGATCAGAAAATTTGGATCTTTAGTCTTCTCACCAACTTAGAAACTAATTGCAATAATACTTAAAATAACTGTAGAAATTCTGCCTTTGAAAGTAACAGTAAGACAAATACCAATTTGGTTTAAATAACAGGAACGTGCAGTATATCTTTTGGTATGTAGTGAATGCCAGATTTATGTTTTCTTAAAATCTTTACATGTTATCAGAAAACTAACCAAGTATATTTTAGCTTACTTTAAAACTTTTATACTTTTTGTGGTAATTTGATAGTCTGAAAGAGAACCAGCAGATTTAAGAACTTCAAAATTGTTCATAACTAATTTTTTCTCTGATGTTTAGGTGCTTCAGACTATGGTTCAATTTAGAGTTTATGAGTAAACTCAAAAATGGCAGAACAGAAGCTTCTGAGAAGTAAAATATCTGAACTGTTTGTTAGGCTGGACAGATATATTTGCCCTTAGAATGCACAAAAAATACCAAACTTTGGGCTCAGGCTGAACTCAAAAGCTTCAGCATTCTGGAGATTAAGTAGTAATTATGCTTGTGCTAGAAGAATTGCAGATTCTTTTCAAAAAGCTGAAACACAATTTAGAATACACCAAATAGCAGATATATTCACAAGATAGTGACTTTTTTTTAAGCAGAAAACTACAAGAAAGAGGGCTTACCTACTGAGACAGGAATTGACTTCAAATGTAAATGCCACATATGCAGTAATGAATGGGTTTGAGTATACTCTATTACTATTAAGTAGAATTTTTCAGAGAATCCGTTCTGCTGGTTTCCTGATGAAATTCAGAACAGGAAGATCTTAGGGGTTATTCACCTGAAAACAGAACTAAATTTTGCTGGCTAGCAAATAATCATATTAAGCTATAACAAACTAATACCGAAATGCAACTCTGTTATATTAGTTTTCTCAGTATTTTATCACAAACGTAACCACTACAACTAGAGGTACACATGAAGAACTATCCATGCTTTCCTTCAGAGAGAACAAAATATTTTCCTGAATTTGCTGTGTTTAAAGGTAAATCCTAGAATGTCGTCTCAGCTCTACACTTTTGTCTTTTACATGCTTGTCTCTTACAGTTTCTTAGCTATCTGCTACTGGCAATTGTAGTAGTTAAGACAGTGAACTAGCTGGCTTTTAATAGATAAAAAGTATGTAAGTTACATCTGTAGAAGAAATGCCATGTCAACAGTTGTGAAAGTCATGGCCTGGCCTAATCGACAGGCTCATCCATCCCGACCCAGCCAGACCGACTGTGTTGTCTGGAATGCACAAGAGGTACAATGCTTCTTCCTAAGAAATTATTTGCTACAGTTTCACCCAAAGAAAAGACAACATGAGTTGTAATATCAGTAGGAGACCATTTCTGGAGGGTGCACCCAGCCATTCTCCTTCCTCAGCACGAAAGTAAATACACTAGGACCAAGAAAGAATAGTTAGTGTAGTGGCCATTTTTCCTCCATGATTCCTCTGACCCTTCTTTAGGTATGCATCTACTAAAAAATGATCAAGAATAAGCTGTATTTGCCTTGTAGGTTTGACATTTGGTTGCTTATGGTACTGTAGAAAAATGCAAGTCAATTTGTTCTTTTTTTAAAAAGAACATGAGCTAAATACTTATATGCTTTATTAAAGAGGAAATAGTGCGGGTGTTTTAAAACTAAAGAGCTTTAAAGTACTAGAAAATACTTTGAAATTAGAACGATACGCTTCTAATTCACAGTTTTTAAAAGGATCCACGCAGCCCAGTTTCTTACATTGCAGCAACCCATATAGACCTTCAGAACACTTACAGATGTATATAGTTGCACTTTTCTAAGATCAAATAGCTTCCATATTTCTTTTGAAGTCCTTTCTGCATATCATGATCAAGATGCAAATGTACAACAAACTTATGCTGTAGAGTAACACTTCATTTTGTTCTCTATTTTGTTCTCCATTTTCAATATCCCATTTGCACTTTTTGACCTCTAATGAGAGTTAGGTTGACATTTTCATAGATTATCTCCACTACTCCAAATCTTTCTTGACTAGAAACAGGTAAATCAGGATTGATCACTATATATATATATATACACACACAGTTCAGGTAATATTTCCCTAGGTGTCTCCATCTTCTTCTAAGAAAAATAAATTTTGTGTACCAAGTTACTATGCAACTTTTTGACACTGCTCCACAACTTTGCTTTCTTTTATTCTGCATTCCCTTTACTACTGCAGATGACTTGGTATCAAACACTTTACTCTGACCCTTTTTTCCCCACGTTATCTCATTGGAACTGAACAAACAAAATCGTGATACCTATATAACACAACCACTGACCCACTCCGCCGAGGAAAACTGATTATTTATTCCAGAGCAATTCAGATCTGCCCTAAGACCTACAAATCCACACACTACTCATAGTACTGTATTTTATAGCTGTGGTTTGGGGTATTTGTTTGGCCTGCCATTTATTTTACAACTCAAGGCCTAAGGAGAAGTATTTAGCCAATGTAAAGGACGAACATCCATCATGAAAGGACGCAAGTAAGCTTTGTCTGTATCATACCTGCAGCTAGAGGCTCTATGTTTAAAACGCTTTCCCCCTCATCTAAGAAAAGTATTGTATTAAGCATTCCACTGCTGGTTCATGATGGGTATCTCATGGTTTAAGTAACTTCACCTAAAATTTGGTTGTGCACTGCTCTTAAAGGAAGCGAAGCAAGCATGAGTGTCATTAGACTAGATTTTCCTCTTTGGTATATAAAGACCTCAAATAAAGGTATTTCACCTTAAAATACTAAAAGCTATATAACAAGTTCTTTTTCCTCTGTGGAACAAAAAAGAATTCTTTACCAGATTCTGATAAATTGTTCTTCTTTTCAGGAATTTCCTTCTCCTGGGTATTTAAAATGAAGTCTTCTTGAAAAACGTGGAATAACTGTGTTTTTCTGCCATGCTAAGGAAGCAAAAACACACAAAAGTGAATATCATGGAGTGTACTGCTTAAGATTGCTCTCTAACCTGTGAGCTTTTAACTTGATTGTTAAGTTCTATGTATCAATGAAAGATTTCTCAAGAAAATGCACTTTCATTACACACAATTTTTTCATGTACAGGTACTACGAAACAAAAAGCAAGTAAATGTCAGAATCAGTCTTTAAATAACTCATCTTTACCTGATGGAAAGCTACAGGTATAGCCTTATTGCTACCACTTTTTAAACAAGCTAATTATGCTATGAAATGAATTCACAAAAAGGTCTTACAAGCTCTGTGATAGCATCCAGTTCAATGATACACCCTGGGCGAGCCGTAGATTGCTGACTTATGATGTTAAAAACTTCACCGACGTATTTCTGTTTAAAAAGAGTCAGGGGGATGGTCTTGTTAACTCAGTGTTGTGCATTTCTGTGGCACTGCCTGCTAGGTAGGTGCAACACCAGTAAGCAAATGTTAACTAAGGCATTAAATACACACTGGTTGCAATCCACCAAGAACAAATGCAACATTCCCAGTTTTATCAGGAGTCACACTGGCTTTGATGGTTGAAAGGTGACAAGAACTTGCGTCTCTCATCTGGAAGGCCTTACATTCAGCAGTTTATTGTCCTTTTCCAAGGCTGCATTGTCATCTCAACTTTTCCTTAGGATGGACAACACACACAGTCTGTTGCTCTGCTATTACTCCTTTTAGTGCAAGTGTTTCAAAGGTATTTCCCAACTAAACATTGACCTGCCTCAATATCCAGAGTTTGAGATTAAATGGAATGCAGCATGGCTGCAATGTGAAAGCCTCAGCAACCAGCTTAGTTATGAACGAGTCTGAAACTAGTGCTGCTGAATGAAGTTACAACCTCCAAAAACTTGAAAGAGATTTTCACTTACAGAAATTTGTGGATTGGAGAGCTCACACAAAAGTTTCTTAGCATCTATTACAGCTTGATATAATCTCAAATGCTGTCCATCACTAGCCACAAAGCAGGCACTTGGAGAATTACAGTATGCACCTGAAAAATAAGAATGCACAAAGTGCTCAAATATTCAAACACCAACTTGCTCCCTTTTTCTGGCAAGAGGCAATTTTGAAGTTACGAAAGAAAACAATATAGCATAAGAAAAACTACCTCTTGTTAATTTGTGTTCACAAGCAAAGTTTAATGCTCCACTCAGCAACGAAATCAAAATACATGAAAGGAAATGAGAATCCCATTTGCAAAACAGAGAAAAATCTGCCGCTGCTTTTAAGTGTTCAACATGCTTGAAGCATCTAAGAACTTTACTGCATTAGCTCCTGAAATATCAAATAAATAAAAGAAGAACACAGAAATTCTTCACACAGGAACAGACCCTTTCCAAGTACCAGTAGCTTGGAAATTTGTGACATAAAGGACCCATGCTTAACATTTTTTTCAATGCATTCAAGTACATCTACATTATCTATTTAATAACATTATTAGGTTATATTACTTTTATTCTAGAACACTTCGCAAATCAGGAAACCAAACTCACCAAGGCAGTAGCTGGGTATAAGTGTGGGCAGCCATGCAACATTAGAAAAAGCTGAAACATGGAGAGAATTGATCCGAGCAAGTTCAGAAACTCCACCAGAAAAGGACAAAGGCCCAACAGGGTCAACTCTCCAAAGAATAAGTTCACTGTAAACCGCATTGGGATCCTGGGATGTTACATCTGCATTGCCTCTACTCTGAAGTCTTACTGGTGACTCCTGAGACTTTAAAGAATCATTTGCTTGTTTTGCACTCTCAACATCTGGTGAAATCAGAGCATTGTGATGTGAGGTTGTAAGCAGCAGTGGTAATACCGAGTGGCAAGCCAAGTCATTAAGATGAAAACGGTGACCACAATATCGGGATTTATGTGAAATACTAAGTACAGTTGAAAAAGCAGATTCCTCAGCAAAACTCACTAGCCACTGGTTCAATGACCCATCCGCGTGTTTGGAAATCATCATAACATTGGGTGTGAAGATACTTAGTTTTAAACTGTTGGTTGATTTACTATGTCCAGAGGAGATAAGCATAGATGAAGATCGTGTAAGGCCAGGAGGCTTTTGTTTGCCTTGTTGAATAGCTAAGTCAACATTTTTGGTACAAGCATACATCACTATACTTCTGCAAAGAGAGTTTGCATCACCCGTTGGAAATGCAACAGGAATTCTTGAGACAAATGACACCTGGAATTTTAAAAAAGGGAGAAAGAGTAAGTATTAAAGTTATTTTCTCATCATACTTCTCACTGAATAACAATGCATAAACCAGAAAAAATAAAGTACCTGCACCTGGCGAAACATGCCAGGCTGGTATTCATCTAGCCAGTCTACATGCCATACCAGCAGTGAACCATCCATAGGATGTATACTGAATAGCATGTCAGCATTTTTACTCCATTCAGAAAGTAGTACTTCAATTTCATGATCAATAATAGCAGAAGATAAAGGAACAATGCTGAAATTCGGAGTAGTTTTCTCATCACCCAGTTCCTTCTTTTCTTGGTTCCCTTTATGTTCATCTCCATTTTCATCAACTTCTAGAACACACAAAAGGTATATACTATATTCAAAAGCAGAAGTATAGCAAGCGTTGGAGCACCTTTCAGGCCTTTTATAAACCACTCACGTAAGCAAAAATTTAAAGTAATGAAAATTTTAACTAGAAATCCTCTAGTGGACCTGAGTCTATGACTAACAAAACAAAATAGTTTACATCGTACTTTAATTTGAAATACTTTTATTTTTCCCCACTATATAAAAATTTTTGCATGTGTAGGCAGAAGAAAACCAGTCATCTCCAAATCGTATATATTTAAATTAATTGACTACTTTATTTTATAGAATAAAGCTATTTAAATTAGGCGTACATTAATATTTAAAAAAAAAGGAAAGTTAAATCTAAGGTTGTACCTGCTTCCTTAAACATGTTAAAATAACACACTTTCATGCAAAGGCCTCCAGGTCAGCTAAGTAATACACTTTTCAGCATAAATAACTCAAAATCTTTGGAACAATCATAAACAAATCCAGAATTTCTAGACACAGATTTTTAAGAGCCACTTAGGTACTTCCAGCGCAAGGGAAGGAAATGCACGGAAATGCTACTGTAATATATCTGTATCCTTATGTGTCAATTTGCCCGCCTCTTGCTTCACATGAAAGAACATTACAAATTACTTTGTAAAATGAAAGGCATTTGCCTGTAAGACTTCTACCTTCTTCTGATCTGCCATCCATTTGATTAGATTCCTCAGTGTTAGTCTCAGGCGAATGATGTTCAAAACTCTTCTTAAGTTGTTGCAAAAATACTTCCATGGATAGGGTAAAATGAAGTTCTTTATTGTTTAGCCAGTGCACAACAAAAGGTCCACTTTTTTCTTCATTTTCCCCAAGACTCAGAGATGTGATAGAAGGGAGTAGAGGAATATCTACCAGAAAAAGATGTTGACATTTTTGAAAACCAAGTAGTTTAGTCAAAACATAGACAAAGCGTGTTACCACTTGTCATTCATTTCACCAACGCCATCTACTTTCAGTATTAAATTGCTTGACTGTTACCACAAGAGATGTCCCACAGGAAGGGAAGGCTCTTTGGTATGCTTACGTTAGGATTACAGCATGGCGCTGCCCTGTTACATCTTCATGATGCAACACTGTCCATACAGGTTAATTTACCTTGTGTTTTGCTACTACAGCTCAATACAAACCAAATAATTTAAACATAATTTCACAACACTTAGTCTACAATGGAGGCTGCAGTAGGTATACACAGTAATCAAGAACCATGTATCACAGGGCTTACACTAGAAAAAATGAGTACAGTGACTCTGTAACACCACTGTATAAAGCCGGGGTTTCTGATTCCTATAGATCCCATTATTATTTTACATTGCCCTATGATGATACTCTGTGTCCCAGGTGGCTGTGAAAAATAAAGCAGTAATCACAAAGTAAGTGGCAGAAGCAAGTATCAGGCTGCTGCAGAGTAACATCATCTAAATTAAGTGTGGCTAAAAAGCAGGTAGGTGATTTACTGTAATTCCCTCAAATGGGCCATACAGCAACATGCTAAAAGCTCAACCTGCATTTAATTCCCACCTAGAAGTCCCCATATATATTCTCATCTCCTTCTGCTCTCTACTTATGCAGCATTACTTAAAGTCAATGCCCTGGGACATAAAACGCTTTTTACTCCCATTCTGTTGGGTTTTTTTTCCAAAGCCAATGATGGCTTTGAATTACTTACCCTCCAGTCTAGCCTAATAAAATGATAGCTAAGAGTGCACAGACAGAAGAAGGGACCACCACAACCACCAGCAATTTTGTTGTGGGGAGGGGACTCAGCAGGGGCGGAGGTAAAGAGCACAGAGTATTTAAGAAATACAGCCTGTCTTCCTAAAAAGGGAAATTAATGCCAGTGTCAAAAATATCATAATACAGTTGTCAAAAACAGAACTTAGAAGAATTCTGTTTTGTCTTTGGAAGACAAAACTACAGTAAAAGTAAGAAGGTGAACTGGAAAGATGACTTTTCAGATTATATTATAAATCTATGTACTTTGAGTAGATCTCAAAAGACTGCTGAAGTAATAACTTTTTTCTCATTCTCCTATCTTGTAACTACCAACTTCTAACTGATGCTCAGCTTTGTACAAAAACTTTAGTGAATTTCTATTTGCTTCATAAATCACATTCACTCTTTCCAGAAAACTTCTAAGGACTTTGGATTCAGTAACTTCTGGATTTGCCTAGAATTTGTCCTAACAATCACTGCTTATTCCTTTCACTGAACCCCACTGAGGCTGAATACCAGGTTAAATAACACTCTAGTATAAAAGAAGGTCTCAAGGATTTTGTTGCAAAATTAACAACAGAACACAAATACAATAAAAATTAAAAATAAGCTTCTTCTTTTACACAACAGCATTATTCTTTTTGAAAAAGTTAGGTGAATGAGAGATAAAGCTGCTTTGGCCTTAGTTTTTAACAAGTACTCTGAATGTTGTAATAAGGGCAAATTTTCAAGTGCAAGATCATAAACAGATTTAGTTTAAATTAAATGAAAGAAAATACAATTAGGTTTTCAGGTAAAATTTAATTTCAAAAGGGCAAACTAAAAGAACTACTTAGAGAATCTGGTTAGACTGAGATACTTAAGGACTTGACTGTGAGGAAGAACAGATATTTCTTCAAATTAAGATTTAAGATGTGAAAGTTACTTCAGAGTTTCTGCATTAAAGATCAACCCTTCCTCCAATCTATTGTGTTAAAGACCAAGTGACGCAAAAGACAGTATCAAGATAGACAATATTAATACAGATAACATACAAGGAATACAAGATTAAGAAGGCCAGAGAGAAGTGTTAGACACCTATGAAAATCTTTTACCATTCTTCTCCAAAATTACTTTTATTCCCATTCTGCGAGTTTACTGTTGGGCACATTTATATATTGCAAGGACTATTAAAAGCAAAATTAAAGTTTACTTAGTTATTATGTATAAAAAAAACAAGGAAGAAGTGCTTTAAGAGTAGATATAAAAAAAAGATAGCGAAAGAATATGTCCTAGCCACATGAAAAGGTTAGCTATCTCCTTGTGCAATCTGAAGATGCAGAAATGAGAACTAAAAATCTCCAAGAAGCTTTAGAGAAATTTTCCTTTATGACATTGGGTAGTAAATTACATCATGACTAGAGACATTTCCTGCAGAAATAAGATAGCATTGATGGTACAAGCACGTAACTGCAAAAAGTTTTCTTTTGGTAGGCTGAATGTGATTCTAGCCATATCTGTTAAAAGAAACATGAACCAAATACTAAAAAAATCATAGAATCATAGAATTGTTAGGGTTGGAAGGGACCTTAAAGATCATCTAGTTCCAACCCCCCTGCCACGGGCAGGGACACCTCCTACTAGATCAGGTTGCTCAGAGCCCCATCCAGCCTGGTCTTAAAAACTTCCAGGGATGGGGCTTCCACTGCCGCTCTGGGCAACCTGTTCTAGTGTCTCACCACCCTCATGGTGAAGAACTTCTTCCTAACGTCCAGTCTGAATCGTTCCATCTCTAGTTTTAATCCATTCCCTCTAGTCCTACCATTACCCAATATCCTAAGAAGCCCCTCACCAGCTTTCTTGTAGGCCCCCTCAAGATACTGGTAGGCCACTATAAGGTCTCCTCGGAGCCTTCTTTTCTCCAGACTGAACAACCCCAACTTTCTCAGTCTGTCCTCACAGGAGACGTGCTCCAGCCCTCTGATCATCCTCATGGCCCTTCTCTGGACACGTTCCAGCACATCCATATCTTTCTTGTAGTAGGGGCTCCAGAATTGGACGCAGTACTCCAAGTGGGGTCTCACGAGAGTGGACTAGAGGGGGAGAAACACCTCCCTCGACCAGGAGAAATTGTTTACAGCTTGCTTAGTCCAGCAATGGTAATAGAAACCAACAGTTCTTTATAATCATAGCAAAGACTGTGCAGCTACAAATACGAACTAATCATGAATGCCTCTAGGTTAAAAGTGGCCTTTCAAACAAAGGTCAGGAGGAACAAAAAAAATAATTTAAAAATACTGTAAGACAAAGCTTAACTAACTTCAGAAAAGGATTACATAATACATTTGCTCATTAAGTCTAGACATGGGAAATCATATCACAGCAATAAAACCTTAATGAAAGGCCATTCAACATTGCATTTCTCTTCAGTTTTTCAATAAGCAGACATGCACTTCATTTTCAGCACATACAAATGATTATGAAGACAAAAATACTAGTGACTATTGGGCATTTCCCTTAAGGCCTATAAGAATATCTTGAATGCAAGAGAATATTAAAGTTTATGGAACACAAGATGAAGGCGTGTTTTGTTTGGTTCAGAGACAGAAGTAGAGGGATGTGTGGTTACTTCAGACACTTGTTTTAAGCTTGGATGTTTTTGATTTATCAGTGTGCTCCCAATATCATACACAATTCTCAGTAAATTTGTAAATCTAGTTACAAATATTTAGCCTTCTGCATTTCAGACCACTGTGAATCTCAGTTAACAGATGACCAAAAATAAAGATGGGATTACTGTGAAGGAAATTTATTCAAATCTTTTCATTACTGTAGAAAAAGGTTCTTCCATGCATTAAATGAAACCAACTTGCTAATAATTTTGCATGATCACATAAATACTGCACAAATACATGTGAGCCAATTAAGCTTACACAGACCTAACAGAAAACGTATCTTACCCCACTTCTTACCTGTGGCTGGATTGATACTGGCAGCAATATGGAAGTGACAAAGTGCATTCGCATGAGGGATGTTCCTGTGAGCTTCGTGGGGATCTTGCTGATGTGGAGCATATCCAGTATGTGCTACAACAGCACCCGACCTCCTCCTTCCTCGTCGGAAGTGCCTCAGGTTTAACTGCATAAAGAATAAAGTGTCATTTTTAATTCCCTCCAAAAAGATAAAGCAGATTTAATCTGTAAGTTGTTTTCTACATACTAGTGCATTACATTTTTCAGTTTAAAAGCTACTGTAAAGTATCAGTAGCATTTCTCGCAAAAATTAAACTGTTCAGGTTGTGTCTGCAATAGAGATACCAGAGACTTCAGGTTCATTTATAAAGGCCCATACAGTACTTTGACATAATAATAGCTTCTTATTTCAGTATGCAGACAATGTTCATACAGTTTTTGTACTTGCACAGAAAATACTACTATATTTCACAAACATATACCATGCTTATTCAAGATTCTGAACAAAAAAGGCAGAAAATCTGAATAATCTTATTTCAGAGACTGAAAAACTGGATCAGTACTTTGGATCAGTACTTTGATTAGATTGGATTAGTACTTCCACACCCGTCATAAAGTCCCAATGAGTTTTAAGGTCTTCCCCCTTTATGCAAATAGATGTTTCCAAGGGAAAAATAATATTCAAGTTTTAAGACCAACTATGCCAGTATTAAGAAGTTTCACTCCACAAACTGCACAGTTCAAGGTCACTGTGTTGTAGATTATCTATATAAGCACCAAAAGGTACAAGAAGGTACACAATTTGTATTAAGGATGGTATTACACTCTTGGCATTCCTTTTCACTTGCTATCCTTTGCATCTTAATACAGCATGCTCATGTAAAACAGTCTTCTCTCCATTTTTATGTAATTGTTATCTCTGATCTCTAGTGTTGCCTCTTATTTTCCACAGGACACAGAAGTGTCTCCAACTTCCCTTCCCCCTTTGAATATTTTTTCTTTGCTGTGTTGTGCCTTTCAGCCTGTCATACTTCTCATCTGTGACACATGTGCTAAGAATGCACCATGACCACACTAAATACATAATTTCATTAAGATAAGAGCACAACACCCACATGCTCTCTACACAGCTTTTCAGGAGATCACTAATGCTTCATCTGCCCGCTGCTTCCCATTGGTTAGAAAACACTATCCAGGATCATTTGCCTTAGAGATACAGCTTAGGAAAAATCTGCTCCGCTTGAGGACTACAGCAGAAAGGCAAAAAGCCTATCTTTCTTCCCCCCATGTTATCATTGTTTTTCTAGTTGCAGAAGCCAGAGAACATCCCACAACTTCAGAGGTAACAAGCCAGCCCCTACCACACATTTTAAGGCAGCTTCATCAGTGGGTTTCACGTGACCTATATACACTATGTGCTCTGTACTGTTCCTAGCCCTTTGAACTAGATACTGCAAAGCACTTTGCTTCAGTCTGCAAAATAGGCAGTAGCGGCATAATGACAGTGTGTCTTCTAATGTGAAAGTTCAGTAGGACGGCTGTCAGCTTAGCCTTCCTAAGGAAGATTTCAAGTAAATTCACTCTAGCATTTTATATGCATCTATGGCGTGAAGGATTTCAGCTTATGATACATGTTCGAGTTACTAATTACAATCCTGTCTAAAAGTACGTGTGTGTACATGTCTTTATTCTCACTGTTCAATTTCACTTCTTACCTCTAAAGCATTCTGCACTTTTTCCTTACTTGAAGTATTTCTCTTGAAGTTATTTGTGAAGTTCACTGCTTCGTTCCCATTGTTGTATCCACCACCATACAACAGACTGTCGTTGGGTAATAAAGTCTCTGCCCAGAGACGACAAACATTATCCTTACAGCAAGTCAGGAGTACATTGCAGACAGCACCACTAATGAAAGAAAATTTAAAGTGTGAAGAATCTGCTTACTATCACATAGCATCAAAATAAAGGAACACTACCAAAGAGCTTTCTATTATCAGTTTTTGGAATTGCCCCAAGTAACTCAAAGATACTAAAGGGAAGAATAACTCAACAATACATTCTTAGGAAAACAAATGATGTACAAAAGGCTTTCATATCTATTCAAGTATCTGATATAAATTACCACAAACCTCATTACAAAACTGTGCAAGATCAAATCATGGATTTCAATTTACAGAACTAGTCATAGTTGGAATAGCAAAATTTATGTTTTTCTTTTTAAAGTCGTCCACATAAAAAGTTAATCATATTCTGGATACCTGTTCTCAATTCCCCAGATGTTACTGCTATACAGCACTTACAAAATTACATACCCAAAACAGAGAAACCAAGATAATACCAGGAATACAACCGCCAATTTAAAACTACAAACTTCTCTTAATTACCATTTTTCCAAATGCAATTTGCATTACATATATATATATAAATACAATTATACGAGAGAGAGATATATATATTTAAAAATGCAATAACTACCTAAACTAGGCGGTTAAAAAAAAAATATCTATGCAGATCATCAAGTTTCCAGTTCACGTAAGTTCACAATTTAGTTTTAGCTAAGACTCAAAAACTATATATGGATCATCTGACTGTACTATCCAGCAGCAAACTCCCTTACGCACTATGGAGTAGATAAATTTTTCAAAACAGATTTAAGGACTACAGTAATGGCTTTATGAAGAGTCTTCTACTTAAAGGTTGGTATAAAAGACAGCATAAACTTGCTTGAACACACAAAGGTATGCAGAATTCAAATGGTTACTACTTGGAATATGGCAAAAAGATGGCTGCACAGCACAAAATTTCTAACAGTACTTCAGTTTGAGACCACAATTACTGGTGAAAACTAGGCACAGGTCATTTAGGAATCGTCAGAAGACACACACACACAAAAAAAAAAATCAAACCCCAAATGCCAAATGATCATTTTAATTCAATTTACAGACAATGTTTCTAACAGATGTCTGTTTTTGTACTAGGTAAAAAAATAAATTAAAAGACACAGAAATATTTGAATGTTTGAGAAAGATGACATAAAGTCAGGGAACTTTTGAATTGCTCTGAATCCACTAGGACAGAAGAGGAACAAGCAAGGATCAAATGCATGAACGGTCATGTAAGACAATGTAATGAAAAAGTTGCAAAGAGAGGTAATTTTGCAAGACTTGATTTTATAATTTAGTCGGATCTCTAAGCCAGTCTGTGGGACTCCCTTTCTGTGTTTCCAGTTTGTTCCCCAGTAAGAGGATGCTTAACCATCCTCTCAAAAACTTCAGTGTGAAGGAATTACATGAACATACACAAAAAATATTCAAGGTATGCAAACTCAATTATTAACTGAAGTAAACTGTACAACTCGTGTGATGATTGTACAGCTGGGAAGATTGTACAGTTTGGGATTTTTGGGGCAATTTACAAACCTCAGGTTATTAGAACTACTGACCGTGGCATGAATTTACTGGTCTTCCTCCATGAAAATGCATTTACGGATCGAGGATGAGCCAAATAAACAAATGAAAAATCAACTTCTTTTGCTTGTTTTTCTGAACTTGTGCCGGGTGGTGCTACGGCTGACCGCCAGCTGTCTGTGTTGTACCATACTTTCACAAGACAATCATCCTGAGGAAAGAAAAAGAGACAGTAAATAAGACTACCTTGTGTAAGAATATGATGCGCTTCAAGTACTTCTGGGTATGTCTCCTCAGTTTTCATTTTTCTCTTAAGTAAAATACTCTTCTGATGACAGAAAGTCAGTTCAGTAAAGAGAACTTTAAAACCTGTTCATAAAGAAAACACAGTAGCAGAGCTTTCTTTTAATCTCTCTTGCCATTACTAGCTTGGATTAAATTTTGCTTCTTCTGATTAGCTGCCAATTTTTAACCACAAAAATGCAAGCTGCATTGGCTTGAGCTGGTATTCAAATGTTAATACAACTTACTGTACTTTGACAGAAATCCCCCAAAATCCCCACACAGAGACTCAAATGTTAGGAATACAAACAAAGGGTAAAGATGACATCTCAAAAATCAAGCTCAGTACTGCTCAGCCTGCTTTTCTTAGATATGCACATACATAAACTGAAAAAATCATGTCCCTAATGTCCTTGTTCTTATGCCTTTAAGGACCAGATAAATTAATCTGGATCTAGATTTGCAAGTTGTTAATCAACTATTAAATATGACTGGTACTGAAATATTGTATTAACCTGGGTATGCTTAACATGACCCTATTAGCAGGAGGGGGAGGTTGTTTTGCTGACCAGCATCTTCTCTCATAAAAAATTCAACAAAGAAAGCAGACACAGGAACAAAGATGCATTTTAAAGATTCTACAATCAGGTAATTAACTTAGTCATTTATGGTAAAAAAATCTGTTATTAATATTCCTACTTACTTAGTAATTTTTCCTACTTATTTAGTAATTGCGCTTTGCCTGAGTTTATAATGTAAGTTAAAACAATAGGAGATAAGACATTCCAGTCAAAATCTCTGCAAGGATATTATCACTATTCAAGCTATTTGCTGATTAATTTCTTTTTCCACAATTCAATCATATTATAAGATTAGAATCCATAAAAAATTGACTTTTAAAATAAATATTAAATCCCCCTTCTTACTAACAGCTGGTATAGTGATGCGTTTTCAATTTAGGATGAGAATAATGTTAATAACACACTAATATTTTAGTGTTTGCTAAGCAGCCAAGGACTTTTCAGCTTCTCATACTGGCCTGCCAACAAGAGGGCAGGAGGGACTCAAGAAGCTGAGAGGGAACTCATGTGGGACAGATGACCCCTACTGGAGAAAGGGATGTCCCATACCATATGACGTCATGCTCAGCGTATAAAGCTGGGTGAAGAAGGAAGGGGGGCACATTCAGAGTTATGGCATTTGTCTTCCCAAGTAACTGTTATGCATGATGGAGCCCTGCTGTCCTGGAGATGGCTGAACACCTGACTGCCCATGGAAAGTAGTGAATGAATTCCTTCTTTTGCTTTACCTATTAAACTGTCTTAATCTCAACTCACGAGTTTTCTCACTTTTACTCTTCCAACTCTCTCCACCATCCCAGCTGGGGTGAGTGAGTGAGCGTCTGTGTGGGGCTTAGTTGCTGGGGTTAAATATCATGAAATACATATAGTATATATTGCCAGCAATGATATAACACTTTTTTTTTTTGCTAAAACCTGATTTCAAACAATTTTATAACTAATAGTTATCTTAAACATGGCTGGAGTAACTCCCCTTTCAGCCAGTAAATGGCTAAAGACTTCACAGAACATACAGCAAGCAATTTGACACCCCAAAGAAGAAAAACAAGAATGGACCATGAGAACTTGTGACTTTGTATAGTTTATCATCAAGAAAGTCTGGTATTTCACTTCATGTATTGGAAACTAGTCAACTGGAATATAGTTTACCTAGATTATTTTACAGATTTGTTATATCTTTGTCTCTTCCTTAAAGATAGCAAATGCCTTAAAAGTTAGTCTCCTAAGCAAGTATAGTGATCTGAAATGGCAAGCTTTAGAGGAAGAACCAAATACCTCCAACTAAGCAAGATGTGTGTTACTCACCTGTTCTTGATGCACACTACTGAATCACAAAAATATGCATGAACACTGCATTTTAAAAGCAAGACTCATTTGCAGACTGAACCATCCTTGAATCTTTGTGCTTTGCGCATGTATTAAGGGACGTTATGATCCAAACAGCAAGAGTGAAGTTCCACATACTGCTACTACGAATCAAACACTGTTCTAACCAATCTTTATGTGTACATACTAATTTTTCACTCATGTTTCCGAATCAGACTAGGCCAAACCACACAACTGTCTTTCATTCTTAATCTGAAACTCATTCTGTTAGGTTAATACTGTTGTGGATTCTGTGACACTTAAACTGGGTTTTCACTAATCTCAGCAATTGTGTTGTCCCTATTAACCTTACATACTAACATTTTGTTTCCTTTTTAATGGTTCTGCAGTCTCTGATGGGTTCTTTAGTTGGCAGTACAAACTGGATGCCTACCTGCATCTGTTAATCTGTGTTAAAACTGCTTATACTGTTAAATTTTCTGTGTTTTTTTTTTTAAATAGTAATCTGTTTTGTCACCACAATCTACTTTGATAATCTCATAAATTCTCACAAGACAGGTCTGGACATTCTTATTGGAACTTTTTGACAAGTGTCAATGTGACTCTCTTCTCAAATGAAGACAATAGCATTATTCGCAGAAAACAACTACTCATTTCACATCCCTTAAGAAGTAATGCAAATTCTCATATGGATTTGTCACACTTTTTCACGGGATTCTCTACACTACATTGATTTTTTTCTGCTTTGACTTGTTAGGATATTATTCTCTTACAAAACCTGAACAACAAGATTTGTGGTACAAATAAAAGATTAGTTAGTGTTTCAGGAAGTGAAACGATATGACAGTGACATTTTGCTTTAATGTTTTTGCTTATGTTGCCAAGGGGTTTTATTGCTTTTTCTGATAAACCACTCAATGCTGAGCACATAGAACTAATCTGTAAGATTGGCCACAAACACTGACATTAACTATGTGCAAACGTACCTGTGGAGGAGAATGTTAATTCTATGTACACACAAATAGGCATACAGACACATTTACACAAAAAACATATCAAAGAGCTATTTTGGATCAATGGTGTTACAATAATAGTAAAGTATTGAATATATTTTCTCACTAGAAGGATATCCAACAATGAACTCATCCACAGATCTCCCCCATTCCCTGAAACTCTTCTTTATCTCATGTCTTATAATTTGGTACTGATTAAAAATGGGTATTTTAAAATAGTAAGCAGCAAATATTTGTTGCGTTGCTCCCCGATCTACCTTTCTCACAAATTCTTATTTACCAAAATGTAAAGATGCATAGAGGGATTACTGGAAATACTATGCAAAAAATATAAAAAATAAATTTTTCATTAAAACACCTTGATATTTTTTTAAAATGTGTGTTTGCTTTAATAGCTTGTCTGAATTAGTACAAAGCAAGTTAGAAGAAAATGCTTACCTTTCCAGCAGTAGCAAAAAACTCCCCATCTGGCGAGAATTTCATTAATGAAACTTGAGAAGCAGTTCTATGAAATAAAGACAATGAAAAGTAGAAAATAAGTTTCAAGAACATTTTCAGAACTCTGAACAGTTTTTTCCCCTTGAACTCATTAAAGTGTTTTAATTCTCATATGCAAGTATCCATTGGATTATGTGAAACAACTTAAGCTTTAACAAAGTCCAGAAGGACTAGGAGGTAAAATTGAGTGCAACACATGGTTGTCGTGTTGCACAAGAAAAACAGAAAATCACAAAGCTGCAGCTTAGGATGCTACAATATCCAATATTCAAAAAAACCATAAAAGAAAACAATGCTAAAAGATTAAACTCTATGCAGATATGCTCTACTTCCACTTTTTTCTGCTGTCCCATATTGTCTTCCATCTTATCTGAAAGACATCTCAGTTTTTCATACTTCCTACAGTTGTAAATCAAGAAAACAATGAGACATAAAAAGAATACTGTAGTTAAGAAATATCTGAAAGTAGTTTTTACATTAATGGTCACACTGCTAAAAGATGCCACACCAAAATAATCTAAATCTAAGTATGCGGTTTGGTTTTGCTGTGTTTTACTTTCGTTGGAAATACTAATAAATGAGCTTCTTTTACGGGTTTTTACGCACTGAACTATTGCTTAAGTGACAGGCTTACTAAAGGCAACAAGAACATACAAGAACTTATTTGTGCAGCACAAGTATAGTGCACATTTTAATCTTGAATTTATTAGACATTAATAACAAGTTGTAAGGCCTAACTTTAAAGAAGGATTAAGTTAGCCATCAGGTCAACAAAAGCATGATGCATTTAGTGTGCGCAATAACAACAGCAAGTCAATTACAAAAGCTATGCATTAAAGAAAGTAAATTTTCACATAGGTGGAAAGCGGCATTCTCCTAGAAGAGACAATATGAAGACACTTGGGAACACCTCCTTCAGACACTAAAAATCATTCTAGCAAAGGGCAGTACTGCAAAATCACTATGTTGCAAACTTCTCCTCAAGAAAAAAACTATTCTAAATCTAACTGAAGCACAAATGCCAGAAGACATGCTGGCATAGAAGCTCAACTAACAAAGCAAGTTCTGTTGACCCTTTCCATGACGTGCTAGTTCAAAGAACACAATGCTTTACAATCTCTCCTCCACAAATGAGTTTAAAAGAGAGAAACTGATGGAGAGCTATGAAGACTTGAGGCTATGAAGTAAGGTTTATGACACAAATGCAAAACATATTACTGGAGGGACAGAGGAAAAAGCATTCTATCTACAGGCTGACTCCTTTTATTAGTCTGAGAAATGAGTGTCTAAAATATTCATAAATTGAGTAAGTCTTCAACTTCTTTTATTTAGAAAGTCCATTGAATTCCAAGGAAAAATTTTCAGTTGTCATCTGGATGATCTTGGGATTTTAAACACAACCTTGATTAAAGTTAGAAAGTACACAGAAAAAGGACCAACTGAAGGATTAAAAAAGGGTTTTTTTCAGACACATCGAAGGAACTACCCAACTAACGCTAAGCGCTTCATAAAGAATAATTTCAAGCGAGTCTGTCCAGCCAGCTCCTTCAGGAGACCTCTTTAAGGAGACTGACATATGGTACACTGGTCCCATGTGAACAGTGCACCTGACATCATCTTATGGCAGGAAGGACCATGATTTAAATTGTCTTATAAACTGAAGTGCTAAACTAAAACACTTCTGAATGTATCAATACAGACAAAGATTAAAATGATTAATCAACATGAATACAAGAAGAGCATTTAGAGATGCAGAAAAACAGAACACATCCATCTTTGCATGACTGTTCCAAATACCCAGAATAAACACAGAAAAAGTAAAAGGTGTGTGAAAGTGCGGAGAAGCGTGAGGAGGAAAGAAAGGTGGACATAGAAGGAAGTTTATTTTAATCAATCCTGTAAGCACAATAGTTTTCAAACACGCAGCTTTCACCTTACTTCTTGTACAAGCAACAAAGTCTACTGGGATAATCTCAATAGTAGCCTTCCCTAGTGTTCAATATAATTGAAGAGTGGCCTAAGAACATAAACTACCCCAAAAACAATTACACTTGATCTTGTAAGAAGAAAGAAATGTCACATATTCAAGGGAAATATGATTCAAACTTATCACATATCAGTAACATCTATCAAGTAACAGTATAGAATAGGATTTCACTGAACTACACAATTTCATCTGAAAAGTATGAATCAGCAAGGAAAAAGGAATTACTTGTCTTTAAATGAGGTTCTTACTTGCATTGCCAGATACATTTCCATTCTCCAAGTCCAACATCTGTTCTTTCAGTATTGTCATTGTCAGAAGGGTTTTCCAAAGGAGCATTGGACCAAAGCTGAAGACAACTGGAACCAGTCAAAAGGCGAGTACCTAAAACAAATATTTATAACAATGTAACTACAAAACAACTAGCTAAATATAGACTTTTATAAAAAGAGAGAAAAACTCCACACTTTTGCAAAGCTGAAACTGCAGAACAAAACATGCCAGATGTTATCCAAACACCTTTTCTATAGCAAGTCACTATAACAGCAGTGTGCCTTCTACACATTCCCCTACATAGATACAGATGGGGTCAATAAGGGTCAAGAAGATATTCTCATATAAGACATTTTGATTTGAGTATCTACAGTTCAAATAGTGAAAATTAATCAAATTTTCAAAGTAGTTGTTCTCTAAAAGAAACACCTAGAGCTACTGACAATGTCCCTCTTTCACAACAAATACTAACCATTTAAGCCACGGTTTTACACATTAGATACTGGTGAGATTAGGATAATCAAATAAGACCATACAGATGCACTAAATATTTTGTCTGTCCTGTAAAAAGTGACAAAAGGTAGATTTCACTCCACTTTGGTGTTCTCTATCATGCTAGGACAAAACAAAAATCTTTTCCCTGTCCCCTCAAACCAGTGAAATCTAAATAAAAAAATTAGTTGCAGTATCAAATAGTTAGATGTTTCTTTTATTCTGTTCTTACCTGTGGGATCCCACGTTAGATTATGTGCTATGGCTTCCAGTAAGATTTGAGCATTCTTCTGCCACTGATAATGTAATGTCTGAAATTTTAAGTATTCACAAATATTAGCATTAAAATGCTTCTTTCCCCTTCTATAATAGAAATAGTACAACTTCACTGCACTCTCCAACTTTTATGAAGGATGTGTTTAAAAATATATTACTGCTTATCCAATAAAAATGGATTAATTCTGATTTTTAAAAGAGCTTTCCATTAATCTCACTGTACAAATAGAAGTTTCTAACTTCTTATTTTAAAAATATAGCTTGAAAAAAATTCAGTACATAAAATCATCATCAGAATCTGTTTTTTTTTTTTAAAAGGGAAGTCCAATTTGGGGGGTAAAAATATTTCCCCAATATTTGGGGGGAAAAGAAAAGATATCTCAAAAATGAAATACGCTAAATGCACCTGGTGTTTGATATCAGTAATATTGTTGAATTAAAGGATTTCAATAAGGCCAAGATAACACACACAATACTTCCCCCCCCCCCCTTTTTTTTTTAAAAATTAGTTACTACAGGACAGTCAACTATCTTCAGATTTTGCGTCATTACTTCATTCACTGGAACAAGCTGGGGATTAAATTCACAAAATATATATCTGGTCTGTTTTCACAACAGGATGCAAAGTGCTGATGCTTTGAATTATGAAAGAAACTGAAATTATTACTGGAAACAATAATGAAAGACAACAGGGTTTTTTTTCCTAATTCACAAGCACATTTTTAAAGTAATCAACCTCCACTCAATAGATGTGAAAGTTAAAATATAACAACTAAATCTTTCAGAGGTTTGGTAGACAACAGTCAGAAGTACCTGCAGATAAGGATCTAAATGAAATATTTCTGAAGCTGGTTTTTGTTTGGGTTTTGCTTTTTTTTAGATCCTAAACATTCTAGTAAATGGAAGACAAACTTAACCTAAATATGCTGGAAATTATTGCATGCAGGTTAACTGCAAGAATGAAATAACAGAATATTTCTTCAATTATAAATATTTGAAAGCAAACTATAGGCGGAGAGTGCTTCTTCTATTGCTTACAGTTCCTACACTAACTTCAAAGTTTCAAGGTAAGTGTAATGTTTACCGATACAGAAAAACACTCAGGATGGATTCAACAGCTCCAATGATCAAAAAAGACCACAGTATATATATATAAGTTAATACGAGCATAGGAAGTCACATTTTACTATTATTTTATTGCACTGCTTTCCAGTAGTATAAATTGTTATATATATATATTCAATACTAGCTATTTAATTAATATATAAAATAACACTGATTTACAAGTATATCAAGAACCATATGACTGAGCTGGTTAGTATAAAGAAGGGAATCCACTATATGGCCATATAAAACAAACCATTAATACAAATGCAGAGGCCAAACCCCTGAAGAGGGAGACAGAAGCTCCTTGAGCAATTGCTATCAAAGCCCTCATATCGTCAAAGTGACTTTAATTAGAGTCTAATGCTTCTAATGATAAAAGTAATCCTCTCCATGTAAGAAGCATGGTTAAATAACTTGCTCTAAATTATACTATTAGCCAGAAATTAAGATTCTGGCTCCTAATTCACTAAACTGCTGTCACCGAAATGAAGCCATGCTATCAAGAGAATAAATATTTTTCTTATTCACCATTATAACACTGAAGTATAAGCATTCAGTCAGATATTCTAAAAAGGCCATAGACTTTTTGAAACTATTACAGATTTGACCAAGAGCATACAGTTTCATAAACCAAAGTTAAAATAAGAACTATAAAACACATCAGGACATAAAGGCTACACAAGGTGGTTCAAAAAGGAATTCCTATTCAATGGCTATCTCTTTGGAGAACACAGGCATGCACGTCTTTTTGGGTTCTGGCATATTTCAGTTATGAATTTTAAAGTTAGATAAATCAGTAATATGAAGCACTATAGTAAAACCAATTTTTATTAAAACTATTTCAAATAACATGTCTCTGCCCTCCTCCTACCATTTTCACTTCCCAAGGACCATCTTATCTTTCAATTTTATTCCAGCATTAAAAGAAGACATCAAAGAAATCTTCAACTTTAAAGCAAAACAGAAAAATGAGTCAGGCTTTATAACTGAGTAAATGAATTAAGGACTGATGAATTACTTACATTATGATGACTGCTGTTCTGCTTCAAAAGGCTAACGGGCTCAAAGATACAAATCACACTTCCGTAAGAAGCTGCAATCTAAAGCAATTTATATTTATATGTATGTAAACAAATAAAGAAACAAGTTATAGAACAAAAAAGAATAAAATGCAAGTTTTTTATTTTACTTTTAACCCTTCTTGTAGATAAATTTGAAGCTAACATCCTTTCAATTTCCCTTTCAATTACAGAAAAATAGTATCTAGCAAAAATCATGAAGCACGTGTTGATGATAATAAAAATTATTTACACATTAGTCCTGCTAAAATACTGAGAGTAAAGTTGGACATGAGCTTTTTAATTTTAATCAGATCTCTAATCAATATTCTTTTGACATTAAATTAGGTAAACACTCAAAGGAGTCTTCTGAGTTCAAATTCTCAGAAATGGAACCAATATTGGTTCAGGATACTTTTGTGGACTTCTCTGGCATAAGAACACACTACGCTATAAAAAGTAAATTCAGAAGACACAAGCTAAGTAAGCTAAACACCCAATGCAGAGAACTGCAGAACAGAAGAACTACTAAATGCTAATGTAAAATACTTCAAAAAAAAGTTGCAGTACGGTCAGCTTTAACTGGTATTTCAAAGACTTATTCCATCAGTGGTACCAGCTACCCCAATCTTGCATTGAGACAAAATTAAGAGTACTTTATCTCAAGATATGTCTATGAAAGACTTAAAGAAAGGCTTAAAAGACTTGTTAAGAAGAGCCAAAACAAACCAAATGGATGTTAAAGACCTTAGGCAGACAGCCCAACGGAGCCGTTAAAGGCATTGCCTAAAACTACCCTGAAATACAGATTTACAAAATGAAGGAGTTTGCATAGGTCATGCATAATGGACATCCCTCATTCTGAGGTGATGCTTGGTGTCATAAGGAGGATATCTACAGTTCTGTTATGCTGTAATAGTCAATTTCCTATTTCTGTGAAATTCTGGCTCAGAAAGCATCCACAGTTTTCTTTTAAGAACACTGAAGTCAGAGTCACTTTATACAATACATTTTGTTTTCGGTATCAGTCATAACAACTTTAAGAAAAAAAGCACTGAACTGTCATACCTAAGTTGTTAGTATTATTTACAGATCCATTAATTACAGATGCACACTATCTGTACAAATGTACAGATACATACAGATCCTAAAATCCATAGATCCGTACCTTCAAGAGAAACCCTCTGCATTTAAAAAAACAGATAGTTAAATAAATTTCTGTAATGTGAACAACCCAAACATCAGCCTGACCCAAAAATGCCAAGAATAATTTTGCCACAGTTGCAAAATGCCTGAAGAAGCTTTTTCCCTTACATGTCAGACTAATATTTGCCCTCTAATTCTCTTTAACTACCTGACTCTTTTCTTCTCATAATTCCATTCCACAGCCAAATAGCAAGAAGTTTATATAAACTCATATTGATTAGATTTTTCCTTTTTTCCAAGTCTGGACAGTACTTTTGTTTTTATTGTTTAGTGGGTTTTTAACACAAACTGAGATTAGCATGACAAAATGTTAAACAGTTAAACAATTAGTGTCCGGTGCAACTGCTACCTCCTGAAAATTCCCACAGGCTTCCACAATGACACAGCCACTCTGGCTAGTCCTCACTGAGCAGCATGGCGCCAAAAAGAATAACGCAAATTTGTGCTGAAGACTACCACAATAATCACCCAGACGTCAACCAAATACCTAGTGCAGTCTTGAGTCCTGTTATTAGAAGTAAGATGTGCAGAGAAACCTTACTGAGTTGTAAGAGAGAGATTACAGTCATCCCTAATGATAGACAGTGAGCGCACCCTCAGCAAGTCTGCAGATGACACAGAGATGAGTGGTGCAGCTGATTCACTAGAGGGAAGGGATGCCAGCTAGAGGGACCTTGGTAGGCTTGAGGAATAGGCCCATGTGAACCCCATGAAGTTCAACAAGGACAAGTGCAAGATCCTGCGCCTTGCACAATCCCCAGTATCAATATAGACTAGGGGAATGAACGGACCGAGAGCAGTCCTGAGGAAAAGGGGAGATACTGGTGGATGAAAAACTGAACATGAGCTGGCAATGTGCACTTGCAGCCCAGAAAGCCAATCATATCCTGCGCTGCATCAAATAGCATGGTGGACACCAGGGTGAGTGAGGTGATTCTGCCCCTCTGCTCCACTCTGGTGAGACCCCACCTGGAGTACTGCATCCAGCTCTGGAGTCCTCAATACAAAAAAGACATGCTTCTGTTGGAGCGGGTCCAGAGGAGGGCCACAACAATGATGAGAGGGCTGGAGCACCTCTGCTATGAGGACAGGCTGAGAGAGTTGCGGTTGTTCAGCCTGAAGAACAGAAGGCTCCGGGGGCACCGTATCGCAGCCTTTCAATACTTAAAGGGGACTTACATGAAAGATTGAGAAAGACTTTTTTACCAGGGCTTGTAGCAATAGGACAAGGGGTAATGGTTTTAAACAAAAAGAAAGTAGATTTAGATTGGACACAAGGAAGAATTTTTTTTATGATCAGGATGGTGAGACACTGGAAGAGGCTACCCAGAGAGGTTGTAGATGCACCATCCCTGGAACCATTCAAGGTCAGGATAGGGTTTTGAGCAACATGATCTAGTGATAGATGTCCCTGCCCACAACAGGGGGGGGTGGGGATTTGTCTAGATCATCTTTAAAGGCCCTTTCCAACCCAAACTATTCTATGACTCCATAATTCTTGCACTGCCATATAAGAATAAAGTATCAGTCCTTGGGGCAGCAACTTTGACCACTCTCACCACTTTGTCCAAATTAAGAATACAACTGGCAGCATCAGGTAATAATTTTATGGAGTTTCAGTATAATCCAAACAGTTTCTTGATACACTTATAGTTTTCTCCACCAGGCCTCCATATTGCATAGAAATCCCCAACATTTTTCTCATTCATCAAAAGGCCTGTAACTCTTACTAAGTTATATTATCACCTACTACCAAACAGCAGACTTACTGGTTTTACTTGCCAATTTTCTACAGGCAACCTGTTAGCATGTAAACTAAATTAAATTTTTAATTAGTACCTACATTTTTCTTTGACATCAGCAAAATAGTTTGTTTCATAAAGAAAACTCTTCATATACATTGTAACACTGCAGTCACCAGCCATGATGCAAACAACTTTGATTAAACATTACAAATGATCTGAAGCTAGGACCATCTTTTTGTACTCTATTATCTATTTGTACAAGCCAAACCACAAAAACAAATTTTTGTCAGGTCATCATTAAAAGTTTAGACCTTAATTCTTATGTTCGCTAGAGGAATTGGAAAAAGGCTTGTAGCTTATATTGTGTGGGAGAAGATCAAGTACTGTACCCACTTACAAATAAATTGCTGATTACCAAGTTGCCTACAACCAGAGGCAGAAGACTGGATTCAGTTGCCTAAGATTAAATTATCCTGTTTCAGAAACTAGTCCTTGCAAATCCATGCGAGACTTTTTAAAAAGGCTTTTTTTTATATATATGTATACAAACACATACAAACATATGTAAATATAAACATATACACACATGCTTTCTTGGGATGATTAAAAATTTTCATCCATTTTCTTCCTCTCATCTCATTCTTGGAGACAGAGAATTAAGCTTATCTCCAAAACTAGACTAGGAAGAGAAAAGATGGTGCCATGTTCCCCCCACCCTTGAAAGCCAAGGGAGAGGTGGGTCATACATGAACTTCTAAGCTACTGCTACTTCAAAGTAGCTTCACAAGGCACTAGCTTCCCAATAAACTAGAATTAGATTCAGGGGGCAAGGATGGAGAAAAAATTCAACTCATTACTTTTGTAACAAGAAAATAACGCTCTTATAAACCAATCCTGTCATCCAAAGGGAGAAAGATGGAGATCCTTCAAAGACAGTAAAGGCGAGCTATTATTAAGAAAATGCTGGATAGCAGTTCTCCATAAAGTAAAAAATTAAAAAGGTACATAGTTCATAAACTACATATTATAACTAGATGCTTTCTAGAAAGGTTCAAAATTGCAGCCTAAATAAGCTAAATTATTTGCACTCTGGTTCTTTGTACAGATTTTAAACAATAAAGAATAATACAGACGTAAACTGAAGAGAGATCTGTGTGTCAATACTGATGTAGAAGCTGTAAGAAGAGATTCCGTCCTTGCAACAGTGAACTGGAAATGCATTGATCAGTCCGGTCCATAAATAGATTCCTAGCCATTCACTGCTGAAATACTTTCAGCACCCTGCAAATACCTCTATAGCCTAACTCCTAACAGCAAACAACACCAACTGTCAGAATCAAAATGATCACACAGGTCTACTTAAGAAACGAAAAAATTTTAAAGCTTGATCTAAGTTTGATCATTTGATATATTCATCTGTGTTAATTTACACTTCAAGAACAGTTTGTCATTTAAATGCATGCAGAACTGCTGTTGTGCAGTCAAGATGACCTTGCAAATTTGCAGAAAAATTTTACAAGATTAACTGTGATATGTGATCCGCATGTGTAATTCACCATCTGTTAACACACAGCCAGTGAACTCAAAAAAACTTTCTAGTTAACAGCAGCCAATGGAGACCCACATGCAATCTTTATGGCTACAAGGTACCAGAGAGAGGAGAACGTTTCCTCATTTTCATTTATGTTCATTTATGTTAGTGAATGGTATTCACTACCATTGCAGGTGTTCATCACTCAAACATTAAAAAGCATGAACAGAGAGCGCCTGGGGATCACTATCGTAGACTTCACATGTAAACACGAACTGGTTTCCATGCAGAAGTCTCATCTCAAGATGGACACCAGAATGTAACTAAAGCACTCAGCAGCTCATAAGGCTTGTACTGATGAGCAGAAGGCTCACATTACCTCCTTACTAGGACAGACCTAAAGAAAGCAACAAAAAAACCCTTAGGTGAGCCAATCTGTACCCAGACACGGTTCCTACTGTGTCTGTGAATAGCTTAAGCACGCTGTGGTATCCCAATGAATAAAGTTACCTGGTTGTTTTTGTTTGTTTGTTTTTGGGTTTTTTTGTTGGTTTTTTTTTTTTTTACTGTGACAGAACAAATAAGGAAGACCTCTGTAAAAAGGACTTGAAACATCGTAGTGTCTAAAATACAAGATTTCTGATCCAGTTTACCTACATAAAGAGAATGAAAAGCTGAGAATTCAAGAAAGCAAAACCATGTCCCAAAGCAGCTTTAAGCCTTTATGAATTGCTTGAAAGCGATGTCATTTTTCCAGATGACCTGAAAGTGATTTTTGTGGAAGCACTCAGTTGGTGCCACACACTAACATCTCAAAGCATGTTGATGACACACCCAGTAGTGTGAAGCCACAGTGAATAAATTACCTTTGCTTCCACCTTACTCATTTTAGTCAAATTCTTGCTATCTCCTCTACGCAGCCCTGTGTGTATCTGTATCTTCCTGTGCAGCCCTACATATCTTCTACAAACTCATATCTATGGTTACTATTTCACATTCACTGTGCTGCTTTCCACAAATAAAGACATGAAGCAATTGGCCATTTTACTACTCGCTTTTGTGTATTTGCTTTAACTTGCAAGTATCCATGCTCTCAAGGAGGTGCTTAACGTGACATTGACAGAACATTACTAGAAATGCTGTTTTACGTACCTTCCCCTGTTGCATTGAACAGTCCACACATCCCACCTGAATGTTTCCATGTTTTGCTCCAGGAATTATCTGTAATCTTTCAAAGTCAGTCCCCAATACCACAATATCACATCCTGATGCATAGGCCTAAAAAACAGAAAATAAATAATAATTAAGTAAAGCTTTAGCTATTTTTGGCATATCAGTGAAGTAAGAAACAGCATAGCCCGTGTACCCTATCCAAGTAGAACATTATGGAGAGAAGTATAGACGTATTTGCAGAGATCAAACAGATGTCTACCTTTTAAATCAAGCAACAGAAGTGGCAAATTACCATCCCTCCATGCTTAGAAATGCATCACAACACTTGCATAACAAACAGTGGTTCAAGATAGAAGAGGCAAAAAAGACGGGAGTTATGAAATCATCTAAGAGAAAGGAAAAAGCATGAAGAACAAAGTTCATGCAAAGTAGGAAAAAGTTACATATTTTCTAGACTGAGGACAGAGGCATTTAAAAATAAATTTTTGAAAAGGGGGAACAGAACTGAGGAGCTAAAATGATACAAAGCATTTACTAAGGAATTTAGTAAAGGAAAAATGCAAGGGGGTAACAGAATGAAGCTTAGTTACCGAAAAGCAAAGCTGTGCTTTCAGACTTGTTGAGTCTCCCGTTATTTGCATTCCATTGATTAATTTGATTTTTTCTTAAACTTATATTGTCACTAAGTAATTTGATATATCTAGCACATTCACAAAGCCAACTGATTGAGTACTGCAATGTCAAAATTTCTTCCTATTTTTATGCAAGTTTTATTAGAAACTGAGCACAGAATAAAATGGAGAGAAAGACTGAACACTGAGGAAACTTGTGGAAACAATAGTGAGCAGAATCATCCAATAAGCGTAAGAATATAGCATTCAAGGATGAAAGTCCTAGAACAAGGAATGCACATCTATTAAAATGTTAAAGCCAGGAAGCAGCAACAAAATTATGAGCACAAAAAATAGTGTCCTGTTAGAGTGCAAGAGAACAGTAACAGGGCTAAAAAGCCATTTTAGTTGGCCAAAAGATTCAAGAACAGAACAGTCTCACAAAAGCCGCAAACAGAAGATTTCCGTATACTGATATAAATGATCATGCCTTACAACCAACCCTACCAATTTCTCATATATTAAGTAAAACCACTTTTGACTTGAAAGAAAAAAAGCAGTAATATTGAATGTTAGATTTACAAATTTGAAATCTGAGGATCATGTTTCCAGGCATTCCACATGAAAGAGTACTTTTAGCCAAGCCTGACCTAGACTAACATACCATTACATACATTGAAATAAATTTTAAAAATATGGATATTTTGGTCAAAAGACAATTTTCCCTACAAAGGGTTTGGTGATATTTCACAAAATAAACCTACCCAGAAGACTGATCAACATTCTCAGCCAATATTCAGCTATTCCTTTCCAACCAGCAGATGAGAAGCCATCCTTAAAATAACCTGATAATTGAAAATTCTGTCCAGAATGCTTCTGCAGACTAAATATAACCATATATTTGTTTATGATCACTTATTATTGGCCAGCTTTTTCAGCCCTTTCCTGGCCTGTCCCCTCTTCAGCTTCAAGAAGAGGTTTAAGCAGTGTAATTCCTCCTGTCAAAAGAGCAGCATTTATTACAAATTGACATATTAAACCACAGGCTCCAAAGCCTCATTTAAAACTCATTCCAAAAGAGGAGATTGAGTCCTACTCTTTGTTCAAATGTTAAAGTGATTATTTTGATACCGCAATTACATGAACTTTGGACCTGTTCCTCACACAACATTTTTTTCTTTAGTTAAAAACCATCTCACCTGGTGACTCACCCTAGTCCACCAGGCAAAGGTTATTCAGAAGTACCATATATACAATTTTTCCCAAAGCCATTCTGTTGAATATAGTGTTCCACATGGAAGCAATTTTAAGGAAGGGAAAAAAAAAAAAAAAAGAAAAAGTGCTTCACTTTAAAGACAGAACATGGCTTTATTAAAATCGTCTTTAAAAGATTGAAGTGCCAAAAACTGTATGAAGACCACCTGCTCTTCTGTATGCCCCTCTAGGCCTCATCAGCACCTCACAGACTTACTAGAATAGATTTCTCCCATCTGGTTCTCTCCATTTCTAGCTTCACAGGCAAGCCTGAGATCACGTAGTGTCACAAAACCACAGTATTTCCACCACGGTGAGCAAGCACCAGCATATGCAGTAACACATACCATTAGCAGTCATCCTAAAGTTCATAAACTAACCATTTAAATGGGATCAAGAACTTGACCAGTTTTAACATACCGAAAAAAAAAAATAAAAATCACAGAATGGTTAGAGTTGGAAGGGACCTTGAAGATCATCTAGTTTCAACCCCCCCTGCCATGGGCAGGGACACCTCCCACTAGACCAGGCTGCTCAAATTCCCATCCAAACCTCCAGGGATGGGGCACCTACAACCTCTCTGGACAACCTGTTCCAGTGTCTCACCACCCTCATAGTGAAAAATTTACTCCTGATATCTAATCTGAACCTACTGTCTTCTAGTTTGAGGAAATTACCCCTCATCCTATCACCACATGCCCTTGTAAAAAGTCCCTCCCCATCTTTCCTGTAGGCCCCCTTTAGGTACTGGTAGGCCGCTATAAGTCTCCCCGGAGTTCTCTTCTCCCAGTTGAACAACCCCAACTCTCTCAGCCTGTCCTCATAGCAGAGGCGCTCCAGCCCTCTGATCATTGTTGCGGCCCTCCTCTGGACCTGCTCCAACAGGTCGACGTCCTTCTTGAATCTTGAATCCTGAGTACACTTGGCATTTTGCACTGGAAGAACTCTAAAGTAACTATCAAATACTACACACTGGAACCTTTAGGAACTGCTACATTCATCAATGTATCAGGACGAAGGACTTAAAATAGTATCAGAACTCAGGCTATCTCCTGCTGCTGCAGGCTGTGCTGGACAGCAGTAGCTCAAAGAGGTATGCAAACATCCTAGACTTGCTGTTTCATGAAAATGTTCCCTTTATGAATATAAATTCTCGTCCGAGAGTTATAGCTCCTCCTCCCTTTTGCTATATTTAAACATGGCTATTATTTTATGTTTAATACTCATTTCCTGCCCAACTTCATATGCTGTGTGTTTAAAAAAAAAAGAAAGGTTGTCAAATTGGGGATGAACTTTCTGAAGGGGAATTGGGGAATATCTTCTTATCCTAGCAGTTCTCAGTTCTAACAATTAACTAGAAGTGCACTTGTAAGAAACCAGACCAGGGTGGGGGTGAGAGAAGTGTTCTTTTAAAATCCGATCCTTGGAAGAAAAATATAGTCATCCCATCCTTACATTGTGGTAATTCTCCACATTACCTGAAAAAAAATTGCATTTGGGGAAAAAAGAATCACTTCTGACATCAGCCTATTCAGATGGATTAGATCATACTTGTTCACATTGACTTCCCAATCCCCAATAAGCTGTAGAACCACTGACTAGCTCATAAGCCTGTAGAGCTGATCTGTCCTCAAAGAGGTAGGAAGGGGGGAAAAAAAAGCATTTTCAAAGAGTTTCCAAATATAACTACAGCCAAGCAGAAGGATGACGACTTGGAAGTTATTTTTGACGTTTAGTCAATGTTCGCCTGCAGGAGAACCACAATTTCAAAGACAAAAGGCATGGGATGCAGAGGGGAAGGAAGCTATATGTTTCAGAGAAAAAAAGACTGTCTGAATAGAAGGTACCTAAGGTGTCTGGCAATGAAACTGCAGCAGGCTCCCTTTCCTACTGTTGCCTACCATCCCAATTCCATTATGCTTCACACTGACCAGACACTTTGGAAGGGAAGCTTTAGGGTTCCCCACCTCCTAAGGTGTCCTTCCTTTGGTTTTTTGCCGTCCCCACTGCAACTCATCCATTAGACTGTCTCTGTGCAGAGAAGTCACATCCTCATACAAACTCCCTGGAACCCAGACTCCTGTTCTGAATGAAGTTTCTAAGCAGTAGTATCCCATGAAGACATTCTTCTAAAACAAGAGTACAAAACTAACTCCTGGACTAATTTTACAGTTACATTTTTTCATCTCAGAAAATTGCATGAGGTATTTCAGCATAGTATAACAGAAGTCAGTACTCAGGATTAAGGGATACTTTCTGTACCATAACAATCTCTCAGATATAACAGAAATGAATTCTGCCCACCACTCAACTTTATCTGCCTTCTACTGCAAGACTTGTCCACAATAGTTCACATGTCACTCATTTTCATTTTGACAGAAGCTACTGAGATTGCATTTTTATGAGCTATTGAAACTAAGAAAAAAGGTAATTCAAGTGTTCTATTAAGTGTAGGGCAAGAAGCAATTTCAGAGCATAAGCATTTCTCATATCTATACTCTTGTCTATATCACCTGGTCTTTGAGGGGGGAGGGGGCACAAAATGCTGCCATACAGTTCAACTAGGAAAGAATTCCTAAATAATCATTTTTAAAAAATAATAAAACCCTTAGATGCCATTTTAAAGCAAGCAGAGCCTCTAAATCTGATTTTGGCAAGCCATAAAAGCCTTTCACCTTATGAATGTCCTAGAATATTTACAAGAAAGTTGTCTTTGCACAATGGGACAAGTAGATAGTGTTGACATTATCATGTTCTTGGAATGTTTATTAAACAATGCTTTGTTCTTCTCTTACACGAATAAACAAGGTAGAACTAGTTCAAGCTGCATGAACATAGATTTCACTAGCTGTTGACACAACAAAACAAACCTGAAATTAGGAAGTGAAAGATGATTCAGGCCTGTGAAAATAAATGTGATTTTGCATGTGGTACAGGGGTTTCACACAATTTCTACCCATTCTTTTAAACAGATTTCAGCTTTTACTTCTAAAATCATATTTCTTTGGAAAATATTAACAGATATGTTGACAATAACAGTGCTTTAAAAGCATGTCAGTTTTAATAGAAAGTAGTTCATATAATTGTCTATACTATTTCATTTCTTTCTAAACTGAAAGCCTGACATATACAACTCAGAGAATGGTATGGGCAAATTAGACTCCACTCTCAACAGAAGAAAAGCAAATGAACAGGGGTCTTGACCTCTTACTTAGCACAGCACCTCTAAAGTAGTTATTTCCCTTTATACTCAACCCCCTTTATATATTTCTTCTATGTACTGCCATACAAAGTTTTTGCTATAGTTTCTGCTACAGCTACATAAGGAGTGACACGTTATCTTGCACAAACTTTATTTAACCTACATCTCTTAAATGAAGGGCACAAGTACACACAACATAAACTGCCAGCTATTATCCACAGGTGAACGTGGTAGTATGCGTGTGCACACATTTGCATTTATAAAGTAATATATATATATAACACATGCAATATATGGGATGAACATACACACTAGAAAGATAATGCAAAACTCCGTGCTGGCCCGAGGTCATACAGAACCACCCAGCCGAAGCAGGCCAAGGGACTACACTTAACAGTTCACTGTAACTTTTCTGGAAACGTTCTCTTCCCACTATAGCTATACTGGAAGCTTACGGGTTCAACAACCCACACTATCTTTTGCTTCTTTTGTTTTGCAACTGATTCAGTTACTGTATCCGAGGTAATCCTCAAGCCAGGTCGAGGCCATTTTTACCACTGATGGGTCTCAAGGGTTCTTATGTCCCTTGCAAATGAAATGAAGCAAGCCCCGAAGGTCAGGATGCCAAGGCTCACAACCAAATTGACCAAATAAAAGATTTTATCGGAATTCTATAATAGCTGAATAACATTTTTACCACTTGTTTGAAAGTGTAAGTTTACAACAGGTATTTTTATGACCTCTACAACCATTATACCTTAGGGAAGATTCATTTCCCCGTTTAAGAAAAAAAAAAGGCGCTATTTCAAGGAAAAGCACTGTTGACTATGTATCAAAACTTATTAACAAAAAAATAGAAAAACCTGTGTTTTTTAAATACAGCTGTTTCTTCTGCTGGATTGAGCACATAAACATAATACATTCTCAGTCTGCAAGGGCTAAATACTGCTTAAATGCAACACAAATAGGCACAGGCAGAAGAGGAATATTTCCTTATGTCTTACTCCTTTTATTCCCCCCACCCCATTCAGTTCCTCTTCTAAGAAAAATACACCACAAAAGTCATTCTTATGAAAAGTAAAGATAAAAAGTAAAGGCAAATAAATTTATTAAGTGGGTGATACTGCAGTAACTTCTGTATTTCTCTCCTTTGCACAGAATGGTCAAAATAAAAAAGAACAGTCACCATGAATCACGTGGTACCTTTCTGAATTACTCTATTAAAAAAAAGATATCTGATCCACGCAAACTTACATTTGCACTATTATTTTAGCATGGTCTCTCCCCACCCCCCTTATCAAAACTTACTCTGGTCTAAGTATTACATCTAAATATTTTATTTAAAAAAAAATATTTCTTTCATTACAAAGATTAATTAAATTTAATAAATATTCTTTCATCATCCTTGGAAAAAATTCCAACCTTCTAATCTATCAAAAGTACTTGAACTAATGTACTTCTTTAAGTGGCAAATTGATTGGCCATGCACTTAGAACCAAATCTCAGTGAAACTGCACTTTCCATTGAAATATAAAGAGGTCTTATCCTTTTTTTTTTTTAGATTAATTCAGTTCAAAAAACAATTCATTTCTTAGTTCAGAATAGGCTAACTGGAACACAGAGGAAAAAAAAAAGAAGTATCAAAAAGGTTTCCTTTCCTTTTTCTAAATCATAATCAAGAAGCAGGAGTAAACAGTGTAACTTCTTGGGTGACTCTTGCGAACAGTCAGTTAATTTTCTTGACTATAGATATGCATGGAATTCTAAATATAAAGAAAATGTTAAGTATTTTCTAGACAGAGAAGTAACAATTTTATTGAGCCACAGAATCTATTTTTATTTATAAAAAAATTACAAAGCTGGAAATCTTTATATCAAAGAATTTTACAAAGATGGAAACCTTTACATCACAACCCAGTATCTTCAGAAAATTCAGTGTGGTCTTGACCAAACTGATCCAAAAAAACCACATTTTCCAAGTGCTTTTCAACTTAACATTTGAAGTTCACAGTTTTGTCAATCATGCAAAGTAAGTCCCAAGTCCAGGGTGAATTTAGTTACACACAGAGAGGAAATCTGTCCAGAAAAGATTCTGGTTGCATTGAAAGAAACCATGCAATTTATCTTTCTCTCCCAAATTTTCACCCTTACAAACAAGCGCTCTTTTGTGACTTCCATTACCAGTCTTGGCACTTGTGCTTGTAAAGTTGTTATTGCTCACAGTGATTATTGTTTTTTCCTCCTCTTCTGATACTTGGAAAAAAACAAAAGGAAAAAAAATATTACAGAAGTAGAACTGAACAAGTAAAAATGCAAAAAACCAACCAATCACAAAAGTTGTATCAATGCTCATTACCGAATAACTTAAAATACAATTTTCGTAATAACTAGTAGAACAGTATCCAATGTGATATGTCCATGAACTCATTAAACAAATGCTTTTTTACTAAATATTTCAGAGGTGAAAACAACAAAAGAAAGCAAAGGATGTACTCCACTGTGGGCAAGTACATGAAAAATAATTAGATTTCAAGAGAAGCACACTGACAGTAAGCAATTAAATTCTGACTTCTGAGGGCCGAATTCTCATTCATTTTGTGTACCATATGTTATTACTGCCTGCTTTCAGTGGATAAATAACAGGCATGCTTCTTATGGTATCTTGATGCTTATGAGTCTTTTTCTATATATAAATAAGAGACGTGCCAAAAACTCTATCAATGTTCTCTCCAAGGAAGCTCATGCTCCAGTTCACACTTCACATCCTAGAAAAAGAAGGCCTGAACAACAAACCTGCATGCGACTAGGACAAGTACGTCAAATACCATCTTAAAACAGAACTGCACGTGTTCAAAAAGGTGCATGCAATTCAGTGGGTACAGGCACTTTTCAACTAGTTTCACTTCCAATTTTTCAGAGTTTAGGAGAAGAATCTGTTATTTTTACCTTAGAACTGTAATATTTTGAAACTTTTCACCTTAAGTATTCAGTACAGCATATCAGACAATACTCTGAACAACGCCATATCCAAAAAAATCAAGGTATTAAAGACAAAGTTCTTTTGCCAGACAAAGGTAACTCACCCCACCTGCACAGTACATAACCCTGAAATATCAGCTTCTATATAGAAGTTCTCAGCCATGAAAACTGGAAACAGAAGGTTGCTGAGATACGTTTTATTCCCATTTCTAAGATATCATTCAAGAGCATTTATACTTATTAATGCTTATATAATGACTTCAGATATGGGAAAATTGTCCATTTTTCTTGTTGGATTTTCTGAAGGTTAAGTCCACCATTGCTTTCCAAAAAGGCAGAAATCAGTTTCAGTACCTTTCACTTAATCCTTCTGAGCAACCTCATGAACTCAAAAAAGCATTATAAAATGAGTAACAGCAACACCAACAAAGAAAAAACCCACAACAAAACTAAACCAAACCAAAACTAACACCAAACCTGAAGCAGTCGAGGATATTTCTGCTCCCCGTTTTAAAACTGAGGAAAAGAAATCCATTAATAACCTTCTTGGTAAAAGCAAGATGAATTCGTCCATAGGAAACATTGTTACTATATTTATGCCAAAACAGCTCTTGCAAAAAAGAGATCATAGAAACAGTTACTGAAAAGTGCACTTCCCAATCATTCCTTTCTCCCGAAAGAGAGATTCTTACTCTTCTCATCCATTGGGGAGCTCTAACACTTTTGATAAGTTAGGCTGTAACAAGCAGAGAACACCTTGGTGACACTGATAACTCGATTTCCCTCAAAAAATAATGATATTAAAATGTGAAACTTACGAGAACACACTTCAAAAGCTTACTAGCATTTTCCTGTAAAGCAAACCTCCTTGTCTCTTACCAAATGGTTTCCCATCACTGGTGGGTCTTTAATATTTCTGGGTATGTAAAATCAGAAAGTTAGGCACAGTTGGAATTTGAAGTCCCAATCACTGTTGTTTAAGAAACCTTCCAACATGAACTTCTTCAGAGGAATTTTTTGTTGGAAGCGAGGACATCACAGGACAAGACTGCAGATAAAGGGACTTTGCAAAGCCAGCCTAGCTCTGGGGAAGCAGCTCTGGGGTGGTGCTTCACTCTGAACACTGCCTGTTCCCCACCTTTCCAAGCACTAAGGGAAGCAACGAGGAGCCAGCTGAATACAACTGCGTACACCAGACGGGACAGAAAAAAATAAGTTTCTTAATTTTTGCATTTCTATCATTCCCCTATAAACTTAAAACCAGGCTATGCTGTCACTACGGGTGGCCAGAAAAGGTAAGGTTAAAAATACTCAAACATGGTGCACTGAGAAACTTTACTGTGTCTTATTTCATTCCTCTTCAACCAAAAACGCAAGGCAGGAAGGGTATATTTCTGAGGGAGGGTGGGAAGAAAGGCAGGACAACAGAAGTCTGTTTACAAAACAAAAGTGAAAGGGAGGAAAACAAACACTAATAAAGGGCTTTAGCCTTTACGACGTACTGCGAGTGTTTTTTCTCCACTCCAAGTATAAACACCGACAGGGAATTCAAAAATGGTTCTAAAAATCTTAACGCTAAGGCACGGTGTTTCAAGATCCTCTTCAACTATGACCAGGAAAGGTTTTAATCACACCTCGGACCGAAGGCGAGCGCTGAAATTCCCGTCCCCAGCCCGCCGCGCGTCCCGCCTGACGTTTATGTAATCTTTTACCAAAGCCACCATATTCCTGCGTTGGGCAAACCCGGCTGCCAGCGCCGCCCGCCTCCGCCGGTCCCCGCCGACCACCGCGCTCGCCCCCGGGGCCCCCTCCCTCCCTGCCTCGCTCCGAACACCGCCCGCACCGGCCCGGCCGGCCCCCGGCACCTCGGGGCTGGCGAACCACCGCCTCCCCGGGAAAGTTCTGCACGGACCCCGGGCTGCGGGCGGGCCGCGGGCAGGTGCGCCGCAGGCCTTTCAGGGAAGCCCTCCCCCGGCGGCGACCAGTGCCGCTACCAGCCCTGCTCCAGGAGTCGGCGGCCGCCACCGCGCCTGACGCAGCCGCTTTAAGCGCCGGGGAGCCCGGCGCAGGGGCCCGGCGGCGGACTCACCGTGAAGGGCTGGTCATGCAGGCTCCCCACGGAGAAGCAGTTGTCCCCGGGGTTCACCGCCCCCGTCAGCACCTGGTGCAGGTTCATGGCGAGGAGGTGTAGGGGAGGCGCCGCCGGCCCCTGCCGCTCGGCCGCCCCACGTCCCGCGGGCGGCAGAGGAGGAGGAGGCGGCGGCGGCGGCACATACTGCGGGGCGGGGCGGGGCCGGGCCGGGCCGGGCCGGGCCGGGGGGGGCGGGGCACGGAGGTGCAGCGCCCCCTGCCGGCGACCTCCGCCGCCCGCCCAGCGGCCGCGCCGCGCCCGCGCCGCGAACTCTCGCGAGAGCCGGGCTGCGACCGCCTCCCCCCTCCCCCCCCGGCGCCTGGCCCCTCCCGAGGCCCCTCAGGGCCACTGGGGTGGGCGGTGGGGGGCGGGGGCGGGGTTTGAGGTGGTGAGTTTAACTTTTTTGTGGGAAATGCAGCCTCGGCCGGCTGGCAAAGGCGGTCGGTGTGGCTGACCCAGGAGGGGCACTCGACACTTGCCAAGCCTGCTGCCGGGCCTTCCGCTTTGCTGGGGCGGACGCGGGAGTCGGTAACCTTGGCAAGAGTCAGTAACCCCAAACGCAGCGCCTTATAGCCCACGTAATTACACAAACGGGGGGACTCGGCCACAGCCGTTCCGTAGGCCATTACAAGAGGGAGCATCTAGCAATGGCAGACGTGGTTCCCTGAGACTTGGGAAACGAAGAAGACATTTTCCTCGGACACCAGATTAGCTGTAGGCAACCGTTTTTTTCACCTTCCTCGTAACATGATAAAAAAGAAAACAGGAGCTATCTAGGATGGATGTTGCTTTACGTGCCATTTAAGAGCGGGATTAGTGGAGGCCGGTTTGGCCCCACGAGATAAGATAAGTCAGGCCCAAGAGCGACACATGGTGTAACCTGCACGTTCGGATGACAGGAGGGTCCTCAGATCTGCCCTACCAGGGAACGGGTCCAGCGGAGGGCCACAAAGATGATCAGAGGGCTGGAGCACCTCTGCTGTGGACAGGCTGGGAGGGTTGGGGTTGTTCCGCCTGGAGAAGAGAAGGCTCCGGGGAGACCTTATAGCAGCCTTCCAGTACCTAAAGGGGGGCTACAGGAAGGATGGGGAGGGGCTCTTTATCAGGGAATGTAACGATAGGACACGGGGCAACGGCCTCAAACTGAAAGCGGGTAGATTTAGATTGGATATCAGGAAGAAATTTTTTACTGTGAGGATGGTGAGACACTGGAACAGGTTGCCCAGGGAAGCTGTGGATGCCCCATCCCTGGAAGTGTTCAAGGCCAGGCTGGATGGGGCTTGGAGCAGCCTGGTCTAGTGGGAGGTGTCCCTGCCCAGGGCAGGGGGTTGCAACTAGATGGTCTTTAAGGTCCCTTCCAACCTGAACCATTCTGTGATTCTGTGTAACTTCAAAATGGCCTGGAAGATGGAGGTATCTCCCAATTATGAGACATCATGGCCATTCTCTGTGCTACACTGAAAGCACTTTATGTCTTGTTATTAATATTTCTTTCCACTGTAACTAGTTTTTAGTATTCCATCGATTTCTCATAGAAACTTCAGCATTACTTGTGTTTTCCTTTGTAAATTACAGCTCCAACATCAATTTTCATTCTTGCTGCTACATTATCCCAGTATCAAATATTAGACCCTCTTTCTGCCCACTATCTGTTTCAAGAAATAATACAAAATCAAAATCATTTAATGATGTATAGGCATAACTTTGTGTATCACATCCCACAAAATTTATAAGGTGATACTACATATCTGTACACGGCAATGCCTTTTCATCCTGTGTTACTTGTCCAGTCCTCGTGTAAGCAAGGCCAACCTTTTGGGCATGGTTTCTCACACATTATTTTAATAAATATAAGCCTAGCATCCTTTGAAAAGCAGGTTGAAAAGCATCTCACCATAACACTGGTTGCTGCAACAATTCATGTAAATGAAAGAAAGATTTCTCCTATTTTCTAAAGCCTTTCTGATATGGGAAAAGTTCATCAGATTTGTCACTGTGTGTATATAGACATTCCTTCAAAGAGCCATGGTTTTCTTATGCTGGTTATAAGCTCCTACCACCCTAATCACTTTTGTTTTGCAAAGTATTAAAAAGCTTATGAAATTATCCTATCAATGAATGGTGATCTTACCCTTGCCAGGAATGCCGATCACTGATAAGTGATCTTATCCTTCTGCCAGCTGCAGAATCTCATAAAGGAACCTTAGTGGATTTTTAAAAAATATTTTCATTGGTTTCTAACTAAGAAAGTGAATTATCACTGAAAACAGTAAGAGGCCCTTACTTATGATTTTCAGCATGGATGTCTGCTTCTGGGTTCAGACTGTGAACCACTCTGGCTTTGGTTGCAGCCAGCTGATACTTCTTCCCACAAGGACTGCTCTGGAATACACTGGACAAAAATGGTCAGAGAACCTGCAGAACTAGATTGATTCTTCAAGTCTTATTCACTCCACAGGTGTAAAGTACATATGATTTGCAGTACAAGATAGCAGACTAACAGTAGGCAGCAATCTCAGACACCAGTCTGAGGAAGGTGAAGAATTGAGGAAGAGGGAACTCAGGACACCAAGTAAAAGAATGAAAGGAAGAGTTTTACTGATAAATGCTTTTTAATCTACATCTAATTACAACACAATATATGTTTACAACTGACACACTCTAACATGCTGATATGGTAAGAAAATACGGAACTTGCATTTCCTTCCTAACTAGATTTGGTCTTACTCTTCAGATTAACATGTTTGGCTTACTTCATAAGAGAAAGGACATTACCTTTTATTCTGTCCTCTGTAGATAGAGAAAGAACCTATGTAATGACATGCCAGGCACATGCATCTGTATCCACGGGGCACTACTTTCCCCTTCCCGCATCTGCTGTCAGCAGTGAGCTGTAGTGCTGGAGCTCTCAATCCTTGCTGCTGATTCTTAACACTGCTGCTGTGCCTCTTCCACTTCTCATCCAGGGGGATGGCACGGGCAGCCACCAGAAGGGGGACCTGGGCACACATCCCTCACTTTCGTGCCCATTCTCACTTATCTTGCAACATCTGTGAATTGAGCTACAGACAAATTATGCACTGTACATTTTGTTATAATATCAAAGTGAATGCACTGTTGGACACTGACGCATTTCAGCTCTGGCCTATGCAATTTCATACTGCAGGCATTTAAAAAAAAAAGCTTAAAATGATTCAATGGAATTAAAAGTATATTTATACTTCTATATTTATACTTTATGTATTGTGGACAAAAACATATGTTGGTTTTGCTCAGAATTTCAAAACTTGACAGTTATTGGAAGATTAAAAAAAAATCTCAGAAAGCTAATAACCACCTGTTATGGTGGTTATTAAATTGTTTCCTGTGCTTTTTGTTCATTTTGCAGATTTTTCTCACCTTCTCAGTAAACAGTTTTTCCCCAAAAGCCCTTTGTTTCACCTTTCACTCAGAAGTATCTAAAAAACAGAAAACGCATTGAGTTTGCCCTATGAGATTACAAAATACCATCGCAAGCTCCTTTCCATTGTTTTGACCCCTAACATCAGTAAATCTTCTTTCTTTGAGTCTTTCAGGAACTGTAATTCTTCTCATAAGCCGATGACTCGTGTCATTCACAAGCGCTGCTGAACATGCTCACTCAGTCCCTGCCTTTGTCTTTTTAAAGGGGCACTATACAAAATATTCTCAATATCAGAATAGAAGAAGACAAGAAAGACTATCACTTCCCACTATTTTAGCATATAGTGGCTGTGGCTGTTCTGAAAGTCTGCCAGAATTTCAGCATTTTTGCGTGCATAGAAGCGCTTCGAAGTGACTGATTTACTGCTTTTTGGTTACTGAACAAAGCATTACTTTTTCAATCACAAGGCCTTTGAATGCTCCAAAAAGCAATACCAAGTACATACATACGCTTTTTTTCATTAGTAAATCCTGCTTTTACTTCCCTAATAATGTCGGAGGAAAGTCCAAATGAGAATTTTAAACTATGCTCCCACAAGTCTCTTCTAAATTCAAAATTGCATCTCTGCAAAGCAAATCCACATTAACAATATTCTTCAGTGTAATGCAGTAGAAAATTGATGTATATTTGTAAATTATTTCACTTGCACAAGTACAATGACATACTTTGTGTTCTTTCTGTACAATAAACATCCATGAGTCACTCATTAACAGCAGTGAGCTCGCTTAGGTCAATGATATACAAGCAGCTTTGAAAGAAGCTGTCATTTTAAGTGGCTTGTTTAGAGTTTGTCTACAGTGCTAGAAAACTTTGGTTTCTTCCCTGATTTCTTAATAATAACCTACAGGCAGGTAACATTTTTTTTTCCTCTGAAATAATTTATCGTACGGAATTAATTATATTTTAACTTGCTTCTTATGAAAACAATGCACAATGCACTGCAGCCAGGAACAACTGTTCCACCTCATATACTCCTCGACCTTGGCTTTGTTGACCTTGATCTTTCTGCAGGGTCTCTTTGGTTTGTGAATACCCATGGCAAAAGTCTGACCTCAGTGAGGTCAAGAGAAAAAAACCCTTACTGATCTCCCCAAGACCTGGAGTTCCCCTTCTGTACATACACTGGGAATTACTTGAGGAAGTACTTGCTTCTCTTCTTGAGCTTTTACAACTTTTAGCAGTGTAAAAAGAGTCAAAACACAGCGTGGCATCTTGGAGAAACATGAAATCCATAAATACATAAACATTGTCACTTAGCGTCCTAAACAGTTGACCACTTTGTGAAGCCTTTCTTTGCAAAATGCTTGCTTTGTTCATGTCTTCAGTACCCCGTGTTTTATAGCTGTCGCCTGCAGGTTGGAGTGATATTTGCTTCTTTTTTTTGTACTGTTTTCATTTGGTGAAAGACATTTTGTAACAGCTCATGTTGCTGTCACATCTCTTAATATTTACAGTGCAGTACATTCTCTTTCACTTCAGTGGTCTGATATAACCTTTTACTTGGTGAAGGAGATATATCCTGACTGGTATCCTTTCTTACAAGAAATTAGTAAAGATGTTTTCACTTATTCATCTTTTATTTGGCTTTTGGTAATACTTCCATTTTATAAGCTCGGAGTATCTTCGGTAGTTATTTCCAAGGTAAAAGCCAACCATTATTAGATACTTCAGGCTTGCAAATTAACAGTTAGCAATTAACAAGCTTTTAAAATTTCTATTCATATTCAGAGTTTTACATTCACTTCACAGACTGAGATTAAATCTGCTTTTGAAGAAAATCATGAAAGGGCTGTTGGATAATACATTTACTGTCCACTCTTTCCCTGCGTATTTATAAAATATTTTGTGATCACTAGTAATTTTGAAAATGCAAATTGGGATTTTTTTTTCTTTGCATTATTTACCAATCCCTATATCAGTAAACTTAGTTTGTGCTCATCAGTTCATCTAGACCCAAAGAGCTTGGTGGGAAGACTGGGCCAGGCCATTTGCCCCTGCCTCCTGTTCACTGTTTACTTATCCCTGAGCTCCAGAGAGCGGTGCTCCAGGCTTGGCCGTCTGTGGAGATGGTGTGTATTTAACTCCTTCCCTCCAGGGACCAGCAGGATTCGGGCCAGCCAAGGGCAGGGCTGCGAGCGGGGGCCGAGGACACCTGAGGGTGCTGAGCTGGAGTTCATCTTTTGAGTGAGGGTGGCAGGGTGGCCCTGGAGAGGTTTCTCATGGCTGCTGCCAGGCCACGGGGCTGCACCACAGCAGGGCTGTGACAGCCAGGCAGGCTGCTTCGGCGTGCAGCCGCTGTGCAATATACCTGCTGGTGGACTCTGCAGCGTGTGGTTGAGAGTGATCTTACATGGCATGTAGGAATCCTGTCTTACTGCAAATGCTACGCAGTGCCAATTTCCAAATGCATCAGTCAGTTTTCAAATGTCATCAGTCTCATTGTGCACAGGGTACTTTTTGTGCCGCAGTGCAGTAGTTAGTATCCTGGAAATGACTGAGCCAGGCTTTCTCCACCCATACAAAGATCATAGAATCACAAAATGGCTAAGGTTGGAAGGGACCTTAAAGATCATCTCGTTCCAACCCCCTGCCATGGGCAGGGACACCTCCCACTAGACCAGGTGACCTCAAAGCCCCATCCAGTCTGGCCTTTAACACTTCCAGGGATGGCGCATCCACAACAGGCTAGTTCAAAATAAAGTTCACCTAAGATTTGATTATTTAGTTGCACAGTCATTTAGGGTTTTTTTCTTTTTTTTTCTTTTCTTTTTTTTCCACCTAAGACAGCAACCCTGTTTCTTGCCACATTCTCAACAATGACTGGGTAAGGCCAGTGGTGATCTGGCTGCTTCCAACTCACTTGGGAATTAGCATGATGCCCTTTTAGTTGGTCTGTTCTTTCTGTAGACCCGGGAGACTCCATCTGGCCTTGGTGAAGTTCTGACAGCTCACCTGCTGGCATTGAACTCTGATTAGGCTGCTCGTGTATAGTCTGTTACTTGAAATTCACATTAAAGGGTATTGAAATATGCATTATGCAGTATGATTTACTAGAATATATTTGTCCTTTTTATGTAAACCCTAAATTATTCAGTAAGTCTATTCTTCTTTCAGAGCTACTGTCAATTTCAGGTTGAGTATAATACCAAATATTTATTTTTTAGTTTACAGTGAAATATTAAATGATATATAAATAAATATACAGACTCCACATTCACTTAAGAAATATTCTATTCATACTGCCAGTCTTTTCTAATGAAGAATATTCTATTATCTATTTTGAACTTTCATATATGTTTTCCATATCATATTTAAAAGGGTGACACCCTTTAGAGCTGTCCCTAACAAACTTGTCTGAGCTATAATGCAATCACTTTACTGTTCTTTTCATGTTTATATCAAGAGTTTGGATATATGTTTCCAAATTCGGTATCAGCATATCTCCACAAATCTATCACATACTTATGTTTACATATAGATCTTTAAAATGGTTTAAGATGCTCAAGGGCTAGCCTGAAAAAAGAGATTTTATGCTATTTTTTCAACCTTTTACCTCTTTAAGGTTCTTTATGGTTAGATTTTATCCTCATAGGAGGGCGGCGTGAGGTTGTGACACAGGATGTGTCATTAACCCGTACCTATAGACAGATTTAAGCAGTTGGCCATTCAAGTACTGGGAAAGAAAAATATGAAACACACCAGCCTATTGTTCTCTCCTGTTGCAGTGTAACTCAAACATAAATCGTTTTCCCCTCAAATGCACACAGCCCCTCTTACCTCACAGCCACTTCATGTGGTAGTCTCAGACTTTCTGTTCTCTCGCCAGCAGTTTTAGTGGTACACATGGAAAGCTCAGGAGTTGTTTCTTTTTCTGCTTGCTACATTTCAGTAACGGAGCCATGTTTCCTCTGCTCAGGTGTTCATATACACATATGCAAGATGCCTGACCAGTTAGGCCTACTTGCTTTTTTAGTATTAATATTACCTTCTTTATATTGTTTTTATCCCCCAAAGCAAGAGCAGAGAGAGCAAGAGCAATGAAATCAAGGAGAGCTCATCTTTGTGTTACTGCAAATTCCTTCCACCATTTGATGGCATATTCATAGCACTGTAGAAACATGAAAAAAAACGGATCTCAGACTAATAAAACACTAGCATTTCAGCCTGGTGGTAGACTCGCATTTGGCTGCTATACGCTCAGTAGAAAATGGCATTTCAGTTACTGATTTGGAGTGGAACTAACCACACTTAACAAGGCCATCTTTCTCATCACTTGATCACATGTATGTCATTTGTTTTACTTTAACTGGTAGTAAAGTGTTTGTGTTTTTACAGGAGAGAATGGTATTGAAACATCCTCCATTTTATAAATAATAAATTCTAAGATTTTTTACCAAAGTTGTTGACAGGATCTAAAATTTACACATTAACATTTTAACACATATTAAAGGCTGTTGGGTTGTCCATCAGTACTAGACTTCATCTGTTTTGCAACTAAAGAAAACAAGGTTTTGAACAGATTTTTTTTTAAATTCCTTGTTTAAATTTTCCTGTAAGTGTAAAGTGTCACTGTGTTTTATGAAGACTGTGACTTTCCTGAAACAGCATGTGGTTTTGTGATGTAAACTGTTTAATCTGCCAAGAGTGATAACGCTTTCTCATGAGTCTTCCTCCACCACATATTGTACACTCTACCTCAATGGACTGATTTTATTTACTGCTGAGTCAATATTTACCACTGTGCTACTGCCTGCAGTAGTTTTAATCCCTGTCTGAGCAACTGAATGGTACCAGGAGCTTTTTAAAGCATTTAGGCCTTAATCCTGTTATATTCAATGAGCTTCTAGTGAAAGTTAAGGGTGCTCAACACCCCAAAGCGCTAGAATAAAAGTCTGATTGCAGAAACCATGTGTTAACAGAGCAGCTCTAAGAAATATCATGTATTCTTCCATTTAAAGTTTGATTCTTCTTGTGGTATAATATTCTTTGTTTGTATGTGAATTTTAATATTTCGTTGCAGAGACTCATCAGGAAATATTTTCGCTGAATAAATGACTTGATTTCACAGATGAGAGTTGCCATGGGCAACCGCAGCGTTTCCTGTCTGTCCTAGCTCCCATTAGCAGGTAGAATGGCAAAAGTGCATTTAAATGTAACGTGTAGGGGAAAAAAAGGGACTACGCAGAATAACTATGGCAGAGAATTACCTCAGGTGTTTTGATAAGATAAAGTGCTATTTGATGGTTGCTGATAATCGTACATTGATAGCTGTTTGGTGGAGCAGGCAGCAGCATCACTGAAAGGGGGAAGATAAACTGTCACATTTACTGGGGCAGACGCCAGAGGCAGAGGCAGCTGCCTGTGTGGCAGCTTATGTGAGAACAACAGCAGGGAAGGTTTTCCTGGCATATACGGATGGTGGATGAGAAGGAAGCTCATCATGTTTTATTTGCTTGGGCCTTGGTTTTTACTGTTTATTGCTTGTATTGCAATAGTCCTGTAGGACTTAGCCAGGCAATGGGGAAATATTGTGCGAGGCAGGGCCTGTATAAAACCTGGAAGGTCCATTTTCCACAGTGTTGTTCTACCCCTACAAAGCAAGTAATAAGGTATTTTCCATGCATGTGTGAACAGAAGGGATCCTGTTGTACCAGAAACGCACACCTGAGACGGAACCAAACCTAAGAGAGTGAAATGAAATAACAACAGCCAACAAGAAGCAGTGTCCTGCTCTGCTTTGATACACTAAATCCCTTTGTATATACAGACTTAGATCCAGGCAAGCTGTTTCAGTCTTTTTTTCCAGACTAGGCATATTTTTTGTAAGGACTTTACTCTGACAGGTTTTCAGGAAATCATTTAAAAACAGAAAATCTGCTTGAACCACTCAAAATGCCAACAGGGCAAATAAAAAACATCTGTGCAGAGCTTTATTCAATAAATACAGTTAGCTGACATGTAAAAAAATGTTAACTGGTTGGGGTAGACAGCTGTATTGTAGAGATGATGCCCTTAAACACATTTTGGAGGAAATGAAATAAATTTCTCTTTTGTAATTCCAGTGTCTTAATCTGTATGTTAACTGCTGAACTTCCATTGCAAAGGCTACTGAGATTCAGTGGCACTGATAAATAAGGCATAGTGCTTTGTCAATACCAATGTCTACAAGGAATTTTTGTTTGACATTTACATCAAGTATATTATCTCTATTTTTTGGGGGGGGCTTTGCAAAGAAAAAGGTAGCAAATACAGTCACAAGGCAAAGGAGAAGCCTGATACACATTTTGTGTTTGCTTTTACAGCTTACTTTGTCTTCTTCTTAAATAAAAATAGAAAGACCCAGCCTCGCCTCAGGAGGAGAGAGAAGTAAGATTGATAGTAATCAGAAATAATCTATAATTACATCCTGTGTTTAAATATACCAGTCCAGAGAGGAAAACAACAAAAATAAATAAATAATCAGCACTGAAAATCCCAATAATGGCAGTTCAATCTAGGAAATTGTTTCCTGCTCTTGACTGCCACGTAAGTATTAAATAGGCCTGTTTACCTTTTTGGGAGTATGTGTGTGCATATGTGTGCGTCCGCATGTGTGTGCTTTTGTGTGCAGGAAAGAAAGAGACCATGAATCATCACTAATGCATGCTACTTGGCACGTTTTCAGCAAGCATAGCAATCAGCAATGATTACTTGAAATATGAGGAGATATGAATCTTTAATTATTTCATTGCTAGCTGATTCAACCAAAAGCTGCAAACCTTTGGTTTACAAGATTTTTGCCATTCTAAGAGTTCACATTGTTTCCATATTACATCAGAAGTACTGTCTAATATAAAGTGGATTTTTTTCCTTGATGTAGCATTACAGTTTTTGCATTAATGACTATCTGACAAATCAATATTTCATTATTTTAATGTGGTATATAATAAGCAACAGAAAATATGAGACAATATATCAGAAACATTAAAATCATCAATTTGGTTTTGATCATAGCTAGATGAGATTTACTGTGACAACTGTAATTTTCCACTGAATGGTTGATACACAGGTAATTAAAAATAACAGTCCTCAGGAAAGTGCCAGTGAAGTATTATATCTTGGTTTCAGTACTGCTTGCATAGTTTTACAACTGTCATCTTCAATAACTTATAAAACTGTAAGCAAAGAAGGGTCAAAAAAAAAATAACCCCCCCCCAGAACTCTTTAACAAAGGAATGTACCCATTTTACCAAAGGTTATAGATATTTCTGGGGGAAAAAATGAAGTGTTCATATTTCATATTTTGTAACTTACACGTTAATTATAAACTGGTTTTAGTTATGAAAGCTTTGAATTTATGGAGTCCCAACTTAAATGCTATCACTTCTTTCTTTTTATGAAGATACATTGCATAAAGATACATGCATTTTAGGTTTGGGAAATATTCATGGTTATAAGCCCACTTTGCATAATATTGTATTAAATAAAATAATATAATTGGGAGAAATTTAAAGCTTCGTTAAAAAAAAAGGAAAAATGAACAGATTTGCTGCACAATTGTATAATGTCCACTGGTCAGATGATAGGAAGAAAAATGGAAATGAAAGCATAATGCAAATCATGCACTAAATGTATCAGCTGCTAATTTTATCAGTTTTGGAGAAATCTAATGAGAAAAATGTCTACAAATAATTTCATTTCTTCCTAAGGCAAGTGATCTAAGTTTCAGTCAAGTGTGAATTTCATTTACTGATTAGAAGAAGGAACTGAGAGACAGATCTATGAATTTTCCAAACTCTTTCACAGATACCAAATATATACCATGTAAGAATATGACCTTCTTTTATGTATGTCAGATAAGTGCCATCTGACTTGGGGTGTGAAGTTGATGAATACTGAAGTACATAAATATTGGTGAAACACCTTGTGAGACAATATACCTTTGAGCCCACCGATGCAGCAGGGTGAAAAGCTCACTAGTGCCCTCTAAAGATGGTATTTGTCGCCCGTTTATTGCAAATGTTTGGTAACTGCCCCATTAGGAGACTACCACAAGGCACAGTGGACAGAAATAAATTAACTGAGTAAAGAGAGAAGTGTGCCCCTTCTCTTCCATTACCACTGTTAAGTGAAATATGTGAGCTCTTGGCCCAAGATGGCTGGGACACTAAATTTATCCACAGGTGCCCTTATTAAGATATGGATTTTTTAAACATACCTTCCAGTGCTTTGCTGAGAGGCCCCACTGCAGCCGCTGCCAGCAGCATAAACCTGCCTGTCACGTCTGCTCAGGCTCATACACAGCTCCCTTTGTTGCTGCTTTCAATCTCCTTACCAACGGGCCGCGGGCACGGGACAAAATCAGGTGACGTAAAGGTTGATACAAACTAGATTATTTCACAGTTAGCTGCTCTCCATTAAAAACGGCCTACACTTTTCTACCTCTCCATAAAGGAGCTTATTCGGTGTAATGCACATGCTGAGCACCTGACAGTGGTGTAAATGCATGTTCCCAACAATTTAATGTACACCTTTCTGACTCTGCAGTGCACACATCACACCAACAAAGCTTCTGTTGCACTCTAGTAAACAAGCTGTGTGCGAAACAAGACAAACTGAAGATAAACCCTTTACAAGCTATCTATGAATTTGGCGCCTTTGTTCATATCAACACAGAATTTTTTAACACAGAAGGTCTTTTATTAATTTTACAGCTGAGAAAGGCACACAAAATAGATGTATTGCCACTGCTTGCTCTTTCTCTGTTTCGTAACTTTAGATGGCAGCACCATAACAAAGACCTTGGCTGCACGTGATCTCTCAGATACACGGCAGAAAAATCCCTGTCAGACACAGCTCAAACTGCCGAAAACTCTAAAATGTGCAGCTTTGTATAATATCATGCAGCCACAAGCTGCGCTAATTGCAGTATTTGTGTTATTTGGCTGCTAAGTCTCTTTTCTTTCAGTATTGTGCAGACCCGGTGCTGTTGCTTTTGTGATTTATTTTGTTTTTTTCCATGGGGATGTCACCTTAGCTGGCCTGGAACATGCAGGAGGTTTATTCCTTCCAGCCTATTTCCCTCTCTTCACTGAAGTGCATGCTGATTTTTCTTACCGATCTCAGTGGAAAAGCACTGAGCCATCTTTTCCTATTATTTCACCGCAGTTCTCTTTACTCTGTGGGCCGCAGTGTTGTGCACAGGACTTTTAATTCCTCTGTACTTCAGATAACACTTGTCGTGGGAAGTGATAGGGTGTGATTATTTTAGGTGTGTTCAGCAAGGCGCTTCCAAGTTCTCAACTACAAGTCCGTACATGCACGAATTACTTTTATCCTTTGGATTTTCTTTTTTCCACAAAACTTTCTGTGTTTACAAGGCAAATATGGGGAAGTTTCAAGCTTCTTAAGGAAGTAGACCCATAGCAGACTCACAGTTCAAATTTGACTGAAGACACTACAGCAGATGGGAGAGACTCCATCGATGGGACCTACAGAAGACATACTGTCGGCTTCCCAGCTTGCTCCAGCGCTGTGCGCAGAGGCTGGAGCACCAGGGTTTGTTCCGCCTGGACAAGGGGTGGCTTGGGGGCACCTAACAGCACCTGCCATGCCTAGAGGGGGCTGCCAGGGAGCCGGGCTCTTTCAGAGGGGGACAGTGGATGGGTCAGGGACAGGAGAGGCTGGGACTGGCTGTAAGGAAATCTTTCCCCAGGAGGAGAGGCATGTGGTGGCACAGGCTGCCTGGTGGCTGTGCAGGCTCCCTCCCGCCCTGAGCAGCTTGGTCTGACCCCATGGCTGACCCTGCTGGGAGCAAGCTCCCAAGCTCCCTCCTCACCTGGATTATCCTATGGCACCATGGTCATTTGAACCTAGTCCTTGCTTACTCTTAATGATGGTGAGCTTACCCTTGACATTAGCAAAAAAATCTTCAACCTTGCAATTTTGTATTACAACCTTTTATATTACAAGCACTTTCAATATTAAGCATCTTGAAATTGCTTAGGAACTCTTTCAACAGTGTGTTTGAGGAAGCACATCCGCAAGAGGCACTTGCTGCAGCTGCTGACTCCTTTTTCCAAGTGAGACCTGGTAGAAACAGATCGCTACACTTGTTCCACTTTTTGTTTACTTCACTGCTACATGTTCCTCCTTCATATCTCCCACTAAAGATAAAGAAAAGGGGAAATGGCAGCTTTTCCCTGAAAAATCGTCATTCAAAAGCTTATGTTTCACCAGGATGTGAGCAGTTTCCTCAACAATGATAGCTCTTTGAGCCTACCACATACTGCTGTGCATGTAAATACCATCTTGAGGCTTTAGCATCCTGGAACCCCAGCCATTTTACTTTTCTTTGCATTTTAATGAGGTTTTTAATTAATTTGGGTCAATTATGCTTTCTGCTGTCTTGGTTAAAGAAAGATTTCTGGCTACTGTTTCATGTTAATTAACAGCTCTGCTGGTGATTGTCTGTATTTTAAGGCACTTAAAAAACTGAAGTTCAGCAGAGCCAAGCTTGAGTCCTTTGTCAAAGGCTAAACTTTGGAAAATCTGTTTGCTCTTTTATCACACTTTCCAGTAGACAGTTCAGTGGATAATATCTGGGAATGTATGTTTCTCAAATTTAATTCTTTAATCCTCCACTATTTGTTTAAAATCCTGGCCACTTAAAATGAACTATTAGTAGACACATCGATTTTAATATTTTATGCTTGAAAAATATAGATTTATTGGTGTGCTCTGACATGATTTGTTATTAGAGTCTCTGATAATGTAATTTCAGGCTAATGACACAACATTATAACATTATCTTTGTAAGAATGTACTTACTTTAGGGTTTGGCTTATGCATGTCCAGAACTGCATTCATCCACTTTACTGTTTTTTACAGGTTTTGTACTTCTTATATTTTTTCTCTCTCTCTACAGACCTTTCTTTTACAGTTTGTTATACCATGTGACCTCCACATATTCTTCTGAAGCCTGCTATAATACTTGCTGACATCGTTTTATTACTTTAAGTAGTAAGTCATCAGTGGTATCTCTCTCTGAATTGAGCTAGTAATAAGGGGCTCAGTCTGTACTTCCCCAGATGCCTTATTGGGATGTCTCATCTTTTGCTGTAATTGCTGCAAATCTATTCCTCATTATTTCTGAGACTGGATAATCTAAGAAAATCACTTAGGTTATAAAAGCCTATCATTTTCAAATACAATTGTCAAATACTTTTGAAAGCATTCACCTTATCAGATGCCTCATCAATCTTTATTTCCCTGTTTGCACCCTATTATTGAATCATAGAGTAACATCTGGGAGTAAAAAAACCAGTCACTGTATTTTGGGAGGCACGCCCATTTATTTCTCCTTTCCTATGGATATTGTGAGTTTCTAATTTGCTTCTACCACAAAGAATATATCAGAAGAAATGTGACATAATTGATTACCACAGCCAGAATCTGTCACCCTCTTTTCCTACATATCATAACTAATAGAATCTTCTGTTCTTACTTCTAGTGTAAAAGGGTGCTTTAACTGTGGTTTGAGCATCTTCCTCATGACTAGAGGAATGCTTCTGGCATGAGGAATCCCTGGACAGTCATTTGGTATTCCACAGGGTCCACAGGTAGTTTTATTCTGCTGCTAAAGATACACTGATAAAGATACACCATTTCTTTTGCTTCTTTTAATCTTGACAACAAATTATTGCAAAATATTTACATCTTTCTGCATCTCTTGCAGACTTTTTCAGGTACTGGACATTGTTAGCAGCTGTGCATACTCCCTGTTTTTGCTATAGACTCTCCTCTGAAAACTCCTCCTGGTTTCCAGGCTCCTCTTTTGGAGGGCAGTCTACTTACTGTAGTTGTATCTTTTCTAACATTTTATTTCTAGTCAATTTCTTTATTTAACCTAACACACCTAGAGAGCTTGACAAAGGTTAGTCTGTCCCTTCTACCAGTCTTTTCCACACTTCCTATTCTTGATTTCAATTACTGTATGACAACAAGTAAATATAATTAAAATATAAGAATCCATGCAGGAAAGAAGGGGAGGGACTTTTTATCAGGGAGTGTAGTGATAGGACAAGGGGTAATGGTTTTAAGGTGAAAGAGGGTAGATTTAGATTAAATATTAGGAATAAATTCTTTACTGTGAGGGTGGTGAGAGATTTGGAGGTTGGAAGTGTTCAAGGCCAGGCTGGATGGGGCTTTGAGCAGCCTGGTCTAGTGGGAGGTGTCCCTGCCCAGGGCAGGGGGGTTGCAACTAGATGATCTTTAAGGTCCCTTCCAACCCAAACCATTCTATGATTCTATGATTCTATGAATACTACGAAGTATATCTGAATCATTATATGAAGTTCATTGAAAAAATCCTTTAGAGAATTCTCCTTCCTTCTGCAGTCTGGTGTGAAATCTGCATTATTTTCAAAAAGCAGCTTCTCCGAAGACTGCAGTTATCCTTCAGCTTACTGTCTATAAAATCTCACTACTTGCCTTCTCATCCTGATTTGTTAAAAACTCCAGCAACAGTCAAGAAAATCAGTAGTTTCTCTGAGTTTCTTTCTCGTTGGATCCAGCTTCTTAAAAGCCTTGCTGCCTTTTCTCTAGGATTTCACGAAACTGTGAGTAAGTTTCAAGCCTTCTAATTTTTTTTTTAATTTATTTTTTTATCCCCAAAGCCCTCTTGGAGGACCCCACTGCTGCTACTGAACAGTGGTTGGGATTCCTCAGAGATGGAGGGCTGAACAGGCACATACATTAGGAAAGGCTTAATAGTATTACATTTGAATAGGAGGCTGGTGCATGTGGGCCACTGCCAGCCTTCCCAAAATCTACACAGGTGACAGAGCCTATGACAGTGCCGCGACAGCCTATTCCTTACACAGGCTCTTCTCATAGCGGTTTTAAGCTAGTTTGAGATAGTGGTTTTTCAGACTATGTTAAATGACTAGTTCAGGGCAAAATCAGGTCTTGATCTTGGAAAGAAAATTATGCCAGTAATTTGGGATTCGCTGCTCCCACTGATTTCAAAGGTGGCTCTGATTCTTCTGAGAATGTGCTGGTTACTGGAGTGTCTGCCCAACACCACGAGTGATCATTGTCCCTCTTACCAGACAATACTGTAAAACGCAAATACACACCTTAAATTCATAGACAGGGTGTTCCTTAAGCAGGGGGCTACCTTATAATAATCACATATTCCCCTGCCTCCTGTGTCCTCGTCCGATTTTTAATAATTTTGCTGGCCTAGCATCAGTGCCATATAAAATAGCCTTTCCCTCCTTCCCTGTCTTCCCCATCCCAACCATACAGTCTCACGACTAATACTGTCTGCATTATGTGCCTGAAGGAACACATTTGGTGCCTGCAAAGGGGCAGCCCTATTTAGGTAAGCACACCCCATCACTCCATTTAACCTCCGCACAGCTTGCAGACACAATGTCAGGGAGAAACAGTCCCAGCATCCTGTTAAGAAAATCCCTGTAATGACTTGTTGCAAGGCCAGAGGGGTTTTGTAGACTGCCGCAAGTCAGGTTTAAGTTGCAGTTGAAAGATAATATGGATGCCATGTCCCAGCCTGGGGACTGCCCAAGGAAGTGTATTGCAGGGACATTATTTCTACATTGCATCAAGCTTTCTACTGGCATTATTATTTTAGGCATTGATCTTGCCTACTGCATTATCTACCAAGCAGATGGTAGAGCTGCAGTAACACGAAATTATCTGCACTACCACAACTATTTATTGTGCAAGGCCACTCCACGGAACTACATATTTAGGTTATTTAGCTTTGTTTAAAGTCTTCCCTAGAAGTTAAAACTTCTTGGGAAAAGAGGTCCAGTCCAGTCAAAGGAAAAGAATTTGGTCAGGGTCTGGCAAAGCATTCAAATCAGGCTATTAAAAAGGAAATTGACTGCTCAGTAAACTAGAATGATTTCTAAAATAAATAAGGTAGTTTATTTTTACTCCCTCTGATTTTCTACCTATTGGAAGAAAAAGCGTGTTTTGACAGGCAGTACTTTTTATTCTGTAAACAACTCTTTGTAGGGGAAACAAATCCATGAACTTCAACTTAAATTCCTTAAATGCCTGATAGTGTTAATGATATTGTTGGGATGATGAAGGACTAGCAAGTATATTGCCAGAGTAAGCAAAATGATTAGAAGCAAAGCAAAAACAGAATCATAAAACCCAAGATGTTTCAGCAGAGGGTAGCTAAAGGGGACTTTATTATATCATGCATCACTGCTAACATTTTGTCTAAAAATTATCTTAGTTGTTCATATGCATCCATTTAACAATTCAGGCTTAACCATAAGAATAAATACAAACTAAGGGTATTGCTGTGATAGATGCAGTGTGTCTCTACGTGGAAGGCAGGAATGAGAATACCAGCAGATTTGGGACGTCTGCACTGTTAGATACAGAGTGAGAGGACTGATTTGCCCTGTGACAGTGAGCAGGAAGCATCCAAGAAAGGTCCTGTCCAGGACCAGGTGGCACCCTGAACCATTCATCTAAATGCACTTGCCAGGACTTGCTAGGAAAGAGGAGAAAATGATCTGCTGCGCTGTGTGCTTTGCTGTCTAAGGCACAGTTTTGTTCAAAATTCCTTCTGCTGGAAATATGTGTCTCATAAACACACCTTTCTTTCCATGCCAGTTATTATTTTCTCCTCTCTTACTACACAGGAGGAACTTTTGGTTCCATAATTGCCCCTCTCACACTGCGGTCTGTGTTCAAACTACAGTCTAGTTCTACAATAGAGTGCCAGATATCCAGATATACTATTGAATACTAGTTTAGGGTTTGGTCTATAAATCCAGGACAATTGTTCTGCATGAATACTGCTTTGGAAGAAGAGAGCTTTTCTGGCTTGCTGTATGCTTTCACATCTGTCAATAATTTGTTAAGCAGTCTAGAGATGAGACTGTGATATCCTCACATTTTACAGACTGATAGTGTTATTTTCTTGTTCTTTACAAGAAATTTCAGCTGAATCTCCTGTGCTATTACTGTAACATGAGGCTTTTACTCCATTTGATGTAGACTTGTTTAGAAGACTCTGTTTACAGAACCAGAAAAACAAATCCTATGGGACGTCTTGCGCATCTCTTCTGTGAAACTGCCAAAAATAAGCAATGGCAAGATATTGCTAAGCATGTGGGCATGAGTAAAGTTGCCCTCACATTTCCTCTCTGCATTGTCATGTTTTCCAAATGACAAAAACCTCTTGGGTTTAAAGAGAGAGGTACTTCTCCTTTTGGGAGGTGCATTCTTGTAGCAAGGAGTAAGTCACACTGGCCATCTCTGTTGGTTGCATATACCATTCTGATAGAAGAAACAGTGAACAAGCCGAACGTTACATTGCAAGACAGGTACAGCTGGGAATTCTCTCACCCTTAAAGCTTTTTATTTGTATGTTTGTTAAGCCCAAAAAGCAGCTACACTTATTGTGGGAGGTGAGTTAAAGAACAGGGAGTAGTTTCCACTCGTGGAACCTGCCTGCTTTGACCACCTAGGGTAGGGCATACCATTACTGACACTGGAGCAGGGAACACTAAAGAAATACTGCAATTATGATGTTTGACCAGATTCCCAACACTGGTTTGTGAAACACACTCAGATGATATTTTTGTTATGACTTTGAAATGACTGGCTGAATGCAAAGCTTCTAAAGTGAATGGAAAAAGGGCTTCTGACATTCCCAGAGTGCCCCACAGAAGTACAACTGAACAGAACATTAACTTCTAGAGGCCTTTAATAAAAGCTCGCAGTTAAGGATTTCAATCAGTATTCCTTAACCAGTGCACTCGCAATCTTTGCTCTCCCTGTGACATGCCACCTTTGCGTCAGCAGTACAAGCTGATACAACTGAATTCTCCGTACATAGAATAGAATCATAGAATCATAGAATCTTCATGGTTGGAAAGGACCTTTGAGATCATTGAGTCCAACCATACACACACCAAAAACAAACACTCCCCCCCAAAAAAAAAACCACAAACAACCAACCTACAATCTCTGCCACTAGAGCATGCCCTTAAGTGCCAAATCTAGATGTTTCTTAAATACATCTAGGGATGGTTACTCAACCACCTCCCTGGGCAGGCTGTTCCAGTGCCTGACCACTCTTTCAGTAAAGTACTTCTTCCTAATATCTAACCTAAACCTCCCCTGCCGCAACTTCAGACCATTTCCTCTGGTCCTGTCATTATTCACCTGGGAGAAGAGGCCACCACCCACCTCTCTCCAACCTCCTTTCAGGTAGTTGTAGAGGGCAATGAGGTCTCCCCTCAGCCTCCTCTTGTCCAAGCTAAACATGCCCAGCTCCCTCAGCCTCTCCTCATATGACCTGGTCTCCAGACCCCTCACCAGCCTGGTAGCTCTCCTCTGGACACGCTCCAGCACTTCAAAGTCCCTCTTGTGCAGAGGGGCCCAGAACTGAACACAGTACTTGAGGTGAGGCCTCACCAGTGCCGAGTACAGAGGCACCATCACTTCCCCGTTCCTGCTGGCCACGCTATTCCTGATACAAGCCAGAATGCTGTTGGCCGCCTTGGCCACCTAGGCACACTGCTGGCTCATGTGAAGCTGGCCGTCCACCAGCACCCCCAGGTCCTTTTCTGCCGGGCAGCTTTCCAGCCACTCTTCCCCAAGCCTGTAGCGTTGCTTGGGGTTGCTGTGACCAAGATGCAGGACCGGCACTTTGCCTTATTAAACCTCATACAGTTGGCCTTGGCCCACCGATCCGAAGCTGACATGCTTGTCAGCTTCCCAGACACATGTAACGTACACGAGTCTCCACTGCGTAGTGCCGAAAACCGAAACTGAAGAGTGCAGCTCTAAAGCTACAAAGCTGTGGAGGACACATTGACGCTCACCTACAGTATTTTAGCAGATGCCACTTCAAAGGCTGTCTATCTGCTGCTTATTTTAATCTCTCCATCCCTGAGTTTCACCTGTTTTGTTTTGTGCCTGCTCTTTGTATTTTCAACTTTGTATTTTCAACTGCATTTTACAGACACCAAACGACATGCAGAGCATACCAAGATTATATGACCAAGTATAGCTGTATCTATACGATGCATGGATTTTGATTTCTGTATCTGATTTTAGGCAAGGATTTTCAAATTAGCATGAAGTTCTCAGTTACCTCTTACTGTGATGTGCTCCAGGTCATCAGAGTTGCAATCACAGGCTGCAATTACAGGTTTAGTGATTAGAATTAGCTCTGTTATTAGCCCAGTATCATGAGTGAGGCCGTGATGCAATCAGAAGCCTTGTTACCAAAGTTTCAGATTAGTGCTGAAAAGACTGTGTTTGAAAATGTGTTTACATTTTACAAATGTTCACTTTTTTCTTTTATAAAAGAAGTGGATGAAAGTGAATGATCTGTCACATAATGTATTTCATTTACCTCAGATGTTCAATCTAAGCTGTTTCTAAAAGGGAGATGACATTTGCATGTGATATGCATAAAATACCCTTATGAAATTCCATGTGAGTTTCTTACGCAAAATATGAGATTTACTTGCAATAGATAAAACCAAAAGCAACTGAGAAGGCAGTCAGTTTTTTCAAACATAAAACCAACAAGACTCATGAGCCCACTTTGCCAACTGAAGTAGTACTTTAATGTATTTTTCCAGATTATTACAGATCTCTTCCACATCTTTTGCAACTAATCACTGACAGCAAAACAAAGAATTGAGTACACAGAGATTTGCTAAATCACGGAAGCACAGCACTGTGTGATGCGGCATGCTGGCAGGGAGCACAGCCCGAGCAGCAGGCTGGTGTGTCGCTTCACAGCACACCGCAGCACGGACAAGACAAATGCTGCAGCAGCAGCAGAGCGTCAGGAAAGAAAAAGTGGTAGCTTGCAAAAGGAAGGGTGACAGAAAAAAACACAAGTGAAGCTGCCACCAAGAGTTATTTTTAGGTGGCAATACTTGGGTGCATGGCTATTTGCCCTTCCAGCAGATTCTGACTGCACCCCACACAGAGACAGTGACCAGGGACCGAGGCCAGCCCCCACGGGCAGCAGCGCATACCCGGGAAAGCAGCATTTTTTTCCTGGCACTTACATTTTTACTGGTCTTTTACTTTTTTACTAACACTAAAGATCTGAATGGAAAGATGGACTTTTTCTCCTCCTAATTCCTCCTTCCAGCACGCTTATGCCAGCACTAGCTGGATAGTGACAGGGTAAACAGCTGGTCTACCTGAGAACGAGAAAGAAACTTGTGGGCACACGATGACTCACGTTAGCACCAGGGGACGTGGGGACGGTGGGAAGGAAGGCAAGATCATCACCTTCAGCATCAGTGACAATTTATGTACACCTTCAAATTATTTGTTGTGTTTATAAATGCACTGTAACTTTTAAAGTTTGCTAAATATATGTAGGCTTGAACAATGTGCTCATTTGAGCTTGATGGAAATTGGCTGTAGGCAGCCTGCAGCAGCGTCATCTTAACACCTGCTACATTGCCAGCACTCACCAGTTTGTGAGCTGGAACCAGTGAATATTATTTTATGACAACTCAATATGCGCATGTTTGTTGACAGTTCTTGTTAGGGGAAGGGATTGCTAACCCACCATTAAAAGTGACTACTTTATCAGGCACAAATGCCTGCAGAGCCATTGGCATCTGGCCACCAAATGCAGAATGCTGAACTCCAAGCGCAGGTAGACTGCAAACAGCCATGCAAGCACTGTGGTATTCATTAAATTCATTTGAAGTACCAATCCTTCTGTCTAATTAGTAACATGTTATAGTCACAAATGCAATCAAAATGCTTGAAAGATGCCTCTCAAGAACATCTGCTGGCATAATGGTATCTATGCCAAAGGCTTTGGGCTCTGGAGTGTACCTCTGCTGGGTAAAATGTATTTGCAAGTGATGAATGATTCCTGCAGATGTATGTAGTTGCAGACCAATCTTCAGCCTCCTAAGGGATTCTTTCTTCAAAATGGGATTAAACTATCTAAACCACTTAGACTAACGTCGGTGACAGTCAAAAGATAAGATGCAGTCTACTGGTATTTGCCCTGTCCCACTACTTTCCATCTTCTTGGAAAAAAAAATACTACAATATAAGTACTTTTATATAACTTAATTGAAATTAGTTCCAATCCAGATTCCCCAAAAAGTTTCAGTGTTGTAAGACTGAGTAAAAAAAGATGGTTTTACTCATAATATGTACCATTGTCTACACTATTACTTCTTCAAAATGGCAGGTAATTATCCCTAAGTGAAAGGGAAAGAGAGGAAGAGCACTTCCTGGTATTAACAGCATGTGAAAACATGCACACTGAGAGTTTTGTGATGTAATAATTCCTTTGCGAAGCTACACCCTTATTATTTCATGATAACTCATTTGTGTAGTTACAACCAAAAAGAAAAGTGTATATACAGGAGTTAGTATGAAACAAGGATGGAACAGTTATTTTGAGCTACTTCCTCACATGGAAATAGTTCCTAAGAGCACTTCCTTACAGGGTATGTCCACGCTGTGGAGATAAAAACAGCTTTAATGGATGAATGTTATTATTCCCTAAATCCCGTGATTCTGAGAAGGAAACGATGTTGTGGAAAGCACCTCTCTTTCAGCAAACACTGCACAAGAGAGGCATTAAAGAGCAGTCAGCTCTGCAGAAGAACTTTCATCAGACAGAATAAAGGCAGAATCACTGCTGCAAAGCATTTTGGACCTGACTGCACAAATTTTAGTTCTTATGTGAACAGAAAAAAATGCAGATGAAGATTAAGCAACAACAGGATGTTTCTGCTGCTGCTGTTTTTTCTCCAGTTTATGTAAAGGACATTTCCAACCACCCAGTAGTGACTAAAATATCTGAAATCGATTCTGTGTTTTTCAAGTCAGTTGCTGTCAGTTTTTACAAAGCAATGAGCTATCATGAATGACAGACAAATCCAGAGACTTTAAATAGAATGGGTAATGTCTGAAGCCCACAAGTTCAACAGATTAGGAGACAACATTATGCACTGTACTTCGTCGTTACACTGTTCTTACCATGCAATCAATTTTCACTACTGGATGGCTAAATCCTTTTCACTGCTTTTTGGGTGGTTTGGGTTTTTTTCCAATTGTTATTTTTTTCTTATCTGCAATCATTAGCTGCCCAGGCAAACAAGTAAGACAGGATGTTTTACTCACAGCTTTTGTGTTGTAAATCAATTTTAGCATGGCACCTTCTAGAACAGGGACAGTCACAGACAGCTTTTGCCCTTAAGCCTCAGAGCATCTCTGTGCATGTGGAAAAATACAGCACCTCCAGCAGTAGTCACCAAGTCCTTGGTGGGAGGCTGGAGTTGTATTATTCTGGCCAGCTCCCTTGTCTCACTAAACCTCAGGAAACCAGTGGGCTGGCAAACCAGGTCAGTGCATGCTTGCGCCAAAGAGAAAGCAAGCCCGTCCCCAAAATTCACCAGTTCCTGGTTTTGAGTTCAGACACCCCAGCTGCAGGGTTCAGCCGCAGACCTCTGTTGCCACCCATAGTGATATTTACCAATATTTCTCATGAACCCCCTTATCTAATATACTGACTTCTATATGTGCACTTAGGCTTCTCTTCACACACGTTGCCAGCTTAGAAGGTGCTTTCTTAATACCATTCTTCTGCACAAACAGCAAGACTCCTGTCTTCCATTGTGAGGAATTGAGGCAGAAAAGGAGAACAAAATCATTATTCCTTCTTTTTCATTGCATTGTATGAGCATCTCCCAGGTCACCTCTCTCCAACCTTGTCTCCCCTTGGCTCAGAGGCGGCGGTGTGAGTCAGTTCCCCAGGCTCACCTAAGCACTGAGACAGCAGCTTAAGCCTGTGGCTCCCAAGCTCCCAGCTCCGACTCCACTTAGGCAGCCTACGCCTCATGCCGACACCAGTGACTGTGCAATGAGCCTGTCCAGGCAGTTCATCCAGTTTAACTGCCAGCTTTTGGATTAATGCCCTGAATGTATGGACAAGCATGGGGTGGACAGGAAAGAAGAACCACAACAGGCCTGAATTCAACATCTGTGAGCTGCCATGAAAGCGCATTCTGTATGAGGCTACAGCTTTTGCAAAAAAGATCATAAATCCAGCAGGATTTCAGATTACTTATGTTCGTATTTGAAACCATGAGCTATGCCCAAGCCAGGGAGCAGAAACACAGCACTTTGAATTAAACTGTCTAAAACTGCTGGGGAACTACACCTGCCATTTGAATATGCTTGTTTGAGAACTGCAATCCTGACAGCTTCTTCACATCTCTTGAAACAAATACATATTAAATTTTAACTTTTCAGGCCAGGGTACACATACACTTTTCTGGGTAGACCACTTGTAACAGCAAGAAATGTAACTTGTTTTTATTTAATAAGGGCTAACCCTAGAATAAAACAGAAAGCGTTTATGTGAGAATGCAGAAGAGATTGGACGTGCAGAGCAATGGTACTTTCCATAACACTGAATGGACTTTCCATACTACAGTGAGTCTACAGCTAGTCACTAAACATGTGATCATTTGTGATCCCAAAAACGGAACAGTGAATTACATCACAGAGTATTAAATGAAATACGAAGCTCCCAGACATGCCATCATTTAGGTCCGTAAATTTACAAACTGCAAACACTGGTCCAAAGACAGTCTGTGAGTTCCTCAGGTTTCTAATACAACGGTGGAGGTGTTAATTTGGATTTAAGTATGGATACCAAATAATCAATGTAGTCATGGATTAAATAGGTAGTGTGGACATATCTATCTATTAGCCTGCAAAAGACTGATCATCAAAATCTGCTATAAAAACTATTTTACTTTTTGCCTCAATCTTCAATACTCAGGCATTTCTTCTCTTAAACTTGTTCTGTTGTTTAAGACTTTTGGGCCTAGAAATCATGCTTCCAATTTAAAACGAGTATTTAGTGTCAGATTTGTAGTTTGCTGGCCTGTGGTGAGAGAAGTTGCTGGTCTGGTTAAGCTCTGGCAAAACATGCATATAGCAAACACTAGCTCTGTTCCAAACAACGCTAGGGTTGAGCCAGCTTTTAATCCCTTCTGCTTTTGTTGGTAGTCCAGACCAGCAATGTTCTGATAACAGCAACCCTCTATCTTCAGGCCTAGATTTTTTGTCACAGGCAGTTTATTGTAACCTGATCTCATGCCAATATCTTCCTTCAGTTTAAACTGCTCACTTTGCTTTTCAGATATATATATCTATACAGAGAAAAGCTATAACACTCTCTCTTTATTTAGCCTCTAGCTATCTATTCCCTGCTACATTTACCTCTTCCCTTGACAATAAAATTACTTCATGTCATTTTATTATTACATTTATTTTAGGCACCTATCAGCAGATCAATTTTCTTCTGTATAGCCAGATCAGAGCAGTTTACAATGGTTTACTTTTAAGCTCATGACTTAAGCTGATTATTCTTACCAGACCAGATAAAGCCTCACTCTTCGAGAGCTCTCATGGGCAGCTGTGAATGCACATCCAGGTTCCTGGCAGTAGGACTGCATGGGAACTCTTTTCTGTAAGGTGGAAGCAGGAAGGTGATCCGGGACTAAGTCATCAGTACTCCTTCTCCTGTCTTCTACAACTTTGTTCCTCCTAATTATCAGCCTAAATAAAATCTTTGTAGTTTGTACCAAATCATTTTGTGACAAGACTTTCAGTTTAACAGAAGCTTCCCCTCTCATATTGGTCCCCCTGTCCTAAATTTGGTGACATATAATACTAGCAACAAATAACTTCATAATTTAAAATTTGCATAGTGCCATTTCCCTTTTCCTTACCTTTTTTTTTTTTTTTTAATTACACTGTGCAATTTTACAGCCAGCTTCAGAATCACTGGTGTCTGGGTTTTTTTGATCTTGTGAATAAAATGCGTTCTAGCAGCTACACAAAGAAATTAATTAATTTGCAGCTTGAACTACAAATACAAAACTACAGTACAAAAATACAAAACCTAAAAGCAAAACCAACTTAATATTGTGCATGTATACTAGCAGGCCTAAATGACATCCAATGGCTCTGAAGATTCTAAGTATGTAAACACAATACATTTCATTTTGGATGCAGAACAGAAAACAGGAAGTAACGCAACCAGCCAACTCATCTGCAGTTGCTAATTTCAGGAAAGGATCTCTCATGTGGAGATTCACTAGTTACTGTATTTCAGTTGATTTCTAAAGCAAACTGCAACAACCTTGAATTTAATTTTACTGTATAAGACTCCAATATAGTCTGTTTATTATCATATCTGACTTAATGAGCAGAGCATAACTTGCACCTAAATCCACGTCTATATCTACAGTTTCTTTTATTTTGTAAGAGCTGGTGCTTCTGAGGTTGGAAGATAGTCAGAACTTACCTGTTACTTTCCCACCCTCCTACTAGCCCAGCTTGTGCTGCAGCCTCTCTCCTAGAGTTGTGAACTCAGGATGGCCCAAACATCTACGCTGAAGCACTTCCAAATAAAATGCCCATTAAAATGGTCACAAATGTATTTAAGGATGAGGTTTTTTTGTTTTGTTTTGTTTTTTTTTTTAAATAGTATCGATCTCCAGCATCACTGCCACTAGCACCAGAGGACTGTTTCCTACACGTACACAGGCCGAGAGCCCCAGGGCCTTGTCTGGGTTTTCTCACACCTGGCACTTTCCAGAGCAGCCGATGCCCACGCAGGCCCCGCGCCAGGCTTCGGCCGGGCCCGCCGTCCCACAGCCGGTACTGGTGCTGCTCGGGCGGGCCCAGCGGCACAGGCCCGGCTGCAATTCGCGCTGAAGGAGAGGCCGGAGCTGCCAGCACCTCTCGCCGAACCCGGGCCGTGCGGCGGGCAAGGCCGAGGCCTGCCGAGAAGTGCTAGGCCTGGCCCCGCCAGCTCCGCTGCTATGACAGGCGGCCTGCTAGCAGCCGCCCACGCCGCCTACAGCCACCGACACCCTTCCGTGTAAGGGCAAGGGCAGCTCCGCGCTCCCGGGGCCTCCGGGGTCCGTCCCCAGCCGCGCCGGGCCCCTCGCCGGGGGGCAGCGGCGGGCGGGACGATCCGACCCGCAGCAGCGCCGCGCAACAACGGCGCCCCCTGCCGGCCGCACCGCTCCCCAACGGTGCGGGCGACGGGCTTCTCGCGCTCCGATTGGACAAGCCCCTCGCGAGGGGGTGGAGGGGCCTCATGTGAGCACGGACGAGTGGCCTTCTCTGTCCGCCGGCGCCCCCTGGTGGTCGCCGGCGCCTCCCGCTGCGCCGGGCATGGAGCGGGGCAGCGCGGCGGCCTCGGCCGCGGCCCCGGCCGAGGACGGCGAGGGCTGCGCGGGCCTGTGGGAGCTGCCGGTGGAGTGCTGCGAGAGGCGGCCGGAGTGCGGGCGCTGCAGGTGACGCGCAGGGCCGGGTGGTGGAAGAGCCGTGGGCTCGGCGGGCCCTGGCGGCATTCGCCCCGTCCCGCGCTTCGGGAGGCTGCGCTGAGGGCCCGGGGCGGCGCGTCCCCGTGGTGGCGGGGCGGGCGAAGGGGAGCTCGGGACAGGCGGGGTCTGGTTACTGAGCAAGGGGCCAGGACGGGAGTTTTGGTGCACCCGGAGGCCCTTTCACCTCAGGAGACCACCTTCCCTGCGGGCAGGCCCTCCACGCCTGCACCGGAGGGCTTCAGGCAGGCTGGTGTAAACGCTCTTAAATTTATTTATTTATTCATTTATTTTTTAAGAAGTCTTTGGTTCTCACTAGGCGTGTAAATTTGTCTGTACCAGGTTAGCTCCCAACCTCCCTGTCCCAGCACAGCGTGCCTCCGTGACACGTGGACAAGGTGGAAAATATTCCCTGGAATCTGTGGGAGCGCCTTGTAGCCTGATTCTGTTTCTGCCTGTGTTGTGTCCTTCTAATGGAGTGAGCTGGCAGTATCTCGGTTGCTCCTGAACTGAAAAGTTTATGCAAAGCCGCCAAAGAAAAACAATTGCAGTAGCTGTATTGATTTCACGTTTCTGTTGATCGGTAAAACAAGTAGAAAGGCATGTAATTTTGATAACAATGTAGTTGTAGTCTCTTTAAAGCTTCAGAGTTCAGGAGCTTTTTTTGGGTGAGGTTCCTGTAAAGGCTTTTAAATACTCTTTCTAAAAAGTTGATGAGGTTTACTAGCAGTGGTTATGTAAAAATTCTGATATCCAAGTTCGACTTCATCATAAAAAATACATATTGTGTAAGTCATAGTATCTGTAGATGTATACTATAAAAAAGCAAAACGGGGGCAATAGTTAAAGCCCAAAGATGAAAACTGAGCAGAAGCATGGCACTGCCTTTTGCTGCTCTCTCTTTTTTTTTTTCCAGAATTTTAGCTCAGGGGACTTCTTGAGCCAGGTGTCGTTTTGTGTTTATTTAATATGCCCCAGTAGGGTGTGGGTTGTGGTTTTTTTTTTTTTCCTTCTGTGAATCTCTCCAGTCCTCCTTGAATCCCTGTACAGTTCTTGTATCCACAATATCTGGCTCACAAGAAGACACCTCAGGCCTACAAACTCTGGGTGGCAATATCATCTTTTAATTTATTTTTGTTCTGGTTTCTACCTTCCTCTTTTGCACACAGTATTCAAAGTGTGAGCAAGCCAGAGATTTATACCTTCGGTGATGTGTTTCTGCTTATTTTTATACGAACCCCTCCTTGTGCTATGGCTGCTTAGTTTCCTAGTAAGCTTTTGGTAAGGGACTTTGTTAAAAGCCTCTTGGAAAGCCCAAGTTGATTTTTGACAACTACAGCACCCTCACCCACGTATTTGTTGAATCTTTGAAAGATCTGTTTTGAACTTTGAAAGATAGTTTTGAAAAGCAGAATTTTCTTTTGCAAAAGCCATGCCAGTTCTTCTCATGTAAATCATGTATTTTTGTAAGTGTTCACAAACTATATTCTTAAATAGAGATGCAGCTTACATTAACAGTTTGATTTGTTGCAGATTTTAGAGAGCTGCTTGCTTTTTAAAAAATAAGGACAGTAGCAATTTTTTAAAAACTAAAGTTTTGATGGAGATTATGATGCAAGAGTGAATTGTGTACTCAGTCTATTTTTGCACTTTATCTCCATCCTCTTCCTTAGGAATGTAACTAAATTATGCTTGTCTTGTCATTGAGCACAGCATTCTGCAGCGTGAGTTGGAGTAAAAGTGAATAAGCCGGTGACTTAGGGTACATCTTGGGAAGGAGTATCATGAAACCTGGTTACTACCCGTACCATTATCATGATGGTGGTGGTTGGGGGCAGGTATTTTTAACTGAATCCTGCAATTTTCTAAACTATAGAGTAGGTTTTTCCTGTAAAGCACCTTAATGAATGTGATTTAGGAGAATTTGGAATCTGTGTTTATAGTGGTGATGGTCTGAATTCAGTACAAAAGCACAGAAGAATGCTTTCTCTTTAGCATCATCTGGTGATTCCTTATGGGGACTGACTTAAGGTTTAGGCATTTTATTTTATATGGCATGACAGCTGATTGCAGCTTTTTTATTTTATATGGCATGACAGCTGATTGACAGCTGATTGCAGCTTTCTAACAAGTACTCAATCAGTCAAGATGTGAAAAGGAAATGTAGGAGTAAGGTAGATAAGTTTTTATTTTGGATAACGTGAATGGCTTGAGCATCCTGAAGGAACAGAATGTTTCCAAGTGTTAAGGGTTTGAGGCCTTCTATTGCCTATGGTGTGAAAAAAATGCTAGGATTTGTGGTAGCTTGTGGTGAAGAATTAGAATTAAGTAATGTGATGAAATTTTACTTTTTATAGTGTTTTTTTGTGTGTTTAAGTGCCATGTTTTTTTAAAAGAAAAAATTGTGGGAAATGATCCTACTCATAGTCAGTGTTCAAGATAGCAAATGGCTGGTGCAAATGAAGTTGACTTCATGCTGTCTTATTCTTGAGGCTACAACTCAATAGATATTCTGCCAAAACCAAAAGGTGAGTGATGATAAACTTTGAATCTCTGTTGGTTATTTGATCACTTCTAAAGACTTTCTCAGCTGATGTAATGTTCAACTTGCTATCAGAAGTTCAAGCCCCATACCCAAACATTTACATTGGAGAATAAGCATAATATAGTTTGCAAGTTGCTATTAGCATGTAAAACAAAAGCAAGGCCTACAGTTGAAGCCGTATAGGACATGAATTTGACTTTGTGTTGTAACACTCTGACAGCAGTATAACCTTTTGAAGTTGTGTCCTTGTGCGGGTCAGAGTGTGGTCTTTTTTCTAGATGCCTGCTGTGCTGTTAGGGAAAAAGTCTTTTGGTAGCGCAGAAGCAATAAATGCGCAGTGACTTGTTGCCACGTATCTTGACTGTGCCTGTGCAGAATTTTGCTATAGTAGGAGAACTTCTGAGGAATGTTTTCAGGAAAAACGGTAAGATTTTTTTTTTTTTTTTTAACTGTGAGAATCATTTATGATCTATGGGCATTGCTAGGTGTCTTTTTGTGAGTGATCACAAATCCTTCCTAGAAAGAGTCCTCTACTTTTGCAGGAATAACTGATGTTGTTGAGTTAGGGTTACAACCACTGGTGTTTCCTCAAGTTCTGCTATGATATATGCTGTTACACAGTATTTGTATTTCAAGACAAGAAAAAAAAAAAAGAGAGAAGAAATAACTCTAATCCTTTAATACAAATGCTCCCTTTGCCTATATCTAAAAAATTACAGATATTTTACTTAATCTGGGTACTGTGTGCATGCTCTTAATTTGTTAAGGTTCATAGATTGATAATGACATGTGATAACATAGTGCTGCTTCATATTTTGAGAAAAAATAGAATGTTCTTACATAAGCATCCCATACTTGTTAATAACCCTGTTAAGTCATATAAAGTGTGAAGAAGCAATGTGATCTTATATGCCATAAATATATGCAGTTGCTTTATAGCACATTGTTACAGTATTACACATATGGTAAATATAAATGTGAATTTTAAAGTTTAATTAACAATATCAGAGAAAGTTAAATAAGCATGCATGGATTCTTTTAGCAGTGCCTGCTGCAAGAAGATAGCTTCATAGCCTTTGGTTTCTTTGATGTTCTTAAAAGTGAACTCTAGACATTTATTTTCACTGTTCTAAGTTTATTACAATTTTTCACTTCTAAAAGGTATTGATTCCTTATCGATTCCTTATCACTGCTTAAATAAACTTATTATGTGGCTGAAACTGAGGTTCCTGTCAAAGTCCCTCTTGTCAGAGTCCAGTATTCCCTGATGAGATTCTAGATACACAGGGAAAGGCTGAAAGTTTAATAGCAGGTTTACTTATTTGGACAAATCTGACGTTAAGAAACTTTGATTTAGTGGAGTGATATGAAATCACAACAGAAGCACAATATAGCAATTGCAATCTACAGTGGACATTGGATCACAATAAAAATGTGATTACCCGTCTCTATACGCTAGCCATCACTACACTGTGTATCCTCACTTGCCAAGAAGGAATGCGTGGGTTTAACCCAGCTCAAGCCCATTGCTTTCTTCAAGTTCATTTAGTGTTTGTTCAGCTTTTGTACTGTGCTGAGTTGAGACACATAAATACTTTCCTCATGCTGGTCTGGCTGGGATGGGAAAATAATACCCTCTATTGATTATTTGAGGGGAGGCCATTTGCACAAACAGTTGACCCACTCAACTAATAGAGCAGCCTATCTAAAGCAAAGGCCACCCTCCAGTTCCCTTTGTGTTGAAGTAAGTCCAGCTTCCTTTATGATAGCTGTGGTGACTTCCCACATTCTTTTCTGAGCCTCCTTTTCATGAAAGAGTTCATCTATCGGTCACAACTTTGGATGGCACCACAGCCATGTAACCGCCACTCCTCCCAGCGTATCATCTGTGAGCTTGCAAAGGGTTAACTCTGTGCCATTATCCAGTGAAGACATTAGATGGTATTGGCCCTAATATCAACACCTAGAATACTACACCAGCAACTTGCCTCCAACTGGACTTTGTCCCACTGGTCACAACTCTCTGCATCTGGTGTTCAGCCGGTTCTCACTCCTCCTTACTGTTGGCTTATCTCAGTGGTACTTTGTCAGCTTATCTAGAAGGATGTTATGGGAGGCTGAAACACTATCAGAAGTCTTACCGAAGTTGAGGTAAACAGCATACACCGCCTTCCGCTCATCCACCAAGCTAGTCACCTCACCGTAAAAGGCCGTCAGGTTGGGCAAGCATGATTTCCCCTTTGTAGATCCATGCTGACTACTCCCAATATCCTTTTTGTCCTTCGTATGTTTGGAAACGGTTTCCATGAGGATTTTCTTCATCACTTTCCCAGAGATTGGTATGAGGCTGACTGACCCGTAGTTTCCTGAATCTTCTTGCCCTTACTGCAGACAGGAGTGACATTTGCTTTCTTTCAGTTTCCAGCAACCTCTCCCACTATCCAGAGAAAATAAAAATTGGCCTTACAGTAGCATCATCCAGCTCCCTTAGCATGCATGGATGCAACCCATCAGGCCCTGTGGCCTTTTGAACATCTGGTTTCTTTAAGTGCTCCATAACCTTGTCCTCCTGCACCAAGGCTGTCTTTATTGTTCCAGACTTTCTTCTCTGGTTTCAGGGGCCTTGGATTCCCAAAGGCTGGTTTTATTGGTAAAGGCAGAGGCCAAGAAGAGTTGAGCACCTTGGCCTTCTCCCTGTCCTGTGTCATCAGTTCCCTTGCTCCATTCAGCAGTTTTTCTTGTGTTGCTTGGCCTCCTTTTTCCCTGTTTATGTACTTGTAGAAGTCTTTCTTGTTGCCCTTCACATCCCTTGCCAGATTAAACAGCCATGGCCATCGCCACATGCTTGGACAGCAACTCTGTATTCCTCCTGGGTCACCTGTCCCTGCTTCCATCTCTTGTATGTTTCTTTTTTATGTCTGAGTTTAGTCAGGAGCTCCTGGCTCATCCATGCAGGCGTTCTGCCATCTCTGCTAACTTTATGCTTGTTGGGATGGACCTTTCCTGAGCTTGAGGGAGGTGATCCTTGAATATCAGCCATCTCTCCTGGACCACTTTTCTCTTCATGACCACACCCCATGGCCTTCTTCCAAGCAGATCCCTGAAGAGGTTGAAGTCTCTTCTCCAGAAATGCAGAGCAATGGCCCTGCTTTTTGCTCTGCTCTCTCTTCTTGGGATCCTGAACTCTACCATCTCATGGTCATGACAAGGCTGTCACTCCCTTGTTCATAAGTATCAAATTCAGCAGAGCAACTTCCCTTGTGTGTTCCTCGATCAGCTGTGCCAGGAATTTGTCATCAGTGTAATCAGATCTCCTAGGTTGCTTGAGCCCTGCTGTAATTTCCTTCCAGCAGATACTAGGGTGGTTAAAGCTGCCCATGAAGACCAAGGCCTATGAACACAGGGCTTCTTACAGTGTTCTGAGGAATGCCTCATCTATTCCTACCAGATTAGGAGGTTTAGAGTAGGTATCCACTAGAAAACACCTGTATTGGTCTGCCTGCTTATCTTGACCCATAAGCTCTCGACTGACTCCTGACATGTACCAAGGCTGAGCTCCAGGCATTTCAGCTGGTGTCTCACATAAAGCACAATTTGCCCTCCTCACTTTCCCAGCCTGTCTTTCCTAAAAACCCTGTGTTCCTCCGTGACAGCATGTCAGTTATGTAAGATATCCCACCATGTCTCCACAATCCCATTGAGGTTGTAGCTCTCTGTAACTGCATACAGACTTCTGCATTTCATAGAGGCACCCGAGTGTGCCAATTCCGCAGTACAGGCTTGAGAGCTTTCCCCATGAGGATGTTCTTCAGGCACGTTCTTCTTCACATGCCTGTCCTCACTTCATCTCTGTTTTTTTGGTTGCTATATCCCTTCTGTTCCCATCCCTGTGAGGCTTGCCTACCCAACTTCCTTAATTGTCCCTTCTACATAATTTCTAGTTTAAAGCTTTCCCTAAAAACCAGGCTGGTTGACCAGCCTGTTAGCAGAGGTAATTTTACTCCATTTAGTAAATGCATACCACTTCTTTCAAGTAGCTTTTGACCCTTAGAGAGGATCCTGTGGATGTAGAAACCAAATCCCTGCTGCTGACACCAGCTGCACAAACAGTTTTTAACCTGCAGGGTCCATTGAGTCCTTCTGAGACCCTTCCCCCTCATCAGCATGACTGACAAGAACGCTGCCTGTTCCCTAGACCGCCACCTCCAGAGCCCTGTGGTTATGCTTGATACTTCTCAGGTTACCCCGACAACATCATTGGTGCCTACATGGAAGAGCAGCAGAGGGTAGTAGTCAGAGGGCCAGATAAGCCTTGATCACTTTTCCACAATATCCTGACTGTGAGCTCGCAGCAAGCTTCCATAGAAGACAGATCATGGAGGTCCTCCATCCCCTGCAGCAGGGATTCTCCTACCACTATCACTTGCTGCTTCCTTCTAGTGGTCCTGAGTGGGTCAGGCCAAGCCATTAGTGATGCTCCATTGGACAGCGCTCCCAGCTTCTCATTAGCTATGAAGACAGTGAACCTATTGTGTAACTGCAAATCAGTGGGTGGGGCAGGAGCTTTCCCTCTGTGCGTGAGGTCACCAGCTTCCATGCTTCTTTATAATAGTTCTGTCTTACCAACATCATGGGCACAGATTCTTTGTGCCCCTGTGCTGCACCTGAAGGTTCAGGGTCTCAGAAGAGATACAGCTGATCTCTCGTATCCTTTTTGATGCTGTGCAAGGTGACCTCCTCCCACAGCTTTTTCACCTTGTGGGACAGCTCTTGGACAACTGCAAACCTCCTGCAGGCTAGAAGGCCACATGCCCCAGCAATAGCTCCCGGGCCTGAGACTTGCAGAGCTGTGTCCTCCTTCTGAAGCTCCATTTGTGTTGTAGAGTCTAATAACAAAGGGATGGTTGCTCCAGCAGTGCCTGAGAACTGTGCCCTGCGAGCACCATTGCTGAGAGCAATGCTTTAATCCAATGTAGGTTAATTAGCTGTTTTGCTGAGTGGGTTTTCTGCTGGACCAGCTTTCTGTGTGCTGTGGGTGGAGTTATTGGACTGGAGGTAGAAGTTGGAACTGTGGAAGCTTGACTTAGATAAGTTTAAAATGCTATGAAAGGGTGCTGGTATAACTTAATACTACTAAATCAAAAGTACCCTCATTCAAAATAAATTAAAATTAATTATGTATGTATGTCTTGTCAGTTACAAAAGATAATAATGTAACCACTGATGATGAAGTTAAATTAATGCTGTCATTCCTGGCCCTTTGAACAAAATCTGGCAGAAAGAAGTAGTGCCTTCAATGGAGGAGTTGATCTCGGCCAATTTATAGGATACTAATGAGTCCATGGCAGATTTGAGATCTTCCAGAAGAGCACAAGTACCTGTAAATAAAATTTAATTCCCAGATGAGGCAAAAACTAGAAACGGTCACCTTTTGGAAACACGAAACTGGCTTTCCAGTTCTTACTTGCAGTGAAAAGTTGCATTATGAAGACGCTACATATTGTACTTTGCATGACTACCTCAGGAGTGTCTGCAGCATCAGCATTTGATGAGGAAGATATTTGGATAGGTGGTTTTCAGTATTTTACAGATATGTCTAACAGAGCATGTATGAAGAGTGTTTATGTTGAAGAAATTAAATCGTGCCCTTTGGTTTGCCTGGAAGGACGACTCTAGTTTTAGGCTGGCATCATGGTTTAACCCTAGCCAGCAGTTAGCACCATGCAGCTGCACACTCATTCCCCCTTTCTCCACCTCAGAAGGGTAGGGAAAAGAGGGAGAAAAGGAATGGAAAGGAAGTAAACCTCGTGGGTTGAGATAAAGACAATTTAATAGATCAATATTAGAAAAGGAAAATAGCAGTAGTAATAATAATCACACAAGTTACTCTTACCACCTGGTGAATTGGCACTGTGCCAAGCAGTGATTGTGAGTACCCACCCCCCAGCTAACCCCATTTATATACTGAGCATAATGTTTGTGGTATGGAATATTCCATTGTCCGTTCCATCGTTCTGTCTAGGCTTCTTCTCAGGTTCTATGAGAAGTTGAAAAAAAGTCCTTGAAAACTATAAACATCGCATGGTAACAACTTAAAACAATGTGTATTATTGACATTGCTTTCATACCAAATCTGAATCACAGAAAGGACTAGAAAGAAAAATAACTCTGTCTCAGATGAAACCAGGACAGCTGGAGAGGAGGGGAGGATCTAGCGGGGAAACACTGGGGAGAGAAATTATGTTTTTTAAAAGAGTTGTCTTCAGCTGTTGCTGTTAATAATGAACTGGTTAAATTGTTCTGTGTGATGCAGTGTAGCTGAAGGAATCAGAAATGATTTATCTCTTCATGGATTTTCTGGCCTATGGAACTGAATTTTGTTTCTTGTAACTTTTTTCATTTATTACTTTTCAAAAACCATGGTGCATTTTCAATTCTGTTGTACCTTTGTCTTGGCCTAGTAATTGCATGCATAGGTTTTTCAAAGTGTAATCCAGTCATGGGGACAGAATTCCCTGAACTGGTGAATTGATGAGACTTTTGTAAGCTAGTTTCAACACATATGAGCCTGATAAAATAGTTGTAGGTCATGTCACCTCTGTTGCATTTCTTCAAAAAAATTACTAGAGGTAATTTCTCATTGCCTTACTGTGAGCATAAAATAAGTGTTTATTCCTGACATTTAGTGATTCTTACATAAATAATTTGAAATATGTGTGTAGTTTAATACAGAAGTGTACAGAGATGTACGTATATTTCAGGTTCAATAACCGTAAGCATATAGGCAACTGAGAGGGTAAGAGAGACCTTGGTGTAAATTAGGTGCCTGACCCTGTTTTGGGGCTTTGCCAACCCTATAGCAAACATGAGTGGCATGTAGAAGAGCTCTGTTGCTATGACTGTATTCTTTTTGATACTTGAGTTATGCAGTCATAGCCACCTTGGGTATCTGAATAGTCACATACAGAGGTCTGAAGCAGTGCCATTAGAAAGCCAGCAGGTGAGTAAGGTTCTTAAGCAAGGAGGTGCTGTCAGCCTGCCTGCCCCCAGACTTTGAGTTGATTGTACTTTACTGGCCAGCAGAGAATCCAGCCGCAAGACCACAGAACACATTACTGTTGTGAGTTTTATATTTAAACATATGTGCATCAAGGGGAAAACTTTTGTTAAAGATTTTACAGCCTAATGCAGAATTATTTATCAATAAATGCTTAATTTTGCAGCTGCAAAAAGTTATTTTACAACCTGCGAAATTTCAGTATTAAGTAGTTATGTAGATTTTCCTGTCATTAGAGTAGCAGCGATATTTATGCACTAATATATCAGGTTTTCTGAAGAGGCTGAGAGATTTTAATTGAGCTGGGAGTGTGGAAACCAAGAGTACACAAGCCTGAAAGTCTCTACCATTCAAGAATTAGCTTGCTTTCTTCGTAGATATATATGTCTTCTGAGTTTTTAATTTACTTTCAGTAGAAGATTCTCAAGGAGTTTTAAAGAATTTTAGAAGGGACTGTTGAAATTATATACTTAATAGTAAAATAGATGTAGGATTTACCAATTACAGATGAAGCTGTAACTTGTTTGAAGTTGGTGAACTAAGATGTATGCAATCTGTACCACGTTTTAGGAAGAGAAGCTAAAGGTAAGTGGAAAAATTATGAAGCATTAGAAGAGTTCTCAAGTTCAGTGCTTCATATAATCTTAACACATGTTTATTAATATTGCTATAAATTATTGTAGTTTATACACTAAAGTCTGGGGCTTCTGTTGGTTAGAATTATAAATATCAAGCTAAACATTGGTCAGTGGGTTTCAGTTTATTTTTATTCTGCATTTAGCAGTTACTATATTGAGAGTAACTTCTCATGTTGTTGTTTCACCTGTATCACCAGTAATGAACGGTGCCAGAACTGTTGATTAATTAAAAATTTTAGTGACTTGAATGTTACTGCTTTTTGCTGGGCTAAGTTTTGCTAGCATTTATTAATTTCCTATTATATTGTGATCAGATTAATGAATAGTGACCTTTTTAGGCCACTTATTTTGTGTTTGGCCGACTTGGTTAGCATCCATTGTGATCTGCTGACATTGAAATAAAAATTAAAAAAAAGGTACGTCAGGCTGGCCACATTCTTTTGACTAAGGATAACTATAGGCTAGTAGGAGCACAACTAGAGACGAGAACTGCAGCAGAGAATAAGTTTGTTAATTAAAGCAACTCTGGTACCTTTTGATCTGCTTTTCTGTAATTACACAAAGCACAACTTTGCCTTGGGAATGGTAGTTTATTGTAAGAGAAGCCAAAGATGTTTCCACGTTGATCAAGCCTTCCCAATTTAATCATAAGGAATACTAAAAATGCCAATGGTTCCTTTACAAGAATTGCTATTGATTTTAATAAACATAACACAAAGCAAAAACCTAAAAAAAAATTTACTTTTCATGCTGTGATGGTTACAAAAGTAGGTGTTAGCTGAAGACTATTATCTGTATACCCAAATAAGAGTTTAAGTGCAGCCGATTCTGTGATTTTTCTTGTAATTTCTGAGGATGGAATCTGAGATAGGCATAGGTGAATTTCTTCTGGAATGTGGTGCTATGAAAGAACAGTATTTCCTTTTGAGGAAGTGCAGCCCTGAGAGATCCCGGAGTTGCTTGTGACATTCAAGTACTGTAGAGCTTGTTTGAACGTCCTGTGTCTGACGTAGTCTTACTTCACTCCAATTCTTCCAGTCACCTGTATGCCTAGAATTTCCACCTGTAGTTTTTTTTTGTCTGCCTTTGATTTATGAATATTTCCTTTTTGTCTCCCATTTCAGTTGTGTAAGGTGGTTGTTGCAGTCTTCTCCTTTTAGTATCTGTATTTCATACCACCATCTGATCTCCCATCCAGATTTATCCCCTGTAATGCACCTCTGTGTCACTTTGTCATTTTCTAAGTTAAATACTGTTCTGTGAGCACTAGATTCAGTTTTCTCTTGGCTCTTTTGTAGCTTTACCAGGGTTGTACTTTTGCTCCACAAGCTCTGCTGAATTTTTTTTTTTTTGGTTGTTAAAGTTTGTAATGTTTTCTGCTTGGAACAAATAATCCAACTTCAGCCTCCCGCATATGTCAGCCTGGTAGTTGCCTGTGTTGTTACTGGAAGCGCAGTTCTCCTTTGGCTTCTAAGACCTTGGAAGGCTTCTAAGTCCTCAGCTGTTTTTTCCTCCAGGTTTCTACTTACAACTTATGAGTTATACCAATTATGCCTATTATTTCTGATAAGAGCTTCTTTTTAAATTCTCGTCCTTGGTTCCTAAAGCTATTAAACTGCTATGACAATATTGAAGACCTGCAAACTGTCTGTAACAGATGGGTTTTGTTTAATCTCAAGTTTGTCTTCTCATGAATGCCCAGCTGTATTGGCTTTATCACATAAAGGAGAATGTGTCCTTGCAGTACTTAATTTTTGTCTTGCTGGGCAGTGTGTAAAGAAAACAGACAAAATGAGTCCTGGAGGCCACATCCTATGGCTCTTCTGGTACAACACTAGTAAAGTGTAGATGATTTATGTTGTAAATTTAACTGGAATTTTTCCTTACCTAACAAGTAGCCAAATACTTGCTGTGGCTGACCTTTCTTTCTATATGTTTTTCTCAATTGTGTCTATATTAGTGGTCGGTAGTACAGTTTTCTGAGTTTGTTGGGTTTTTTTTTTAAGCAGCCAGTCAACTATCATATGAATGCAAGAGATTTTAAAGAAAACTGCATGTGCATGCTCCTTAGGTTTTAGAAGGAGCACCTTAGAAAGGACACTTTTTGTATGAATTGACAGTATCTACTTATACAATCTTACAATGTTTGTTATAAAATATTTTCATTTTCTTATGGTGTCATGGAATAGGCGTTCTTCCCTATATTTCGGTTTAGTACTAGCAGTTCAACATTTCTATTTATTTCAAAAGTCCAGTTTAATGAAATTGAAAATAGGTGAATCGTACACTAGGGAGAGAATAAATGGAGCAAATTGGAATGAATATGAAATGTTCAGGAATTATGCATTTTGATGCTCACCTCAGATAGTGGAAAGAAAATGCTTTAAATAAAGCACCTGCAGTTTGTGGATTTATTAAGGAAGCAAAGCAGTCTGGAGAAATCCACTGCCAGAGAAGTTAATCACAGATAAGGTCAGACTGTTGTGAGTGGACAGTGACTAACAATGGCTAATTTTGTTAACACTGGTTTATATTTCTAACTGCTAGAAAATGGTAAATCAGGAGAGTGGTATTTTGTAAAAAAGGGTGCTCAAAAAGAGTGATTTGTTGTTACTTGTATGAGACAACAGGAATGGTCCATTTCAGTATTATAATGTATAGAACTTGTTTTTCCTGATAGTTCTGAATTCAGTATTATACTTATGCAATTTGAGAATAATCTCTTTAATATTTTCCTCAGTGTCTATTAGGATTTGATTTAGAAACTTGATAACTTCTCTATCTTTATTGGAGTTTTCATTGAATAGAGTTTTCAGCTTGTAAAATAATTAGGATTTAAATGTGTTTTGCTATTTTTAATAGAAGGCCTTGTTAATTGTAGCCTCTAATAGGGAATTTCTTCATCAAAACACCAAAGAGATGAGCAACTAAATCCAGATGGGCTGTTTCTCTTGGAGACCTACATCTAATTCTCCATGAACATCTAAGTCTTTTGAAAACGCTAATGTATGAAAAAGCAGGCAGCCAATGCAGTGCATTAAGTTGGTTTTAAGTGCCTTTTAGAACATGTCATCTCCAAGCAGATTAAAAAAACCCCAAAACGTCGAGTACAACAAACTTTCTTATATGTACAGCCCCTTCATACCTTATGAAACTGAAGCAGAGATTCTGACGTGTATGTACGTGTTTTAAACTTAAGTAGTTTCAAAGGGAGCTAGACACCTTAATATCTTAAAGTGTCAGTCTCTAAAACTACTTTGTTAATGTCTTTGACATTTAGAACAGTACAGTGGATATAATTCATCAAACCCTATTAAGTCAGTTATCTTTTAATATCATTCTGTTACGAGCTACTGCTTTGGTTTCATATTCTGTTAATGTTTGCAAATATAGATTATATAGCAGTTTTGAGGAGGGTCAGGGGAGAATTTTAATAACAGAACTATCAGAGGACTAATGAAATCATGTACCACAAAAATAACTGAAGGTAGGAGAGAGAAAGAAAAACAGCATGCTCAGCTTCTGGTTAATGGATTTAATAATGTCTAACCATGATGACATGTTTTGAAATACTGGTGGTTACATTCGTCTGAGTGGATAAAAATACTAGGGAGGCATTTGACAGTTTTCCACAGTATCCTGGTAGTCAAGATATGGACTAGATGAATGGGGCTACAAAATGAATGAAGAGCTGGCTGAACTGTTGAGCTCAAGTGATTGACAGTTCCAAGTCTATGAGACATTTGCTTAGGAGAGGTTTTCGTGTGGGTTTATGCTGCATGCAAAGCTCATGAGCATGTTCCTAGTGACCAGGTTGGTGGGGTAGAGGGCACGTATAACAAGCTTGCAGGTGGCTCCAACGTGAGGGAGGCAGTTGCTATACTGCAGGAGGATAGAGCTGCCATTCAGAGACATGTTGACAAACTGCTTTGTCATTAGGGACCTCACAAAATTCAGCAAATTCAAAGCCCTGCACCCAGGGCTGAACAAGCCCTGGCAGCGTTGCAAGCCTGTGTACTGACTAGCAAGGGGACCGCTCTGCAGCAAAGAACCAGGGCACCAAGGTGAGCAGCAGGATGCGTTGGGGCCAGGAGTGTGCCCTGGTGGCAGAAGAGGTCCAGTGTATCCTGGCTGTTTTAATGGGAGTGTGTCTGTGTTTCAACTTAAGAAAAAACAAATTACTGTTTGTGAGAGTGGTTAAATGCTAGAGCTGGTTGCCTAGTAAGACTGGAGTCTTCGTCCTTGGAAGTGCTCAATCAGGTTGTGCAAGGCCTTTGAAATTATTCCTGCTTTGAGTGGAAAGCTGGCGTAGGTGACCTCCAGGGGTCCCTTCCAATCTGAATTATTTTATGAGTCTGTTTATAGCTTTGTACTGTTGTGCACTGTCTGAGTTAATACCAGTGGCCTCTCAGACCAGGCAATGCTAATTTTCTCAGCAAAAAATCTTACTGTTGTGGTCCATCTCATTCCTGTCAGTCTCTTAATGACGTACCCAGGTGCAGTCTAACCTTGTTTTTGTTAACTTTTATGAGCATGCTTGCCAAGTATACTACATTAGTTATAAAACTAGAGTTTCCAAGTTACACAGGAAAGGTTCATCTATGCAACGGGCTTCTAGCTTTCTTATTCAAAAGAAAGTGTTATTGTAAGGTATTTTTCCTAAAAAATGCTGCCTGCCAAGCACCTTGAGTGGTCATTAGATACAAATCAATGATTCTGGGATTTGATGTGGTGACTGCTGTATTCAGCATTTAAAAGCACTTGTGCTTGATTGGTTATAAGCCCTAAAAGCAGCATCTTGCAATATCCCCCTTTTGGGGGGCTTTGGAATAACTTAAGAAACTTGATGCCTGGTTAAATAAATAAAATATTCTGTATTCAGTAAAAATGAACACATTTTAATGAAATATAATAACTGTTTACTGGTTAATAACAGGTATACTATTATAAAATACATTATTTGATTGCATTGTACCAGGAAACCGGTTGACTGTTTTTTAATAAGATTGATGCTAGATCAAAATCAAAGAGAAAGTATGTTCAACAGAAGTGCCTGCTACTCAGAAAAAGGACGCTAGAGTGTAGTGTAGCATTTGTAGTACTCTGGGACCTCAGGCGTATCAGGAAGTCTGAACAGAAAATTGCTTGCACGCTGCCTTTTTTTCATATGGTGTTATAATGTTGAGTTATACTGAAGTTCTCCGTATGTATAAATACAACTCCATTCTTTTACCGTCTATGGCAGAAGAAGTGAAGAGTATGTTAGAATACTTTAATTGAAGATGCTCTTTAATATTTAACCATTTTCCTAGCACTGATTGTTCATCATGTGAAGCTCTGTTAACTGTGTTTTTTGCTTACATTCAGCTGAAGGTAAACTGCACAGAATGGTAGATTTTCCTTTTAGCAGGAGTATGTGCTCTTTAAAGAAGTTTTGTCTGACAGAAGGCATCCACTTTTTATGTTAATGCTAAATATAGATTAGTATGGGCTTTCTATTGTGTATTGATCTTACCAAAATAAAGAATAGCAATGCATTAATTTCATTGCATTTTTTTTTTTTGTTATTTGTAAAAGGAAGAAAGCTTAAATTCATATCTTTAAGTGACAGGATATGGCATTGTTGCATGGATTAAGAGATATAAAAACTTTGCTCTTTTAACTTCTGAAAGATGTGTGGGTATTGAGCCTGCTTTCATTAAAAATCAATGGCAGAATTCACTTCTGACTTCATTTGGTGCAGAATTTAACTTTTAACTCTTCTTTATCTTCTACTTGTCTCAAACTAGGATTCAGACTTGTTTTGCTTAGCAAATAAAGTATACATGCCAGTATGTTCTGTCTTTAAAATACTGTATTAAATAAGGTAACGTTGCATAGGTAGATCTAAATTTCAAGTATTAAAAGCCCTATTGCTTATGTGGGGATAGAAATGCCAGTTTTGTTAATACTTGGTCTGTGTTTTTGGAGCAAGAGAATGCTGTGGATGTAACTTAAACTATCTTCAAATCAGAACTGAAAAAATTCATAAACTGTGACATGGAAAGTTAGTGTTAGAAGTTTTTATTCTTGCATAGATTCTTGCAAGGTAACCCTTAATGACAAGTTGCAGTTCTCCTTTTGTAATCAAGAAACGAACCATAACAAAACAACAATGTGTGAAGCTTTTAGGTAATTTAATTTCAGATTTGTAGGCTTCCTTTACACAGCTTCAGTTGCTGTTTGAACTACTGAATGCCGACTTGTACTGTCACTAGCTCCAGCTAGGAGTGTTTTAATCCTTCAGTTTTTTAAACTGCCTTTCCCCTGGCTCTCTGCAATGTTCACTATATTCCACACGGTGTGCAAAAGAGCCTGCGTTCCCTCATGCCGAGGTACCAGACTGAGAAGGAGAGGGGGAGAAGGGCTAGTTAGACGCAATTTCTGAGAGTCCTCCGTGGGGGGAGGTGCTTTGGGCAGGCATGCAGGGGGTAGCAAGCCTACCAGACCCGAGGCTAAAGAGAGGACCCTGCCCGCTGGTCCTGGCAGGTCGGAAGATGTCATCTGCTGTACAGAAGTCCAAATTCCATGTGTAATATATTTTTCCTTTGCTTCTGGATTAAAAGGATTTCTCTACTTTGTGCTAGCAGAGAATCAGCATTGAGTTCTGTGTCTGGTGGCTTTTATTTCTTTGGAAAAACCCTGTCGTTCTGCTGAAAACAGTCTGAGTAGGAGAGAAGCAAACTTCCCTAAGGCTGTGTTAACGCTTCTCTAAATTTATCAGTTTTGTATATTCTTGTGTGTGGAGATACAGAGGTTAGCAATGCACTGATTTGTCTTGCAAATTGTATAAATACGTAATAAAATTTGTGAGTAATTGTGAACATCTAAAGCCTAAATAATTTTTTTGTTGCCAATCTAAACTGAAATACTGCTAAAAATACTAATTGCTGGTGAGTGTAAAATTGCTTGCTAAAACGCTATTCCACAATATTAAATAAAATTCAATATTAAATGGAATTTTTTACTTTGAAGCTTGCTGAAGTCAGAGTGGCTGAGGAGCAGGTTTAGCAGTGGGGGGCCACGGCGCGGTACAGCCTGGCAGTGGTGGCGGATGGCTGGGTGCTGCCTGGTGAGGGCACCCACTGCATGCCAGGAGCAGCTGTGTTTGGGTTTTGCCTTAGGGAAGCCACATAGCAGGTACTTTCAATGTTACGACCATTTTTGCTTCTCTGGACTGTTTTGTAGGTTAGTGGTCTGTGCCCTGTTCCAGTCCATGCCTGTAAGATAGTTTTCAGCTTTTTATTTTTAGTTCCGGTCAATAAAATAAAATAATGGAAATATTTTGGGCCGGGTTAGGACAGACGTTCATAATACATGATGTTCTTGCAGATAAATAGGCAATTACTCTAATTCTAGTCAAGTAACTACTCACACCTTTTCTCCTTTTTCATGTATAAGCCTTTAGAAAGGGGAATAGGTCAGATTGTATAACCAGATTTCATAAAATTCTGTCCACACAAAGTTCAGATTTTGTGCCTCTAAAATTCTGTCTACACAAAGTTCAGATTTTGTGTCTCTTCAGTTAAACTTGATGGAGAGACATACACTAAGGATGGATTAGAAATGAAAACTTCAAGAGCGTCTCTTTTGACAGTCTGTGTTTTTATAAGCATTTTGCATTCTTATGTTGGAAATGGTTTGATGCAGCATTTTCAGATGTAGGCTCTTCTTAAGCATCTTTTAAACAAGCTGCATGTCAAGTTAAATAAACCATAGCTGGACTGAACTTTATCATATCAAGCCAACAGCACAGTTTCTCATTTTATAATTATTATTTCAAAGACTAAAATAGTGACAAGCATTTGGGGAAACACAACTCTTCAGTTTGAAGCAAACATTCAAACAAATGTACTTCTGTAGTGTTGCAAAAAAAGTTATCTTCAGGTAATGATATCCACAGACATCATTTAACTTAAGAAACATTAATTTAGGAACTTCATATCTCTTTAAAAATGTACTTCTGTGCATTAACTGAAATGTTCTCTGCATATATACAAATGGGTGAAAGAATCAAAATGCTGATTCTGTATTGTTGGAATTTTTTTTAATTTTTCTTTCTTGGGTTGGTTGGTTCCTCTGTTGCCCAGGCAATTCTGAGCTTTTGCACAAGACTTTTTTGGTTACAGAATTTGTCTGGTTTGTCTTCTCTTGTGACAGCCTCTAAACTTCTGAGACAGTTTGGGAGTGAGAAAGCTGGCAACATAAAACTTCATTTTAACTTCTTAATCTTAATGTCTCAGTGGCTCGCTTTAAATGCTATTACTGCTTCACCTTCTTCAACAAATTTAGAGCTCTGCTAGCTGTCTGGCATCAAGCTTGTCAGAGTGCCAGCTATTTTGCCAGAATGTAGAGCCAAGATGCTTGAAAATGTCAACAATCTCAGGCTCATTAGTTTTTGACTTTCCTGGCCTTTCTGTAATGACTGCAGTTCTGCATAAGCTAAATGCTATTTTTTTATTTACTCATATTAGTTACAGTGGAAACCGCAGCCAACTTTAATGTAAACAGTTGAAACAGTTGAAAGTGTTCTCCTATTGATTTGTTAATTTCAGTTATTTGCAAGGAAAGCTGCCTGCCAACGTCTGCTTCCATATATTAAGTTATGAAAATATACAGGGTGGATATTTTGTTCTTTTCTTCTTTGTATCTTTTCTTTTTTATAGCATTGGAAGATATTTGTTGTTTTATATGTTCACTTTAGCCTTGTAAAGCTGCCATGAACATTCTAAGCTAAAACCTCCTAAAACTTACTTGTTTGTCCTTAAGTTATGATTTAATTGGTCAGGCAAAAAGGGTATTTGCCTTGGGAAATGGTCACATGAGTGCTCTGCACAACTTAGAGCTTTTAATAAAGGCAGCATGGACCTTGTCCACATTTCTGAAATATTTTGATTTTTGCCTGTATACCTTCAACATGAAAATATGTAAAAGAACACTCCTTGAGGACAGCTTACACTTAATGTAGCACTCATACAGATGCTGTACTAATGAAGCTACTAATTTTGTTGGGTAACCTATTACCTTATATTGTAAAGTCAAAGTTTAAAGAAAATGTCCAAATTAATCTAAAATACTTCTAATGTAATTGCCTGCCATTGGAGCATTATAAACCTCTATGTAAGAGCCACTTTGCCATTAAGTGGTAATTTTCTAGATACAACTATCTCTTCAATACATAGTAATAATAATTGTTATTTATTATTATTATTAAAAATATACTAATTACTTAGTGTTCAAAACCACTGCAAAACATATGACAATGCAAAATAGAAGGTAAGTTTGAAGTTATATATAGACTACCAAACACTTGAAAGGGAAGGTTTTTTTTCTTTACTAATTTCAGATATTTTTACAAATACACATTTTCTGGCGAGAAATATATAAATATATATCTATGTATGTATCTTTACTTATTTGCCTAATTTTTCAAGAAACGCACTAGCTGATGTAACTTTCCAAAAGACAGGAATGTTATCCTCCATGAGAACTCTGAGCTTTTTATGAATTAAATGACTGCTTCCATACCTTACCTCTGGAGAGTTGCTTTTGGTTTTTTGTCCAATTTTAGTTGTAAATCTAGGAAGAAAGACATCTTGTAATCTTTGTAAGTAAGGCTTTCCAAATGTTTTGCTACAGTTGTTCACATCCAGACCAGTTGAGCTTTGAATGAAAATCATTACAAACTGATAGTTATTTGGTGCTGAAATAGAAATGAGTTGGTGTTTCCAGTGGCTGGGTGTCAACAGCAGAAAACTCCAAGCTCAAAATCAGCACTAACAGAACAGCTTCTTCAAGACTTACATTGAGGACAGTTTTGATGATTTCCCTTTTTTTTCAGCAAGAGCTCAGGACATAGTTCCTGAAATGTACTGGGTTACTCTGAAAGTAAATGTTAAAATGGGACCACATATAGTTTGTGCTCTTGTTCTGAACACTTATTTTGCTGAACTTTATTTTCTTCTGTTGGCTGTAGGAGATGGATATGGTCTATTGCCTCAATTTTGAGATCTATGTCTCAATAACTTGTTTGCATTGTTGTTCAGTAACAGTAAGACATGCACTCATGCTTAGCATGCTGATGAAGACTGAAAGACCTGAGAGCTGCTTGCACATGGCCTTGCAGCTGTGTTCTTTTAAATACTGATTTGTGCTAGTAAGCCATACTCAGGACAAATGGGTCAGACCCGAGGTTCCTGTGGTGGATAGTTGAACAGTGGTGCACAACAGGTGCCTGTGATCAGTATGAGTACAGAGCAACTGTAGAGTGATATTTCATGGCTGATAGGAATAGTCGTTCTGGGGTTTTCTGAATGAAAAAACACATCTTCGTACTTTAATAACACTTGATGATGGATACTATTTTTCCTGCTGTAAAGTTTTTGTTCCCTTGATCATGTGATAAGATGTACAACGTAGCCATTCATGAAGCATGCAAGTAGGTGCTTCCTTTGAACTTACTCTCTGCTTGATGCCTCTGTCAATTAACTGCCTTATTCTTTCTTTGGGTTGTCTGAAACCTGTGTCTCTGGGCAAAGGCCCAGGATTGTTTCGAATTTGCAAGAGAGCAGTAGTGTTCGAATTGATGGAGAAATCTGGATTTGAATATGATGGAAAACATGATCTGAATTTTGGTCAGAAAGGTTGTAGCCCGTATTGCTGAGAGTAGAGTTGAAAATGGAAAGAAGTGGGGAATATATCTTCTCATCATAGCATGTAGGAGCAGGAGAACTGCTGAGAGTTGGTGCCAAGGGAATCTAAATGCTAGGAAATAGTGCTGTGATCTCTTTGCTCCTCACTAGTAATGCATGCCTTGTTGAGAGGCAGGGAGATGGCTCTGTCTCCCTGTCCTCCTTTTTAAACCTCTTTCAGTACCTCTTCTCTGATGTATCTTTGACCCCATCCCATTGCCTTCTTCAATTCCTGCATCCCCTGCCCCTGATAGGTCTAGTGGTTAGAATACTAGGTTGGTTAAAAGGCAGTTTTTGTCTAAAAATATTGTATTGCTTTTTGGGTACCTCTGTTTTATATCACGCCTCTTTATACTGTGACCAAGCTTGCTGTATTGGTAGTGTCTTGTGGCAAGAAGAACAGATGCTATGTTGTGTCAACTGTACAACTATCAGAGAAGTCTTCTGGAAACTTAACTTGTCAAATACAATGGTAACCTGGATTTAATTGGTCACTTTTATGGTCATGTTGGTTTGTAAATTTGTGGGAGCGCCTTAAATCTCTTCTGGTACAAAATGCTAAACTTAAGTTAGTGTATTTTAAGGAAATTAAAATGTAGTGCTGCAGTGGCTTTTCCTGGAACTAAATGGAAAAGTTTTGAAACTTGTAACAGAATACATTGCAGGTTCAAATCGATCCAATCTGATAATACCCTAAATGTATATTTCTAGGAGGATGCTTCTCTGTTTCTGCCTGGCACTCCAGAGAAATGAAAGGAGGAGGCTGATATTTGTAGACTTGTTATAGAGAGTCCTGACATTCAAACTCAGTGCCTCTGGCTCATTAGCAGAGTTCACATTCCTTATGCATCAGCAAATGATCTTCCACAAAGTGTACAGACACCAAATGACTTCATAGCTCTCTCATGGTATAGAGGTAAAGCTTTTATATGAATTAGAACAAGTATTCCAGATTTCTGATCAGCTGAGTTAATTTATTGCTGTGTCAGATTGCTTGAAGTTCCTGTCCCTAATTATGTTGAAAAGGGTACAAAAACCTTTGTATAGGATAACTGTAAAATTTCTTTAAATAGTTACCCCTTTACACCTAAAGACAGTTTGTTGGCAAAGTAGTTGATGCATGGTAATAAGGTTTTTTCCTATTGTATGTGGTCTTTTCTTTGGATAGAATATCTTTTCAGTGCATGTTCTTACAGAGGAGGTTAGCAGAATAATTGCTCTTATGCTCTTTAAATGCTTCTGGAGCTGATGAAGAGGTTCAGGAGCTGGGGATGAGAAGGAGTATTTGTGCAATTTGTCCAGGAATGCAGGTTGACTAATCAGTAGATATCATCATCAGTTTTGAAAGACGTGTTTTATTAATTAATATACATATATAGTTAATCACCCTTTAAGCTGTAAATTTGAAATTTGAAAGGCAGAAATAATTTTCAATGCAATTTGTATTAGATGCTTCTCCATTTAAATGGGAAACTGGAATATGTTCCATTAAACTCACTGGCTGCACCATTTAAAAAAAAAAAAATCCAAACAAACAAACAAAAAAACCCCACAAAACAAACCAAAACCACACACCTGTTTTATTTATTTTTAACTTCTTGTGGGAAGCAAAACCTCAGCAGTATGCCTCCTTTTTTTCCCTTTTTGTTTTTTTCTTGTCAGGAAGCTGGTGCTATGCAGGTTACCAAATGGAAAAGGAAATGCTTTGTTTTTTTTTTTTTTCCAATACTCTCTCCACCTGTGTTTCTGATACAGTGATTTTAATTTATGTGGCTGTTGACTCTTAATGAAGTTGGTAAGAATTTTTTAATTTTTATGCCTCGTGACCAGTGAGTTCCAATGTCTTTTGAAAGAGACGGGAGGAAAGGATGGAAGTTGGAACACGATGAAGTCAGAATAATCTTCTATGCCTGATTTGTCTCAGGAAACACCATTAAACTAAGGCTTAGAAATTTTGCTTGAGTAGACAATGTTCAAAATAAGCCTAGAAAAAACCTAAACAGTGCTGATGGCTCCTTGAGTTTCTCTGCATTTCACGAAAGCTGGAGCACTTCTCAGAAAGATGGCTTTCCAGAACTTAATTTAAAGAGAAATTGAAGAGCTGGTAGGCATGTAGTTAGAAAACTGAGGCTAAAATTGCATTTTACTTCTGATAAGTTTTTATTTCTTGATCTTTTTTGTGGGTGTCAGTGTTCTGTAGGCCAGTTGATTTGAAGGCTTGTGAGGATAGTAGCAGACATCTTAAAAGTACAGTAATGCAAGTGGTAGCATTAAAACAACAAAATATGATGATCATGAATTTCAGAATTAAATTTGAAGTATAGCAGAGTTGACATTTCGCTATTTCTGTGGTCTAGGGTAACTGTATATGAGATTGAAGGACTACTACTAGCACTGCAAACGTGAGAGATATTTACATGGTAATGTTACACAGCCCTCTTGTAGTGCCTTAAAATTGCCCACCCACATCACCTACAAAGTGCCTGCTACTGAGAAAATAAGGGCCACTCATAATAATTGAAGTAGTGGTACTGATGGAATTGGCTCATCCTGTTCAATTTTAAAACAAAAAAAGAGGGAGAACTCCAAGTAAGTCCTTAATTTATTATTTCAGTATTACAGATCACAGTTTTCCTCTTGCTCAGGAGTCTAAGAGCATGTGTGAACTTCAGTTAACAAAGCAGAACAGCAGAGCTTGGATGTTTGGGACATCAGTGATGGAGCATCTAGTTTAAATCTGGCTCATATTTATTAGGATCAGAGGATAGGAAAGTTTTCAGAACTCTCAACTCTACCATGTAGACTTAGCTAGAGTGGACTTTAGGCTTGTCTTTAATGTACAGTTCAGCTAGCGACCATGGCAGTTCAGCTCTTCTTTCAGGATCTATGCTTATTATCAGCAGAGCTACAGGGAATACCAAATCCTCCTCCTGGCTACACTGGTCCTGGGTTTGCCAGATGGGCCTCGGCCATGTAGAGGACGAGATAATCCATTATTTCATTTCTGATCAGCAGAAGAGAGAGAGGTTTTCATTAATAGGGATGGCTTTTTATCTTTCATGAAAGTTGTGGCAATTGCATCAGGTCATGTACTCTGTAGCCATAGGGTGAGGAAAAGCAGAAACATAATATACTTGGTAGATTCTTTTTAAGATGGCAGTGAGACCTGTCAATTACAGAAGGCTACCCCAAAGAGCTGTGCGATTTTGCCGAGAGAAATGCTGAAGTATATAGAGACAAATTTTAGAGCTAAAATACAAGAAGTAAAAAATTACAGCTAGGTAATGTCAAGACACTGCAATGGCATTGTATATATTCATTTTAAATGGTGCAGAATGACTGAGTGTAGAGGAATGGCCATACTAGAGCATATCAAAGGTCCATTTGCACAGCATGCTGTCACCAGCCATGAACAAATGTAGTAATGAGTATATACATATATCTAAAGAAGAAAGGGTAAGCATTGGCTGGTACTTCTTTCCTTTCTCCAGCTGCCTTTACCTCAGGGGACTTTCCAAGTTGGCAGTGGCTTTGTACAGTGGTGGTGCTTCCACATCTGATAGATTTTTATTTCACAGATTTTTCTAGTTTCCCTTGAACCCCTGTAAAGTTGTTGTATCCATAGCATTGGTCAGCAAGGAGATCTGTGGCCTTGGCATGAGGAATTACGCCTTGCGTTTGTTTTTGACCTGGCTTCTCCAGCCTTTTTTTTGCTCTCGGAGTGAAGACGGGGCTAAACCAGAGGTTTATTTAGGGGCATAATGTTCCCTGTTTAGTTCTTTCATCCTTTCTAAGTAACACTTAACATCTGATTTGCATTTTCAAGAACTGCCAAGCATTAAACTGCCATTTTCACAGAACTGTTTATCATAAGGTCTTACGCCTGAATGTCATGCCATGTTGACCTCAGACCCTGGGGTTTTTCTTTAATTTGGGTTAGGATTGTTTCTTCCTAAGTGCATCATTTTATGTTTTTCTATGTTTAACTTAATCCACTCATTCTTTTAAGGCCCTTCTACAGCTGTAGTGGTTAAGGTGGAGGATGCAAAACCATTTTTAATTTGTGCTTGTCCTCTAATATAAGAACAGCAGAAATAACATTTGCTCTCAAATTTTATAAAATGTATGGGATTGTGCCTTCAAGCTTCTAACACAGCTTTGTAAAACTGCTGAATGTTGTTTTAATGCATGTAATGGACTTGTGTTAGTGCAAAAGGTGTACCAAAACATCAGTATAAAACAAACATGTGGTAACTTTGTGGCTTTTCTCCAGACTTCTCAGGTGGGTTTTGACCTTGGAACCCTCGCTGTTTTGACCTGAACAGTAGAGAAATCTAATTTACTTGAAGCAGCCATTTCTGTTTGGGCAGGGATTTTTGTCTGAAAATAGAGAGTTTGGGGCCTGACCTTGGCAATATGTGTTGGAACGTGAGAATGTTGCCATGAGTCACAGTTTAAAAACATTAACTCCCTTTTTATTTTACTATTGCAAGCTTTGCTTCTAGAACATGCGTTTGGCACACTTAATCCCTTTTTATTTTTCCCTAGAAAGTCAGGAATGCTTAGCATAAAATTGTAACATTGTTATTCTTCGCTTACTCTGGGTTTAAATCTTTGAATTACCTACCTTTAGTTGTCTGCATCTAGGTGTAAGAGTAGACTCACTTGCATTCCCAGAATGATGTCTGTTTTCAGAAGCCCTTTGGATGTGTAGCAAGGTAACAGTTAGTCATGAAGCAAATGAGGACATTTGTATTTGTAGGAAAATAATATAGAGCCTTGGAAAGAGTTTCAGAATTATCTCACTGTTTTCCAGGCTGCTGCATATGAACTTTTAGATTTTAGAGTCTTTCTGCCCAGAAACTGGTAATCACACTAAACCTGACACCACAGTACTGCACAGACCACTGTCCAGATTCAGTTCTGCTGGGAAAACAGACAAAACGTTATTCTTAGTCCTATTCTTAATCTGAACATCATTAATTTAGATGTAAATAATGGAAGGAAAGCTATGAGAAGTCTGTGCATATGCATGGCTGTCTTTTGCATACGGAGCGCTTTTGGAAGACACAGAAGGGGTTTGTTTGTTTGTTTGTTTTAATCCCAGGAGTGTAACAGGTTACTGTATCATAAGTTTTTAAACTAGAAATGCTGTATTGAGAAACAGTTAAGAACCTGCTGGATAACTTTCATCTGTAGTGAAATTGCACAAGGTGAATATTACTATAAAAATTATCCTCCTTCAAATCCTAATCCCCATGCACAAACCTGTTTCTTAATATTCTGAATGCTACTGTTCCTGCCTGGTGCAGATTGCTACTTTAATTTCAAATGGGAGAGAACTGATGTTCATCATTAAGTAAGTCCCCTGGTGCTGCCCGTAGTCTTCGGTAGCATCAGCTGCTTATGTAGGGCAAGGCTGTAGCAGAAACTTTAAACAAAAGAAAAAGACAGAGTGTCTTTTCTGCCTAGGTGGCCTTTCTCAGAGCAGAGGCAGCTTTTGTGGTGGTGGAACAGAACTGCTTCCTACCTGACTGATAGAGGCTGGTAATGTCAATTTCATAGGAATAGTGTTTTTCTTGTCTCGGCACAGTAACTGCTAGATGCCAAAGTGAACGTACAGAAATAAGTCTAGTGTCCCGAAGATGGGGTTGTAAAAGTATGTATTCAACATAATTAGGTACCTAATTGGGTGCTTAAAGTTAAATAATGTATATACATATGTAAGTAATTAAATTATATTGGAAAGTATTTTATTTGTCATGGTTTGTGCTCTGCTCCCTACAAATCAAATTATAAGTAGTTTATTCTGTAACTATTTGAAAATGCTTGCTTTCTGGGTAACTTCCATTTTTGAGTTTGGGGTTTGTTTGGTGGGGTTTTTTTTGTTTGTTTGTTTTGTTGTTTTTTTTTTTTTTTTGTTCGTAAGGTTAACAAAGCTTAAAAAAAACTGCTGGTGAAAAATCCAAGCCAGTGTGGAAAATACACAAAGCATATGCAAAGGGGAGACTTGAAAATAAGTAACTTTGTATCCAGCCAACTTTGTTATAGTTAAACACCCTGAGGTCAGAAATCACTAGAAACTCTTTCGTCTGCTTATAAAAGCTAGTGAACAATGCAGCTCTTTGGATTAGAGTCACCAGCTAACTGTTCTGGGACAGTTTGTGTAGTAGATTTTGATGCCTTAATCTCTCCTCAGTAGAAAATGTTATATTGGGGAGATCTTTAGCACCTTCTCTTGTTAGTGAAACCAGCCATTTAATAACAAGGGGAAACTAAGGAGTTGCATTTAGTACAAAATTGAGTTTCCACTAAATCTGATGATCAAAAGAGGATAAGTAACTTAACAATCAGGGCACAGCCAACAAACAGCCTCCAGGGGTATTTGCTGCTTCCACGTTGTTAACAAAACTGTTTTCAGAAATTGATTACGCATGAGAAAATTCTGGAAAAAAGGCAGTGGTACAGTGCTGGAGAATTTCTGAAATTAGACCCACCAGACCTGGAAGCGTCTGGTTGGATTCAGTTCATTCACAGTGAAGTTGCCCAGAATAGCCCACTGAATAGTGAAATTAATGGGTGCTTTATTTTAGGCTCAAAGCCTGTCCTTGAATACAACAGAGTGTGCCAAATTTATGCAGGATTAGCAACAGGAAAATGCCAGCACTAGAAGTGTGAAGGAAAGACAGACAGCAGGCCCCTGGAAGAGTATACCAGAAGATTCTATGAAAATAATTTCCATTTTATTATTAGGCTGATTTCTTGGCTGTAGACCTTTTGGTCTAGATATTTTTAAATATTTTTCCAGTGCTTATTTTGATCAGTACCAATTCCTTACTTTGGGTCAACACTTTCCCCCACTGCTTTACATTTAGACTGTTGTTGGGCAACTTTTAACTGTATACCCTATGGAGAAGGGAATGCTCTCTGTGTCTCAGTAGTTGGGGCTATAAGTAGGGGGGTTAAATTAACACAATGTCCTGGTTCCGGCGGGGATAGGGTTAATTTTTCCTGGTATTCCATGCCATGTGAGCCATGCCCACCCTGAGCTGCCGGGGGAGGGGGCAGGAAGTTGCTGCTTAAAAGCGGGCTGGGGCGTCCTGGGTCCGGCCGGCCAGCGGCGGGGAGCGGCGGTTCCGTAATTGTGTTTGTATATTCCCCTATCCGTGGTGTTGTTGTTGTTTGCCTGTTCCCTTTGCTGTCCTGTTAAACTGCCTTTGTCTCAACCCGAGAGTCTTGCCTTTTCTTACGTTTCTTCCTGTATTAGGAAGGCACGTGCGAGCGGCAGGTGGTTCTTTGTTGCCGTCTGAGGCCAAACCATGACAGTCCTTTTTGGCGCCCAACGTGGGGCTTGAAGGGTTGAGATAACGACAGAATCCAACTAGAACGTGGAAAAAACGGTTTTGGTTTTCTTTTGTATGCATTTATTTTATTAGGTAAATAGTCACTGGTCATCATGTTGCTTGGTTTGTTCTCATGGCTGTGTTACATAAATTCCTATATGGCTTATGTACTCCCTGCGATGCTGTTTACCATGTCTGGAAGAGGGATGAGGATTATCATTCTGCTGTCCTGTGCGATATCTGTTTATGATATGATAACATCACTGTTCAGACGGCTATTTTGGGGTGTTTATGTGGTTTTGCTGTCCTGTCCGTACATTGGACACCGTCTCTCAGAATTTGTTAATAATTTCCCCAGCCCTTTTGCCTCCCTTTTCTCCTTCGGGTCAGGTATGACAGCTTTTGAGAATTTTGAATATCCTTGGGATACTCAAACCAGCGTGTTCCTAGTGCTATGTCTCCTGAATACGTTCCAGGTCTTGTTTAGGGTTAAGCGACTATTTAAGCCTACCACCCGGAGATCTGCTCCGAGGCTGGATAGTCAGGGGTGGCACAGCATGTGGGAGAGCATGGGCAGGTACCTAGAGAACTACTCACCTCCAATGGTCTGGGACTTCACCCCTGAACAATTACAGGACCCTGATAAAGTGGTAGAATATTTGAAGGGAAAATGCTGTGGCTATTCTAGAGAGGCACAACTCACCGCGCTGTGCTGGGCCCTGGCCAGTATCTACCAGGCACTGCTCAGAATTATGCAGCACCCTCAAGGGGAAGAGATGGAAACCAGACCGGCAGCCCCTGCGGCTGCTGCGGCCCCTGCGGCAGCCCCTGCGGCTACTCCGACCCCTGCGGCAGCCACTGTAGCTACTGCAATCCTTGCGACAGACACTGCGGCTACTGCAACCCCTGTGGTAGACACTGCAGTTACTCCAACCCCCATAGCAGCCACTGCCACTGAACCAGGGAACCAACCCGTGCTGGTATCAGTTGCCCCCATACAGAAGAAGAAGTACACAAAGAAATCAGTTCGCTTAGTAAGAGATGATGATGAACCAGGGTCATCACGAGAGCAGGAGGAAGAGGCAGAACCAGAGATAATTACTCGATCCCTATCCTTGAGTGAGCTGCGGGATATGCGAAAAGATTTCAGCCGACTTTCAGGCGAGCACATTGTCACCTGGCTGCTCCGGTGCTGGGATAATGGGGCCAGTAGCCTGGAATTAGAGGGTAGGGAGGCCAGGCAGCTGGGATCCCTGTCTAGGGAAGGCGGCATTGACAAGGCGATTGGGAAAAAGACCCAAGCCCTCAGCCTCTGGAAACGACTCCTGTTAGGCGTGAGGGAGAGGTACCCCTTCAGTGAGGATGTTGTATGTCAGCCAAGCAAGTGGACTACCATGGAAAGAGGTATCCAGTACCTGAGAGAATTAGCCGTGCGGGAGATGATTTATTATGACTTGGACAATGCAGACTTACCCACAGACCCTGATGAGGTGCGATGCACAAGGCCCATGTGGCGGAAGTTTGTACGGAGCGCACCATCGTCATATGCCAACTCCCTGGCAGTAATGGAATGGAAAGGTGAAGAGGGACCAACGGTGGATGAGGTAGCTGGCCGGCTCCGGCGATATGAAGAAAGTCTCTCTTCCCCCCTTGTCTCAGCTGTGGAGAAACTGTCGCGGAAGGTCCAGCAACTTGAAGAGAATATGTTCTACTCCCCAGCTGCACGGGCCAGCATCTCAGCTATTAGAAGCAGGCATTTCCCCACTCGAGAGAGAGTACAGAGGGTACACACCACGAGGCACCCTGTGGTTCTACCTGCGGGACCACGGAGAGGACATGAGGAAGTGGGATGGACAACCTACTTCGATCCTGCGGACACGGGTACAGGAGTTGCAAGGAAGGACAACCACAAAAGGGGATCCCTCCAGGAAAAGTGCCGCCCCAGTTTCCAGTGGGCCGTTCCCCAGACAAAGCAGAAGGCCTGATCTTGCTTCTGATCCTCTTGAAGGAACTTCCAAGTCATTTATGCAAGAAGTGAGTAATGGATACTATGACCAGTATTAGGGGGGCCCTGCCTCCGGCCAGGTGGAGGAAAGGGACAACCGGGTTTATTGGACGGTGTGGATTCGATGGCCTGGCACATCAGACCCACAGGAGTATAAGGCTCTAGTGGACACGGGTGCGCAGTGTACTTTAATACCATCAAGCTATAGAGGGGCAGAACCCATTTGTATTTCTGGGGTGACAGGGGGATCCCAAGAGTTGACTGTACTGGAGGCAGAAGTGAGCCTAACTGGGAATGAGTGGCAAAAGCATCCCATTGTGACTGGCCCAGAGGCTCCATGCATCCTTGGTATAGATTACCTCAGGAGAGGGTATTTTAAGGACCCAAAAGGGTACCGCTGGGCCTTTGGCATAGCTGCTTTGGAGACAGAGGAAGTTAAACAGTTGTCTGCCTTGCCTGGTCTCTCGGAGGATTCTTCTGTTGTGGGGTTGTTGAGGGTCAAAGAACAACAGGTGCCGATTGCTACCACAACGGTGCATCGGCGGCAGTATCGCACTAACTGAGACTCTCTGATTCCCATCCATGAGCTGATTCGTCAACTAGAGGTTCAAGGAGTGATCAGCAAGACTCGCTCACCCTTTAACAGTCCCATATGGCCGGTGCGAAAATCTAATGGAGAGTGGAGGCTAACTGTAGACTATCGTGGTCTGAATGAAGTCACGCCACCGCTGAGTGCTGCCGTGCCGGACATGCTAGAACTCCAGTACGAACTGGAGTCCAAGGCAGCCGAGTGGTATGCCACGATTGATATAGCGAATGCATTCTTCTCAATCCCTTTGGCAGCAGAGTGCAGGCCACAGTTTGCTTTCACTTGGAGGGGTGTCCAATACACCTGGAATCAACTGCCCCAGGGGTGGAAACACAGCCCCACCATTTGCCATGGACTGATCCAGACTGCACTGGAACAGGGTGAAGCTCCAGAACATCTGCAGTACATTGATGACATCATTGTATGGGGAAACACAGCAGAAGAAGTTTTTGAGAAAGGGAGTAAAATAGTCCAAATCCTTCTGAACGCTGGTTTTGCTATAAAGCGAAGTAAGGTCAAGGGACCTGCGCAGGAGATCCAGTTTTTAGGAATAAAATGGCAAGATGGACGCCGTCAGATTCCAATGGATGTGATCAACAAAATAGCAGCTATGTCTCCACCAACTAGTAAAAAGGAAACACAGGCTTTCTTAGGTATTGTGGGTTTTTGGAGAATGCATATCCCAGATTACAGTCAAATTGCAAGCCCTCTGTATCAAGTAACCCGGAAGAAGAATGATTTTAAATGGGGTCCTGAGCAACAACAAGCTTTTGAACAAATCAAACAGGAAATAGTCCATGCAGTGGCCCTGGGGCCAGTCCGGGCAGGACAAGATGTTAAAAATGTGCTCTACACCGCAGCCGGGGAGAACGGCCCTACCTGGAGCCTCTGGCAGAAAGCACCAGGGGAGACTCGAGGTCGACCCCTAGGGTTTTGGAGTCGTGGATACAGAGGATCCGAAGCCCGCTACACTCCAACAGAAAAAGAGATATTGGCAGCATATGAAGGGGTTCGAGCTGCTTCGGAAGTAGTTGGTACAGAAGCACAGCTCCTCTTAGCACCTCGACTGCCGGTGCTGGGTTGGATGTTCAAAGAAAGGGTCCCCACCACACATCATGCAACCGATGCTACATGGAGTAAGTGGATTGCACTGATCACGCAGCGAACTCGAATGGGAAACCCCAGTCGCCCAGGAATTCTGGAAGTGATCATGGACTGGCCAGAAGGCAAGGATTTCGGAATGTCACCAGAGGAGGAGGTGACGTGTGCAGAAGAGGCCCCACCATATAACAAACTGCCAGAAAATGAGAGGAAATATGCCCTGTTCACTGATGGGTCCTGCCGTATTGTGGGAAAGCATCGAAAGTGGAAGGCTGCTGTGTGGAGTCCTACACGACGGGCTGCAGAAGCCAGTGAGGGACAGGGTGAATCGAGCCAGTTTGCAGAGGTGAAGGCTATTCAGCTGGCTTTGGACATTGCTGAGCGAGAAAAATGGCCAGTACTTTATCTCTACACTGACTCATGGATGGTGGCAAATGCTCTGTGGGGGTGGTTACAGCAGTGGAAGCAGGGCAACTGGCAGCGCAGAGGCAAACCCATCTGGGCTGCTGACCTATGGCAAGATATTGCTGCCCGGATAGAGAATCTGGTTGTGAAAGTACGCCATGTAGATGCCCACGTACCGAAGAATCGGGCCACGGAGGAACATCAGAACAACCAGCAGGTGGATCGGGCCGCTAGGATTGAAGTGTCTCAGGTGGATCTGGACTGGCAACATAAGGGTGAACTATTCATAGCTCGGTGGGCCCATGACTCCTCAGGCCATCAAGGGAGAGATGCGACATATAGATGGGCTCGTGACCGAGGGGTGGACTTGACCATGGACGCTATTGCACAGGTCATCCATGAATGTGAGACATGCGCTGCGATCAAACAAGCCAAGCGTTTGAAGCCTCTGTGGTATGGAGGGCGATGGCTGAAATACAAATATGGGGAGGCCTGGCAGATTGATTATATCACACTGCCACAAACCCGTCAAGGCAAGCGCTATGTGCTCACAATGGTGAAAGCAACCACCGGATGGCTGGAAACATACCCTGTGCCCCATGCCACTGCCCGGAACACTATCCTGGGCCTTGAAAAGCAAGTCCTGTGGCGACATGGTACCCCAGAGAGAATTGAGTCGGACAACGAGACTCATTTCCGAAACAGCCTCATAGACACCTGGGCCAAAGAGCATGGTATCGAGTGGGTGTATCACATCCCCTATCACGCACCAGCCTCTGGGAAGATAGAACGATACAATGGACTGTTAAAAACTACACTGAGAGCAATGGGTGGTGGGACTTTAAAACACTGGGATACACATTTAGCAAAAGCTGCCTGGCTAGTTAACACCAGGGGATCTAACAATCGGGCTGGCCCTGCCCAATCAAAAGTTCCACGTACTGTAGAAGGGGATAAAGTCCCCGTAGTGCACATGAAGAATATGCTAGGGAAGACAGTCTGGGTTAGTCCTGCCTCAGGCAAAGGCAAACCCATCCGTGGGATTGCTTTTGCCCAAGGACCTGGGTGCACTTGGTGGGTGATGCGGCAGGATGGGGAAGTCCAATGTGTACCTCATGGGGATCTGATTTTGGGCGAGAATAGCCAATGAATCAGATTGTGTGCTGTTAATTGCTAAGTAACACTGTCACTGTATGTTCTCATTGCTATAATTGCTATCAGTTGTACTACAAGTAAGGCACAGGGATGATGGGATAAGAACTGATCTCAGCAGCTGGTGCCCAGCAGTTTCCTCAAGATCTACATCTTCAGCCCACGGACTGCGTGCATGAGCCACACCAGGTGCACCAGTCACAAGCTCCGAAAAATACAGCATGCAACAGACCAGCACCACCCAGCATCTCACCTGCCCTGAGAGACTGTTCTAACAGATGGAGCCCAAAGCCGTGGATTAAAAGAACTCAACGGACACTTTGGAGGGATGGCCCATAAACTAAGGGCATTATGTGTGTGTATATATATATATAACAGGGGAAAGTGGTGGCAATTCATTGGAACCTGCTGGGCATGGCATAGATGGTATGGAATAAGCGGTGGATAATGTCCTGGTTCCGGCGGGGATAGGGTTAATTTTTCCTGGTATTCCATGCCATGTGAGCCACGCCCACCCTGAGCTGCCGGGGGAGGGGGCAGGAAGTTGCTGCTTAAAAGCGGGCTGGGGCGTCCTGGGTCCGGCCGGCCAGCGGCGGGGAGCGGCGGTTCCGTAATCGCGTTTGTATATTCCCCTATCCGTGTTGTTGTTGTTGTTTGCCTGTTCCCTTTGCTGTTCTGTTAAACTGCCTTTGTCTCAACCCAAGAGTCGTGCCTTTTCTTCTGATTCTTCCTGTATTAGTAAGGCGCGAGCGAGCGGCAGGTGGTTCTTTGTTGCCGTCTGAGGCTAAACCAGGACACACAACCTGTCAGCTGTTAAAGGGGAGCTTATCTATTGTTATTGCCTTTTTATAATTCCACCACTCACTGGTAGGTACTAATGTTTGACTAGGGAACAGTTATACTGACTTGGATTACTGTGACATTACTTAATACGTTTGGCTGGGTGTTTGCTCTTGTGGAAAAGCAAGTGCAGTGTTAGCTGGGCTCACCATGAACTTGTGGTAATAGCTTCACGTTAAGGAAATCCTTCATTTTTCTGAAGTTATTCAATAACATATGTGAGTAGCTATAGTGACTTCTGTGCGTGCACGTGTGTGTGTATATGTCTTTTTGGTGTAACACCTTCAATTACTTGATGTATAAATTCAAGCTTAATTTTTTGCTTCTGTTTATTCTTGATCATTCAGTATACTAGTTTCATGCCAAGCAATGTTTAAGTTCACTTCTTTAGATAGAGTTCTTCTGCTAGTTGTCTTAACAGCTATATGCAGTATACCAAATAATTTCAAATAATTTTTATTTTCTTTTTTCAGACTTAAATTAGAAGTTCCTGAAAAGGATTTTTTGTTTTCATACTACATGTCTACTACATATTTCATCATAGATGGGATTATAAAAAATGAACCCAATCATAAATATAACGTCTGAGGTTTTGTGTGTGTATACTTCTAAAATTTTCTATGGTAATTAATCTATTATAAATATTATATCCATCATAAATATATATTCTTATATAATACTTTATCAAATTGTTGAAACACTACTTGGTATGAAAAACAGTAACAGACTTCTCTGATTGGGGTATGGATACTAATAAATTGCTCCTCTTGAAGATGATGAAAGAATTGTTAGAATGTTTTAATCCTAACCAGACCCTAGGAGGGGTCTGAACACTGTTCTCAAAACTCTACTTCAATGAAAAACTTGCTGCTTTATTTTTAGAAACAGAGGGAGTTTCAAACAGAAAATTACATTGGGTTTAATACAATCTGTCATAAGGGGAAGTTCTTAGTATGCCTTTTGGAGTGTGGTATGTATTTGTGCAACGTGCCATCTTTCATTAATTGCTGATTACTTTTATTGTTCTCTCACTCCTTTCTGTCATATAGCCGTCCTCAGAAGGTGTGCTTATGTCCATTCCTGCCAATACAGCCGCTAAAGGTCTCCACCTGCTTGTATATAATTCAGCATCCAGCAGAGGTGAGTAAGGCTGTGGTAATTGTTGGAGTTCAGCTAGAATCTTAATGCAGTAAATGATAGCCAAGAGGAAACAGTTATGCTGTTAACATCATATAATGATCTTTCCTTTTAAACCTGATGGTTGAAATGCCAGTTTACCTGAGTTATTGTATCTTTTATTCAGTTCTGAATTATTTTGTCTTCTGAAATCACACCTTATTTCTGCAACTTCCATGCGTGCCAGACATCTTTTCTTGTCTGAATAGTACTGCTAGAATCTGAAGTTTTCTTACCTTGGTGCAAATTGCAAGACTTAAGCATGACATCGTGTCTCACAGAGGTGCTCAGAGTTGATCCAGGAAGGAATGTGTTTTGATTATAGAAGTAGTGTTTTATTGGTTTTAGTGCTCTGTTAAAAATATGAATTAAGCAATTCATCTTAGTGATGACTAATTATCTTTAGCCAATGAAAAACTATAGTTTAGCTTCAGAACAGTATGTTTTGGTTTACCTAATAGGAGAATTTATGTTGATGTTTCCTTGTCTGTTAACAATGGAGTATGGTGGTGGATCATATGGGATTTAGAAGTTGGACTGAAGTTAAACAGATCTGGATACAGATACAGTTGGGTCAACAAAGTAGACTGTGAAGTTCAGAAACCAGTACTCTTCTGCTCCAGCTGTTTACTTAGCATTATAGGCAGCACTGCAGCAAGTCTTTGCCTGAAAGAACTTAAGCAGAATGTAAAAGACCAATTTAGATAAAAGTGTTCTCTCAGAGAAACAAAACAGAAACCACAACGTATTTAGTCCCTCAACAGGAAAGCTGTTATTTTTAATTGGCTGCTTATAATAAGAATAGTGTTTTGTGTTACTTCTTATTTCAAAAATACTTAAATATATGCTTAAGTCACTTGCTCCAAAAAAGGGGTTTAAAAACTTGCCAGGAAACTTTGAACTGCCATTTGAATTGTGTTGAATTTCTTACTTATGGTGCAAGGTATTAGAAAAAGTTTGCAGATTCTTTTTGGATTTCATACACCATTCCTGTGTCCTTCTGAAAGGCTATCTATGTTTTTATTAATCAGCAATCACAACAGCCATCTGTTACAATGGGATGCAACTTTTCCATTAGTATATGTGACGTAATGATAATTCACATGATAAACTAGTATTGGAAGACCACTGTATTTTAAGAGAATCCATCTGAAAGGAAAGATGTAACTATTTTACTATACAAGGGCACTTGGCTTATCAGAGATAAATCTGAACAGAATGATGAAAGCTAAGAATATCTTACAGTGGATCTTTGGGAATGTTTGTCTTAGATGACCACAGGTGATGCTATGGACTCCAGAACAAGAGAGGCATACCTGACAAAAGACAGGTTCCCTTTGCTGTAGCTGCTCATACTAAAAATACAATCAGTCTTGATGGCAGATAAGTCTTCCGGACTGTATCTGATCCTTCAGTCTGCCATTTCATTACAGATACACTCTACAAGAGTCTGTTTCAAAATTATCTCATTTAACAAACCAGATAGTGAATGTCTTTCCCCTACTGCACATCAGTGACAACTGTCATCCTCCATGTGCTTCATTATTTATTGGCTTTGGAAGTTCACAGTGCAGTGAAGAAAGAGACCAGCTATGGTCAAATTATGCTATCGAGGCTTGTATTCAGGCAAGATAGTAATGTAGGAAGTCAGGAGCAACATTTCCTGTGCTCTGATTAATGTGACTGTGTCTCCACATTCTTACTATCCAGAGGCCATGCTGCCAGATAGACCTGTGCTGGTATCAGATACTGTGAAAGAGAGTGTATCGTGGTTTAGGGTGGACTGGCCACTAGACAAACAACAGGTGTTCTCTTTAACGTCTCTCTGCCTTCCCAGAAGAGAATGGAGAGAGAATAAGAGAGAGAGAGACTTACGGGTTGAAAAGAAACTAAACTACTTTAATGAAATATTAATAATGAACAGATAATAATATTAGTAATAAAATAATATAATATACACAATATATACAAAACCAGTATCAAGCTCCCAGGATGGTGATTGCGTTACTGGGAGGCACTGGGAAAGTCCCAGACTGGATTCAGCAATGGACGGGAACTGGGTCCCAGATTTGGATGCAGGAACACATGGATTGGGATCAAAGGCAGACGAACGGACAGTCCTCCTTGGATGCCAGCCACTGAAGAGAGAGGCTGATCCCTTTGATCCCCCAGCTTTTACACTGAGCATGATGCAGGTGGCATCTGTCTTACCTTTGCCTGTTATCATCCTTGGAGTGATCTCCAGCAGAGTATGGGCCATTATGTTCTTTTCAAAACCTGTGTGATAGATATCACTCAGGACAGAACTTGTGAAGCATAGCAGAGGGTATCTGTTTAGGTTTTTCTGTTTCCCTGCCTTCTTTCTTTCTATAAGTGTAAGAATTTTCAATGTTAAGCATCTGAGAAGAAAACTTAGATTGTGTGTATTTAATGAGTTTATATACTGATCTAATGCCAGTAATTAGCTTTGACTTGCTCATTATAATACCTTTCTGTATAGTATTCATTATTGAACAGTAAGAATCAAATATAAGGGGAAATTTTTTTGCTAATTGTCCTAACAATTCATAAACAAAAATGGAGGAAATATATAACTGCTGGCTTTAATAAATATTTTTGTTAGTTAGAATTGTCCTGTTCATTGTAGATGGATAATGCTATGCTAACCAAAGGTACCACTAATTCCCATAAAAGAAAAAAAAAACCAAATGTGAAATTAAGTTGTATTGGGGCTGGCTGGGATGGAGTTAACTTTCCCTGTAGCAGCCCTCATAGTGCTGTGCTTTGTATTTGTGGCTAGAGCAATGTTAGTAACACACTGGTGTTTTGGCTGCTGCTGAGCAGTGCTCGCACAGCATCAGGGCTGTCCCTCCAAACAACCACCCCTCAAAAGCCAGTAGGCTGGGTGTGGGCAAGAGATTGGGAGGGGACATAGCCAGGACAGCAGACCCACACTGAAAGGGATATTCCATACCATATGATGTAGTAAAAGCTGTGGAATAGAGGGCAGCATTTATTATTAAGGGGTTTGTCTTCCGGAGGACCCACTGCACGTGCTGAGGCCCTACTCCCTAGGAAGTGGCTGGACATTGCCTACTGATGGGAAGTAGAGAATAAATCTTCTTGTTTCCCTTTGGTTCTGTGCACACACTTTGCTTTTCTTTAATAAACTGCCTTTATCTCGACCCACAAGTTCATTTTCATCTTATTCTCTCCTCCCTGTCCTGCTGAGGTGGGGGAGTGATAGAGCAGCACCTGGAGGCCAACCAAAGTCAACCCACTATATGAGTCCTCCAATCCTATTTCTATTCAAGTACTTCAGTGGTCAAATAATGAATAAACAAGGAGTTGTTTATTCACTGAGAAGAACAAAGGAGAGAGGAACTGCTGGCTTTCAAACCAATAAATGGAAAATAGCCAATACAATAACAAATAGATTATATATAGTCTAGTTAAATACAGTTGGCTTTTAATGAATAAAATTATAAACAAATGAAACCTTTTTTAATGTTAGTTTGACTTAGCTGTTCTTAAGCTTCTCTTCTCAAACGATTCCTTTCAGTTCTAATTTTATGTTTTATCTTCCTGTAAACATGGATTGTTTTTTAGATTGGAAAATTCTATTTTCCCTTTTGTAAGAGAATGTATTTGTTTGATATGAAAGGTAATTTTAGAGTAATGATATGGCATTGGAGGGAACAACTGAATGACTTTGCCTTGACTGATGATAGCTCTTTTGGGTTTGCTTATCAGAGGCAAGTAATTGATTTTCTTCCAGTTCCTCTATTGCCACTTCTTACATTCTTATAAAGAAGGGAGTCTTCTGACTAGTGAATTGGAGTGTTATTTAATTATGGTGAAATAAAGACAAATAATACTGTACCACCATTAATGGCTTACTCCGCTTTGCTGAGATAGAAGAAATCAATGGTAATTTGAAGGATATTTCTCTCTCCCCTTGCTAGCACTTCACTCCCCAGGTACTTTGATCTTCATCTATCCCTAGGAGAGACATCATGCTGCTGCTGCTGCCTTGCAAAGTGGTGGGGATATAGCAGTACAACTTATTCCTTTAACTCCTTGATACTTTATTTAGATCAGTAGATATGGATCAGAAAGAACAAAATTAATAAAGGTTTTAGGCAACAGTGATAAAAGTCTTCACAGAACTAATTTAACAGCGGTTTGGTAGCAAGACAATGGGAGAGCTGCAGGCAGCTGCACATTGTTACTTGTGGAGGGTAACAGCTGCCCAGAGAGAGCTAATCAAGGCCTTAACGTGTTCACAAATACTGAATTGTTGATATACAGCTCATAAATCAAAAGACAGACCAAACCGCCCCCTGGGTTTTCATTAATTAGTCCTGTGGTTTAGGGACTGATCTTTGGATTTTCATTGTCTGAATCATGAGACATTCAGGTTGAGAATATTGTAAGAACTCATTTCTTACTGAGTTTAGGGCTTTGGTAATCCTCACCTGACTTCCAGTGCCTTGCCTTCTGCTAGATTCAGCTAATAACCTTTGTTCCTCTTGTGATAAATAAATAAACTGAAACTTTCATTCAGTTTTCAGTGTTGGCTTGCTGTCTTCATTAAATGCAAGATAAACCTATGCTCCCTCTTCCTTGATGGGAAAACAAAAATCGACATCCTATATATTCAAGTTCAGTTTGCAATATTCTTTGTCTAGACAAAAATAAGTGTGTTCCCAGCTGTGTTAAACAGGGGACAGAAACAAATTGCTCTGTTTGGTAAGTAGATGGTTTGCTTCAGCTGGCCATACTTCCCTCTTCCTTCACTTTCTGAAGACCTGCTCCAACACGGCTCTCTTTAATGCTTTTTGAGATCTGAAGACCCCCTGCTCCCCACCCAGGCATGGCAGTTACCTTCCACATCTGTGGCACAAAGACTAGGCAAATGCCTGGTCAACACAGCCTGAATGCTATGAGATGGAGCACTTGTGTCAGCGTTGGTGTCATCGTCCTGGTTACCATGAAGTGACAGCAGAGTGAAGATGTTTGTATTTCTGTTCTGTTCTGTTCTGGTAACACCCAGTCCTTTTATTTTTAGCACCTGTTGGTGGAAATCAAGCCGTTCCCTCATTTTCCGTTATAGAGACATTAGCTCCCCAGCCTATTGCATTAACGATAATGCTGGTTTTTGACAACTGTTTGTTATTCTGTGAAGTTTCATTGTTGTTTCTGATACAGAGTCTAGTTCAAATTTATGGTGATGATCATAGTTTAGTTAAGACTAAGTTTAACACTGTCAATCAAAAAAATATGATTTGAATGCATCAAAATTGGGTATTTTTCATGTAGATTTTTTTTTCCTGTTATCTGGTAAGGTCTTTTCTGTGTCTGTAGTCAAAAGAATTTGAAAGTAAATGGAAGCATTAACAATTCTTAGAAGCCCTCCTTGATTTTATTCAAAAGTAACTTTTCTTTTTTACAGGAAAGTCGAGTGTTAAGGACAGTGCCTTTGCTAGCAGCTTGTCTCCCTCCAGACAAATGTAAAATTTTGGTTGGTCGACGTTTTAGTGAAGACAGGTGAGCGGGATTGCCTGTGCACTTTCTGGTCCTCTGTAAATTATGGATGTATTTTTTTCAGTGTCCTTATTAACAGCCAATAGTATTCTTAATTTTTATTTCAAGTGTGCACGTTTGCTTTTGATACAAGCTTCTGATTTCCAGCAAACATAAATAGCATATAGTAGTCAGAAACACTTGATATCTCTGCCTTTAGGTTGTAGCTTTTGCTGCGTCAGTTTTATGCTCTTGGAAAGTTCAGGTTGTTACTCTGCAATTCTTAGCTTTTTGCAGTTCTGTTCTTAGCTGGTACTAGGTTTTTTATGCTATTTTCTACGGTTCTTTTCATACTTGTTTTGTCTGACAAATCATTTGGTGTTACTGAAATATAAGTAATAATTTTTACTCTAGTGTGGGAGATTGTACTTGAGAAGGAAGTTGAGCGGTGAAAAACTGTTGGAGAAAGTATTTTTTTCAAATCCTTTCCTCTGTCTCTTAAAATTAATTATAAGAAAGCATAGCTTTCAGAATTTTTTTTAATTATCTTTTTATTATTCTGGGACCTTAGACAATCTTGGCCTCCCACGTAATGTCTTTAAGCTTCATTAGATGAAGCTAAGTCTTAGAAACCAGTTCTTGGTACAAATGCCAATGAAACTTTACTACATACGTTTTCAATAAGCGCAAATAAAAATCATGAACACTGATGAAGGGAATTAATTCTAAAATCGAGTTTAATCTTTGGAGAAAACTTTTTGTAGTGTTCAGCGAACAAAAATGTCAGAAGGTGATTCAGAATGGTGCTCCCACACCTTTGTGCTGCCTGTATAGAAACTAAAGCCCATTAGAAATACATTGCTTTTCTGTTAGTCCTCTATGATAATAACTATAATAATTACCTAAGAAGTTCCAGGCTTCAGGGAAATTGTACTGTCTTCCCATTAAACCTGAAAATGAAGCAACTTTTCTTACTGATGTGCACAGGGTGGAACACTATCAATATGGTCTGCTTCTATTAAATCTCCTTAAAATTTTTTTTGGAAGCAATGATTACACTATTAACGCTTCTTCAAGTTTGAATCCAGAGATATTTCTCTAACCTAAAGGAGGATCCTCTTTAGGTCAAAACCAGTTGTGGAACATCTCAGCCTCAAAATAGTTTAAATAGATTCATGATTACCTAGTTCCTGTGAGGCTTTTTGACATAAAACATGCTGGAGGTGGTGAAAGAAACAAAAGTTTTCCTTAGGTTAATATGAATTTTGGTGATCTGACTTACCTGGATGGAGGGCTAAAAGCAATTAGGTAGTGGTCATGTTTCCACTCTAAGTATCTGCAGTATGCCTGGTTTGTACTGTGGATGTGAGACTGCAGAAATTGGGGGTGCTCTGTCATGGAGTTCATTCCCACCATCCTGGGAGGAGGAAGGATGAGAAGGGGAGAAAAGTTATTTTCCAGCTTTGCAAAATGTTATTTCTACATAGTTTTTTTTTTCTTAGCTATATATGCATTCTGTCAATGTTTTAATTTATGTTCCTTATTTGTAACTAGCAGTTGGTACTTTAATAGCTGGTTAAGGATCATATCAGTGTTATTTGGGACTTCTAGCATCCTTTCAGGCCATAAACTGGGTAGGTGATGTGTTCAGAGAGCTCACATTAGTCATCTGGAATGACTTAAGTTCCTTCTCTGTTGTGGTATGTTCTAGTAACAGGCATCTGCAGTCAGGGGTAGAAAGATCTCAGTGTTTGCTGTGAATGGGAGGGCTGTACTGGTCCCTGCCCTCCTCTTAGGGTGGGAATCTCTGCTAATGGGACTTTTAAAGCCTCATAAATTGCAGTGGTTCAGCTCATGTTTTATGGCATATTAAACTAAACAGGGCTTTGCCTTTTTTCTGGTTTTCTTAGAAGCCACACTGTCTGTAAGCAATTTGGTAGCTGCTGCACAAGCAACTTAATCAACCTTGCCCCATGTCGGGGGAAGACTTCTGCTGTTGTTACTTTGAAGAAAAAAATTGTTAAAAGAATGCTTGTTGATACATTCTATAAGTATCATTTTTTTGAAGTTGAGTGTTATTATTTACGTCCTTTGCAGCTTCCAGGAGAAGTGCATGGGTTGAAAGGGAATAGAAACAATATACCTCTAAATCTGTGCTTGCACTGGCCTTGCATGTGAACAGTGCCTGCAGAGGGGGGGGTAATATGGTGCACATGTTCTTTTTCTGCATGCATATAGGAGCCCTACCGTGTGTCAGACCTCGAAAGTGATGTCCTTGATGGTTGACTGTACATTTGTAGATTATCAGAATAGAATGGCAGTGGTCATATTTGTATTATCACAGGATCCAGCAGCTCCTGGCAATGGCTCTGAAAACTTAGAACACTTCAAGGTACCCTTACAGAGCATAAATAATTGTCATTATGAATTTGAGGGAGAACTAAGCCATACACAGCAGCTGATTTATTTGTTGTTTAAAATCTCTATCGCTACAGCTTGCTTTAGCAGTGGCTTACTAACCAGCAAACTGACAGTTGTTAATCTGTAGCTGTCAGAAGACATCTCCTTTCAGATGAGAATGAACATCCCATCTGAGCTGGGAAGCTCTTTCAGTCTTCACTGTCACTTTCTTGAAGGGGAAGGTGAGTTTGTTACCGTAGTGTTTATAGGTTATTTTTCCTCATTTGTCCTAGCGCTACAAAATTACATTTTTCCTATGTTCTGTAATCAGCATCCCAAACTAATGGAGAGCACAGAGGGATTTCTTAAGGAACTACACATAGAATTGGGTACTGGAAAGTAACTGGGATGACTTGAAAGATTACCATTTAGGCCTCTGATATTTATGACAGTAAGACTAAAAATCAGAATTTTTTTTTTTTTTCACTTGTGTTTAAGTGAAAGAGTAAACATAAAGCACATTTTTTTAGTGTTTCCTCTACCCAGTTGCACCTTCTCGGATCACTCTTCCTTGTGGTTGAAAACTGATAGACAAATTATGTATATTACATTTACCTTATTCTTGATTGACGTATATTGAAGAAATGCTAAAGAACCAATTTTTGGAAGTAAACAGCTAATCAAAGCTTTTTGAAGTTGATATCTTCAACATATAATTAACACAGTAATGGTAAAAATGAGAAGTGATCAATCCAATTGTTTTTAAGTGCTAATTTCTGATTTTTCCCAGTCTTGTCCATTCTTCTTGCAATCTGGCACTTTAATTCTACTGAAAGTACGTTATGTTTATGTGGTGACTTGACTCATCAGATGGCATTTCTGAATTAAAAGACTGATTCTGTTGGTTATCTGTGGGGTTTTTTTCCCCCCAAGTACTCAAAAAAACTTAAACTTCTGACCTTTTTTGTATTAATTACATTATTGTCAGATATTAGGGTTAATCTTTTATGTGCTAAAATGATCAAGCTAAAAGTGAACAGTTTGGCATGAGGACTTACTGAACAATAGTATTGTAAAAATAGGACTTCTTTGAGTTGTTAATATTTTTTGTTCAATTCTTTTTATAGATTTACAATGAACCCAGTATCATAGTACTATGGCAGGCAGGGGTGTGTGAGGGGGGGGTTAGCATCACTGCCAGATTGGAGATTGAATTTTATGTAAAAGTGTAAAATACTTCTTTGTGTGTCTGACATACTTTACCAGTATAGATGCTGAGCCTGTTAAATATTAGGCATCTTTTAGACATCGGCTGGAAGGACAGGATACGTGAGCAGAGGGCTCAAATCACTTGTGCTGAAACTTGCAAACCTTTTATGCAGAGCAAGCTTCCTTACTTGCACGCGGTAAGGCTGATTCCGCGGTAACTGAAGTTTTCACTTCTGACTTTGTGAAGTGACCAAGTATCATGTAGCAGACACTGAAAAAGGATTAGGCAGACCTACCAAAACAATGTGGTAGGACTCTGCTTAATTTCTAAATTGGCAGTAGTTTCAGTTATTTCTACTGATTTCTGTTATAAGGCTATTGTTTTTGTGGTGTTGATGCTGCAAAACACAGGAGTATATAGAATGATTAAAACCTTGACAAAGTATGTTTTTCCAATAAATTTGACTAGAGACTCTTCCAACAGCCTGTACCTTAGATTTTTGAACACTGTAGAAAGGAAGATGGCGGAAGTTAGTTTGTATTGATATCTCAGAATATTTTTATCCTGTATTTGTGAAACAAATGGATTTTTAACTGTTTGTAATAATTGTGATGTGTGTAACTTAATCACCTTCATTAGGAACGGTAGGAAAATGTTTATATGCATTTTTTTTTTAACCATTGTATCCATTTCCTTTTGTTCCTCTTTCACTTAGAAACATTGCTTTTCTCGTGACTATAGTTGTTGTTTGATTTATGTCTTTTTTCTTTTTTTTTAATAGTGTTGTTTTGTACTGACGACCGTGCCATTCATAATACTCCTTTTCTGTCTATCAGCATTCACATATGTATAATCTATCCATAATTTCCTTTCCCTTTTACCCTGACGCCTTTGGTATGTTCACATGTTGGAAATTGCAGATGTCTCTTGTCTTTTTTCCATTCTTTGATTAAGTCTTCTAGCAGCACAAATCCAGATAGCATTTTTTAATTTTCCTCCTTTTATGGTATTATTTCATCTGATTATTTTGCAAATCCCTTACTGTTTTCATTAGCTACCTCCTATCCAAGCCCTTCACATTGGACTTAAGATTTCTAGCTCTTCCTTAGTTGGTGATATCTGAAATTCCGTAGCATTAGTTAGGATAACCTCTGTTTCATGTTTTTTATTGTATTTATTAAATATTTTATTATTTTTATTAAATCAGTAGCTCTGGTTCAGTGCTTCTGCTTATCAAAGGCATATATAGTTCTTCAAATGTAATGTCCTCTTAGATTTCTAAATACTCCCACCTCCCTCTCAGTGATTTCCAGCAGATTCCTCCTTTCTGCTTTTACTCAGTTGTCAGATGTTTTACAGTTTACCAGTGTTCATTGCTGAGATTATCAGCCCCAAAGCTGCTTCCTGTTCTCCATTAATACGACTGACCTTCCTGTCCATGACAGAACTTTCTGTGCTCACTTTATTCTCTCCTTCTTCAGTTCTCCTATCTTAGTGGCTAAGCAGTTCTAAATTTTCATTTAATCCAGTGTATTTTGCAACCTACACTGCCACCATGAAGACTTAATTTCTTGAAACATGCAGATCTTTCTCCAACTCTATTGCTGTTTTTCCTCAATACTGATGATTTTTCTAGGATAATATTGACAGAAGGTAGTAGTGTGAGTTTTGTTCTTGCCTTGTTGGTTTTCCTTTATTCTGCTCTGCACTGGCAAAGGGAAGATACTATTCTCATCCCTTTCTTTCTTCTAGCTTAATTATTTCATCTAGTTTCATCTAATTTCATCTATATCTTCTGATTTCTCATCTCCTCTATTACCCATTTTTCAAAACTTTTTTTTAACCTTGGCATATCTTCTACATTTTGATATTCTCGTACTATTTAGTTTGTATCCCTTTGGCTTAAGAATGCTGCTGTTCTCTGGTTCAGAGTATTGGTTTCATAGAGGTCCACTTTTCTCTCCATTTGATTTTTACTGATTGTATACAGACACGTGGTCCTATCTTGCCCAAATGGTAAAAACTTGTAAATCTGTGCTCTTTTGGAATAACTCTGATGTGTTCTGGTGAACGTTAAGCTTAAGTTTACAATTCTTACCTTGATGTTCATGTGTTTCAGATATTATAGCGTGCTTTTCTTTGGCCTTGATAAGCATAACGCTCTTTGTCCTATGAACGTCCGTCCAAAATCCTGCTGAACAATTGTTTTCTCAGCCTTTTGAACTGCTTTGTCCTGATTGTTTGACAAGTCAGAACGCTATTTCTTTTTGTCAGACTGAGAATAAGTTTGTCGGTTTTGGAGCTTTTCTTTACCTGCTGTCCTGTCATCCCACTCACTCTTGAAATGTGTACTTTTACCTCCTGTTACTCAAAGATGCCTGTTTCTTTTTGATTGTTGGTTGTGTTTTTTCCATGTGGCTGTTTAGGCGTGGTTGATTGTCCTGGAAACGCTTGTAGAGGTAATTAAGCTCTGTTTTATCTATCTGAAAAACTCAGTTTGCCATGAATTTTCATATATGTATACAGAATCATAAGTCAGGCACCCGATATACAGAAAATACTTGAGATTTGTGCTCCCCATTATTCTTATTATAGGTTTCTTATTCCTTTACTTAATCTGTTTTATATCTAGTTTGTTAATTACTTGATAGGGACTAGTTACTTCTGTTTCATTTTATAATTCCTTAATGAACTGATACCAGGTCTCAAAAAGTGAGAGTCTTCAGTGCCTGAATAATGCAAACTAATGCATTAGAACTTGTACTGGCAGCTTACGTGTGCAGCTGTAGTATTATGTAGGTATTTCTTATGCTAATGTAGCGGGTAGTATTTTTAGTATATCATACGTTTGAGGCTTTCTGAGCACATTAGTGTGTGATTACATTGCAGGAACAGACATAGCCTGAATCAAATATGCTCATGATCACATTGGCATGGGAACATTGAATGCCTATCCTTTTCTTCCTCCTCCTACTCCACCAGCAAAACTTGTGCTTTTAAATTGAACTATTTAATAATGAAGTGTATTCAAACTATGACACTTGGAAAATATTTCACTGAACTTTTTGTTAAACACCCTATGAGAGAAGGTTAACTTACGCATTTCAACTAGATCCCAAAGTTCTGACTTTAGGCATTGCCAGCAGTAAGTTTAAGTGTATGCAACCCTTTTTGACAGAGCCTGTTTCTTGTGTGTTACGTTTGCACTGAGTACTCCAGGCAAGAAAGTTTACTGAACACCCAGTGGACTGTGAAGGTTGCAGGTAGCAATGATTAAGGCGATAAAGGGGAGCCAAGATCCCTATTTGGTCAAAATAGTGTCACATTTGAAAGAAAGATCAAATCCAAAAGTCTGCCCGGTGAAACATATTCAACAAGAAGTTTGCTTTATATGATCTAAAATTTAAGCCCTGCACTAAAAATTAAATATTATTGTTAGTACACAAGACACAGTGAGCAAGGGCAATTAAAAAACTGGAAAGCATGGGGGAGGACAGAAGGATAGCTAGGGCATCTGTTGTCTCAATTTTTCTAGTAATTATTCTTTCCTGAATATGGAGTTAATGTGTAGTTTATATAGCTGGACAGACAGTGTGCGGTATGGTTTTCTGAAACTGCAGTTACAGAAGCATTTAAAATTGGAGGATGTCTATTAAGATACTCTTTATAAAGAGATGATACTTCAAAAAAGGGGATTGGAGAGGAGGGGGAAAGTATGCTAATGTCTTTTCCTAGCATTGTTGATAGGACTGTATCTAACAATTGCAGTACATTCTTTGAGCAGTAGGTTTGCTCTTCACTATGGAAATAGAGGAAATACAACTATAGTCTCATATTAATAATAAAATATAATTTGTGAGGTTCATGTTCTTTTTAGGCTGCTAGTAAACTTTTTGCAGGCAATTATTTTTGAATAATACTGTTTGTTCTGCTCAACAGGAATTTCTGGCATATATTGAACAGACATAGCAAATGTCAACGTGTCAAAAATTTGAATTATTTTAATTTGATATCATAGTTACATAAACAGCCTTGTAACTATTGCTTTTAAGTTTCATTTTATACTTTGTGACAGTTTGGGAGGAATGATTTTGCCCCTTTTTTTTTTTTTTCTGAAAAGGTAATCTTATTCTGAAACCTTCCCTCTTTACAAATATTCTCACTTCCGTACTTTGCTAATTCTGTGCACTCTATATACTGATTATATACTCTAATGAATGTTCACTAACAGGAAAACAAATGCAAATATCTCTGCATCTGTTATTAGGACAGTGAGGAGGCAATTACAAGTTTATTTGCATTGCTCTCTGAAATCAAGCTACACAAATCTCAATTACATTCTGTACAGTATAGTTGTGAGCTACAGTTCAGTAGTTTAGATCAGAAATTAATTGGGGCACTTGGGAAAATTTGTAACTTCAACCTGTTTTGAAGCAACTTATTTCTGTTAATTTTATAAAGCCATTAATTACATTCTGTATGTATGGCACTTTTCTAGGGCTTGTTCTCAAAAAAAAAAAAATATACTTACTGTATCAAATAGCAACTGATCGAGTCCTGCTACTTACCAAATTATTTAAAACTGTTTACAAGGTATGGTTGTTTATTCAGGTAACTTTCTTTAAGTTGCCTTTTTTTTTTTTTCATGTGCTTCAGTGTCATTAAGTTTATTAAACTAAATTTGCACCTTTTTACTCCTTATCTCAATCAACCAGGAGTAGATGCAGCCAGAGATCAGCCTGTCACAGCTTTTGTTGGTTCTGTGTATGAAAGTAATTAATGGTGACTAACTGAACATGCTTTCATTTACAGCTGAAACTGTACTTTACTAGACCAAATTTCAGATTCCTCAGGATAAATTGGATAACACTTTTTCTGGTTATTTTTGATTCAAATATTGCAGCCTTCACCTTTGTGGTCAGTCTGTAGTGGTTCCTCTCTGCCACTCCTTCCTCCTCACTCTTTTGCCCTGCTCCAGTGAGGCTTCTCTCCACGGGCTCCTCTCCATGCTCCTTCAGGGCGTCTGCACAGCAAACACACCTGCAGCTCCCTCTCTGCTGAAATCTTGCCACATGAACCCAACACAGCATATGATCCTTCTACTAATGTTTCTGTTCTTAAATATTATGCTTCACGGTAGCAAATGAGAAAGATTTGATATTATGGTTTGGGGTTTTCTTGTTTTTTTTTTTTAACTTGCAAAGGCGTACTGTTGCTTCATGCAGGGAAGGAACTGCGCAAGTGAATTTAGTCAGCAGCAGCCACGGTTCACCAGCTGGTAAGAATAATGCAGTGGTCTGGATTTGCCTTAGCAGGATGCCACTTCTCGGCCCATCTCCAGCAACAGCTTTGTGAATGAGTGGCCAAACTTGCACTGAACTTTCATCATTTTTTACATCAAGTAAAAAGTAGAAGTTATCTGGCATTGGTAATTCATTCTCTTTCTTTCACTTGGAAATCATTTGTTGTGAATACTTCATGGTAGTAGTGCAATTAATTGCATTAGCCCAAGTTACACGTCAGAAACAGATGCATTACTTTCTTGAAGCAAAACTTGCAACTTTTTTAAAGAAACAGTAATGGATGTAATTTATTTTAAAGGAATGTGGCATTTCTAGGTATACTAATTGCTGCTACCATTTCAAATATGTGCTTTATTTCCTGGGCTTCAGTTTCTAATTTGCTTGGATATTTTTACCGTGTTTAGAAATTTTCTTCTGAAGTCTTTTCTCTGTACAATTCTGTGCTTTGTTTTCTTGTTATACCTTGAAGTATGATATGACCTTTTCCTACTATTCTGGGACTGTAGCTTTAGAAATTCTTTCCCCTCCACGCTTCCTGGTTGGGTTTAGGGTATGTTTGGAGAATTTTTTCCTCTAGTAGAAAGATTATTTTTGTCTCTGGTGGTGACACTTCAAGAATTCTCCATCAGTTTCCTGGTTTCAATTTCAATTTTGTCCCCCTTCTCTCCAAAACAAGCACTTTGAAGAAGTACTGGCTTTTAGAAGGTATGTGGTTAACATCTTAAATGATAGCAAACAAGTATAATGCAATACAGATATTCTGCAATACAGAAAACAAATGTTTAATTGAAGTTTTACAGGCTTTGCAGGGGGGCAAAAGGAATCTTGTTATTGAAAGTAAGGTTTTAAGATGTTTAGAGATGTTAATGAGTGGCTAGCTTTTGTTACATAAAAGGCATCTTAAACCTCAGTAATAACATCTATAAAAGTCTGTTAGAATTACTGCAGGTTCTCTGGCTGCCTTTCTGTACAACTCCTACATGCAGCTTGAGAGAGGATTAGACTAGTTAGTCTGGGTGTTCTTGTTCTGTAGTGGAGAAGTGGTTTAGCCTATGATTATGGATTCTGGGTGTTGCTAAGTTTCTCTGAGTTTCTCTGCAGTCAATTGCTTAAAGAAACTGGTTATACCTTAATCAAATGATTGCTGCTGCTCTTCTGTAGAAAGAATATTCATTTTCTTCATAAGAAAAATGTGTGTTGGTTTTCTTACTTTTTTGCATGATGCTAGGTAAGCCATAAAATGTTTTAAGTAAGTTTTGCATTGTATGAGCGGTAGACAGGAAGAGGCTACCGAATGTAGTGTAAAGGGAAAAAGGCTCCTTCAGTAGAATGTGCAGAATTGGGTTTTGATGCAGAAGAATCCGTTGTTGTTGGGTTGGGTTGGTTTTGTGTTGGTTTTTTGTTGTTGTTTTTTTTTTTTAAATTTATTTTTGTCAGTGGGGTGGAGAGGTTTACAATAAAGTCTTGTCATCAAGGGACTCATTAAATATTTGAGGGAATTGGTATTGAGGTCCACTAACAAAGCAAAAACTTGCCAAAATAATGTCTCTGCATTTCATTTCTTGATAGGACTGTACTTCTGGCGACCATTGCATTAATTTTCAAAACTAATCTGCGTATGTTACCAAATATTACTGTTGGCATATTAGTTAGTAATGTTTTTAAATGTTGAGATTTGTTGAAAACCATTTTACTAGAAAAAACTGTTAGTACTCTAATAGCAGAGACAGGAAGTAGTTTTCCTTTTATTACTAGCATGTGTTCATGTTTAATTATTAGCATGTGTTTTTATTTTAAGCACAGTACATGAGAAAAGAGAAGTAAATTAAAATTGAAATAATAGAAGACAAAATAAAAACAACCCATTATTACCCATTATTCCTTTTTTATTGTAGTTTATTAAATGTTGCAGTCCAGCTCCACTTAGGACAGTAATAAGAAACTTGGTATCACGTACTAGGGTCCCAGTACAGACAAACAAACCTTTGTTTTATTTGCATGTCTATGCTGTAAAAGCTAGTGTTACTTGGAGCATTGGTAATGATGTTTTTTCACTGTGGAACTTTGCAGAGTTTTTGTTAACAAAGTATTTTATGTACAGGTTTTCATAGATTAAAAAGGGTTATTTAACAAGCTGTATTTATGACCTTTTTCCCTAGTGAATAGTAAAGTATTTCATTGGAAACCTGTAATTTTACAAACCTTAAAGTATTTCTCATTATTTGAGAAGATAATTTGTTTATACAAATCTGTTTAAAAGGGAAGAAAAAAAATCCATATTGTATTAGAAATTAAATGTCATTTATCTACAAAAAAGTAGAGTTATCTAATATGAAAACTTAGTTTGTTCTCTTTCTGGGTATCTCTTAAGCTTCAGTCCTGACCCTAAGGGACTATTTCTGAGTGTGGCGATGACAGAGGTTTGTTGCCTTTTTTTAAAAATTCATTTTATTACCTTCTGGGAATTATGGGGATCAGTATTCCTACAATCTTCCAAGCGTGGGAGTGTTCGAAGAAGCAAAGGCACCTGGTTATGACCAAGGTGAAATAGTAAAAATTATGAGAAAAACTGAGAAGTCCCCATTAATCTGATGGGTTTCCACAGATAATAAATTAGCATCTGTTCTACAATATTAATACTGTTTGCTATTAAATGGCAATGTTGGATTTTTAAAATTTTAACACTTACCTTTTGCACTGACAAAGTTCAATACATCCCTGTTGAATTAAAACCACTTAGAGAGTTTGAGAGAAAATGGATATAGATAGGTAATAAAAATGTTTATGATACAAAAACTGGATTATAATGAGATAAGATAGTGTTTAAATTACACATCTCAAGAGCATGCATCCCAGAAATAATGAAATGCTACTTGTTTTAAGTATGATTATGAGGATGCATAAATCTGCTATGACGAAGTGGTTGGATACAATTCAGGCTTGAATGAAACATCTGAGTAGTTCTGCTTAGCAGAGATTGTTGTCAGACTAAATAGATTATATAGGCCTGTAATGCCTGCTGCATACCAAAACTAAGGCTGAACAGTGGTTTGTATGAGAAACAAGTAGTGCAAGTATTTCTTTTACAGAGTTCAAGGCCATAGTTGCACCTTAAAATAGATCTTTTAAGTCTCATCATCTTTTTGAGTTTTACATTAGCTGTTGGTCATGGAAAGATGGGTAACAGATAAGAAATTTTGTATTGGTTCATTTATAGAAAGAGAAAGTGTTTATCTTCAGATTGATCTTATTTTTAATTATTGCAATAAAATGTTACGTGGATTGAAATGGAATACTGCAATTGTAAATAATACAGCATTTTTTAAAGTCCACAAACTGCTAATGGAAACTCAAAGCTAGTAATATATACAAATACAGCAGGTGCAGCACCAGGAATGAATGTTCATAGGAAAATCATAGAATCAGAGATTTTTTTCATATGTAGCTTTGTTACCTTTCTTTTTTGCTCTCACTGACAGTGTTTTGAGTTCTTTAAAAGTCAACCTCTGATCCGTAGGAAGAAAAGTACTTCTTGTTTTCAAATTCAGCTGCTCAGTCTCCTCTTGAAATTTATAGCTTCAAAGAGTCTGCCATCAGTGTGTCTCTTCTGACTGAAAGGGAAGGTAAAATTAAATTCCCCATTCATGCTCTGAAGTTAGTCACGCTTCACACAAAGAAGGGCTTCTACAAAAAGAACAAGAGGAAATGGCCTCAAGTTGCACCAGAGGAAGTTTAGGATGGATATTAGGAAAAATTTCTTCACAGAAAAGGTTATCAAATATTGCAACAGGCTGCCCAGGGAAGTGGTTGAATCCCCATCCCTGGAGGTATTTGAAAGACTTGTAGATCTGGTGCTTAGGGACATGGTTTAGTGGTGGTTTTGGCAGTGTTAGGTTAATGTTCAAACTCAATGATCTATGATTCTAAAAGCACTTCATCATAGTTCTAGATCTTTACAAAGTGCTTCCAACCTAGACAGTTCTATGATTCTAAAAGCACTTTGTAAAAATCTAGAACTATGATGTGGAATAAGTTGTAACTTAAAGTAGTCTCTAACACTGACCAGCAACCACCCTGCTCTACACTGTCTTCCCCTCACAGTTGAGCCTCTTGGGCTTACTGCTGTGCCCCTTTACCATGCCCAGCCTTGACATTGTCTTTGACATGTCTGGTGGTAGTGGGCCACAGTCACGTTCAAGCATTTGCAGATGAGGCTGAGGTTTTGAAGACAGCAAGAAATCTTGATGTTCTGAACACTGGTGAGAAGAGATACAATTAAAGGAGGAGCTTTTTTCACTGAATTGTTCCTGAGTCCAAATTGTCATAAAATCGTGGGCAGATTCAGTTGTGGAGATATTTCATAAACAGAACTTTGTTGTGAGGCGTGTGGCCCAGCTATCGTCTCTGGAGCAACTGCTGCCCCCAGCACAAACATTCCCCCTCATTCTGCATCTGTGCTACCAAAGCTACATGTGTTGATGACAGGCATGTTGTATTTTGCCATGTTAGAAGTCACAAATGTTGCGAAAATGTGTACAACGGTATGTCAAAAGATGGCAAGAAAAGCAAGAAGACCATATTTCTGACTGTGGGCAGCTACTGTGTGTAATTCATCCATCATAATAATCAACTCTTCTGTAGCTTGGACTAGCTTATTCTGGTGTGACTGCTTGTGCTTATGCTCCTAGCTCATCTTTGTGCTTATCTTAACTCAGCCTTCTGCTCCTAAGTTACCTCTATGTTTCAGTTTGGTTTAATTTCCCCACATAAAAAAGTTTAGCTGGACTACAATATTGTGTTACTAAATTTAAATAAAAGCAGCTTGAATTTCATAGAATGTTAGACTCATAGAATGGTTAGAGTCGGAAGGGACCTTGAACATCACCTAGTTCCAACCCTACTGCCACAGCCAGGGACACCTCCCACTAGACCAGAGCCCCTCCCCATCTTTCCTGTAGGCCCCCTTTAGGTACTGGAAGGCGCTATAAGGTCTCCTTGGAGCCTTCTCTTTTTCAGGCTGAATAACCCCAACTCTCTCACTCTGCTCTCATAGAAGAGGTGCTCCAGCCCTCTGATCGTCTTCGTGGCCCTCCGCTGGACTCACTCCAACAGGTCCACGTCCTTCTTATGTTGGGGGCCCCAGAGCTGGACACAGTACTCCAGGTGGGGTCTCACCAGAGCGGAGTAGAAGGCGAGAATCACCTCCCTCGACCTCCTGGTCACGCTTGTTTTGATGCAGCCCAGGATGCGGTTGGCTTTCTGGGCTGTGAGCGCCCATTGCCGGCTCATGTTGAGCTTCTCATCCACCAACACCCCCAAGTCCTTCTCGGCAGGCCTGCTCTCAAGCCATTCTCCGCCCAGCCTGCATTTGTGCTGGGAATTGCCCCAACCCATGTGCAGGACCTTTTACTTGGCCTGGCTGAATTTCATGAAGCTTTCCCAGGCCCACCTCTCAAGCCTGTCCAGGTCCCTCGGGATGGAATCCCTTCCCTCCAGCACATCAATGGCACCACACAGCTTGGTGTCATTGGCAAACTTACTGAAGGTGTACTCAGTCCTGCTGTCTGTGTCACCAACAAAGATGTTAAACAGCACTGGTCCCAGTATTGACTCCTGAGGAGCTCCACTTGTAACTGGTCACCACTTGGCCATCGATCCACTGAACGCAATTCTCTGGGTGCGGCCATCCAGCCAATTCCTTATCCACTGAGTGGTCCATCCCTCAAATCCACGTTTCTCTGATTTATAGACAAGAATGTTGTGAGGGATAGTGTCAAACGGTTTGCAGAAGTTCAGGTTGATGACATCAGTTACTCTTCCCCTATCTATCAATGCTGTAGTGCTGTTGTAGAAGGCCACCAGATTTGTCAGGCACAATTTATTCTTACTGAAGCCATGTTGCCCGTCACCAGTCACCTCTTTATTTTCCACGTGCCTTAGCATAGTTTCCAGGAGGATCTGTTCCATGATCTTGCCAGGCACAGAGGTGAGACTGACCAGCCTGTAGTTCCTTGAATCTTCCTTTTTTGCCTTTTTAAAAATGGGGGGTTACGTTTCCCCTTTTCCAGTCAGTGGGAAGTTCACTGCACTGCCTTGACTTATCAAATATGATGGATAGTGGCCTAGCACCTTCATCCGCCAGTTCTCTCGGAACCAGCAGATGCATCTCATCAGGTCCCATCGACTTGTGCACCTTCAGGTTCCTTAGATGGTCTTGAACCTGGTCTTCTCCTACAGTGGGCTCATATTCCCAGTCCCTGTCTTTGCCTTCCGCTACTTGTGCTGTGTGGCTAGAGCCCTTGCCGGTGAAGGCTGAGGCAAAAAAGTCGTTGAGTATCTCAGCCTTCTCCATATCCTGGGTGACCAGATCTCCTTTTTTCTTCCAGAGAGGGCCCACATTTTCCCTAGTCTTCCTTTTATCACTGACATACCTATAGAAGCTTCTTCTTGCCTTTGATGTCCCTGGCCAGATTTTACTCTTATCTAGGCTTTTACCTGACCTGATCCCTGGCTGCTCAGGCAATTTCTCCATATTTGTCCCAAGCTACCTGTCATTGCTTCCACCCTCTGTAGGCTTCCTTTTTGTGTTTGGGTTTGTCCAGGAGCTCCTTTCTCATGCATGCAGGCCTCTGGCGTTTTCGCCCACCTTCCTCTTTGTTGGTATGCATCACTCCTGAGCTTGGAGAAGGTGATCATTGAATACTAGCCAGCTATATTAGGCCCCTCTTCCCTCCAGGGCTTTATCCCATGGTACTGTAAGTCTTTTAAATTTAAAAGAAACAAGCTAACAAAAACAATGCCCAAAGGATAAAGAGCTTACAGAAGAGTGGCTGCAAGACTGGTGAGACTTGGCTAGCCAAGTCCCTTTTCAGCTTTTAGCAGTTGGAGGACTTGGGATTAGACATGTGTCTTTCTAAGAAGTTGCTTTTCTACCTCCCAGTGCAGTGATCTAATGTGTGGACTGCTATTTCTGGCTAGTCAATCTAAACAAGGCAGTCTGGACTGCCAACTGACCTGATACTGAGTTTTTGACTCCACTCCTTGTTTTGCAGAGGAAATTTAGGCAGGGACAAAAAGCAAAAATACATTTTCCTGGGGAGCGCATGGCTAAGCAAGGAGCTTCTGCTGTGGCTCCGAGGAGAGTTTCAAAACTGGTGTTTATCCCTTAATAATGCATAAGTCATCATAAATATAAATACCAGCCTTAATGAAATTGTCTTCTGTATTTTTTAATAAGCTGTACTATTTCTCTCAAATCACTCTTGTACTTAAACAATGGAATAAATTATTGGTGTTAAAAAAAATATTTTCATTGTTTGAATGTGTTTTTATAGTAGGATTGTATGCACTTACTTTTAGAAGTCAAGCTCTGTGAAGATGACATCTGGTTTCTAGTCCTTTTACTTACGTGCTGTAGTAAGCTTAAGCATCAAAGTGAAAGCTTGTATGGGAAAAAAAAAAAAGGTTGTACCGTACGGTGTGTCAAAGGAGCTTAGCCGGCAACAGCGCCGTCTCACCATTATAGTGAAATGGCTAATTTTTCACAATTGTTTCCTATAAATTTCCTTTAAAAACGTCTGACGCTTGTAGAGAAAATCCTGCCCTATAGCAGTATCTCAGAAGTAGATTGTGGTTAAATGCACCGTATTACAGTATTTACCCAGAGCAACCATGTCAGAAGCATATTCTTGCAAAGTGGCTGTGAAGAGTGATATTGTTGTTATGTACTTGCCTTTGGAATTCCTATCAGTTTGTTCAGTTAGCAAATTGATTTTTATTTACTAAATAGAAATTTAGTCTTTGACTGAGACTTTTCATTTCTTTCTCAGATCTAATTAAATGCAGATGAAGGATGTACATAAAAACTGTTTTGAGGGACAAAATCTTAATGGTGGTACTATGTGAGTAGAAAAAGTCTAATTGTACTATGTATTAGCAACAAACTAACAGGAAGGAAACCCAGCAAATACAAAACCTGTAGTGGAATTAACAGGATGTTCTCATATAGAAAAACGTACCAAAAATTTTTTGAACTTGTTTTGTATAAACTATATCCCTTTCTAAGCAAATCCTTAGATATTTATGTTTAGCTGATTCCTCCTGTGCTGTTCTAAGGAAGGAAGAACATGCATGTTTTATGAATGGAAGACACACATTTTAATAAATCTACTGACATAGACTGTGACTGTCAGTGTGAACAACAACCTAGAAGAAGTTGTGCAGCATATATTTCCGAGAACCTGTTCCTGTGAAGGGAAAGAGTACTAAATATCTCTCCGGATGTGCTTAGTGTTGCTCTAGGATTAAGTGTGTGGATAGTAAACTTTTTGAAGATAGCACCAACTCCTACTAGTTTGTAAAGAGTTCTTAGGGCAGTATATGCATAATCGGCCCTCAAATCCTAGGCTAAATTTGTGGGACAAACTTACAAAATTTGTTTGAACCACCCCCTGCATTTGCTTTTGCATATAAATTGTTGTAAACTGAAATGACTGGAATTCTTGGATGAGTATGCATTGAAAACCATTGTTTTCAGCTGAATCATATTTCGAAGGCTAAGACTTCAGTTGTAGTGGTTGTAATATGAATTTGTAGTGCTTCATAATCATTATGGTTTTGGCTTAGTTTTAAGAATTCTTTTTTTTAATCATCTAAGAGATGTTAATGATATGAAAGCTCTGCTACCCACAACTCAGATACTTTGCTCCTTGAGGAACTAGGTTCTTAAGACAAAAATCTGAAAATAATGACCAATTTTCTAGATTTAAACCTTGAGTGCCAGGTAGCCTGTAGTGAGATGCCTCCTTGCTTTTGTTTTGGATGATTCTTCCTTAAAATAAAGTGATACCAAATTACCATAACGTAAGTAAGGTTTAAAAAAATAGTGGGCAGAGAAGTTTCCATGTACTTCTCTGTGCTACGTACTTATCTTACAGATTTCCTGTCTGTATTTACACGTCTTTTACTGTTCCTTTTGGAAGGAAAGATCATGACTCTTTTTTTAGTAAATTATTTTGAGAGTAATGAACCACATAGTGTTAAATCCGTCTGGACTGTTTGCTTGGGGGGGTGAGGATGCTCAAATATTGGAGTACTAGCTCTGGGCTTATTGGTACACTGAATTAAGTTCCTTTTTCATTTCAAATGGTTCCCATATGGTCCTGTATGAGCCTTAAGCTCAGGATCTCAATGTCTTGGGCACTGCTGTTCTGCTTGAACCTAACACTGATAAAGTTGTGTTTTCACATATATCCCCGGAGAGAGATAACGGAATGCCCAGATTTGAAGAACGCCTAGCATATATCAGCTCAAACGCCAGTATTAACCATTGTCTTTCCTGATCTTCTCCCCCCACCCCTTTCCCTCCCTCCCCCACTTTAAGAAAGGAGGTTCTTGCTTGATTTTTGGAGGAGTAGTACAGGTGCCCAAATCCAGGGGCTAAAAAGCTGTGAGGTCACAGTGTCACTAGGAATTTCCTTGTGTGAACTTCTGTATCTACATCCTGCCTGTGTTGGTATCCATGCTCTAGCACCTGGTGGTTCTTGATAGGTAGCGTAGCATGGAGAGCCCACTATGTGTGCTGGCTATGGTTAACCATGTTCTGATACACCTTATTTTCTCTGATAAGCTGTACTGGCTTCCCTTTACACTTCAGGCCATCAATAGTCATGTGCTATTTCAACTACATATTGCTCTTCTCCTCCTACCACATCAGTTACTCTTTATAACCTGTGAGGTACAATGCAGAATTAATCTCTTATTCTTTGTCACATGCTTCAGACAGCCTTTCCTTTTTATTTCTTCCTGCTTTCTGATTGAGGCAGTTCTAAAGACTACATGGGGAGACTGCTGAAACTGATTCAAGACAAATAATGCAGTCTTTGTTACAAGGCCAGTTTTTTCTCAGATTCTCGCTTACCAGCCTACTTGACCAGGTGGTTTTTGAGGCTTCTAATACTACTTAAATGGCAATGCCTTTCAGAGATTTTTTTTGTCTTTTATCTTTATTTTAACTAACTTACGGTGGTGTCCTGCAAAAACTTTAGGAATTTCTGTGTACATTAAGCGAACACATAATAGGCAGTGGTTATTCCTCTGGTACCATTACCAAATGTAGAAGCCAACAGGAAAGAAGAGGAGAATGTACAAATTGGGGAACTCTAACTGTAAAAGTAGTAACTAAAAAACAAAAAAAAGATTAATGGAGGTGGTAAAATATTTCAAAAATGTCTTGTAGATGTGGACCATGAATTGCTGATGTTCTTTATATAGACAAGATTCAAAATGGGATGATTGTAGTATTTTTGTGCCAAATGCTTGAACAAATTTTGCTAGAATACGTTTTTTAAATTTTGGTAAACAATTCAAAACATGTTTGGTTCAAATAGGTATTAGAGACTTAATGATTAAAGCATCATAAAATATTCTTAATATATTGCTGTATCAAGCTTTCATTGATTACTTTTGTGGGTAGCTTTTTCCTCCCCCTTTAGGAGGTGAGGGAGAACAAATTTAGAGGTGCTGGAAAGAAAAAGTGGTAGCTAAGCGATAGACTTTTTTTGAAGCTGAAGTAAAATTTGGGGAAGATGAGTGGGAGTCAGTAATTTGGAATATCTGGAAGTATGTATTTGTCATGAAAACTTGTAATGATTATTTTAATTTTGTGTGTCTGTGCATTGAAGGTACCCTGAATTAGCAACCATGTGCAGAAGTCCCAATACTCTAATTTTGTATCCTGGAGCTGAAGCAACCAATTTGGAAGAAGTTGCTGTGTCTGCTAGTCCATCTGTCATGATCATCATTGATGGAACATGGAGTCAGGCTAAAGATATATTTTACAAAAATTCTCTTTTCCGGCTTCCCAAGCAGGTGAGTTATAATAAGTAAAAGAAAAATCTTAAGTGTGTCTAATAGACGCTTACTTTCTGACCAGCCAGAATGGAGTGTTTTTGTGAGGATGAAAATCATGAAAATCTTTTTTCCTTCTCAGTTGTAACCAGCTGACGAGATAAGGAAAACTTGAACAATTAAATAAAATGACCTATAAGATTGTGAGAAATATGACTGTAAACATTGGGGGGTTCATTTCGTCACTTGAAATTTGTTTTTGTTTGTTTTGAATTAATGCATCTGACTTCATAGAGAATCATTGTTTCCCAAAACTGAAAACTCGTTTGCATAGAAAATTTTTGCATAATATGTTAGAACATATACAATGAAATTAGCTTTTTTTTCCCCCTACATAAGTATTTTGTATTGCAGTAATAGGCAGGCTGCAAGTAGAATTTTGCAGCCTCTTGTGAAAGTGTCACACTCTTTCCTGCATATTGGTCTCCAGCATATTAAAAACTTTTTGACTTTTAACAATTGCTCCGTAGAATTTAAGCAGAACAAATACTGGCCATGTGTGATTTGGGCGTTTTGTGTGTGTGTGTGTGTGTGTGTGTGTGTGTTTTTGTTTGGTTTTGTTTTCCTTAGGAACATCAGCTGCCAGTAAGGCTTAAGCTGTGGTTATACAATTACTACAGTTGTCCCTGCCTAATGAAAATACCCTGGATTGTAATACAATGTTAATAATGTTAGTGGACTTAAGTTCCTGTTGCTGGATTGTGAATGGTACGCTACTACTTTTCAAGGAATTTGTTAGTGGATAATTGAATGTTGCTTTGGCACAGGAGTCTTGAATGTAAGTTTTGAAGGTAAAACTTAATCTTGTGTGACTCAGTTGCTGTTATTAAGTAAGTTTTTGTCCTGTTATTAGATTGAACTCATTTATATTTGTCATATAAACACACCAAGTGGTATTTCTTTATGTACTACAATGGTGTGTCTGAGTTAAATGCTCAAATTACAGATTTTCTAGGAAAGGCTCTAATTTCGCACACTGCAGTTCTGTATCTTAATTATTCATGATTCATAACCCACTCTTCCTAAATCCTGAAGTTGGAAAATGTTGCCAGATGGGTTCTTTATAAGTCTTCAATGGAAACAAACTTTTTGTTTTTGTAGTTTTGTCATATGCTTGAAAGTCAAATTGCTGTCTAAAGTTTGGCACAGCCATTGCTTTAGGTTTGTTGTGTTGATTCTTACAAGGAGATTCTTGATTTTTGCTCCTGACCAGTTTCCCCTATGGTCATACTGGTAGGGAGCTGCTGTGTGGCAGAGCACACAGCTCCTGGAGAGGTGAAGGGCCTCTGGCTCTTGTGCGCACCTCCTTGAAATATCAAATGCAATGAACGTGGCTCTTGTGTAAGTAGCTGTCCTAACTGCAGTCTTTGTTCTAGTTTATGACTAGTTCTCCTCTATTGCGCTTTTTTGAAACTTCTGGGGACTGCAGGCGCTTTGGTGTGAAATCACAAATATGTAAGTGTTCTGAAATACTTGGTTTTATCAACTAGGTCAATTTTGATGTCCAAAATCACATACAGGAGCAGTTTTGCTACAGACCAAAATGGGATACAATTTTGTCCTGATCACTTGCGTTCTTGTAGATGGCATGATGCCTGTAAGATATTTCTGTCCAGATAGTGTTACAATAGTGTGTCTTAGAGGGATGTTTTTCAGCATGTTTTACAAAATACTGCATGCTGGGTAGTATAAACAAGGATTTTATTTCTATTCCTTAAGTATTTCCATAAGACTAGGATTATTTGTTCATGCGTAATTTGTCGTCAAAGCTGACATTTTCATTCAGGGCATTATTGAAAGTATATGGCAGGGAAAGCATTAGTACCAACAGTTTTACTAACAGAAAAAAATTCTTTTCATCATTGGATCACCTTTTAATCAGTGAAAGATGACTGTCCCTTCAGGAGGGGAGAGGAGGTGGTGATTTGCAAAGTTAAAAACCAAAGCCTTATGACTATGATGTTAGAATAGTTTAAATGGAGTACTGTTAAGCGACATGCTGCTAGTTCAAAAAAAGAGCTACTGTAAGTCTTGTAAGTAATTTACTTTAGGGGATGAAATCTGTTTTATATCAAATCTGGGAGCTGCTTCTAGGCACTTACTGTAGTATAGCAATTAGGTTATATTGGTGTAAGTGAAATGGAAGAGTAGATTTTAGGTTTTAGTCAAATTATTTTGGCCTTCAGAGGAAGATAGTGAAACAGATGGAATTTACATCTAGGAACTTATGGGATTCATTTCAGTGTATTTCAATTTAACTGCAACTTTCTGAATAGATTTTATGGAATTTATTTCACTGCAATCCATTTCAAATTCTGCAGAACACTTGTCATATGCTGAGACATGTGACCACAGATACATTACTTGCCTTTAAGTGAAAAAGTGTTTCCATTCGTAATCTCTTTAGTTGGGCCCTACCAAATTTGCCAGCAAAAGTAAAAAATCACAAATTCTGTGAACTGGCTATTCTCAATTGTAGAGTGTATTCCCGAGATAGAAAAAGAAGAAGAAAACACTTTTTCCTAATCTACTATACTTGGAGGGAGGGGTAGATAAAGGAAAAAAAATGGTTGTCATTCCGGTTCCTTCTAAAACTTGCAAAAACAGTTTTAGCTTTGTTAGCCAAAGTCACTAATTATTCCTGTTCTTTTGCAACTTCCTTTTTATGTTTTTGTTTTGGTTTGGTTTGGTTTTTTGGCGGGAAGAAACAGCTTAATATCTTCAAAGATAAGATCCAGTGGTTGCAGCTAAACTCCAGCCTACGATTCCACAGCAACCCTTTTCTATTAATTTATACTGTAATTAGTGTCCCTTTCTTTAAAATTAGCTTGGGAAGTAGCTTAAGTGTTTTAGATGGCCTTCCTTTTTTCTTCCCTTCTCTTACGTACTTGCTGCCAATAGAAATTCCTCTATGTGGGCACATGTAAGACAGGTAGTCTCTGCAAAACCTGGAACAAACAGAAGTGTATTGCATGTTTTCTAAAGGTGGTTTTTTTGTCCAGTCAATTTAAAACTGACTTAAGTTATTTATTTCTGTTGAGTGTAGTTCAACTTTGTTTGAAGTTCATGACATCTTCCTCTATAAAGCTAAAACCTGATCATTGCTTTAGGTTGGGTTTACTTTCTGCTGACAGTTCTGCAGGCTGTCAAGGGTAGTGGATTTTGATTTTTGGAAGATCAGTTATTTGAGCATATTATAGGTGATTGCTGCTTTATGGTACTTAACTACTACCTCTCTCTGCCCATAGCCAGTGTTTTTGGCAGATCAAATCAGTAGGAGTATTATGATATGAGAGAGGACTGTGTGTAGATAATGCATTTTGTTATCTGTCTCTTCTAGATAGCATCATCTTCGATTTCTTTCATTGTGATGTTGAGAGTAGCTTCTGGGCTGCTATTTACTCATCTTAGATTACCGCTGTTTCCTAATAGTAATTGCTGTGGGTAGAACCTATTTTTTATCCTGTATTGTAAACTATAAAATTTGATTTTTCTCTAATCAGTTGTTAACATGTAAGCTAAATTTAGATTCTAATGACCTGTTAAAATAAAAATACCTGAACCTGAAAGGAATTGACAGTATTTCTTTGTTTAGAAAAAAGCTAGTATTTTGCATATAGTTTTACTATGGTACCTGGATCTTTTTGGTAATGGTGTTTGTCTCATTTCTCTGTATTCCTCATTAACACATTTCTTTCTGCTTCACTCTTGCGCATTATTGCTGAGAAAAATTAATCAGGCGTTAATCAGCTAGTGAAACAATGGTTGATTAGAGCAGATAACTCTTGAGAATAATCAAGGGAATTAAGTAACGTGGGGTGAAGTCCTGTCTCCATATGGGAACGATACTGGATATAAAGTATTTTCTAGATACCTTCTTTGACTTCCAACTTCATGCTGAAATTTTTTTCCCTGTGTTAGTTTTTTGCCTGTGAACCATACTCTTATTTAAATGAGTGTAAAAAAGATAGTTATGCATAAACCAGCAGAATTCATTGAGTAGTAAAAAAACGAAAAGTGAGATCCAGTTTTGTCCAATAGTTGAAAGGTTCTTTAAGGTCAAAACTGCACTGTTCCAAAGAGCAGAATTTTATGTATTCATAATATAAATGCAAGGGCATAAAAATAATCTGTATAGAATCTGTGTAGAACTAAAATATTTGTTTTAACCTGCCAAGCATATCATTGAGTAAATAAGGTGCAGAAAATTAATAATACCTCAGGATAAGTTCTCCTTTTACTTAACCTTCTGTATTACAAATAAATTAATTTGGTCACACTGATGTAACTAGAACATCACCTGAGGTGCCTGTCAGAAACACCTGAGAAGAAACATATCTGTGGAAAAAATACACGCCGCTGGCTTAGTAGTCATCCAGATTCTGCCTCATCTATGTCTGATTGCAGCAAGTGTCTGAGAGGACAGAAGTGAAGCTATTTATCTGGTGTGTATATTATCAGTATGGAAGAACTCAATGTGAAAAATGGATTCCTTAAAATTCTTTTATTTTCAAAATCCAAGTGGTTTCAACTTTTTTGGGTTTTGTTAGAAGTACATAGTGTTCTATTAGGCCTTTTGGGTTATCTGAGTGATTTGATCTTATGGCAAGAATGAAAGAATCTATGGGTGAAATTTTAGGGGTCATGAAAGATAATTATTCAGAGTAGAGGTCCACAGAGACTCTGAAAACTACTAGGTCTCTAGTACCCAGGCCTTGCCATACATTTGAGAACTTACTGTGTTCCTTTCAGACTTTCTCTTATGTTTTATAATTAACTTCAGTTCTCCTTGTGGAACAACTTTCATGCTATGGCTTTTGTTCTTTCACACGAGACCCCCTGCAGAAGTCTACTGGACCAGAATCATAGAACAGCCGGGGTTGGAAGGAATCTCCAAAGGTCATCTGGTCTACCCTTTTGTGGGAAAGGAAGCCTGGATGAGATTATCCAGCACCTAGTCAGGTCACATCTTGAAAACCTCTAATGATGGGGACTTCACCATGTCCCTGGGGAGGTTGTTCCAGTGATTGATTGTTCTCACTGTAAAAAATTTTCTTATATCGAGATGAAAACCCTCCCAGTGCAACTTGTACCTGTTGCTCCTTGTCTTTTCCGTGTGTCTCCTTGTGAAGAGAGGGCCTCTGTCCTCTTTGTAGCTGCCCTTTAAGTACTGGAATACTGTGATGAGGTCCCCCTGAGCCTCCTCTTCTCCAGGGAGAAAAGAGAAGTATTCCAGCACTAGATGAGATAATTGTCAAGTATTGAAGATGATGCACCCTTCAAGTCTGAAGAGACTCCAGTGTTTAAATTCCATTTTCAAGTGTTGACACTTTGAGTCTCAAAATTATGTCTGCATTACACTTGAGAGGGTTGTTTTCCTGGTTGTGCCTATGTCCTTGAGATAGCTTTGAAGCGATTGGTTTAAACTAGTCTGTTTTATATAAATCTCAGTAGCAATCTCACCACAGCAGTATGTGGTCACAGTGTGTGCTATATAAGCGTGGTTATGATTCTGGTAAACAGTGGCTGAAGCCAATGCTGTTAAGTACTAACTGAATTGAACCTAGCTATATAAATACTCATACGGTCTGAGAATTTACAGAAAGTCAAAAGGATGTGGGCTAAATACAGCTGTATTTTGGCTTTTTACTGGCCTAAATTTTTCTGTAGTGGTGAGTAAAATGTAATTAGTATTCCTGAGGCTGTTAAAGTGTTTGCTTTATGAAAATAATGGACAGAAAAATTATAGATTACTTAAGATAGAAATGATTATTTTAAAATTCTGAAGTCCTGCCTAACGTAAAATGGAACTGAAAAAGACTTTGAAGTGGTAGGACAAGTAAAAATAACGTAATGAAAGTAAAGTAAGATGCTATGCCAAGAAACTCTTGGAAAAGTGAGCAGTAGTATTGACTATGCTGCACAAAACGTTTTTTTCTTTTTTGAGATGGTGCCACTAAATGGTGATAGAGATGAGGTTCAGTATGCAAACCTGAAATATTAAACATTTGCTGGATATTCTGATTATTTCCGCTGAGATTGATACTTATACTTGTCCCTATAAGTCTGTCTGGATACATATTTTTTTCTAAAAGAATGATCGAACGTAATAGTATTTCTTCGTTAAATACTACTAACTTTTTAAGCTTTTTAAGGGTGGAATGATACTAATGATAAAATGGCAGGCAAGAGAGAGACTGTTAGTGTTTTACATGCTTAGAATTGATATTCTGAAAAAGTCCAGTTAGAATTGATATTCTTCTTAAGCTTTCTTCTTTGATTCTGTGATTTTGATTGAAATGTGTTTTTCCAAAACATTCATAATTTCATAAGAACGACTGATATTTAATAAGTATTAAAAAAAAATCCAGTAAAAACCAGTTTATTACTTTGCTTTGGATTTACTTTACTATTACTTTAGATTTCACCAAGATTTTAAAATGTATTTGTGGACTACATGAAATGAAAAAGCATTGGCTGTTTACAAACAAATCTGCTCTTACTGTAGGAGGTTATTACACCAGAAAGACTAGGTATAAATCACATCTACATGTGACTTTGTAGAAACTTAATTTGGCCATAACAGTTTTCTGAATTTTAATATGTTTTATTTTTTTACAAAATCTTACAGATGTAGGAGCAAAGGCGAGTGTGGCTATGCTAATCTGGAGCCCTCTGTACCTGAACATGGATAAAAACATGTAACCACATGATAGCCCTGAAAGTTCACAAATCAGTCTTCCAGATGCTAATTGTTAACAGGGTACTGTGTACCTTCACTCCCTTACAGTGTGCACCTATATAGAAGGTTTAAGACTTTGCAGAAGTAAACTGTTGGATATGTTCTGTCACTGGGGTGAGTCAGACTTTCTTTCTGAGAAAGTTCTGAGTCATTGAGTTATGAAGCAGTGATGCAAATGGTCATGCTTAAGCTCTTGGGAAAAAATATGAGCAAATAGCAGGAATATCAAAAATGTTCCTAGCAGATTTGCTTCTTTGTGCATGCTTCAATTCTAAATTGCATGGATTACAGCCTTTAACAGTTGCAGTTACAGACTGTCTGAATTAACACTCTGTACTTTATATCTGATCTTTTTTTAAAGGAAAAGAGTATTCTGCTGTCCCTACGCTGCCTCTCATTGGAATTGCAATTAAATTCTTAGTGAAAATGAAAAATACAGAGCTCTTGAAGTAGTAAGTTACGAAGTGTATTAAAATATTTTTTTTTGAACTATGATGGATAGTTTGGTTGTTATTAAATATACCAGAGATAAAATCAATATTTGGGTTGATTTTTATTTTATATTCTAGTTGATACTTGCTAGTATTCAAATCATGTGGAACTGTTTCAATGGCATTATTGGGGTTCTCAACTGCAGAAGTAGCTTCCTGCAGGGAAAAAAAAAGTTTTCCCATGTTGAAATGTGACCTAATTGGCTTTAGTCTCTTAGGTCAGGTTTAAAGGTTATATTCAGTGGTTTGAGTGTTATTTCAGCTTTGCTTGTGCTGTCCTGATACTACTCCTAGTGCTAACTCAGAACTTGTGCTCTAACTGCAAGCAGTCATCTTTAACACAGGTGGTGCTTAGTGAAGACAACAGTTGAGCATGGAGCAGTGCAAAGGCTACATTTAAGCATTGTGTATACAAGTGTGTGTTAAACTAAGTTTGGGCATTTTGTGCTAGAGTGAACTAGAGGTACTTGTGCAATCTGCTATAACTTCTAAATAGTTAAAATTAACAGTGAGGTGGTAAAATATTATAATAAAACTGTCTGTAAGCAAACACCAGCACTCTTATAGATTAAATTTTTTTCACCCTGTGGCTGTGTTCTGTTTTGTCTTTCTCATTGAGCTAGACACCGTGGACAACCCTGTAGGGTTTTTCTGGCTTTTTCGTATTTATAAATTATTGCCTGTTTTCCTACATTATGGAAAAGTAGGGGAAGAGCCACTGATGTCATCAACCTGAACTTCTGCAAACCGTTTGACACTATCCCTCACAACATTCTTGTCTATAAATCAGAGAAACGTGGATTTGAGGGATGGACCACTCAGTGGATAAGGAATTGGCTGGATGGCCGCACCCAGAGAATTGCGTTCAGTGGATCGATGGCCAAGTGGTGACCAGTTACGAGTGGAGCTCCTCAGGAGTCAATACTGGGACCAGTGCTGTTTAACATCTTTGTTGGTGACACAGACAGCAGGACTGAGTACACCTTCAGTAAGTTTGCCAATGACACCAAGCTGTGTGGTGCCATTGATGTGCTGGAGGGAAGGGATTCCATCCCGAGGGACCTGGACAGGCTTGAGAGGTGGGCCTGGGAAAGCTTCATGAAATTCAGCCAGGCCAAGTAAAAGGTCCTGCACATGGGTTGGGGCAATTCCCAGCACAAATGCAGGCTGGGCGGAGAATGGCTTGAGAGCAGGCCTGCCGAGAAGGACTTGGGGGTGTTGGTGGATGAGAAGCTCAACATGAGCCGGCAATGGGCGCTCACAGCCCAGAAAGCCAACCGCATCCTGGGCTGCATCAAAACAAGCGTGACCAGGAGGTCGAGGGAGGTGATTCTCGCCTTCTACTCCGCTCTGGTGAGACCCCACCTGGAGTACTGTGTCCAGCTCTGGGGCCCCCAACATAAGAAGGACGTGGACCTGTTGGAGTGAGTCCAGCGGAGGGCCACGAAGACGATCAGAGGGCTGGAGCACCTCTTCTATGAGAGCAGAGTGAGAGAGTTGGGGTTATTCAGCCTGAAAAAGAGAAGGCTCCAAGGAGACCTTATAGCGCCTTCCAGTACCTAAAGGGGGCCTACAGGAAAGATGGGGAGGGGCTCTTTATGAGAGAGTGTAGTGATAGGATGAGGGGTGTAACAGTTTTAAGCTGAAAGAGGGGAGATTTAGATTGGATATTAGGAAGAAATTCATTACTGTGGGGGTGGTGGGGCACTGACACAGGTTGCCTAGAGAAGCTGTGGATGCCCCATCCCTGGAAGTGTTCAAGGCCAGGCTGGATGGGGCTTTTAGTAATCTGGTCTAGTGGGAGGTGTCCCTGGCTGTGGCAGTAGGGTTGGAACTAGGTGATGTTCAAAGTCCCTTCCAACTCTAACCATTCTATGATATTTATATGCTCTGTAAATGGTTCTCTATCTGAATAAGGAGGTTTTGTTTTATGTTTTGAAACCTGGGGTTTATAATGCAGTTTTGCAAGATTAAAATGAGTAGAATATCATTATATTTGGAAGGCAGGTTTTTGTCCCAGAATGAGGTAGATATGACAATATCTAAAGAAAGGGGTTATTAAAGAGGTTATGATTCCTGCAGGCATCATCTGCAAATAAAGAAAGAAACTGTTATAACGAAAATTCTTCAACGAATAGTGATTTAAGCTTTTAATCAATGTTCTGTAGGTGGGAAAGATATATTTTGGTAATGGAAGAGATTAGCCATTCTTAATGGCAAGTTATGCTACAACAACAATATATTGGAGACATTAGAAGATTACATTTAATTGTGTTCCTTCACAGCTTCACTGATTTTGTAATGTCTCACAATGTATTGGAGACATTAGAAGATTACATTTAATTGTGTGCCTTCACAGCTTCACTGATTTTGGGTAATACGAATTGCTATATTAAATGATTTTAAAGCTACTGTAGGATATTTTAATAAACTTTTTTGTTGTTTTAAATTAGTACTAAAATCTTAAGATCTTCAATAACAAGCTCTTCTAATCAACAGCTCAGTCAGCAGAACTTTTCTTTTTTTTTTGAAAAGAATCTGTGAATAAATTTCAATTGAGCTCTTCCAGAAAGTCCTAGAGGAAGTATATTTATGAATCTAACATATTTAACTTCATCAGAAAAATTTAAATTTATGTCTTGATTCAGAATCATTCTTATTGTCTGGAATTTTTACAAATGAGAAAGCATGAGCTTGGACAAACTTTGTATCAGGAACTTACAAGATGCATGGCTTAAGGTGACTTTTATAGTTTTAATATGATTACATTGTTTAGTCTTGTACTCCGTGAGCTGGCACCCTCTAGAGAAGCACATTATCCCAGGATGTTTTGCATAGCCACAGCTGAGGAAGAGGCCACAAGCATTAGAATACGCACTGCAGGCTTTCTTGCAACAGCTGTTGTGGTTTGCAAAGGTGGTACAGAAAAAATATTCTGTTAACTTGGAGCAGTGGATGCAATTAGTTCAGAGGGACGAACGAGCTGGTTTGCACAGCAGGCATGCTTGGCACAGTTAGGCTGGTGGTATATTGTACAAAGCAATCACAGAGCACTGTGGGTGAGGCTGCTTCTGTTTATGAGGAGATAAGCATAGCATAGTGGGAACAGATGGCTAGAAATACACTTGACCTTCTACTTCTCCAGCACCAAAAAAAGGTTGAAAAATTAACCTAGTGACAAGCATACATATAAAAATGTAGGCAGGCTATCCCAAGTACTTACTGTCTTGTAGGTAAAACGTGAATCAGTTTTATTTATGTCTAAGTGTTTCTAGGCCACTGTTGTAAATCCAAGCATCTGCTATACAAAACCTGAATGGATTATTTCTGTCACCTGATATCTTGTTTTCCTTTTTTAAACATCCAGTGAAAATCTCTTTGGGACTGTTATACTTATGTTGTATAGTTGTAGAAAAAAAAATAAATACCCATGTGTTAAAAATGTTGAAAAGTGCTACCGACTTGATTTTGAGGATTGGGGTGGGGGAGGAATTCATATACTGGTTTTCAGGTATCAAAAAATAATTTAAACTGAATGTACAACGATGTACAAAAACTGTGAAAGTTTCCCTGTAGTTTTAAGACATCAATCTAGCCAACGAAATAATGATTTCAGATAGTCAGGAAAGGGGTGTGAAGTGTAGTTCACTTTTAATTATTTTGCTTTTTCTTACTGTGGTGTTATGCGTAACATTTATGCTTAATAATCTGTAATTCCTTGACATTTTATAGTCACATAATACTTCTAAACATCTCAGAAGAGCACAGTGTGTTTTCTTGAAGTTAGAGTATTCCACTTGTAACATTCCCATTTGCACAGGTTGTGTAACTTTTTGTTTCTAGCTTAAAACACTGTAAATCTGAATGGTGTGCCTGCTTGTGCATGAATGGGCACAGTTTGAGGCTGGGGGTAGTTTCATCCTCACTTTGACTCTATAATTCTTTGTTGATGCACTCCTCTGCTACTTAATGGGCATAATAATGTCAGCTGCATAATGCCAACAAATCATGCTGTCTTTTTATACATTCATCACAGCATTGCTGTTATTCAGATATTCAACACCTCATTTTCTTTTCCTATCATGCCTTCACAATTTCTGACACATCCATTTTGTTTTCCTTATGCTTCCTTTGTTATATGAAAATTGTTTATCATCAGCTAAAATCTGGTTTCTTACAGCAGATTTTTAACCCTTGAGGTTTACTGTTCAATACAGTTTGCACTGTATGCTTAAATCTGCTTGACTAGCATTTGTGAGCATATGCTTTTTGATCCGAGTGCTAGTCCTCAAGTGAGTTTATGTTATGACACCTGAGTTAAGATTATGCTTGTCATCTCTCTTGCTGTTCCTCTCTCCCCCTCCTCACCCTTCCATCCCTGAGATGGAATTTATTTTCCCAACCAGCTTCATCGGAGCCCAGGATGTGACTTTTAAAGACTTTTAACAGATCTGCAGGCAGTCTTGCTTGAGCTTTTGAGAAATGAGAGATTGCTTTGAGGTCAGGGAATCATCAGTAAATCTGACTTATTGTAACTAGTATTTTAGCAGTTGAAAATGACTTATGTATGTATTCTCCTGCAAGAGGAGTGAGAGTACCAAACACCAGTTTGAGAATATATGTCAGGATCGCCCAGAAATGATGAGTGTATGTATATGGACTTTGATTGTTATTCAGAGGTTTTGGCAAACACTGTTTACAGTAATTTTAGTGAATATTTATAGAGATTTTGGAGGATAGAGTTTTTGGTCAGCCGTGAGAGTATCTGCAGTAACACTTGGAGAAGAACAACACTTAATAGTGAGAAGTTATTTCCACTGACACAAAACAGACTCTCTATATGAGCGTTTTTGTTGAGGGCCAATGTAACTTAAAATCCTGATTACAATTTCATTGATCTATACACGTATCAATATTTGGCACACAAATAAAATGTCTGTGTCAGAAAAGGTGCTAATCTCCCCTGTGGGATAGAAGGACATGCAGACACTTCTAAGGAGTCAAAGTTATTCCAGCTGATGCTTTAAATTTCCAGGAGACTTCTAGTGCAAAGGAAGTTCTCAAAAGAAGGATAGAGTATCCCAGAACGATCTTTTGGCCACAAAATTTATGTTCAGCTCTGCAATCATTAATTTTCTGAGTACAGTCGTGCCTCATTACCATCGCACCCAGTTGACAGTGAAGACTTGGAGAGTGTGGGCATCAGGAGGTCTGAACGTCTCCATAGTCTAAAGTTATTACAGTCCCTGATTATCCCTCTATTACTGCTTGTTATTGGCTGTGTTTCTGCTTATCCTTCCACATATCTAGGGAGGCTGCAGTAATATCTGTACCAAATAAATTAATGGAAGAGTTGATAAAGAATAGAATTAGAAGATCCATGGATAAATATGCAATATTGGGCTAGCCCAATGCAGCTGTTGAAAACGGATGACATATCTCACAAGTTACTGGAGCTCTTTACCCACCTACTTCATGGCTCCTTCAGAAGCAATATGACTGAGGCAGCGTATGGAGGTCACTTTTGGCAGGTGCCCTCACCAAATACCCTCAATAAAACTGTGTGTCATAAGAAAAAAAACTGTCTCAAGTAAAAAAAATTAAACAGGGTTAGCAGTAACGGGCCTGTTTTCCTAGTGATTGTTCTTTTGTTTTATGGTTTGTAGAGATGTCATGGGTGGACCCCCAGTGAATCCATGTTATACAGCATATTCTGAAGTAATACAAAGGAGAGTTTACTAGTTAATTGATAAAATTTCATCATGATATTAACTTTAGAGTGGTAATGAGAAAGGCCAGCTGTGAAGAGTTGTAGAAAGACTATGAAGCTCAGTAAGTGGACATTAACATAGCACAGGAAATACACTGTAGATAAATGCTAGTGAAAACGTACACCAAAAATTATCCTATTTTTACTTTAAAAAAAAAAAAAGTTCTTAACTGGGTGCTTTACTCATCAGCAGTGACATTTTGGGATTATAACAACAACTTCCATGAAAACCTCAGTTCAGTGCCCAAGAGCATTTAAAAATTAAGTTTAGTGTTAGATGCACGTCTGCTTGCTTTCAGCATTCTGTCTCTTCCAGGCCCACAGCCCTCATATTTAAAAATTCACAAACACCTAGAAGTTGTTCAAAAAAATGCTAACAAGTGATAAAGTGTGAGATGGGTTGCATATAAGAAATAGCAAAGTGGGCTATTCTTTAGCTGGAAAGACAACTGGTCTGGCATGATAAAGATTTCTAAATGCATAAGTTGCACACAAAGGGTAAATATGGACTAATTGTTGACTATTCTTGCCAATATATGAAATAAAAGGCATCAAAAGAAATAAGTAGTGATAAATTCGGATGAAAAAATGGTAGTTCTTCACACGTGTCAAAGCAGTGGAATTCTGTACAGTTGGAATTTGTATATTTTTGAAGTTCAGAAAGTAACTGGACAAAAACACAGAAGAAAAATCCATTAAGGTTTAAATTGTTATTAAATGCCAAGGCATCACTTCCAGCCTGTGAGCTCGCTGAGTTGTGGGAGGCTAGAAAAACATTCAGAGGAAGTATTTCTATGTGTACTTTATTATAGGCTTCTGCTGTTTGTGTTGTTCTTTTCCCATTAGGGACAGATGTAAACCCATACTTGGCAAATTAAATATTCTGTTGCCCCATCCCTCCCCCAAAAGAGAAAGTAGAAAAAATAAATTTGGTAAAAAGATGAAATAATGCCAGGGACAATAAGCCAGGAGGAGACTGACACCAAGGCCCTGAAACTTGATGAGGCCTTAAGTGAGTGGTGGCTATGTAAATAAGAAGCAGCAACTGATGGTGAGAACAGTACAGCCCAAGCCTCAAGAGAGAAGAGAGAAAATAAGTAATTTTTCCAAGAGCCTTCAATCACATCATTTTGTCATGGTGATACAATGACTCCTTCACTATTAAAAGTTGTTAGAATTGACAGTATGTTGTCTTTTTTTGTTTGTTTTCTTGAGGTATTTTCTGCAGAGTAATGCTCACTTCTCTTGTGTAGATTCACTAATTTACTTGCAGCTACTGTCATCTTTCCGTATTATTGTTGTCTTTATACATGTTTGGTATAAACTATTTCTAAGAAGACAGGAAACAGCCTGTATTTTGCTCTCTCTTGTTTCCTATCTGTACAGCTGCTTCTGACTTTTCTTAATCAGGCTTTCTTTTTGTTTAGCCTTCTCAATGGTCTTTTGTCTTACTTGATCCCCTGGATTATTTTTTTTTGTTTTGGGTGCTAGACTATTTGACTTTAAAAGTCACTTCTGTGATTTTCCAAATTTCGTACGTGATCACATTCCTCTTTTTATTTCAGATTTTCACTCCAGTGCAAGCTATGATTCACCAGCTCTCCCCACATCACTTTATTTTTAGTAACTTTTATTACAGTCGTTTATCTTCAGCTCATGAGAAAGCTGAAGCAAACTTTTTTTGACCTCACCACATGAAAATTCCTAAAGCCAGAATCTTTCACAGAAATTTTTTTGTTTCAGATTTTTTCATGAAAGTTACTGCTATTGATAAAGACATTTTGCAGCCATTCTGAAGGAGTGGTGGTTCTGCAGGGTTAATTATAAATCAAGGGGAAAACTAGATGTGCTTTATTTTAAAAGTCAATTTTTAAAAAATTTTAGTATTTAAGAAAAAAAATTAGGAGCAGTGTTTGCTTCTCTTATTCATATGATAAATCAGTTACATTTATTTGAGTATACTTAGTATTTTACTGTGCAGGTAAAGGATAGCAGAATTTGGTCCTTAGTTTTAAAATTTCATTCCACAGTCTTTCTCATACCACTGAACGATTAGTAAATATTCATGTAAGAAACTGCTCAATAGTGTAAGTTGTGGCTTTCTTGCATTCCTTAAGCCTGTGAACTTGGGCATTTGATAGTAATCTTTGCATTTACTTAAAAATATATTCTCTTTTAAGGGCAGAACCCAAGTATCTAAGTACATTATCTGAGTATGTTTTGGACTTTACATACACGCCAAGACAGTATTTCAAATTCAGGACCAGATCTGGAATTGTTAAATGTGCATGTCCCTAGACAATACCATTGTGAATGAGGTACTTTCTGCTTTGAAATCTCCACCAAAGACACATGGAACACTTCTTTACTACAAATTTTAAAAAAATATAATAAAATAGGTCCAGTGCAAAATCCTAGATTTTACACTTTTTGAAGTTAATTAGAAGTGGTATTTCAATTAGTTGACATTTTGTTAAGTAGTAGCAATTAAATGCGATGATAGGTGAACTTTATGCAAGACTATCAACATGCAGTCTTTGTAGACCTGCTACCATGACACGTAATGTAATACCCCATCCAGCATTAATTTGTACTTGACTCTATTCCAGCTGAGTGATCTCTTTATCCTGCTCAGCTATGAATCTTACCTGTTTGTATTTTACAGACTTGGCGACTAGTTCCAGGTCTTCTACAATGTATACAAAAATTTGTCTTGCAAATCCTGAAATATGATTTTTTTTTTTGTGATGAGGCATGAATTCGGAGGCAGCAACAGCCCCTAGTTTGTTGTGCCAAAGGCAGTGGGAGAAGATGTGATTAACTGCTGAACCGTAAGACAAAATTCTTGTTACCTAAAAACAGAGGATCAGTTCCTACATCGCCTGTGAGCTTCCGGAGATTGCTTTATGTCCAAACAGCTCTTTGTTTCAAAGTGGGAGGCAGACAGCGTCACTTCGTAGAATGGGAAAAAGAATTATATGGAACATAAGGGACTTCAGCAAAGTTAGAAGAAGGGAGAAGAGTTAATAAAAAGAGTTCTGAAGAACCTTGTAAATCTCATGCTTTATCCATCTGTCAATTCATACATCTCTCCGTTTCATGGTTTGCAATTAGTTAAGCATTTGTATTTTTATAGCAGCAATTATTATGGTTAGATATACGCATAACTGTGAGTGAAAAATAAATTGGGAGTTGAAATGGTGAAGTCCATTGGACAAGAAGTGCTTATGGTTGTCAAAAAGGGCATAGGTGACTCACTGGTATCTTCTTTCTTTATACACAAAATTATGTATGGGGAATTTTATTTTTATTACAGCAGATTTTCACAAGTCCTAATAGACAGGTGCATATGGGAGTAAAAGCAAAACACTCTTTATTCTATAGTCTGGGGTTGTCTAGGTTTTGTTGTCTCAGAAAAGTAATTTCAACTTTTCTTAATACAGATTCACTAAATACAGAACCATCCAACTAATAAAAGGAATTTCTGATAATTTAATCTCAGAAAAAATACAATGGATTTTAAAATAGTTTCCAACTTAATTTCAATGACCCTGATATGAACTGCAGGTGGATTGCCATGGATTTATTTTTAGATAATTGTTCTACATCTACATAGAAGTTTTTTCGTATTAATATCTATATTTTTTTTTTTTAAATTATGCCATGTAAATAACTGGTAAAATCCAATTAATTGGATTTTCTTACGAGGCTGAAGAGGAATAAAATCCTCCTCATCACAGGTTCTAGTAATACAGAGCCACGCATGCTTTAGCTTTTGCAAAATTGTTAAACTGGGGATTAGGTGGGAGGCAGTGGTTATTACAAGTATTATAGGGAATACGGTGTAGTCTTACTTTCTAATGCAAGGTTGGATCTTTTGTGCAATGCTTGATGATCTGTTCACAGCAGAATCGCTCTCATTCTTTTGGTGCTGCGGTTTGTGGCTAAATTAAGGAGGGGAGGCAAATTTCCTTTAAAATAGTCATTAAGAGTGAGCTGGAGCCGCACTGTTAGCTAATGCCATTAAACAAGTTTTGAGAAAAACACAGCTGCAGGAAGCAGAACCCTGCTGTGCTGTTTCATTACAGCTGGGAATACACGGGTGGGCTTACCTTATTTGTAGCATTACTTTGTTAGTTTTTCAGGTTTGAATACTATCCTGCCAGAATTCCACAGGTCTGGTTTCCATCTTTCTCATTGAAATGCTCATATCACAGCATTTCAGCCTGTTTGCATTACTTCCTTTTCTTTTGTCACTTCTCGTTTGCTTACAGTATGATTTTATTGCCAGGTTTGTTGTGGGCAAAACTGTTCTACTGATTTTGGTGTAGTTTCAATAAATTTAATTGATTGTCAGTAAACAAACTTCTAATTACTGGTTCTGGTAATAGAAAGAAAAAAACACACACATTTAGGGAAGGTTTCCCTTGTCTCTGTGAAACCTCTTCACCCCCTATTTATTCTCCAGGTTCTTTGCTGCACAGTACACTTGGTCTCCCTTGAGGGGAGAAGTGGCCCAGGCGGCTGGGGACAGTGCAGGTGGCAGTCCCCTCAGCATCCCAATGCTCAACCACTGCGTGTGCGGCTGCTGCTTCAGCTGCGGCCTCTGCTCAGTTTCCTGCTAGTTTGGCTTCTGTCTGCCTTCTCCCCGTCCTGGTCTGGTGTGGTCTTTTTCTTTTTGTCTGCCTCCTCTCTTCTCTTGCTCTGGCCTTGTTTCTTTTTTCTTTTTGGTGTTTTTTTTTTTTTTTAGTTTTGTTTTGTTGTTTTTTTTTTTCTTTTTTTCCCCCCATTCTTTCTTGAATGTTTTTGTATTGCAAACTCTTCTGGTTGTGTCAGAGACACCGCACTTGGCTGATGGGCTCAGATGTGACTTGTGGTGGGTCTGTTGAGGAGTAGGGAGCCCTTGGCCTCTGCTTGCAGTGGTCTCTCCTGCTGCCCTTCCCCTACCAAAATGGTGACAGTTATGCCCATTACATTCCATCCTTCTCCTTAGCAAAATTTTGCATTTGTTACAAGCTCTGCTTTTAGTGTCACCATAACCTTAGTAGATAAGTCTTACAAACTCTGCCTTTCCTACCAGTCAAAAGGAATTAACGTGGTAGCAATGTCTACGTGTGCTCAGTGAAACTCCACTCCTCGCTCCTGCAAAGCCCCAAAATCAAGAGCATTACAATGGTTTCAACATCTCTATGCATTGCAGTCTCCACCCCTATGTCCACCAGGATATAGGTCCTGGTCCAGGTTCAACATTTCAACAACTTCCACCCCTTGTCTCTACAAAACATGCGTCCCTGCCATCATAGCTGTTTGAATATTCATCTGTTGTGGCTACCAAACTTTATTCCTTTGGGGGTCATCTCCTTTTGGGAAACAACAGTATTGACCTATTGTTCCATATATCCCTCCATCAGCATGTCCCAAAGGCTTTTTCCCGTACAGAGGACATAATTTACAAGTGACATAGGACCAGACATCCAAGGACTCTTCTCCCTGGAACCATCAGTGGCGTCTCCCCAGCTCCAGTTTCCCCACATTGCTGTAGCCTTTTGTGGTGGATTGACCTTTGCTGTCTGCCAGGTACCCACCAAGCTGTTCTGCCACTGTGCCCCCCCCCCCCCCCCCAAAACAGGACAGAGGAAGAAAATACAATGAAAAGCTTGTGGGTCAAAATAAGGACATGGAGGTCACTTAGCAATTACCTTCATGGTAAACAGACTTGACCTGGGGATGTTAATTTAATTTACTGCCGGTCAAACAGACCAGGATAATGAGAAATAAGGACAAAACTAAAAAACACCTTGCCCCCATGCCTCCTTCCCAGGCCCAACTTCACTTCTCAATTCTTCTACCTCCTCCCCCTGAGTGGTGCAGGGTGATGGGGAATGGGGGTTGTGGTCAGTTCCTAACACTTTATCCCTGCCGCCCTGTCCTCCTCACACTGTTCCCCTGCTCCAGTGTGGGGTCCTACCCAAGGGGTGCAGCTCCAATATGGGTCCTTCCCACAAGCTGCATTTCTTCACCAACTGCTCCAGCATGCATTCTTTCCACAGGGCACAGTCCTTCAGGAACAGACTGCTCAAGCGTCGGTCCCCCATGGGGCCACAGGTCCTGCCAGAAGACCTAATCTTGCGTGGGTTCTTCTCCACGGGTTTCCGTTCCTGCCAGGAACCTGCTCCTGTGTGGGTTCTCCACAGGGTCACAGCTTCCTTCAGGGCACATCCACCATGTCCTCCATAGACTGCAGGGTGGAGATCTGCTCCACCGTGGTTCTCCGTGGGCTGCATGGTGACAGCCTACATCACCATGGTCTTCAGCACAGGCTGCAGGGGAATCCCTTCTCCTGCACTTGGAGTGTCTCCTCCCCCTCCTTCTTCACTGACCTTGGTGTCTGCAGGGCTGTTTCTCTCACGTATTCTCACTGCACTCTTCCAGCTGCTGTTGCGCAGGTTTTTTTACCCCTTCTTAAATACATTATCCCACAGGTGCTGCCAACATCACTGGCAGGCTCAGCTTTGGCCGGCAGTGAATGCGTCTTGGAGCTGTCTGAAACTGGCTCCGTCCAACATGGGGCAACTCCTGGTATCTTCTCAGAGAAGCCTCCCCTGCAGCCCTCTCCTCCCCCAAAAAAGCCTTTGCCTCATAAACCCAATACACCATTGCAGAGGCATCTCCCTGGGGCAGTGACTGCGGTCCTCCCTCATTTAGATAATTCCATGCTTCTGAGGGAAGAACTGTAACTGGAATGGTCTGAACAGTCTGTGTTGTTAACTCACCATCAGGCTCCGCTGGTTTCCTGTCCCAGATGTGGAGGTGCCCGTCTGGGACAGTCACTCCCCACTCTGGCAGCACTCTCCCTCCCTCCCTCCCTCTGCAGCCTGGGCAGCACCTTCCCACGTGGGCACCTCAGCACTGTCTGGCTGCTGCTTCCCTTCTGAGCTGAGCACTGCTAGTGCCCTGCTATTCTAACATAGACTGGTGGTTGGACTCCCCAGGCCTGCTAAATGGGCCTGCTTTCCCATAGTGGTGGTCCAGACTTCAGGCCACCACCAGGATATGGGCTTGGAGCAGGACCAGTCCATTGTGCAGCTGTGTGGAATTGTCTGTGGCACCAGGGCACCTCCTTCCACCGAGGTCTGCCCTGCTGTCCCCTGCTGCCAAAACCCTGGCAATTAATGCACAATGCACGAGTTCTTCACGAGTCTTCACAAGTCTTCATCTCCATGCTGGGACCTCACCTTGTAATGACTCCCAGACAAGCTCAGAAAGGCCCAGGGAGCAGTGCAAGGGTGTCCTGTCCCCTGGGCAAAGTGTGACTCCATTGGACTGCTCCAGACAACCAAGGTGGGAATGACTGAGGAGATGCATGTGATAGGTGGCAAGCTGTGGGGCATAAGGTTTTCCCTTTGGGACAGGTTGTTCCAAACGGCCAGTGCTGACTGCACAGAACAGTCAGCAGGTTGCTGTCAAATAATCCAGGTTTTTAGTTCCAGGCACATATTCTCACTTCTGTACAAGGGAAGACGAGTTTAGGGAGCCCTTGTTGCTGAAAATGCTGTTTTGCTGAAGTGCTTTCAACTCATTTAAACAAAACAAAAAAAAACTCTGCAGTTTTTATGATGTCTTCCCATGAGTGATGGGCTGTTAGCTCAGGCATTCTAGCCAAATTCTTCCCAGAGTAATTAAACATTCTCTTTAATTCAATTTCCTCCATTTTTCCAATTGAATTAAGTGTTCTTTGTTACATAGCTTTATGGGCTTGAAATGAACTGTTAAATGAACTGGAAAAAAAAGTGGCCTACTAGAAGGTGAAGTAAATGCTACCATATGCTTTGTTTTTTACACCTTTTTTCTTTTTTACAGCCAGTTACTCATATGAGATCTTAGGAATCCTGTGGTAAAATGCATCATCATCAAGTTATTAAAATAGGTTGCACATTTGCAGGTAAACATAATGGTTTTGAGCTAAGACCTTCAGGGCGATTTGTTTAGGAACTTGTTTTTGCCAAGAAGTTGCAAATTTTCGAGGTGCCACACAAATATTCTTAGTCAGTACTGCATTTATAAAAGGTTCATTCCTGCTGAGTTTATTTACTGCCTTCTGTCCATCTTTGTGTAATATTCTCACTCTTTGCATAAGATGGGCACAGTCCGCTAAACATCCTTCAATTTGCAAACAATATAATCAGGTTGTTAAGAATGGTTATTGGTAATTTAAAATACTATAGTACTCTAAAAAAACCCTCAAAATACTTCACTGTCTTCAATGGGAAGGAAGGGTTTACCAAAGGTGTTACTGATGGCAGGAAGCTATGATCTTTGACCTCATAAACTGGTTAATTAAAAGTGTTGCTACCAGTTCATAGTTGATGCGCTCTCTTCTAAAAATGCCCTAGAAATTTGCAGCATCGAGGTTATATGCTGTCTTGAACTCTGGTCAATGAAGGACAATTTTGGTAATGTATCAGGTAAAGGGCACTTTTCCTTATTCTCGGCTTCTGAGAAACGCGGCCTACATCAATGTGTTACAATTTGGAAGATAATGTGATGAAATATTTATTAAACACTTGTGCATTTCTGCTTCTTCCCTATTCACTGACCATCCTGTGATATGCCTGCTGCCTGAGGTGCCAGAGTTTTGGTCTTTCACCAAAGTCAGTCACATCAACATCTGCTTTATGAAGTCTTTGCCAGTTTACCTGTTGGTCACATCAAAACTTCATGCTGCGGAAAGTGAATAGCACGTAATGGATTGACTTAATGGTTCCTGCCTCTGCTGCGTGAGCATGGGTTCACAGGTGCTTAGGGGTGCCTGAGAGTAAGTCTTACCAAGCAGCTTGCTTGAAAGACTCTCATCCTAGGGACTCTTCAGAAAAGCATTCTCATCCCTCTTCTGTAGGAGTCAGTGAAGGGATGCTCAAAGTGAGGCAGGACCTCACTGAGCACTGTATCAGCAGTAAGAAATGAAGACACTTGGAGTATGGAAAGCAAGGTAAGGGATCTTTGTTCACATAAGCTGTCTCAAAACACTCTTGATGCTCTTTTTGTTTAAAAGAAAAGAAAAAGTTAAAAAAGCTTTCCCTTTAGGGATCCACCTGCTTTTCAATTCTAGTGGTGCCACTGAAGTTACTAGATAGCAGAAGCCCATGCGGAAAAATGAGAATCAAATGCTGGACTGCTGGACAGGAAGTGATAAAATGCCATCTGGTTTAAGGCAAAGTGTATGGCAGATAGAATAAAATGCAAAAGTGTCAACAGGTGTAGGACATTGAATTGTAGTTGGCGGTAGAGTCTTCTGCCAGCAGTTCCACTTGCAGCAATGCCAGAATTATCAAAATTGGCAGTATGCATGGTTGAGCAAAAGCTGAAATTAATTCTGTGATTTTTCCAGTAATGATGGGTAAAGTCACGAATGAGTTGATAGACAAAGCGTAATGATTAAAAGTGTGCGAACAGGTATATTGATACGCTTTTTAACAGAAAGTGGATTTTGTGGTCTAGTCCTCTGGTATGTTTAGATAATAAAACTTTATTTGGGGATTTGCTATATTCAAGCCTAGAGAATTAAAGAAGGACTAACAGTTTGTTTCAGAAAGCATGTCCAAAAATCAGAAGAATTTGTCTTTGGCTCAAGCAGCTATTCTAAAATGTAATCTGTGATTTAGGTAAATTCTTTGTAGAGGGTGTTAAAAAATTCTGTCTAATATAGCTAGTGCTCACAGCCACGAGTGTAATACAGTTTAAGATGTATAGGAACCTTGAGAGAGGATTACATTTAATGTAAAAATAGAAATATAAGAACATCCATTCCTCTGTGCACACAAAACACTCAAAAGAGCAAACAAAATAGCAAGAATAACTGTTGTCATCTGGCTGTGTCTTAGTTTTTTCCTTTTCTGATGTTTGCTCTCTGAAATATTTTTATAACATCTCCTATTCAGTGAGCTGAGGAGATGCAGAGAAAAATATGTTCTTTCATCCTACACAGTTAGGGGTGAATACATAGTCACCTACACAGTTAGGTGAATATATGAGGACCAAAAAATAAATAGTGCCAGGTAGTAAATAAATTTTATTATAGTCCCCCTTTATCCTCCATTTTATTTTTCCATTTTCCTATCTCTGTTTTCATTTGTGACACTTTCCAATTTGCACAAGACAGAGATATTGAATACCAAATTTTGCCATAGAGCGTAAGTAAAGGGACAATGCCCAATTTAATTCTGCAAGGGAAAGAGGTGCGGTGATGAATAAGGGATGCAGGTGCAGGAGGCAGATAGAACCCAAGGCAACAAAGGCCAGCCAACAATGGTTGCAGTGGGGAAAACTGTAGTAATGTAGGTCCCAGAAAGTGGTATGTGTTCAACTATGCATCCTCATACTAATGGAAGAAAAATACCTTGTTTTCACTGACTTGTCTTATAAACATTTTTTATATATATATTTGTGTGACACTGTGATTTTACTAATAATCCCACGGTAGAGCTCAGTTATCTGTAGACTATAGAAGTCTTTGCGAGCTCTGATAGTAAAGTTTTGTTTGTGAGTTATGTTGGTGTTTTTAAATTCTGCAATTTTTGATGTAGCAAGAAAACTTGTTTTCGTAAAGTAAGTAGCTTGTATCTTCTGCTGTATGATGTCTTCAAAGATAAAAGATAATCATTAAAATCTTTTACATATTCTGAAATGTTTGATGTGTTCAGGTTTTAGCTGCTGTCTCATTACAATTGAAACATTCAGAAAAATATTTTGGACCTTAAAGAACAAAATGTTTTATGCTTGGACTGGCAGAAGAGAAGCTTGTTGTTTGAGAAGACCTGAGATCAGAAGGAGGGAATTGGGAATTACTTTGGGTCAAGACTTCATGCACAGTTCAGATACGATGTTGAGCAATCAACAGGAGTCTGTCCTTCTGACATTTACGTTAATTTGAATGACATTCGTCCACTTTGACATTTTTCTGGTCATAAGTATGTATTTATTACCTCTCAATACAGTGACATTTTCTTTGTGACTGAAAGGTCTCAGGTAATTTTCCAGGTGTCAGAACTGTATGCTATTTTCACTCTTGATTAGAAACTTTGCTTTTAATTTATTTCTTTGCCATTTCTTTCACAATTATTTTCAAACTCTTAACCGAATATCTGAATACCCTGCTGCTAGAACAATTCAGGAGCAATCGCAGATTTTGTACCATTGTACCCACGCTGAAGTACTCATGGGATACAAACACTTTGTGAAAAGGAAACTAGAAATATTTTTTTGTTTTGGTTGAGCTTGCTTTCAAATAACTAGATTAATTGAAGGCTTTTTTCCCCTCTTTTAGTCTTTCTTTACATGTTTCCTTGTGCCCTTTCCAAAGTTGTTCTTAGGATCTCCATTCATTGCTTTTTCCCTATACAAGGAAATGCTTACTACTATTCACATATAATAAGAAAAAAAGAAATCGGAGAAAGTAAAAGTAATCAGTACATTCCAAAGAACAGTGTCATTGTGTTGATGCAACTTTTCGACACTGAGGTAGTTAATCTTTCTTTTCAGTTTTCTGATATTTGCAGGTAATTAAAGTTAAATGGCTGTGACAATACACGTAATTACATTTTCTTCCTTCGTTTCATGACCCCATTCTCTACATCCGTACTCTGCTCACTGACTGAATTTACTTGCAGCACTTTCCTGTTGTATTAATTATTAAAAGAATAGTGCTGCATAAAATATTGATCTGTTGCCTGACATTAATTTTTTAAGTATAAGCAGAAAAAGAGAGATATTAACAGAAATAATTTCTGGATCTTTCTTTCTCTAAAAACAAGAAATTGCAGTGCATGGAAATTAACTAAAAATGCTTTGTCATTTTCTGAAGTGCCAGGCATGCCCTGTATGCTTTGTACTTAAATATAATTATTTTTACATAACATAATGGCAGTATTAAATTATTTTATTCCTTGTTTATTGGTAAAAACCTGCAGTTTCAGAACCTGAGACCATAACCAGATGGTATTCCAATTATTTGTGCAAAATATGTAGTCCAAGTATTACTAGGTCAGTCCTATCTTCTGTTTTGCCTCAGCTGTGAGGACTTGCCTTTCTTTACAGTGTCACTGTCTGTTAGCTCTTAATTTTATGTAAGCTATTTGGGTCAGCCTCAGGCTGCCTTCTTTTACAGGAATTTGAACTATTATTTTTAGATTAGAACTGCAGCTTGCCTGCACTTGGACTTTATTTCAGTTATCTGTTTTAACTGAAGCCTATACTATTTTTCTTTAAGGATAGCAAGGTCTTCTGGGGTTTTTTTTTGTAGTGCTTCTCATGCTTGTAAATAGTCATACAAGAAACACAGGGGACATAGTGAAGGGAACCTTGATTTTCTTTTATCCCTATATGTAAGGAAGATTGGCATAATTCTTGTTTGTTTTTTTTCTTCTTGGCCATAGCCATAGCTTTTTTTTTACGAAATCTATCTCACAGAAATATCAGAAGGAAGGTGCTCTTCTTCTTATCTCCAGTAACAGCACTTACTGTTTCTGATTTGTCTCTGACTTCTCTATTATCCATTCTCTCAGCCTTCAAAGTGCTTTACAGCCTTGGGTAAGTACTATCTTACAGATAGAGACCTTGGAGCTCAGAGAAGGAAGGTGGCTTGCCTAAAGTTGCACTGTGATTTAGTGAGCTCAGGTTATTTCCTGACATCAAGTCCAATGTCTTGTCTTCCAGGGAAGCAGCAGGTGTGCATACAAACTTCCTTCAATCTCCTTCCAGCACTGGAGGCTGATACTTATCTGTCACTGTCAGCAGCCTGGTCTCCACACCCGATAAAGTGCCGTTTTAGATAATTTCTGCTGATGAAGATTTTCATTAATGTAAAAGCTCATGTTACTTAGCTAGTAAGTTAGATACTTTCTGCAGAAATAATCTTCAGCAATACTGAAGAGATTACTTACTTTTTTAATATTTACTTCTGTTTACACCTCATTTGTTTAAGAATATCCTGTTTTCTTCTTTGAAAAAGAGGTTCTAAGGTAGGCATAGATTTATTTTCCAAACTTCTTTTGGGGTGTACACTTATTTCATACTGTACATTTTCTATGTGTGGTGTAAGTGATGACAAAGGTCATAGGAAGTGGTTTGAAATATTGTGATTCTGTAATTTTGCACCTTCCGTATTGAATGTAACATTAAGGATTCAAAATATGCAGATGTGCATAAGCATCTGAAACTTTCAAAAACAGTGTTTACTTTGGTGATACTTCTAAACTGCTAAAGTTTGCAGGTGTTTCTGTTACCTTATCTGACAATCTAAAGAGGAGACAATTTTATTTGACTTTGGAAGTTGTGACAAGTGCTAAACTGTTGAATTCTCTTAGCATCTTTGAGAAGATGTTAGAAATTTGAGTTCTTACAAAAATTTTGACAATAGGTTCCTGGTAACCATTCAGAAATGATTGCATAGGCAGAAGAAGGACCTGTTGTAAATAGTTTTATAAAACAAATGAAGTGCTAGGGAGGCCACTGCAAACTATTCCATGTTTTTGTGTGGATCTTTGATTTCATAGTACATTAAAGAGAGAAATGCATAGCCTAAGGAATTATTATGTAGTTGTTGGACTTTCTCAAAAGAATCTGCATACTCTTACTAAGTATTTTGAATTACCAGGTTCTCCTGCAAGAAAAATTGTGTTTTGGAACCTGAATTTTGCCTTAACTTCATACAGTATAATGTAAAGGTGATCAATACAGACGTATAGATTAGATTACAGATATATTTAGAAAAGTGAAGTATCTATTTTGGTTGCTATTTTTTAATTTTAGTAAGTATTTAGCTTGCAATTTTTTTGACTGTTTCTTAAATGGAAGTTTCATGTTTAAGTATGAAATTATTCAGTCTTTACACAATCTACAATTACAATGTGGGAAGGCTGCTGTGTGAGAAACTTGCCTTCCGCAGATAAATGATGCTGTCGGAAATGTTTTTTGTTTACAGTGTTTTTTCTGCCCTGATTCATTTACCACGGTTCTTTACATGTGAAAATGTAACGATATCTTGTATGATCGTAAGAGCTTTGTATTTATTCTGATTTACTCTTTAAACGCAGTATTTCATTTTATGTTTATCGCTTCTTTGCCCAGCTCTTGGGAAGGTATGTCTATTGGAAAATTCGGGTGAAGCACTGTAGGAGCACTCTAAAACCTAAGTTTGGAACATCTAGGATGGAGAAAGTGCTGCATATACTTGTGGGTGTTTTTTACCAAATTTCTTGTTTTTTTCTTTTCTTTTTTTCCCCCCAAAAAATATTTCTGTAGGAATGTGATGTAAGAATCTCTGTCTGTGAAGGACACATTCCTTTTGCAATTTAATTTCTCTTTTTGTCAATCAACTACGTCTAAAAATAAAAGCAAGGAACACAGTCACAGTAGAGAAATACTCTGTACAATCTGAATCATCCTCATTAAAAAGATATTTTAAAAGAAAGGTCAGAATATTGTGAAACACTAAACAATATTTTTTTCCCAGAATGTACTTGTAGCATTCTCAAATATTTTTCTATATATCAAATTACAGGATATTTATTTTCTTTCAAACTTGTTTATACTGTAGCAGGAAAGAGACGTTATGAAATACAGAGGTGGAGTAATGAAAAGAGGTGTCATTTGACATAGTCATGGAACAAAGAGACATTGCGTAGGATTATATTCAGATGATGAGCATTAAGTTGTTCAGCGAGTAGCTCTACTGATTTCTTCTGGACCATTTATCTTTAGCATGTAATACCCCACAGCAATAAATTCTGGTTCTTACATTGTTTTGGTTCCAGAAGCAAAGAAAAGGCATTCTTGAAAGTGCATAGAAGTTTAATGTATTTTTATACATTAAGGCTGTATTTGATGAAAGAAATTTTGGGTACTGCTCTTACACAGTTGCATTTTATAAGGGTGTAAGAAGGATTCTGGTTTTGACCTGTGAAAGGGCTAATCTGAGTTGCAGCTCCAAATACAGGTTCTTCTGCACAGTCTGAAAGGAGCGTGAGTGGGGAGGAGCTGCACACAGCCGCTGTTCAGCAGAAGTAATTGTGCTTCTCTTGCAAAGACAGAGCATTACATGTTTACCACAGTAACCATCGCAGCAGCAATGAGATACCCTGAGGATTGTTGTAGGGATAAGACTGGAGTCTCACCTGATGCCATGAATTGCCTGAGTGGAAGGGTTTGTGGGATACCCAAAGACTTTCTCTTTGGGTTCATTGGAAATTGTCAAAGACAATGTGCAAACTGCCCTGTCATTTTGTAGAAATTGAACAAATTTCTTGAATTCTACCTGAAAATCACAATAAAATCTGTGATTTGTTTCACCATTTTACATGGAACATACACAGGAATGTCATGGATATGCTTAAATATTCAGTCAAAAGCCATGCAAAGTGGACAGGGGTTGTTTTGACATCTGTGTACTTTTTCAGGCAATCCATTTGTGACAGTTGCATGGCAGTTATTCCCTCCAGTATTTAGAAACAGAGTGCTCTTAAGATGTCACTTTAAATTAAAGCGAAGATTTTGAACAAAATAACTTATTTATATTCTTGATTTAAATTTCAGTAGCATGCTGAGACTAATTTACTCACACTATCTTCTCTGTCACAACGGTGATTTTATTTAACGGCATGAAATTTCTATAAGAGATGGAAAATTGTTTTGGCTTACAGGTAAAAGGTGCTTGTGCCAACTGGTACTGAGTGAAAGAGCTTTCCCATGCTTACACCCTTTTCTGTCTGAGGTTGTTTGTACAGTAGCACATGGAATGCTCTTCCTCTTCAGCACTTCAAAAGCAATTTTTTCTTAGTTTCTAGAATGATGGATGAGGTGGCAGGATGTGGTTGTACTGTTTCTGGGTTTTCTTCTGCTTTTTGAGTTCCTCTAAAAAAATGGCTTATGGTATTTTTTCTGGAAGATATTTATTAAAGTAGCAGTATGTATGAACAATAACAACTGCCTATGTTAAGCAGGATGATGGATGATACCTGCTTACTTCATTCTCCCAGAGTTGAGCAAATTAATTCCCAAACAGAAATTCAGATTTTATAAGGACACTACCAACGTAAGTAAAAGAGAAGGGGATCTTAAAATAAATACTAGGTTTTTCATAAAAGCCACAGAAGGATATGTTGTTTCTCTGCCTGTTTTGAGGTGCCTGTAGTCTAATTGCAAAAAACAGGACAGTCAAAACCAAGCATTGTTGAGTGTGCCCTGAGAGACAGGTGTACTAACTTTATAGGCTTTCTGTGTTCTGGGGGATGCACTGTTTTCTGAATTGTGGATTCTATTTGGAGAGTAAAGCTAGTAAAAGTAATGTTCAAGAAATCGGCAAAGAAAAGGTGAAATGACGAGGATATTGACATTAAGGAGAGGACTGAGGATAGCACTTAGAGCTTCCTGCAAGAGCTCCAGCCCTGTTATTTAAAATAAGAGCAGAATATACTTGCCTGTCTTTACTGACTTAAATTTTTAAAATTTCGAACAGCAGGTCTTTGACCCCATCAAGGCAACACTTTTGCTTCCATTAGTTCTGAGCAGCTGAACAGGATCCGCGAGGTCAGGTCATCACTTACCTGGGGCATCTCCAAAGAACTCAGCCCTGAGAAATACTCAAGAATGCTCACTGTTTTCACTGTGGTTCAAATAATTTGTAAATGCTAAAGGCTCAAAGGGTGGTGCGTTGACAGAGAAGTCGGCATTTATTTGTTAATGTAACTGTTTTATAGAATTGCTGGCATTCAGGTTTTTGGAAACCCTGTGTCTTGAGTTACACATGGAAATGAAACTTGGTTGTATGTGTTGCTTCATGCTTCTGATGGCTTGGAAACTAAGCCCCCAAACTCCCTTGCACTTATAAAGAGAATAGATACGCTAGTTTCAGTCTCTTGGCTAAATTCCAGGGAGTAATTGCATTCAGCTTATCTAAGTTCCTCTCTAGTTTGAATTGGTTGAGGTAGTTTCCGTCTTCTGTCTTATGCTATTGTTTATTTTGGTGAGTGGTGTTAAATAGGCTGCTGTTTTTCAGCTTGACATTGCTGTGTTTTGTTAGTAACTGAAATTATTCTGAAGTGTGCATATGATTTGCAAATTGACAGCTAAAAAAGTAAGTAGTTGTAACATGGCATCTTTACCATTTTATGGAGAAGTGTGTATAAAATACCATGATTGTTGTTTTGAAATGTACTTAAATAGGATATTTATGTATACTTGTTCTGAGTTTTTGAAGTGTAATGTAAGGGTTGTGTGATCTGATTTTGTTTACATTAACTGTGGAGGAACATTTCCTTAATTTTGAATTAAGCTTGTTCAGCTGGATTTGAGATATGCAGATGACAGAAGAATTAATCCATTTAGGTAGTGCAGAAGCTTTGATGAGACTGGTGCAATACCCTACCTGAAACTATTAACTCCACAAAAGTCAAGGCAAGTTTTAGACCTGTTGGCTGAAAATGAAAGAAGTTGTCCTTCTGCCCAATCATGTTTGAGAACAGTAAATATTTCATATATCTAGGCAATTTCTTTTCAAGGTGTTCTTCGCATGTCTGAAATATGTATTGACTATATTAATTTGTTTTGGTTTCTATATTGTTTTGGCTTTGTTTTACTATTCAGTTTATGCTCTAAGGTGGTGGAGCTCCTCATTTTGTGTTTTATTCATTCAGTGAGCATACCTATTTTCTGATCAGTCATTTGGTGAGTCTACCCAATTTGTGCTAGACGAAGGCTACCCTGATGGTATTTCAGGTGACTAAGGATCGCTTATTTAGATACTGTGCCACTCTGGAGTAAAGAGTAGGGTAAAATGCATGTTTGTTGAAAGGAGCCTGAGAGACAAACTGTGGCAGGGAGTTGTGCTGGTCAGGTATTCTTCCTCTGATCTCCACCACTGCACTGTCTGTCTGTAGTGTTTTCATCTTATCCCAGTAAATGTGTCATTGTGCCAGAAAAATGGATAGGGACCACTTGTTTCCATCCTCTCTAACTCTTCCCGGGGAAGAAGACATTTGGTTGCTGCTGTTGTAGCTGTTAGAAAGTTTCCCTTTTATACATTGTCAGCTGTTTGAGAGCTGCACTTACAGTCTCTTTGCCTCCAGTGTAAGACATAGTGCAGGCAGCTTTTCTTCCATAGGAGTTGTCTTGCAATCATGAATAATTTTCTTTGCTCTGGAATGCTGATGATCTTAAAAGCTTATCCGCATGAGCCCCAAGAATTGAAGTATAGAAACCAGCAGATAGAATTATTCCCAACTCCTACCAAAAAAAAAAAAAAAGCCTTAAGGCGCTGGTGTCTATGTCCAAGGAAGGGGAAGCCAAGTGCAGTGCAGGTAGTCCATGAGGTGGTTTCTTCCAGCCTCTGTAGGGAGATTCTGTGAAGAATGTGGCTGTCAGCTGTTGAGGGGTGTGGGTATGTGCCTGCTCTGCTGCTCAGGGTACATGCTGCAGAAACAATGGACTGAGTTTACCCTGTTTTTGAATACCTATCTAGGAATTTCTAAGAGGGAACTAAAAGCTCTAGCCTTCCTACTGTGTCGTGATGGAGATCTGTACACGGTCCCAGTAAAGGGAGCGTGAAACCAGAGCAAACCTTGAGGAACAACAAATGAAAATGCTAATTTCCTTTTAGTTTTCTTTTGCAGTTCATTACATACACTGCTGTCCAAATTCTACATTTTCTCTCCTAAATCAATTTATTCTTTTTTGATTTTTCAATACCAAATTGAAAAAGGTAGTTGATAAAGGCTAGTATGTATCTGCTAGCTTCATTCTTGAATCTGCCCTGGATCTGTTCCCCAGCACGTGGACTGAATTTGCTGTTGAGTATCCGAGTAACTGTTAACATCCTTCAGTAGATAAAAAATTCTACAGTATGACTAAAAATTCAAGATTGTATGATAGGCTTCCAGTATAGTGTAATAGCAAGCATAATCTGCTAATGAGGTGCGAGGTATAAATTCTTTTCTTTTGACAGTCAGAGTACAGAGCTAGAGACTAAAGACCCTCAGTTTGCAGACTTGGAGTAACCAACTACTTCAACTATTTTGGCTTTAAATATAAAATATCAGGTTCAACTTTATAGTAATAGTAAGTAAAAGGCATGCATTGAGTAATTTGTCATACATTGTGCCAATTAATTTACAGAAATATGCTGAATAGCCACAGAAAATGAAAATGAGTTTGAAGTGGAGATGACCATTGAAGTTGCAGGAAATAACTCTGTTACCATCACCTGTAACCATTACTTTCAAATATCTAAGAATAGTAAGTATGTTTAGGAAAGACACATATATATGGGCTTTGAGACCACTGGTGTGTTTTCAGTTTAATTAACAGTTGGTAATTTTATAACCTGTTTAAAAATACATCGCATTCCAGGTAGTTATTATGGTAAGCAGCCTTAAAATAATTGATCTTCACTGAAGGGGGCAAAATGGATTTTGGAAGATGTGATTTTAAAATGATTTAATTAAAATGACACCTCCAGTATTACAGTTGTGAAAAGAATACAAATGTACTTTTGTATAATGAAAAAATGATAATGCTAGTATGCTGTATTCTTTACATAACTAACATGCATTCATCTTCTCAATTTCTTAACCCAAGGATGTATTCTTTGGCTGTTCAAAGTGATCTCTCCAAACTATCTAAACAATCCTTCCTGGAAACTTTTAAAACATTCTGAAATGTGCATGTTTTGGTCCTTCAAACCTACCCAATAACAAAATCAGCATTTAAAAAAAAAAAAAGGTTTCCTTTGATAAACAAGCTAGGACCTTTTGTCACAAAGGTACACTTTTCTTTCCTTTTCTTTATTTGAGTATATTGAGCTTTTATAGCTAACTTCTTTGTCCTTTCCAGAGTGGCTTTCTTCATCTTTTGTGCTTCTTCTTTTTATTTGTTTATTTTTAATTCCCATTACATTGGGGTCAGAGAAAGCATTGGAATCTGACCTTATTCATTCACATTTCTTCAGCAGCTTGCAGCTTCCCTTTTATGAGGTCTCTGGAACATTTAAGAGTGGGTGATTACATGTAAAAGAGATGAAGGAAAATGAAGCAGTACAAATAAAAGCAAAAATGGGAAAAGTGAAGAAGGAAAATACTGAAGTGAGGAATACTGAAAAACCACTGGCAAGCAGAATGGGAGCAATATTATGATGGCCATGGGGAACAATCACTTATTTTTTTGAGAAGAAGAAAAAACAAAAGACAATTGTTGGGATGAGATTAAAAAAAAAAAAGGAAATTGACTTGCTCTTTTATAATAATTCCTTAGGGTTTACTGTACTGTACTACAATTTTTTGGAAAAGGAACTGACAATTTTTGGTTAAGGATAATGACAATGTTGCTAAAACATTAACTTGTTTGGCAAATTGTATTTTAAACATATGTAGAGATGAAAATTTTAGGAATAAAGGAATAAAATCTGAATTTTCACACAAAGTCTAATGTAAATTCTGTGATGTTTCAACTGCTTTTTATAAACTCAGTAAAAACTTCTGGAGCTGGTAAAACAGGCAGTGTAGTGGTTGAATCAAATTTATTTTTCTTGAAAACCTTTAATTTGTGAGATAGTATAGAGTGGTTATCACTTGATACAGAGGCAATAAATCATTTTCAAACATGATTTAGGTAAGCAAATATTTCTAATCAGTGACCTAATACATTATGTGAATAAATGTAGTTTCTAAGCCTTTCATTCAGAATTTAACAAATAATATTTAACCAAGATGAATAATGTCAGTGATTATACAGTCATTTTACATTGTATACGATCATGAGTGTGTTTAGAGTGTGCAATAAAACAAGCATAGGTGAATAATTTTATTTTTGTTGTAGGATGTCTATGGCAACTGAAATTGCTTGCTAAAATTTCACTCAGTCTTTCTCTTACAAACAATTGTATTTTCTTTATGTGTTTGTACAGTAACTAATGTGCGGTTCTTATCTCTGATGGTGACTCAAGGAGTATGATAGTATTATGCTTAACAGTAGCATAAAGTCTTTGGCTACTGGGAGACAAAACACCAGAAAGGTTAAAAGGCAACTGACCACAGAGGGGAAGGGGCTGTGTTTTGCTTAGTGTAGGAAAGAAGTATCTTGTTTGCTATTGTTTATTTTAGTAGAGTGTGCTATTTTTCAGGTGCAGTTAAAAACCAACATTTCAAGTCAATATGTAATTCGTACACAGCCAACAAACACCTGTCTGTCTACACTTGAATGTGCAGCTGTTGCTCTTACTATCATGGAAAAAAATAAGAGTATACAAGAGGTACGTAACTTTAAACACCTGAGTTTTTCTTTTAGGAATAGTGAATAGTAGAGGTGCAGCAAAGGTACTTAGCTATTAACATCACATTTGACAGTCAAAATCTTAATGACATTGTACTGGTTTTGCTGCATAGCAAGCTAAAACAGGAACGTACCAATAGATTCTTCAGGTATTTATTATCTCTAGTATGTCCAAACTACTGTGACTCTTTCTTGTCATGTTCCCAAAGTCTCTATAGTTTTCCTATTCTTTATTCAACATTGCTGTCAGATTGCTGAAGGTACTTGTTACATTACAAAGATCTTGAATAATTGTTTTGCTGTCCTCTTTTCAGTGTGTTAAATTCTAGTATGGTATTTTTTGTTCTACCCCATAATGGAATTAGATTGGCTCTTTTGCCACAAAGACTTGTCTGAGGATAAACCTGGGTAAAATTCAGGGTCAAAAATCTTGCTTTGATGACGTTTAAAGTATCAGTTAGTACTTTTGGTGCTGCAATGTCTGTCAAGGCTGAATACAGACTACTTATCTTACAGAATGTTTTACTGTGGTAGCCCATTTGTGTATAAGGTAATAGATTGGTTATTGAAGCCAACTGCTACCTTCCTAACCCATGTCCTCAATTTTTCTTTTTTTTTTTTCCCTCTTCCTTTTCTTTAGTTCTGTAGTGTTTTCTTGCACTTTTACAATTTTTCACTGTGCAGTCTTCAGGTTCATTTGCCTCAGGATTTGAGATTTTTGCTGTACTCAGTCTAGCTTTTCTTCCCTCTTTTTTCCATTTGTCTTTTCTGTTCACTATTTCTCTCTTGTACTTTTTATGCATTTTAACTCAGCAGTCCTAGTGTCATCCAGTTTCTTCTTTCATCCTACCTCATTCTTCTTTCCCATCACATTCTTTCATCCTGTACTACTTTCTTGTACGCTTCTCTCTGTAATTCTAAATATGAGTGACTCAGATTCTCTTCACCTGTACATTAATTTTTTTTTTTTAAAAGTTGGTTCATAAGGCACCAAATACATGCTGTGCTTGCCACAACGCGGAATAAAAATCTGTAGAGATGACAGTTGTGGATTTAGCCCAAAATAAATAGAAGTACAACTGTGTATATTGCTGGGCAAATAGTGCAGAGTTGCACTGTTGTAGTTATCTCTTCCTGTGATGTTATTCTAAGTTCACTTGACATTTCTTATTGCAAATCTTCAAAACATAGTCTGTGTACCAGGGACATGAATTATACTAAATTGTACAAAGTGTTTCTAACTACCTTTAAATTTATGGTTAACTTCTTCAGTTAAAATCTGTATTTAAAATAACTGGTCCTGAAAATGTCATTGAAAATAACTGGTCCTAGACTCTAAAAACTTTCATTTAGTTAGCAGTTAGGTAGAATTAATTTCCTTTTTAGCATGTATTGATCTTGGAATGTTTACAAGAGTCAAATAACCATTAATAGATCAGCATTTTTAAATGTTCCTCTGAAGTGAAAGCACAGCAAGGTCACCTTGACTCTCAAAAACTCCAAAGTTGATCCAGTTTGAGACAAGCAATTGCATATACTACTGGATGGAAAGTAGCGAGTTGCGTTCTGCAAAAAGTAGACGGCAGAGATTATCTGAATACCTCCTTACAGCTAGCTTGAAGATAAAATGCTTTTGTAACCCTGTCCCACTGACCTCCCGCACTCGTGCAGCTGTGGAATGCGACCCTCTGGGTTATGTCTTCCTGCCAGCCAGCTCACAACTCTTACGTGTCATTGGAGGAATTTGGGACTTAAGAGTTCTTGAATTTAAGTTTATCCCAGGTCAAAGAATACTAATTGGGCATTAGCCTTTTCCTTGCAAGTTGTGCTCCCAGTAGTCTGTGATGGAAGAGGTTATTAAGATAATGTCGTTCTTAATCTTTTGTTGCTGACATTAGTGATACCAATTTAATAAGCCTTTCGAAAAAGACCTAGGAGTAGCTTTGCACCATAGACCCAGGTCTGCAATCTGGTTGGGTGCCCAGAATGTAGTACAGAAGGGTTTGTGAAAAGAGATTTAAAGCTCATCCATGTATTCACTACATTCTAGTGTCTACCCTGGGGTGCTCATATCCCTCTCCATCAGATAATGAATATTTTGGTGTCTGACCTCCACCTACTAAAAACAGTTCCCAGGTTAAAAATTCCTTCTGCAGTTGGCGTAGTGTAGAGTCACCCCTGTGTCTGCTTCTGTGACACTAGACATGAAATCATTGCATTTTGAACCAGAATGGGACAAAGTGTGTGGCCAAACATGAAAACATGGCTCAGGAAGGAACTCTGCGTAAAGAAACTTTTCTAGAAACTTGTGTATCTTTTATGACAGTGCAGCTGTCATACACTTTTATGTTAAAAGAAGGTACTTATTTATTATAGAAGTTAATCCCATGAAAAATGAGAAAAACTGAAATTAAAGTGGGGTTTGTATATTTACTTTTACCTTTGGTGTGCTAGGAGAACATTAGCGTATTTTTCTTTCTTTAGGATTTCTGTCTTATTCAAGTCCAGGGTAAGTGTTTTGTTAGCATCTACAATTCCCAGACCTGTATTCTGTTTCTCTACCACTCAGAATTGGCCCAGCCTACTTTACAAAGAAAAAAATTACCAGTTTCTCAAATGTTGCAATAGCCAAGAGCTTCATAAACATTTGTGCATTTTTTTATACCGTCTCTGAATTAAGTGAGTGCTATGTCCAGCGTATAAAATGGTGAATAGAAGTTGAGAGTCATGGAAATTAAAAATGGGCACTTAGTTTGATGTCCAGTAGAAGTCACTTGATTTTCCTGTGTGCTCAGAAGAGTCACATTTCACTTGGTAGAAACTCATCTCCTGCTGACTGCAGTTACATCCATGATTGCTTTACACATCTGCACGTAAGGCCCGTGATACTGAGTCAGGCAGCCAGAAAATGAAGAACCTACAATTTGGAGCCATTTGAGATAAATTTGGTTTGTGTGGCTTTATTAGTCCTACATAATATCACTGGGCAGAAGTAGGGATACAGTCCAGTCTCCAGGATGGCAGTCCAGCTGCCGTGATCATGAGTCCTTCCTCTCTTTCTAAAATCCTGCCTCAAGGTATTTTCATGCAAGCGCAAACAGTTTAGCTATTTTTACTTATTTTATTATAGCTTGTTGACTGAGCCACAGTAACTAATTGTACTCCATTGCTAAGGTCAAGTTAAAGCTGTAACTTACAGTAATGTAGCTGGGGGTGAAGTCAGGATTGAGTAGGTCCAAGGACGGAGTAAGAGACAACAGCAGGCAGGTGGGTGTATGTGTGGCTATGTGCTATGAGGCTATGTCTGCTATGTGGCTTCTTTTTAGTATATTTCTTATTCATCTGTGCCCTCTGTGTCTCCAAAGGTTGTATTTTATCAGCATTTATCATCCAAATTATAGTTTATCAGCATTTTTAAGTAGACCTTGAATACAAACCCTGGAATAATTTATGTGTCTAACATAGCTTACTAAAAGGTTGCGTTTTTGTCTCCCCCCACCGCTTCATCTCTCTGCAGACTATACTCCGTCCACTTCAGGCTTTGTGCTCTTTCCAGCTTCAGCATGGTGCCCAGATCCATCACAGCAAGGAGCATCTTCTCAAAAATGGCTTATATGACAAGCCAATGCCAAAGAATAAGCGCAAACTCAGAAGAATGGAGCTTTTGGTTAATAATGTTAAAATATAAGAAAACTGTACTGACAGTACGGTGGGATTTATTTGCAGCTAGCAAATGAATATGAATCTGGATTTGATCCAAACAGCTGACTGTACTGTAATAAAACAACTTTTAGGCCCTTCATAGGCAAGAGTTTATCTACCAATGTTACAAACAGTAATGGACAAGCTTTTTCATTTTTGCAGTAGGCCAGGTGCCTTTGTTCAGATGACAGAAGACCATTCTCATTTCCTATAGAAAAGAAGAAAATTCTGAGCATAATTTAGAGTTATGTTATCTCTTCAGTGGCAACTATGATCCTCAATATGACTGGATAAATTTACTTCGGAGAAGCTTTTATCAGTATGAAAAAAAAGAATATGAATGTGATGGAACGGTAAGACTTCACCATTTAGAAGTATATTGAATTTCTGCTGAGCATTTTGACTTTAGTATCTAATTACAGTAGGTTTTCAAACTGTAATTCCTATATTACTTAGTTCAGATGAACATAAGGCATGCTATTTGTATAGTTCTTTTTAACTTTGAGATTTTTATTTCATACATTATTAGAATTCCTTTTCATAAATTTATATACATTTTACAATGCAGTCAGGTTTAGTTTGTCTCTCAGACTTAATTTTTAAACTAAGCCCGCATATGTTTTTACCAGAACCAGAACACTCTGACTTAAAAAAAAAAAGTGAATGTAGAGAAATGATTTTTGGAATTATAACTCAGGTGCTTTTCTTTTACTTAAGCAAAAACTACTCTTCCGCAGAAGGGAACATTTTATGGATATGGATACGTCATACCTGTACCCTGAGATACAGTGGTTATGATAAAACAGAAATTAAACGAGCCCAATGTAAACAGCTCTGTAAGAAGTATGATGCAATGACAAATTACTATGTCTGGATACAACCTACTAACGTGATTGCAGATTTTTTACATCTACTGGTGTTCTTTAATTAGTTCTTCTCTTCTAGCAGTGTTATAACTGTACCTCTTTCTAATGGAAATCACTAGAAGCAGAAGAATTGGATATTTTTACAAGCTTTGTGAAGTAATGTTTTATGATCTGGAGGGGAAAAAAAAAAGAAATAAAGGTTTTGATGTTCCTTTCTTCGTGTTCATAATTGCCTCCTTCATGAAACAGATTAAAATGCTTAACGTTTGTTTTTATTATAGGTTCTACTCTAGGTAACAACATGGAGCTAATTGGGTACTAATTAGTCTTAGAAAAAGATACTTTGTCTTTAATTTATGACCTGCAAGGCAAGAAACTACAGAAGTGGTGGGTGTAAACTCGGCTAACCAATGTATTAACTGAGAGCATTTCTACACTTGACAAGAGAGGTCAAAATTAGGTCAGAGATCAGCTAAGAAGTTTTAGTTAACCCCAAGCTAATAGTGGCCTTTTGTTTAGGCATGGATTAACAATTTAATTGTCTGGCTATATTAGCAAAGTTTGCATAACCCTTTTCTCTTCCCCTGGTCTAGATAAATCCTGTATCTGTCACTAAATTCAGCAAACCTGAATTAGTTTTGACAAATCTGAAGCGAAACAGTCTCATATGATTAATGATAGTGTAGATGCACTTTTGTTCGTGTTGGAACAGAGAAAGGGCATGTTTATTCCTGTAGCGAAGCACAGCGCAGCAATCTCCAGGCCAGCTTGGAGTCTGAAGCTGGAGTCTTGTGCAACTTGTGTGCGCAGCCTTGTGTGTGACGCCGCCTCCGGTTCTGGGTTTGGCATGGCTTGTGCTGGGCTGGGAGTCTGTTTCCCCTGTGCTCTGGGACATGGTCCAAGCATTCCTTAAGGAAACAAGGGCATCAATTAGGCTTTAATATTAATGCCCTGTTTACATATATGGATGATGTTCACATTTAATGTTGCGTATGTTAATTTAGTTTACCTTATTTTAGATTAATCCAGAACAGTAGTGTATCTTTTGACCTAGGTTGTGAAGATTATTTTCCTAAACAGAAGACTAAATGTGTCTTTTCATAAAATATGAGTTTATATTATGGAGAACAGAAGGAAATTTGTATTACAGCCTGGGATTCACAGACATCTGCAAAATGCCTTAGAATTACAGGATCAGAGAAATAGTTGTCTTAATTGAGTTATAATCCTACATTAAATACTCTTGTGCATGCAATCTGTGCTGAGTTTTCATGTTTTTCAGCAAAGGACAAATTCCACACAGCTTACAATAAGCACTTTTTAGTTTTGTTCATTCCTCGTGTTCTTCTGATTTTACTTCTTGTGGTTAACAGGATTTGTGGGATCTAATGCTGGATGAATGAAAGCCTTTCATTGCTAATTTCCCTTGTTGTACAATACTAGATCAATCACTATACAACAGTTGCTGAAGAAATGAAAAACAATTCATTGCAAACATCTGAGCATTTTGGTTTTTGAGCTTTTTTGTATGTCCCATCCCAGCTATAATATAGTGATCATTTAGATGCAATATAGCAGTCACATGAAGTTCAATTTCAGATTTGTTTGAAGCTATTAAACACAAAACACATACTTTTTTTTAACCTTTTTTTGGTGGAAGTTGCATGGCTTTAAAAATATACGCAATGTAAGAGGAAGAGTTTAGAAAGTTTGTTTTCAGGTCTTTTGGATTCAGAATTTACCTCTAAATACATTGCCTCAAAGAAATGGGTACTGCAAAGTCCAAAGTCTTTTGATGGAAGTTATGCGTGATGAAGTAGCCTTCTTTGCAAGCAATTTCATTAGAATTAGTTTAATTTGCAATTTTATTTTTTGTTGTAATGGTTAATCTGTTTCATTTTTCACTTACCAAAAGATTAATGAGTGAAACCCACCACTCTAACAAGGTATTGATTAAATAGAAAGGAATGTGTTTGCTTCTAATGTTTGGTCCTTTGTCCTTGTCCACTTTGTACTTCCAAATATTGCTGTCAAAATGAAATCTGCCTTCTGTGTGCCACTATGTCATGCTTTGGGGAACTGGTGACATGGATAGCATGGTTTTGAACACATGAACACATGTAACAATTTTACAAAGGTGGACATTGTTAAGTCTCCATATTTTCATAATCTGTAAGACAAAGTTTAACAAAAAAGACAAAGCTAGAAATTTTTCAAAGTAAGAATACAACCCCCACATACATTTGTTTAGAAACTTTCAAATTAAAAGTAGAATCATAGAATCGTTTTGGTTGGAAGAGATCTTTAAGATCATCAAGTCCAACTGTAAACCTCACGCTCCCAAGTTAGCAGTAAACCATGTCCCTAAGCTCCACGTCTACATGTCTTTTAAATACCTCCAGGGATGGTGACTCAACCACTTCCCTGGGCAGCCTGTTCCAGTGCTTCACAACCCTCTCAGTGAAGAAATTTTTCCTAATATCTAATCTAACCCCCTCCTCCCTCAGGAAAAACATAAATTTATTTTTCTTCAAGATTTTGTTTTCATTGCCTCATAACCCCATTGGAATTACAGCTGGAAGATGGTGTTGCCATACTACCAAGAAATTACTTTTTGATTAGTTTTTCTTTAAATGAAAACTTTTCAACTGACTTCAAAAGGGGCAAAATTTTTTTTAAGACCAAGTGTTTTCTTCTCAACTGTTACACTGGATAAAAAATTGGTTATGCTGCATTATTTTCTACAACTTCCCTGCTTGCTTTGAAATTGAATAAAAAAATACTAACTTTTTAAAAGGGATAGTGGTTCATGCTTTCACAGAATCATGGAATTTCAGAGTTGGAAGGGACCTCTAGAGATCATCTAGTCCAACTCCCCTGCTAAAGCAGGATTGCCCAGAGCACATTACTCAGGACTGCATCCAGACGGGTCTTGAAAGTCTCCACAGAAGGGGACTCCACAACCTCCCTGGGCAGCCTCTTCCAGTGCTCTGTCACCCTCACCGAAAAGAAGTTTTTTCTGATATTTGATGGGAACTTCCTATGTTCCAGCTTGTGCCCGTTACCCCTTTCCTCCTGAGGTTTGTATTTATTATGCCTGCATATGTGAATGCACATAAATTATATATTTGTTTCTGCTTCGAAGCCATAAAAGATCTAATTCGCTGTGATCATGTGCCACTTCGTCTCTACGGAACTGGATGTGTTCACATGTGCTAGTATTACAAAGAGGTCCTTTTTTTGTGCCTTTTTAACACCATTCAGTCAGTCAGTGAAGAGATGCGACTTTTCCTGTGCCATTTGAAGAGAAAGGTTCCTTTGTTATCCATTGAAACCTGCACAAAGACTAAATTGCTGTGGCAATTCCTCCAGCATTTCAGTTTCAGAGCTCTCTCCTTGCTTGCTGCAGTAGTGGCTGACTCCTCTTTGCTACTCCCCAAACGCACATCTTCCCACACTCTAGCATCCCCCACGAGCTGCATCTCGAGCTCCATGCCCTACAAGGAGTAGTGATCTGAACATCCTGTATCTCACCCACATTTTTAAATTCCCCAAATTGTTGTACTCAAGTTAAAAAAAAAAAAGCTGGTCTGTTCTGATGCAGCCATTCCTCATCTCCCTGCTATGAAACTTGTGCTTTAGGGACTTCCATACAGGTTTGTTCGCTGTGTCGCTTTTCACAGTGCCTCCAAATCCCCAACACTTCAAGTCCTGAGAGCTGCTGCTTTTGTGGTGGGGGGCAGATGACAGAGGGGAGTAAAGAGGGGAGAGGGAGAGAAAGGTCTGTGTTTTAAGGAGATGAATAAAAGGCTTAGATAACAGTTGCTTCTGTTGCTAGGGTATGGCTGCTATAAAGCTTGATAGTCATGACAGTGGCTTGGTGTTCGCTTACCAGGACTGTCCTAACAGTTTGGCTTGTTTGTGGAGTATATCCTGGGGCAGCTCCTTTATTTTACTGATTTAAGATTCACTAAATGTTTCTTTGGATCCCTTTGTATTTCCTAAAAGATGATAACTAGTTTTCTGTGTGCAATGGTACTTTTATCATTAAGCAACAGAAAAATTGCTATACCTAGGAGGCAGCAATGCTTGCCACACAGTTACGGCTTAACTTGATCTGGTTGGACCGCACATACTGCCCATCTTCTGTCATGGAGGTAAGAGGCAGCAGATGCTCAGTTGGAAGTAGCTTTGCCCATCTAAGTAATAATTAAAAACCTCAGTAGCTGTAACAGACCATATGCTATGCTGTGGCCTGCTGTGTCTGTAAGGACAGGTAACATATTTTAGCTTTTATAGCTGAACTGAAGCTGGGACTTTATCTGGCGTATGAAAGATTCTTTTCATCTTGAATACTAGGATTTTCTCAATAAAGAGGTGTATCAAAGAGTATATACAAAAGATTTAAAGCACGTTAAGACATATCTACTCTGTATTAGTGAAACAGCGCGACATAGAATATTTGGCAAATCAATAATATATAAGCCATTTGCATATATACATGCACGTAAATATAGATCATGTGTTTACAAAATACATAAGTAATTATTAGATAGGTTTTAAAAGTAAAAGTCAATTTCTGTTGGAAAAAAAGTCAGTGGTTCTAGTTCCTTGTTTTCCTTTTGTTGCTGAAGGGGTCATATATAGAGAGAGCAGAAGTGTAGATATAAGTAATAGTAAATTTCTAGTGGGTTTTTTTTATGTACTTTTTTTATACATTTTTAAATGGATGTGTTGAGAAATGGGTCATATTCTGATTGTGATTAAGCTTTTGCAGAATTGAGGTCATTTACGTTACATTTGAATCTTTTCCATAATTACTAGCAGAAGGTAATGAGGAAAAAGTGATACTGTAGAATATTAATTTATCAACTTACAGTACTTTATTATACTTGAAGTAGTCCTCTAAGGGATTTTAACTTTATACAAAATGAAGTTCCCAATTCTTTTCAGGGATTAGGTAGGATTTCTTAAGTCAGCGTTAGATGTGCTGGTCGATGCCAAATGTGGAATCAGTATTGTGAGGAATACTAAGTTTAGATGAAAAGTTAGTGTATATAATTTCCCCTAGAAAGGCTGTGTGGATTTTATTTTTCACTGAGACTGTCTATGGAACAGTGTCTGTATTTTTTTCCATTTGAGTGTAATAGAGTTACACAGAACTGGAATCTTACTGGTCATTTTGTTTCATTCTGGATTGTATCAATAATGGATTTGTTAATGGAAAGTGCTGGTAGTCGGGCATTAGCCAAAAAAGATTGGACACTTACAATTTGTGACCTTGCCTTATTCAAAGACATTCTCTTTCTCTTTTTCTTTGAGCAGGCCTTTGTAGTAGACAAAAAATGTGCTTCAGCTGATCTTGAAACAGTTTTGAGATTCGTGTTCTGCTTGGCTTTGTTCACCTGTCTCCCCCCGGACAGACAGCAGTGCTCCTCTCAGGGATTCCTGCTGCTGGTCTCCTTGTGATCAGCGAGGGTTTCATGTTCTTCAGCCGCGCAGGCTGAACTTACACCTCTGCCTGCAAAACTAATTCATCCCTGCCTCTCTGTTTAGACAGCAGTCATGTCTCCTTTTCCACCCCATCGTCACTGTGGAGTCACGGATATTTTGCAGAGCTGTTCTGGCACTGCTGGGGCATTACGTTCTTTTGATATGAGGAAGGAGAACACTGTGTGAACGTCAGTTTCTGTTGCAGCTACTGTTTACTAGGGATTTATCTGAAATGGAAAAAATGAAAAGTCAATATTTGTCCAACGATAAAGGACAAAATATGGAAGCGAACTTTTAAGGACCAGATTTGACACCTTGCCTAGGTAGCCGGAGGTCCTCACTTAAGTGCCCTTCACGAGATGCAAGGAAAATCACAACTCTTCTGTTCAAGGGAATAGAACAGTTCCTTCTTTCTATTTCTAGAGGCATGTATTACTTCAAAGACAGAGGGAAAGGGGCATGACTATTGTGTAGCTCAGAATTGTTGTAACACTGTACCTTACCTCTATAAAAGGGAATCTGCGGATGGATGCAACCTCTTCTTTAGGTTGTGTCCTCTTCTAAGTTTTTAAGGGCTTTACATCAAGAGGAAGTTAAGCATCTTTAAAAATCAAACGAGAAACATTAACTTACGTGGCAGTATTGTTCACCTCAGACATAAACTGATCTGAATTACTGTTGTTGTTTTCACAGTGTGTATATGAGAAAGTGATACCCAATTCATAGTGATAACAAAGTTTGGGGACAGGGAATTGGGTGCTTCTGGTTTCGTTTGGTTTTTTAAGGTAACTCTAAAATCCAGGAGTGTGGGAGAAATTGTTGGAGGAACTGTATTGGATGTGGAGAGAAGTATGAGTTATCAAATTGGAGAGTTTAGACCCTGTAATTTGCAAGTGAGAAAAATCATAATCTGAATGCTATAAGCTTTCAGAGAAGTAACTCAGTCTACATCTTTATATTCTGTTGAAATAATAAAAAAAGGTCCTGTGCTGCCGTTTGCAGAGGTATGAAGTTTGCCTTTGACAACCTTTGGATTAAATTTTGCTGATTTGGATCGAATTCGCTTCAAGTTTTATGGTTAGCTTTGATTTTTTTGCCTGTAAAATTCCACCTTTAAAATTTCTGAAGCAACCATAGAAGATGGAAACCTAGTTGCACCTTGTATATATCTTAAGCTTTCATGATGCAACATCGTCCTCCTGAAATAATTGTATGTTGTGTCTATTCAATGGCAACAGCTGATTTTCATCCCCTTTATAAGTACGTCTAAAGTTACAATCATACTAGTTCCTTTATTTTGAGAAAATTATTAGTTTCTAGAAGTAGATGTTTGACAAGTAGTTATTTATATCAAATTGTATTTATATCAAAATGTTATTCATATCTACCTATTTGTATTTATTCAGTAATTTTTAGGAACTTTGTCATCTGCACAACAGCTTTCCCACCTTTTAGTCCAAGGTGCTGTTTCTGATGTGTGGCAGGTAATAGACATTCATGAGTAAATGCTTCACACAGTATTTATTTCTTGGGCAAAAAAAATGCAATGCATTTGATTAACATTGGAACTTAATAAAGGGGAAAAAATTAAATATGACAGGAGTGTTCTGTTGAATGATTCTTCCAGTTAAGTTGATGATTTCTGCAGGGGAATGCCTCATGAATAATTCGGGTGAGATGGAAGCAAGTGCCTGGCTGGCCAATGACTCAATGAAGAAATCATGTTGGAACCAAAGCATCCTATGTAAAATGCATGATAATCTTAATGCTGACGTTTAAGTATTAATAAGTTTTTTCCTGTAGGATAGCCAGAGCTGCAGTAGGGTTGAACCCCAAACAGGATTTGTGTATATCACTTCTAAAGCTGTCACAAATGCTCTGTTTTAAAACGGAACCAAGTGGATGGTCACTGTTGCCTGAAGTAGCACCAGGCCCCAGTTCTGAGGCAAGCTGATCTGGCTTTTAAAAGAGTCCATAGTGACAAAATTTTGCAGATGGGTATGGAATAACTATAGGGAAAAAGTAACTATAGGGAAAAAGCACGCACTCCACTCTATGTTGCTCTGCTTCCTGAAGAGTTAAACTTCTTTGTGTAAATAACCTAAGCAGGAACACAAACAAGCTTTAATAGAAATCCAATAGCTTTTAAAAATGAACTATGGTAGCTCATGTAAGAAATGCATAGTAAATACCAACTGTTGTATTTTAATTTCCATATTTATTAAACAAACGTATTTGTTTTACAAATATACCGCAGTCGTGAATGCAGCCTGTAGATGCTTGAGTTATACAAAGGATAATGACTGTTATCTGAGAATCTTTGAGGAGTTTAAAGAGGTTGCTTAATTTCTGTGTTTTCGTTGTGGTGCCAAAACCTGCTAACATGCTTGGTTTAAGTGTGAACTGAGTTTTTGAAAAGTTAATGGGTCAATTGTGCCATTGCTATTTATCTGTTTCATTAGTGCTGTTTGGTAAGGCTAGAATTCATCCTGCGGTGATTGTGGCTATTGAAGCCCTCTATTAAGTACGGCTGGATACTGCTCCTTTTGCGTCTCCCTTACCATCATCTCATGGGTTTGTGCGCTGGCATAAGGACTTCACTGCAGCATGTAAAATTTGTTTCAACATCCCAGAGCTGAAAATGTGTTCTAATGGGCAGTGGCATTTAAAAGCTCCATGCAATAGCTGGATAGCTACTGCAGGAGTTTTTTCCCCTTCTTACACGTTATCCCAGAGGCTTTACCACTGTTGCTGGGGGGCTAAGCTTTGGCCGATGTCAGGTCCATCTTGGAGCCGTCTGAACTTGGCTCTATGGGGAGGGATAGCCGTAGAGCTTCCATGGCTTCCATGGGGGAAGCTTCTGGCATCTTCTCGCAGAAGCTACCCCTGCAGCCTTGCCTCCCGAAATTTGCCACGTAAACTCAATACAGCATGCATGCATCGCTGACAGCACAGCTGCAGGACAAGGTTCCCAGGCCAAATCCAGCACACACATGACAACAGCAAATCAAGGACAAAACAGCACTTCTATTGAATGCAGGGACAGCTGAAAAGAGGCAGATCCTGTGGGATCCAGGGCACCCATGGTATCTTCATGCTGCAAGAACAGCAGGCAGGCACTTAGCCAAAATGACCCAGAGAAGCCTAAGCAAGGGGCTGTGCTCAGCGTGGCCAAGCAAGACGAAAAACTCCTGGGGACCAGTGCCAGTCTCCCTGGGAGGGGAAATTTCTTCCTAACCCCAGACCAGGGCACCAGTGGCATCTTCACGCTGCAAGATGAGTGTCTATTTACTGCAAGAGCATCAGGCAGGAACTTATCCAACATGGCCCAGAGGAGCCCTGGCAAGGAGCTCTGCTCAGCATGGCCAAGGAAGGTGTAAAACCCACAGGAAAAAACATCCTTTCTGACCCTAGACCCAGGGCATAAGTGGCACCTTCATACTGCAAGAGCAACATGTAGTTAATTAGCCAAAATGGCCCGGAGAAGCCCTGGCTAGGGGCTGTGCTCAATGTGGCCAAATAAAGCAAAATCCCTCCTGGGGACCAGTACCAGTCTGCCCCGGGGGGAAATAATTCCTTCCTGACCGCAGACCCAGGCCACCAGTGGTGTCTTGGTGCTGCAAGAGCAGCCACAGTCAGTTACCCAAAGTGGCCCAGAGGAGCCCTGTGAAGGGGCCGTGCTCAATGCTGCAGGGGAAGGTGAAAAACCCCCGGGGACCAGTGCCAGTCCGCCCTGGGGAGAAAAATTCCTTCCTGACCCCAGACCTGGCAATCGGCCGTTCCCTGAGCGTGTGAGCAAGACCTGCCTCCCGGCCCCACAGGCTGGTCACATCTACCAGGGAGGCCACCACTGCCCGACCCCTTCCCTCCTGCAGCCCAGATCCTTCTCAGGAGTTTCTGAGAGTAGTAAAAAGCCCTGAGAAAGATTGACCTTGGGGTGAGAATCCTTCCCATGCCTGTCAGGACACCAGTGGGTGCCCCAAACCACTGGGGAAAGCTGCTGGCTCTGATACCCCTTGCAACATCTTTGGAGCCCATTTCTTAGTGCTGCTGCCACTGGCTCTGCAGGGGATGAGGACTACGAGCTCTGCAGTTCTTCCTCAAGCACCAAGAACGCATTCCCATGGTCATGGCAGGCTCCCAAGTCAATCTTTGCCACTGCTATCCAGCTGAAAAGGCCTGACAGCTGTGGACACCTCCAGGTGTTTGTGGTGCTTCTTGTCTCCCCAGGAGCTTGTCTCCATTCCCTGAAGGAAGGATGAAGGAGGATTTCCATCCAGTAGACACAGCTTTGAACATGGCCCTACTAGGAGCTGGGATTACAGCAGAGAACCTCCAGCAGCCTTGTCCAGCCTTGAGCCTTCTCCCCTCAGTCCCTCCGATTAATCCTCCTGGCCCCTCAAAGACATCCTCTCCCATGCCATGGGGCAGCCTCCAGCCAGGTCTGTCCTGATGGCACGGCCTCGCAGGCTGGCGGTGCGGCTTGGGGGGATCCCCTTTTAATCCTGCCTGGGCACAGTGACCTTGCATTGCTGTCTTGTGGCACTGTGACATGGGGGTGGGCACAGCCACGACAGCCTCCTGGGCTCCCTCCCCGTGCAGCAGCTCTCGGTGTCACCATGGCAGGGCCAACATTCTGGTCACAGTCTGGCTCTGGCCAGGGGCTTCTCCTGCTGTGCCACAAGCAGCCAGGTAGCTCGTTAGCTGAAGGCAACGTTGCCTGTGCTCCAAGCCTGGAGGAGTCCAGCAGAGCCCTTCCCCCCTAGGACCTCAGGAGACCCCTGTTCAGCACAGGTCTCGTGCGGTCCTTCTGCAAGCCACACACCCTCCCCAGGGCTGAGAGCTCCTTGTGTGACCACAGGACATCATCCAAAGTCTTGCTGTGACATGAAGTCCTTGCAGTCATCTCCTGCTCTGCTTGTCCTATTCAGAAAGCTCAGTGGCTGGGAGTGTGGGAAACACGCTGTCCTGCCTCGCACGTCTGCAGAGGCACCTTCCCAAGCAATGGCCATGGTCTGGGCTTCTGCGGGAGAGGGCAGCATGTGGAGGGCTGCTAGACTTCAGTGCAACGCTCCAAGTCACAGACCACAGCATGTGCCACTGCACTGAACTTCAGGTTGTGGACACAGGTGACACCTTGGTCCTTGAGAAGAAAAGCCAGCCTGAGAAGGCAGGCTAGCCCCTTTGCCAACTCCCATCTTGTGCTGAGCTGCAAAGATGGTGTCAGGCTCATTTTCATTGGGGCTTTCCCTTGTCCCCACTGCACAAACACCATCTGGAGTGCTCCAAGATGGAGAAGTCATGGGGAGGCCTCCTTCTTGTTTCCCTCTCTACACCTCTGTAAGCTGCAAGTGGCACAGGGGGGGAGCATCTCAGGGCAGAGCTGGGAGTGTGGAGGAGAAAGTGGGGCAGGTACATGATGTGGAGCAGGGCTTTGTGCACCCCGCTTGGTGCATCACACAAGTGCCTAAGCAGACCTGGATGGGAAGAAATGTGGAGGCCTGTAGAGCACCAGGGGCTGGAGGCAGCTTTTAATGCATGCATCCCTGACCCCAGACCCAGGGCACAGGTGACATCTTGCTGGGAGAAGACAAGGCTGAGGGGTGACCCCATTGCAGTCTACAACTTCCTCAAAGGGAGCAGTGGAGGGGGAGGTGCTGATCTCCTCTCTCTGGTAACCAGTGAAAGGACACCAGAAAATGGAATGAAGCTGCATTGAAGGAAGTTCAGATTGGAAATTAGGAAAAGATTCTTCATTGAGGGGGTGATTTGTCAAGGAGCATCTGGATGACGCTCTTAGTCATATGGTTTAGTTTTAGGTAGTCCTGCAAGGAGCAGGGAGTTGGACTTGATGATCCTTACGGGTTCCTTCCAACTTGAGATATTCTATGATTCTGCTACACATCTAAGGTAACTGGTTGAAATACCACTGTACACTCTTTCCCTATTACTGGGAGTATTAATAGCTTTCTATTTTTAAACAAGCTGATAACTTCTGCTTGGCAACTTTTGTTACGAACAGAAATAATTGTGTATAGCTCTTGCATACTATCCTTGTCTTTTGTAGTGTACCTTCCAGGATATAATAGGTTTTAACTAAACCTGCTCAATTTGACAAGAAATATTTTAACAATGCTCTGTAATGCCAGAGATTTTACATTTAATAGCACTTAGAGCACATTGACACATGGAACTGTTATGACATGTTTATATTTCAACGTTCCTTGAAACAAAGGTCTGTTTTAATAAAAAATGATACAGTATTTATGATGCTGTGATACATAGGTCATTGATTCTTAAGGCTGCAGGGAATCGTATGGCATGATTTCAGGAAAGTAGATGTGATCCCATAGAAACACACATTGAAACACACTGGAACAGGCTGCCCGGAGGGGTGGTGGAGTCTGTCTCAGGAGACATTCCAAACCCCCCTGGACGCGTTCCTGTGCCACCTGCTCTGGGTGAGCCTGCTCTGGCAGGGGGTTGGACTAGATGATCTCCAGAGGTCCCTTCCAACCCTACCGTTCTGTGGTTCTGTGGTTCTGTGATTCTGTGAAATGTAATCACAGTTCTAGCAAGGGTAACAGTAATTCAGGCTCCCAATAGCTTTTGATTTCCTTTCAGGAAATTAACTTTAAAAATACTAATTCCAGATAACAGGTCAGGTTCAACTTCAGCAAATAAAACCTAGGAAATATGGGCTAAAACAAAATGTGTCAATATATTTTAGTCTTTAAGTCTCAAACTGTACATGGTTGAGCATGATTTTTAGTTAATGATATGAGCAAAACCAGTTCGGGTAGTGTTGTAGACTAACTGTTTCTTGATGGGTGAGACGTGGTAACTGGGCTTGTGCATCCCTCAGACAAGCTGCAATGTAGAGTAGTTAATTTTAAACACGGTTATGATGTTAGCATCTTGTGATCATGTTTTTTAAGTTGGTGAGCTATCCTGTTAGCCACAAGTGCTCAGTGGAGCAGTGTAGGTCATACCAGACATTAAGCTTGTCCCTGCAAAAATACTCAGGGAAGAAAAAAAACCCAACAAAATAATTTGAGCCTTAAAAAAATGTAACTTTTACTGGTGCCTTTTCTTGTTTTCTCCGCAGACTTCTGTCTCTCTGTGAAACAAAAATCAGGTCTGTAGTCTTGCTAGAGGTTTCTCACTCACGCCATAATTTATCCACAGCAAAATTTTAATTCTCATGAATTGCAAACAGAGTTTGCACTTCACAAAAGCATGAGATACTGCAGATACCCCTTCAGTACTGCTTGGGTTTCCTGAGCCTTTCAAATTCCTCTGTTGTCTTTTCCTTAATTTTCAACATCTTCTTTATTCTAGGAACTACATTCTAACCTCCTTGGTGTCTCCCTTGACGTGCCCTCTTCTCAAACTAGAGCATATGCTGACCCACCTCTCTGAAAGGCTGTGTTTAAATATCTTTCCTTTGGCTTTTGTCTGACAAGTTGCTAAAAACAAGAGTACCAGTTTTCCCAACGAATAAATTATCAGATCCTTTCTCTTATTTTCCTATGCCTAGTTTTTGATTGGACAGACTTGAGAATTACTTCTCTGAGTCTCTGGAGTTTAATTGCATGTAAATTAGTTCTTTTATTTGCGTTCCTGTGCTAACCACTTTCTATTAACGTTGCTTTCAAAAATCCATTTTCTTTGCTCCAAAGATCTCATATCTCAATATAAGATTAGAATGTTTTATGGTTCATAAGGCTGTATCTTAAACTAAAACTTCAACATCCAATTGTGTGCTGCCATGGCATCTGTTTTCTATAAGCTGTTATGTTTTAAATTTGCTCTTCAGGAAGATCTCACTAATTTTCCCATTTGGGACCTCTTTGGCCTTCATGTGTGTTAACCGACATTTTATCAGATCATAACTTTCTATAGAGCACTTATTGTGCTATAAAATACAGGAGCCAGCTCAAGATTTGTTAACTGTATTATAGGAGATGTATGTGGTTGAGTTTGTAAGGTCACATTGGTGCTCTTTTGTCTTCTCACTTAAACCCTGTCCCTCGTTCATCTGTGTATTGGTGCACATCAGGCCTTGTCTTTGGTTTGTGGCTACTTCCCTTTGCGAAGACGCTCTAGCGCTGGACACAAGCTCAAGACAAAATGGAAACAAGCCTTCCCTTTTCCAGTATGGACATAACCAGTGCGCTTTAAAGGGGCTCAAGTCTACTGTGATAGAGATGCAATTAGTATGCACAGTGTTTAGTCAATTTAGGCACAGAGGTGTAAATATTGTCTTTCAGAGGTAGTTTTTTGTGTCTGTTTAGTGCAGTCAATGAAAGCCCTCCTGGTGTTGCCTCTCTGGACTCAGCCGGCTCTGCATGCAGCCGGTACCCGCTAGAGTAGGAGATACTTGATCCTGCTGACATGTGCAACAGGACCCAGGTGCCTCGAGGCATGATTGATGTGTGAGAACATTTGTTTCTGCTCTTCCACTAAGTCTCCCCCTGTATCTTTGCCATGCCTCCTTAGACAGTGAGACAAAGACTGTGATGGCCGAAGTTAAGGCATTCTCTCAAACATAATTTTATTTGACACAAAATTTTGCTGCATCAGAAGTGACCAAAGTGTCACAAAACCGATGTTATTCCTTCCTTGGGAAGGAGTTTAAACACAGTTAATATTTAGTAATGAATGAAGCTGGATTTTTTTTTTAACCTTTACAAATTTTGCCTTAGTGTTTGTTAACATTCTGTCTAGTACAAAAGTATTATCTTTCATTAAAACAAAACTTTGGGCTCTGATTTCTCAAAGATCACAAGGGAATCTCATACTTTTGAGCACTAATCCTGCTAAAAGTCATTAATACTAGTCATGTGTTTTAACTTGTGGCTGTGGGTAGTAGGTGTGTAGGTTTCTGATGTTTACTCAGTTTTTGGTGATGTTATCATATAAGCAATTTTTCAGTGGGATGGAAATATTCATGTAAAAGTTGACTACATGTGACAATGCTAATATTGTCAGACCAGTGGCTGTTGTGAACTCCCTTAAACTACGTGTGAGTTAGTTCAAGAGAACCTTTTGAGTTTGTTAAAGGTTTCTAAGACCTCTCAACGGAACTGGCTGGAATGCAATGAACCTGTACAATGCACTAAATCTGACCAACAGGAGATGTAAAGCCTACTTTTTTTTTCCTTTTTTCTCTATCTGCTTCTAAAATGTTTCTATCTATGACAGTTCATGAATGCAATAGGCTCGTGTCAGTGACTAAGGGGATTCCATTTTCCCTGGCCTTTTATTGCAGATCTAGATAGCCTTATGTGGCAACATGAAGTATTGTTTTAATACTTTTTGTAAGCATTGGATGCTCACTTCTGAACGTATGTGAGCACTGAAGATGTTGTTTAAAAAACTTGAGTGTCACAGTGTGCATTTTAAGTGTGCTGTTTTTAAGAATGTTGAAAACGAGTTTTGATTTTTCAACTAAGTAGCCCCTTGGTAAAAGAAATAAGCAATAGCAAATAAATTGATTTGCCTCTTAGGGAATGACTCTCGTGTGTGATAGAACACATTGTTTAGTACAGAAATAGCAGTATGACACTGGGTAACACAGAGATGGTTGACAAGCAATATCAGTTCACAGGAAATGTGTTACTGAGGCATCAGTAACTGTGTAGCTGGGAGAGAAGGAATACAACTAGGAAATTTCCCAGTCAAAAGAGGACTGTTTAAAAATGTGGTTAGAGGTTTAGTAGAGCAGAGAAAGTACTGATGTAACAATGGGAAACTGAATGGCTTTGGAAGTTGATTTTCCAAATTGTATGTTTTATTTATATATGTAAAAATGTGTAAACATACATATAAAATATTTGTGTGATTAGATGGAGTATGTATACTTTGCGTAAATGAAGGCTGTAATTTTGCTTTGAGTTTTCGAGAACGTTCTTTTCAACCTCTCAGTCTATAGTTTCTGATATCAGAACACTCCCTTTGCAGGCGCTGTGCTCTGTGGTGCACCGTTGGAGGAACTTTATTTATAATGTATTTTCAAGCAGAATTTATTGGTGATAACCCTAGGCAATTACTTTGTCCAGAGCAGAAACTACATGATATTGTTGTGAATGCATAGGGAATGCATAGAGAAAGTACATTTGTGGAGTTTGTCTCAATTTTTATTATCTTTAGTTATTATTTTTAATGATACCTGCTTTCTCATACTGCTAGTGATTTAGTAGTGTAGTTTTACAGCTACTTTCTAATTTCTAACTTCAATGAGTATAGTTTGAGGGGAACAGGGTCATAGAGCCTTGAGTAAAAGTAAATCCAGTGGGCTTTCCATGTCCAACTACTTTTTTGCTCAGAGACATGGCCAAAAAACAGTAAGGTATCTTCTGGTTTGTGTTGAGATTTTGTTAGACACCAAGTCTTGCCATGAGATTTGGATGTCCTTGGATTTCTTTGAAAATCCAAGGGTCAAATACTACTTGAGACGCGTGTCCAACTTTATTTCTGTTAAAGCTCAGCAATGGTGTTTAAGCTCAAGTACCCACAAAAATGTCTTGGCTAAAGGAGGAGCCATGAGGCAGCAACAACAGTTGCCACTATTTATCACGAGGGAACAAGCTTTGAGACTTTGAATATGAAGACCATTTTAAGTTAAGTAAGTTCAATACATATATAGGAGTCATGTGGAAAAAAAACCTCGAAAATCTTGAAGCTATATAAAGCTTCTTAAAAGGCTTGAATAGTTATGTAGATGACCCACAGAGCTAAGGAAAAAAACCAGATCTGTACGGCTATTTGGGATTTTGAGTGACTTCTTGTTCTGGGGAACGAATCAGGAAAATTTTTACACCTTGCTATTTCAAGAAAACTAACTTCATGATTTTCTTCATCTCTCTGCCAGGAAGAACACATCTCATCTGAGGAAAGTGGTTTGGTTTTTTTTTTCCTTTGCTTTTGTTTATAATTCAATCCTTCTTCTTCACACAAGAACAGTTTGCTATAGCAACTTTACTAGCACCCGGTAGAGTTCAACATAGCTTGTAAACAATTTTTTTTCGTCTTTGTAAACACTTTCGAGGCAAAGATTTTGTCATGGTTGGATGGAATTGCACATCGCAGTAGCAGCCATTAGACCTGAAGACAGACTAATTAGATGTCTGCCTTTTGCTACATGATATTAAGACTTAAATTCTAGCACACCTAAAGTTCATGCAATTCCAGGCATCAGTCAATTAGACAAAGGAAAAACAGGTCAATTTTATTAGACTCCATGACTCAGGCAGTTGATTATACTGAGAAAACACAGGACTTGGTGCTTTAGCAGAGAGTTTGCTTTTGTAATTGACTAACTGCTGCCTCCTGCTCTATTGACCTTCACTAATTTGTAGTATTGTCTGTCATTCCTTATCTGCAGCCGAGTGGGGAGGTTCATATGTAAACACCAACATCGTTAAGGTCAGGGGGGACTGCATCTGTCTCTGTAGCCTGTTCATTTTAATTGTGCATACAGCCAGGCTGCAGGCTTTCTGTCATTTGGTTCCGCAGATCTATCTGAAAATCTGCAGTTTTTGTCACACTGTCACTGTTTTAATAATAATGAAATGAATAATGAAAGTAGCTATGGATCATTTAAAAACCTCAAGAGTTTCTTCTGGTACAGTCCCCGTGCTGCCACAGAGCTGCAGTGGGGCGGCATCGCCTGGGAAGCGGCTCAGTTTCAATGTGTGGGGTATGCATATGGGGTATGGTGGTGTATCACACAGGGTATACATCCTGTTACTGTGGTTGCTGTGGGACTCTCTCCCTTTGTCTTATCAGTGCGGAGGCTGAAACCGAGAGAAAACTGCCCGAAACTTCTACTCCGAGAGGTTGCATAAATACCCTGGAGTTGTACCTCTCAATGTTTTGGGTATGTCTACATGAAGTGGAAAACTGTGGCAATGTTTACAAGGACCTGCCAAGATTCCAGCTTTTTAAGACAATGGTTATTTAGTGTTATTACCAATGCAGCATTTAAACATCTCTGGGTTTTGAACACATTGGCAGTCCTATCAGTTAGAAATATTGTGACAAAAACGCTGTAGGATCACTGTTGTTTGGTAGTTTCTGTATCATCTCATTTCTGTTGCAGAATGATTGTATATAAAAATATTGCTTTTTTTTTCTTTTTTTAGTACTTAAGTTTCAATTCTGTTTGTGGTATTTCCCATAGCCTGGTGTGTTTTAGCGCAAACTATTTTTGGCAATAACCAAATTAAATGCTCTTATTTTAATTTCATCTCTTTGTTCAATGTAGCAAGCTTTCTATTTCAGCAAATGATTCTTCTTCCTTTGATGTTTCTTCCCTTCGGATATTTGCATTCACTTACTTTATTTCCCTCTTACTTTACATTGGCTAAGCTGGCACACATGATAGTCTTTTAAGAGTTTTTCCAAAATTGTCCTCTAGACTCTTATGCTGATATTGCTTAGCCTGAAGCTTTTCCTTAAGTTGTCTAGAATACCACGAAGTCTTGGTGCTATCACTTTGCTAGCAAATGGCTGCTTCTTCTCAGTCCTGTAATGACATGGAGGACCCAAACACAAGTTTTTACTTCCCTGCTTTATATCCTAATGAGCTCTCCCAATTAATAATCAGCTTCATTTAAGTATCAGTATTGTGTACTGTTTTGCATGCAGAGGTTCTAGTTTGACTTTTTTTCAGGTTGATTTGCAATGTATTTTGTTTGTATTCCAAAGCTTTCTTGTTTTCGAAACAATACATGTATACGTTCATAACCCCTATTGACAAGGTATCAATCAGGAATAAAATTGAGAACTATTCTTCCTACTGAAGTTTGTGAATGAGAATACTAAATAAGTGTGTTTTCTCTTACTCCAGTTTGAGTAAGAAGTACAAAAACACTGGGAATAGGTGCTTCAAGGTCTGGTTTTAAAGCAGTCTTGAATGTGTGGAAAGATGGTGAGTGCATTAATGGACGATCATCAGTTTCACTTTGGCAGAAGTCAATGAAAGTGTTTTTAATGACAGTGACCTACCTCATCCTCCCTCCAGCCTTGCTACTTCAAAATGATCTTCAGAAACCAGTGCTAACCTGTACAGAATGCTGAGAAGTGCTACAACTCATTCTGCACGTCATGATGACTAATTGAAAGAAACAGCTTGATGAATTTTCTAGTTCAGTAGTCTGGCTTTTGCAGAGAAAACACATTTCTGAAGCACAGCAAGATGAGACCAAAAAGTTATTGCCTCGAGCAGTGGATCTTTGATCTGGCTCTGACTGATGTTGTGTAGCTGTGAAGTCCTCAAGGTGACGCAACATCAGTTCTGAGCTGGTTTACTTGCAGATCTGGATGACGAAGCAGAAAAATATCCTGTGTACATATTTAACCCCGCAGCTGTGTTACACTGCATTTCCTTGAGCTAAAGCTCATTTTTATTCCATATATTGCTTTCTTGAGAAGAACAGAGCTGTTTGTGTATTTGAGAGCCCTAATGGTGGTTATCTCTTCTTCAGAGTGATGAAGCGTCACTCCTGCCTACTAGGAAAGTGTAGATGAAAGAAAGGAAACTAATTGATGCCCTTGGGAAACTGCTGTAAAATAGAATCCTGTGCCAAATTTGCACATTATAAGAGTTCTAAAAGAAAGCAAACATCTCACAGTTCTCTGTGAGCTGAGGAGATGGGGGTAAGATCAGCCGTGAAGGATGTTGTAAATTCCTTATACAGCTAGTGGGAAGAAGGAAAATCCTCAAAATTTTGTGCCCTGACAATTGCATATAGATTGCATGTACTTCCTTGGATGTTATTTTCCTGCAACAGCCATACTGACATCTATCTCCCTGCCTTAGTTACACTGCTGTAGCGACATGCAGATGAAGAGTGAAAGGAAATGAAGGCAGGGTCAGCTCCAAAATGAAAAAGCATTCTGTTTCAACAAGCCCTTTATTCCCAGACAGAAGGGAAAGCTTTTTTCCTTTAAACCATGCTTCATCTTAGTCACAAGTGACTGAAACACAGAGAGACGCAGAGAGAGAGGGGTAATTGGGTTAATTCAATTTGGCCTATATTTCCAAGATTTGATCAGACTGACTAAATAATTTGAGGGGACTTGGTTTGCTGTTTTGTTCTGCTTTGTTTAATTTTTAAAAAAAGCTTAATTACAGCTTGTAAAAAAATTGTCACAGCCCCCTAAACTTATGAAATACTGTGTACAGTATTTCTGGGTACAACATAGATACAGATGGTAAATAAATAATACATTATTTGTGCAGTATAATTTCAAAATGCTTTGCAAAGGACTATGGCTTATATATGAACTTGTGCAGTGGACGGCAGAGGCCAGAAGAGTGTAATGCCTACCTTAGAAAATTACTTTGAAATTGCTGATAAGCAAAATTGCCTTTATTAGATGGTGGGGCAAAGGTGGCAGTGGACGGGGGAAAAGCTCAGCTGGAAATTGGGAATCAGGAGGTTCTTGAGAGACTGGCATCGGGACTAGGAGGAGGAAGTCTGTGAGTGCAGACTAGTGGGTAAGAAATACTGATCAGGAACAAACGGCTGATATTTAATGATAAAAACCTCAGAGGATGTGATGTTAATGTAAGTGACTGAGCTCCTCTCATGTGAACAGGGCTGTTAAATACTAGAAGAGAAGTCACTGTCCTGCATTATGGGATGAAAAAGAAGTGGGAAACTGTGTTAGCAGGTTAGTGGAGAATCCCTCTGAGATTTAGAGGTAAAAGGGCAAAAACTGGCTTATTCAAAGTACCTGATAATTAGGCTGCTAGATTCCATTAGAGAGGAATCACAAAACTGATAAACCTCCTAAGACCACTTTTTTGACCCTCATTGTGTTGATTTGCTGATTTCCCCATCTTTTCTCATTGTCTAGGATATTAGGAATTTCAGGAGAGAATTAGTATTTTAATAATCTTTATGCTTTTAGGTCAGAGATCCCCGCTCTTTTACATGGGGACAAACACTGACGCAGAGCACTGGATGAGTCAATACCATACTTCGGAAAAGAAAAAAGCCCAACAACAGAAAACGTGCAGGGAGATCATAAGAGTAAAAGGCAAACTTCAAATATACAAGCAATTTTTGTTGTAGTGGACGTTTTTTTTATGTAAGTGTTGTCTTGCTTGGCTGGAAGTAAATATGATGTGTTATGGTACAATGAAATAGTGCTGCTGCTTTATAAACCTGGGGATTAAGTCTACTGCTCTGCTTCTCTGACCTTCTCATCCATGACCAGAGGTTTTGAATAGAGCATCCAGCTATGGCCTTTCCTGAAGAACTCACATTTCCTGGGAGTGTGATATACTTGTTTCATAGTGTCCAAAGACCCTGAGCTGCTGAAGACTCGTACTAAGAAGATAAAGCCAACAGGGGCTGTGGAACACCACTGGAAGCGAGTTAGCCTGTGATGAGAGAAACTGGACGCTGCAGATGGCTGTGGTTATAGGGTTAGTTGTACCCGTGACTTTCCACTCTCTATAGGCCTGTTTTTAACCAAGTGTGATGCTTTGTTCAAGTCAAATGTTCAACTATGACCCATGCCTTGTCCAACAGAGTCAAATGGGGTTGATGAGTAGGGAGGTCTGTTGTCTTGTTCTCACAGTTTCTGTTGACTTGTAGTACAAGGGTGCCCTGAGACATAATGTCTAAGAGGTCCAGGATGTTTTTTTTCTCTTTATTTCAGTTTACTGAGTAGAAACTTAAAATTATTCGTTTTAGCCTGAGTCCCCAGTGTGAAATAGCTCTATTTATCATAATTATTTTCTCTGTAGTTCAATTTGGGCATTGCAGCAAAAAGATCAGTAGATGCAGTGAGCCTAAAAATTCCTGTTCATAGAGGCCCCAAATCCTCTTCTTTTATATGTGCTTTAGGGTCATAGCCCCATTTGAACAAGATGCAGAATTTCAAGGGCTGCAGCTCCTGGGCTGTAACAGACTGGTCACACAGAGACATTGACTTCATTCTTACCACTGCTCAGATATCACCCATGACCAAGCTACCTTGGCTTACGTAGTAGCTGATGTCATGATAGTAATCAAATGAAGAAATAAGCGGGTAAATATCTTTCCCTTCCTCACCACAAACCTGTATTTTTTGTTATTTAGTGACCAATTTTACCCCATCATGTTGGCAAAATCTCTGATGTACTGCTATTGATCATCAAGGATTTCTCCTTTTAGCTTCTTGATCTTCCCCATGAATATTAGAACTAGACCTGACAGGACTTGGCAGATCTGGGCAGAACAGAGACCCCCCCTGGTTCGGTACTGACATCTATTGGGTAGGTGGATCTGTGGCACGTGTCCCATCCTTCACTGGACCTGTCACTTCTGTGTTGCATCCAAATTCCTATTTTTGTCTGGTCTGCTGTGTGCAGACTTGGGATCAAGGCTGAAAATAGTGTTGTTTGTCACGTTTTACTACTGGTGAAAAATACAGTTACTAAAGCCCCTGTTTGGACTAGGATAAGAATACACTTAAAGGAGAACCTGTTTCGTCTGCATTTGCAAGATTTAGGAAGGCAGATGGGAAACAAGCCCTGTGCAGTGCAGTAGGGTTGATTATCCAGAAGATGGCAGCTGAATTATTCCATTGCAGTAAGAGCAAAAATCAGCCTGTAACTAACTAACACAGATTCTGCCTCCTTGCAAAGGAAAAGACTATACTTTGTTAACACTGTGCTAAAAAGCAAAGTCGTAATGGATGTGTGCTTTTATCCTACCACCTCAAGCATCCATCCCAGCCTTTGAATTAATTCTGGGTGTTATTGTGCAGTGGTACTCAGAATTAATTCAAAGCTTGGAAAAAAGTGCTTGTTTGCCATTTTATGCGTGTGCCTTTTCTTTTTTGACTGACTTGAAAATTGCTAGATAAATTCTGGGCTTTTTTTTTTTCTTGGGGGGGCGGGGAGCGGCAGGGGAGGCATGTTTTTGATTGCTGTGGTTCCTTTTTTTTGAGTGTTCTTTCCAGAGGCTCATGTCCGAACTTATTGCACTTGCAGTGCTGTAGGCAGTCAGAATATCATTTTCATCATGGCAATGATTTTAATGCTGCCAGTTGAGTTTAAGTGCAGTCAACACAGCTTCCACCTGACTAACAATCTAGTCTATACCTAAATAAATAGACCCAAAATGCCTATCAGGTCTACAAAGTAAGATGAGTAAGGAGAAATCAAAGCACGGCTCCATGGGTAGCCCCTGACTATGCTACCACTTACTGACCAGAAGCGTATAGTAGAGGGCATTGTGGACTGGGCTACTAATATTATGGAGAAGGTGGCTCTTTCAGCCACTTGCGTTAAGTGGTTAGAAAACAACAAGCTACAGTTGGCCTGACATCTTTTTATGAAAACAAATTACACAGACAGCCGGAATCATAGGTGTTTAGAACATTTTCACCCTTAATAAGCTGGAACAGCTAGCTAGGGATTCCTAGCTTTTGATTAAATGTTTGGATCAGCCAGCCCTTCAATTGTACAATTTCCAAAATGACAGGTGTTGATTTTTCTCCCTCGGGCAGCAAGTGAAAATACATTTGTATTCCTTATTAAATTCAAACTTACAAAAAAACCCCCAAACCAAACCAACAAACAAAAAACCCCCCAACAAACCCCAAAACCCAAAAAAGATCCAAACGCAAAACCCAAAACAAATCAAACCCAAGTCCTGCTGTCTGAAGTAGAATCTGCACTTCTTCACCAGTCTGAAAGATATCACACAGCTTCTAGGGAAGAGGGCTTCTGTCCTATAAAGTCCTGAGCACTTGATACTTCAAGGCCTGCCCTTGGACACAGGCCTAAGGATGTGTTTAAATATTCTCTTGTCTTGACCTCAGTTATTTGCAAGTGTTTTTAGAGAAACCTATATGAATTAACTGGGAATGATCCTTGGTCCAGAACAGATGGTTTGACATACAAACTTTTATCAAAGTTTCAGAGTTCTTTATAGGTAATTTTTAAAGAACAGTATCTACCTTTGGGAGAACAGTAGTCATTAAATTCCTCTTCGTTTCCCTTACAGTGAAAGATACAGGCTGGTTACACCTGGGCCTTCAGCAATGTAAATGGCCTTTAAGTGAGACTCCTGATGCCAGTTCAGGAGAGACAGCATGGATGCAAGGCGTGCATGCTGACCTCCCTAGGCTTTAGGTATGTAGTTAGGTCAGACTTGGGAGGCCACTGGCAGATAGACACCAGATATGGGTGGAGTGCAGTCCTAGATGCTATGTGAATTCAAAACCTACTCTTCAAGGGTGGATTTATGGGGAAACTGAGGATTTATACCTTTTGTACTCCATCCTTGTTAGCACTGCCCAAGAGTGAACACATTTGACTCTGAGTGATAGAGCCAGAAACATCATGTATACCTCCAGCCTTGGATTAAACCTTTCTTTGGGCCAAAAGAGAGGTCTGGCTCTTCTGTAGGAAATGCAAGAGTTTAGAATACAGGCTGAGAGATACCTGTTCAATCACTGAATATTTCTTCAGCCTAATTGCCTGGTTTATCTTGCTCACAAATTCCCGTTTGCTTCCCAGCATACTTTTTTAAAGCGTTTTTCTACTTGGCAAATATTGGTAGCAGAATAAATGCTTTTATGTGAAACACCTGTTGAGGATGTACAGAAAACCACCTGTGTAATACTGTAGCAAATTCATGAAACTAACTTTCAGTAAATCTTTCTTTGAAGTGTCTTCCTCTCCACTAAACTCATCCCTAGTTTCCTTCACTCTCCTGGCTAATGGTAAAACAAAGAAAAAAGCCTCCTCCAAAACACCCTCCTTGCCTGTTAGCCTAGCTGCTGAGACTGTCCTGATGTCCCAGCAGGATGAGGCTTCAGTGCAGCATCTGTCGGCTGTGCTTTACGTAGAAGCTGATTTCTTTTCTGTCAAGGCCATTGGATTGGGTAAGAGACAAATCTGGGCTGATCCTCACATTCTCCATAGTCTGGTCTTTTCTGGTGCTGAAGTGGAATTTGTATGTGTGTCACAGTCTTTCCAGGGGACGAGCTGTAGCTCCAAAGCACTGGAAAAACAGGTCCTAAACAGCTTGATAGGAGTGAGTCCCTTTCAGTGCTGTCACAGGATTAGCACACAGGAATAACTGATGGAAACAGGCACGTCACCTGGGGGCACTATTGTAGCCAGAGACTCAGATTTCGTGTCATTTGCATTTGAAAGTTTATAGCAGCAGAATATATTTCTGGTAAAGTTTCCTGCCCTCCTAAAGCTGGTCTTTATCAGGAGTTTTCTTTTAGCTCAACTACTGGTTATCATTTTAAATGATCTGTGCCACTGGGTGGAAAAACAGCAGCAAAAAAGACTAATAAAGAAACTTCGTTTCCTGGGTTGCTTGCTGTTGAAGTTTAGTTTACTTTTTTGATAAGCCAAGCCTTATTTTATCTTTTAGAATTTCCTACAAAACAGTAACCATTTCCCTATGGGCTCTGCCAAAAAAAATATTCCCATCATTTTATCTTGTGAGGTAAACTGATGTTCCATATACTTTGTTTCTAAATACACTTTCTGTAGTAAAAAGACAGTCTGTACCCAAGATGAGTTTCCAATAGCCTCGCCTTGCATCAGGAGACAACAAATGAAATGCTTCGAAAGTGCTTATTGCATTAGTTTCTGGAATTAACCCTTACACCAAACGGATATATCTCTGGTTTTATTTTGTAGTAGGTCAAGGGAAATACAGAGAAAAAGTTTCAGTTGTGACATGTTTGTGACATTACATGTGCTGTGGTAGGGTTGCAATGGAATGGGAAATGGATAAATTAAAACTGTTGACAAAACAAAAGCCATGTTATTTGTGACATCCCATATACTGAGAAGATTGTCAGAGTCACTGGAAATTGTGTCACTGACAACTTAAGCACCTCTGATATTTGGAAAAGCCAAGTAATTATCATGCTGAAATGGACGTGCATAACACATTATGCAACTTCTCATCCTCTTTTCTTCTCTAGTTGTAAAAGCTCCCACTTAACAATGAAAATGTACCAAATGGTATCTCTCAGTAGAAGACTTTAGAAAGGAAGGCACTGAAAGTGTTAGCTAGACTGGGGCAACCTCTGTTCCAGCGGGCAGTTTTGCCTTTCTGCAAGGGACTGTAAGAGTGTTAAGATTAGTGAGTAAATTTTTCCTGCATGACTTATTGCTTGTGGCCTTTTGTAGTATCCCTTTAGCAACTGCTTCATGGCATGACCTTTTCAGCATATTTATCAGTCTCAGCCGTATGGATGATGCAGAGTTATAAATGTGGTTCCTGGGGAGAATGACCAATTCTAGGAGACTGTTCCAAAATCAGATTTTGATAGGGGTGCTTTGAAACGCTCCTGTCCTGGTGCATCTGCCTGACTTCCACTCTGAAGCTCTGACATCCAAGTGTAAGGCACAACTCTAATCCCAGAACAAGAATTGTGAAAAGGAACTTAGAATTAGACTAAATAGCAAATAGGCTGTATTTGGTGAAGTGTGAGTTTTAGTTTCAATAAAAAATGTAGAATTACAAAGTCCTACTTTGTGTTTTAGTAATATACATATATATATATATATGCATTTAAAAGCCTAGTTCCCAGAGCAAAAGTAGTGCAAAATTAGTAAAGAAATGACCTAATTTCTGAGTAGCAACATGAATTTACTGTTCGGCTTTTGATTTTGTTGAAAGTTCTTTCTTTTTGCCTTTTTTACTCCACTGGCGTGATCATTCTGTTGTTCTTATTGTAGGGAGTCTTATCTTTGAAAGGCAGAGGATTTGATATTTGAGCAGTATATTATACTTGAGGGATATGCTGACTTATTAAATTGGTTTCCTGATACTCCACTGTGGCATTTCTTGTATGCATCTATGATGCTTCAGATATTACCAGAATATACCTTTGTACCAGTGACAAAACTTCTGTTAATTTCAAAGGTGCAGGGTCAAGACCTGGGTTAACTGCTGTACTGATTCAGTGGTTTTGCTTTTTACTCTTGAAAGATCATGCACTGTGTCCCATTTGCACACACACACACAAATTCGATCTTCCTGCACTAGTCCATTTACAGAAAAAAACCAATAACATAGCTACGTGAGTTCCTGTGTTACATTCCTGGCACCGCTTGCCAGATTTTACACTCCCTCGCAAAACTTTCAGATCTTTCACTGGAAGATATGAATAAGCAAAGAAAGGCTGTAACATAAAGGCAGATGGGGGTGAGACTGGAGAATGCCACAATCCACTGTTTGTGATACTGGAAGAAGGAAGAATATGATGCTTAATAAATCACCTAATTTTAACTAGTAATTTCTAAAAGAACAGGATGGTGTCAGTGACTTAAGTGTTTCTATTTGAATCTATTTTAAGCAGATATTTCTGATAAAGTTGATAAATTTCTGATAAATCATAGAGTTTCTTGGTCTATTTTGTGTTTTTTTTTCTCATCTTCTGTTTTATGGCTACCGTGCAGCACTTGAGTTTTCTACAGTCACTCAATTAGGGGCATTAGCACCTGTGTTAGAGCCTGAAGCTTTTCCAGGGCAAGAACTTATTTCATAGCAGGTGCTGTGTCAGCGGCTGTGAAATCTGGGATGTGAACAGTGAAGAAATTCTCATTATGTGCTTTCCTAAAGCTTTAATTTTACCATTTATGTAGGTAAATAATACCTCTCTTTGCCCACTGGCTTCATGTCACTGAACTTGTCTCAGAGGTCTGCTAAGGCTCCTGCTAGCCATCAAGATGGTACGTCTGCTGAGGACTGTCCCTGCTTGCTGCTGGGACTTGCTGTTTTGGGAAATACGACACTCTAAGATACGAAATGGGGTGCATTTGAGATGCACGGGTTAAGGAATCCAGTGACTTTCAATTCTATCCTAGCTCTAGCATCCACTCGTGTTGATCATTACTGACTCTGATGTCATCTGTGACTGACTTCCAGAAAGGAATTCCCAGTTATTTCTAGCCCCTTCTACATCGTGCTACATAAATGAATTTAAAAATGAGCACATCAGTTACTCTGTCAGTGATGTGAAAAGGAGCAGACCTCCAATGAGTTTGTGTTCTGCTGTCCAGAATACCTGAAACTCCCCAGTCCTGGTTTACAGTAGGAGATCAAATAGAAAAACATCATGAAGACCCAACAAATTTCTGGCTTCATGAGGTGAAGTCCATAGCGAGGGAGTTGTGCATTAGTGAAAATGTATAAAACAATCAAGTACAGCATAGGATATATTTAAAGAATGACCTCTTGTAAACTTTTATAGACAATTCCTCTACTTGTCCAGAACTGCTCCCTGAGGTATCATTCAAAAGTCTTGCCAGAAGCAACAGATTTGAACAGCAGATCTCTGATTCAAAACATTTTGCAGCTCATAAACAGAGCTACTTCCATGAGACGCAAATAATTTCCGTAGAGACCTGCCGTAGCTTGTGGCACTAATTGAATCATGGCAAGGCTGAGATGCTTGATAGCCTGTGGTTGTGTCCTGTTTAAGCCATGCATATAGAGCAATTCACTTTACAGCAATAATCAAAACTTTCAACATCACGTGAAGAGCAGTGATAGACACATACCAGAAGTCTAGGAGGCTACATCCAGTTGGAATCCCCAAATTACAAACTTTCTGAGAACCTTCACTCTAGTTTATTTTATGGCATGGTTGTTTCCTGCCCTTTTTCTCTGCCTTTTTTTATAGTGAAATGAGTTCTCACAGTTCTGGTAGATGCTGATCTGGTTTGGAGACAGAGACACTTCCAGAGTCCAGCAAAGAGAGGTGGGGATGCTGGGGAAGGACTAGAGAAAAAGTGGGAAGAGGTTGTATGCTACTGTACTAGAGTACAGAGATGAATTTAAGGGGATAGACTGCATACTGAGGTTCAAGACAAAAAACCATGTAAAGCAAGTTGATCTTTGAACTTCCAACGTAGTGGCAAGACCAGATTAAAACAAACAGGCCTATTTAAAAAAAAACAAAACAAAACATAACAGCAAACAAGTCTGCTATTTTTAATTTATTTTTTCCTTAGTGGCATACTTTCTGTGCTGCTTCTTTTGTTTGTTTTTTTTTTTCTTTTATTTTGTTCTGTTCTGTTTAGAATTATATGACTGTATAGATTTGGATTTTAAGATTCTAATCCTGCAAAACTATGTATCAGCAAAGCTTTAATTACATGTGTTTGGCCCAATCTAGGAAGCCCACAAAGGTATGCAGGACTGTGAAAAAAATCTCCAGAAGAAAAAGATTTGCAAAGAAGAAAAAGAGCATAAAATGTTCTACTCTCTAGTTCGTGGTATATAGAAAAGAAAATGAACCACTTGGATAAACTTCAGAATTTATATTGAATTTAGGTATTTTCAAACAGTTAGTAATTTGTTATGAGTTTGCTTTCATTTTTGTCTTATATGTCATACAATTTCAATTCCTTTACAGTAAAGAGTGGCATTGCTTTAAGGAATGTGAAAAGTAACGTGATACTTGTTCACAAACCAGAAAAAAATGTAGTCCTTATTAGATGGGAAAACCTTTCTGAGAGCAGCTGTCAGAGTGGTCAGATGTAGGTTTTCAACTACCTTCTTTTTCCCTCCCATGAAACCGGGAAAGGGGAAAGAAAACGCATATAAATTGTAACATGTTCAGCAGAAAAGAAATGGCCTATACTGTGGAAAGAGTTCCAGAGAAGAAAAGACCTCATGTTTTCTCCATACTCTAAAGCTTCAAAGAAAAATGTACACTGTGGACCTCTGTTGATGTGGATGAAGCTGAAAAGGTGATAGGTGGAAGTAATAAAATTGATCTATCATAACCTAGTATGTCTAGTATCTATACGGCCATTAGAAGTAATACTTTTTATTAAAATGTTTCTGGTTTTAGTCCTTTGAATGTTAACATATACATTTTATGACCTATGCTTTTAAAGACACTCAAAGGGTAGAAAAGAGGAGGAACCTCAATGGAGTTTGACATAGTTGTCGATATGGCTGCTGTGTGCTTCTGATGGCCAGAGAAGATTACATACCCTTATTTTCTTTAAAAACGTGGAGAAGCCATAGCATAAAAACTTCAGTGATTTTATGTGGTTTTTTTGAGGAGCAGAAGAAAATGAACCGCTTTTCAGTGCTGATTTTGCAGTCTGTTCCAGAGGAGCTCCAATCCAACTTCAGGAATAAGGAAACAGAGCCCAATTTAATTGAGCAGCTGAATGACTTTCTATTTGAAAAACGTTTTTTCCAACATCGGTCCCTATGATCTAAGACAACATCCACTCCAAAGAGTTTCCAAATACCTGAGAATTCCCTTTTATGTAACAGGAGTACTGATAGCTGTACTACTGCTTTCTCATGGAGAGACTTGGGAGACTCTGGCCATAGAAGAACTAACGGACAGAATGATTTGCTGATCTTGACACAAGCTCTATCCTGTGGGCAGCTTTGCTTTTTAGGAGTAGTACCTGAAATTGGTCTGAAATTTTTCACAGGGGCTTGCTTTTAGAGTGGTACTATTTAAAATGGTGTATCAGAAGAGCGTGTCAGAGCAAAGTTTTGTTTGTTGCATTTCCTGACATCTACCTGGGGGAATTACTATGAATGCAGCTCATTATGCTAAACTAATTTTTCCTGCCAGTCTGCTGAAGTTCTTTGGTAGGCTGTGTCAAATTTGCATTGTCAATAGTGTTTCTACCCATGTCTCCTTTCAGGTTACCACTTTACAACATTTTTTCTTTATTGTCTTGTTAGGCTTGCTAACTTTTTTTCATTATTACAGCAGCCTGGGTAGGAAGAATGATTTCTGGCTCTGATTCCCCTAGAAAACAATTCTGATCTTTTCAGTTCGAATATGAGGAAGTGGAAGAGCAGCATATGAAACCCTTTATGGGATAGATCTTGACAGATAGTATTATCTTTCAGAAAGAAATGAGTATTTCTTTCTGCCAGAATGTGCTGCTGTCTCTGCCCCAAATTCTATTTTTATTTCTGTTCTCCTTAGAAGAACAGAACAATAATAAAACATTCCTTTTACTCTTTTTTTGTAATTTTTTTTTTTGAATTATTTTCTACCCTAACTCCAAAGTGCAGCCTGCAAGTAGAGACTAGGTCTTTGTAGAATGGCACCCACTGACCCTCCGTGAGGCAGCCTTATCTGGCCTGAGCCTGCTAGATCTCTTGGCAGTGCTGCATTATTCCTGCCAGGTGAGAAGCTGGCTGTTTGCAATCACTCTTTACTTGTTGGCTGGCCTAAGTTTTTGATTTGTAAAGTCTTCTGTTTCCTTGGTTAAGCTTGAGTCAGGGATTAATTTTATTGAGACTGAGTCAGAGTTGAATTTTACTGCCCAAAGATTTGAAGGGGTTGCGTCTGGCCTGGCTACGGCCACAGAGGAGGGGAGCAGGGATGGGAGCAGAGCACCTGAGGACACTCTTGCTGCTTCCAGACTTGGGAGGAGGGGAACAGAAACAGAGTAGATGCCACTCCACGCACAGAGTATCATTGTGTTGGTGCCCTGCAGCCAGTCTACCACAGCTGTCCACTTTGCTTGTGCAAGATAGCTGGCTCTATCCTGGATACGCCAAATAGCAATTACCACTAACTCTTTTTTTTTTTCTTTTCACAGGAATGAAGATGTTTGGAGTGATCAAATTTATCTTTCTGTAGGAGTTGAACCCCTACCCTTGAACTGTTTGATAAGGTTCCAAGCACTGATGTGCCAAATGCCATGAAGAGCCTCCTCAGTTAAGCAAAGTCCATGTCCTTGCACAGACAGTTTAAACTTCTTGGCCTACCTATGTTACAGAAACCATAATAATGTCAAAAACTATTATTCATGAGAAAAAAGTTGAGGACAATAGGTGGGAAAAAGAGAAGCGCTTTCTATGCAAAAACAGACATGCAGAGACAATTTTGAGTTGGAAGCTGTCCCACTTCTTATCCACAAGGGAATGGATAGGGTAAATTACATCAAACATTTTTCTCATAAGGATTGCCATTGAATTTTAGAATCAGATAACACCATATTATACGCCCTAAAGAAAACTTCTTCCAGTACAAAAGTAATGATTTCATTAAAATTGCATTCTAATCAAGAATACATTAGTTCATTACCAAGTACTTTCATTCCTGTCTGTGTATCCTGAATGCACTGTTGCTCTAGAGTTTCTTTCCAGATTCAGGCAAGCTTTTCAGAAAGCTTTGTGCTAAATATGCCCTCTTATATTACTTTTATCTGTCCCTTGTTGTGTCATCTAGCTAGCAGTCGTTACTGAGGAGGCCACAATCTGCATTGGTATCTCTTAAATGTCTGGAGTCCAGTATTGCTAAATGTAGAAAAGGAAGAGAAAGTAATTTTTCTGCACCTGGGAAATGATAAATAATTGCTCTAGAGGTAGTAATGCAAGGCAGAACAGAATAGGAATTTTGTTAGTAATGGAAAAAGACCAGGAGCCTTTGGGATGTTTCTATGCGCAGTGGGTACAATGCATTAAGGAAGGACTTCATAGGAAGACCACGATGTGGAGATAAGGGGGATGTTTATGTGAGAACAAGCAGAACTAACTTGAGAACAGACTTGTAATACACTGAGACATACGTTTAACTGAAAGTGGGATCTGGCTACTTCTTAACCAAGGTGATTCTATTTGTCAGCTCTGAGTCTTTACTATGTTGCTATGAATTTCAGTTGTTCTCCCTCTTCACTTTGCACTGTTTGGCCTCAAATTCACAGTCTGAATGTATTGATTTGTCCATACATTCATCCACTATTTGTTTTTTATCACTGAAGTTTTGCATGTCGGTGTAGTGACTGCAGGATTTCTGCAAGTGAATAGAAAAAATAATACAATGCACCAGCTGCTGAGGATCTTTAAGAGCTAGTTAGACCAAAGTGTGATCGTGAAAAGTAACTGAGGGTAGTGAAGCAGGCAGTACACAAATATTTTGCCTGAATTATGTAGCATCCCTTGCAAAGTTATGCCCAGCCCAGGATATTGATCTGGGTGATGAATGCACTATCCTTTAGTCATTCTTTCAATAAAACACTGGTTGCAGTTCAGCAGAGACAATTCTTACCCAAATCATGTTAGAAAATATTCTAGTACCCAGTATGCTACATTTACATCGGCATAATCTCTTTCTTTGAGTTCATTTTAAGAGTAGTCTCATTTCTTGGTGGATGTCTTCTTTATTGTAGTTTTGGTTCCTTCTTATTTAGGCAGCTTTTGTCAAGATCATTTGCCTACAAGTTCTCTGGAAAAAAAATATAAATTTCCCCTTGCTCTGTGAAGACAAAAAAAAGGCCAGGGGGGAGGAAGAAAAAAGAACCTGTCACTGGCACGGACTTCCTAGCTTTACAGGAAGCAGTAGGTATTAGCGATACCAATGAAAAAGAGCGCTCATCTGCAAATCCTTTGAGTTTCAAGCAGGAATTGGTGGTGAGGTAAAAGTGGATCCTTTTTTGGACACAAACATCCTTGGACACTGACTCTGCTGGCCTGCTTAAGAATGGGTCAGCTCACCCACAGTCTGCATGGAAAAGCACCTGTTAATCTGCTTGATGTGATGGATGTGTGTTCTGAGTTTAAAATGAAATAAAATGGTTTCAAGAGAAGAGAAAGCAAAAACTATATGAGCTTTGTTGGAGAGTTTAAATGAGCCCTGGAGGACTGTTTGTCCTTTTATTTACACAGAAAGAGTGGGTACTGTTGTCTGGAGAGCTGTGCTGTTCACCTCTGAAGGATCTCGTCCTGTGATCTGAAGGATGAAAGTCCTGTGGTTTGCTTGTCCCTTAAGACTCTTGCTTCCTGCCTCAGACTTCCTGGCAGCTGAAGGCACAGCGGTGTAAAGCTTTCTGAAGAAGGCTGTTCTCCTCTTCAAGAGAGAAACTTCTAATTGTGTCTAATGAAAGGATCCCCCCCTTCATTATGGGACTGCAGAGTGGTTCTGAGTTTTAAGACAGATGTTATTCTCTGGTGTTTTCCTTGTCTTCTCCCAGTTTTTTTTCTCATGTCAAGCTATTGAAAGGCCTTTCCTTTACAATCTTTTGATTCTTTTTTTGTATTTGGCTTATTTGGAAAACTTCAAATAGTGTGGCCTCTCTGAGGGGGAAAGGGGAAAGGGGAGTATTTATTCTCTTTGATCACAGGCCAGTGCTTTCTTTTGAAATAGTATTGTTGTGTATAAATACAGGAGAAGGACTTCAAGAACTTCTGCCTACAGAGATGGGTGAGGACAGAGGAGTGATCTTTCCTGAGACAAAGATTGCTGAGGAGTAATTATTGGCAGCATGCCCATAAAGCTGAAACTGATGCTAGGCTTTCATGTCTAGTGTAAAACTTCTATTGCTATCTAGTTAGTATAGACTAGGTATGTCTAATAAAATGTTGGTGGTGGTTAATTCTCATAAAAGAAAAATTTCCAGCCAGACATGTTCTCTTTGAGCAGAGGAGAAGTTATAGTTTACTCAGCAGATAAAAGCTTTCAATTCTCCTAAGAGAAAATATTTGTGTCTATAGCAAGAATAGAAGATGCCTTTTCTTTTCCTGTTGTGAAGTGCCTCTAGAGCAAGCAAAAACAATTCTAGCACAGGTCAGCTTGCACACTGAAGGGAAGTAGGCTGTGGGGACCTTAAAAAAAACCACCACCAACGTGCTTTTCTGAAAGAAATAAGATATTGCCCAGAGCACAAGTTCATCACTAGCCACAACAGATTTGCACATAGCCATCATATTTTAAATGAGTCAAAAAATATTTTCATCATTTTCCAACCTCACTGTTTTGTAATATAAGGTTATTCCTTGGGAGTGACTGCCTGTTCACAGAGCTATACTCACAATATCGTCTGCTATTTGGATTCTGTCTGGAGTAATACAATACCTTGACCTGGAGAGTTTTAGAAACATGTGAAAGTAATGATGTGATAATTTTGGATCACTGCAGAGGTAAATGAATTAAAGAGCAGGTATTAGAAAGGAAATCAAGATGACATCTTCTTTAACAGTCCATTTTTGGAGTTATTCTAATTAAAATAATAGAAATGTTAAACATGTCAGGGAAAATCTGCATCTTGGATATTACTAGCTTAACCCCCTCAAAGGGAGAGGAATTTCTTTGGATTTACATCAATGTCACTAAAAGTAGAACTCAGCTTTGATTGAGCCTTCTCGTTTGTCAGGATTTGTTACTTTGTGGTGGAGAGACGAATGAAGGTGGATATCTCATTCTGATGATCGCCAGAAGAGTACTTTCACCCTGGTAAAAAAGTTCTCCCAAAATTCACAATACTTTTTGAGTGAGAACGAAGCTTTGAATTCATGATAATCAGCAATTGTGGTATTTGGGAGCCAGGGCCCTCAGGACTTCCAGATCTGTCGTCTCTGGCAGTCAATTATGTTGTCCAAATAGAAGATATGATGCTCATATATACAAAGTAAGACATCTAACAAAGAAAGAAAAAAATTATGATAAATGATAAACAGAAATAAATTGTAATTTCTGTTTTTCCTTCATACAATCTTGCATCTAATGATGAAATTAAGGGCAATAATTAAAAGAAATCATCTGCTTCACAATGGTTTAAAGAAATAAGCTCATTTATTAGTTTTAAAAAGCAAGGATTTTTTTCCCCAGACTCAAAATGTTCAGCCCAGAGTAACCATTTTGTAGAACAGCTGCATTAATAGTCAGTGTAGCTTTTAGCTTGAGAGAATACAAAACTCTTGAGAGAATTTAAACAGGTTATTTCCTTAGTTGTTCTCTGAAGTATCCTTCATATCCATGAAGCTTATTGTGAAGCAGAATACTGAGATTTTTATTTTTTTCCATTACCGCACTCATGAGACAAAATGTCATAGCAACAAGGGGAATGGCAGTAAGGTCATATGCTCATGCCATGCTACAGTGATGCTTGGCTGTGGGCCACTGTAGTGTACCAGTGTTTGTGACTACAGCTTACTCTTATTTATCTCGGGCATGTGTGGTTCCCTGAGGCCTTGAATCTGAAAAAAAAACACTTTTGGCAAGCGGTAGCCTTGTCACTTCACACCTAAGATATGGTGTTAATAAAGAACTAACATTTCTTTTTAAAACTTTATGCAAATCATTCAAATTAGATTTATTAAAAATTATGAAGGAGAGCAGGGAAGTTTTAATGAGTAGCTATGCTGTGCATTATCTGTGCACAAAGCAGATGTAATGATGCATTATAAATGCTGAGAAAATTTAATCAGTGTAGAAAAAATATAATGAAATGGTTGTTTAAACACTGCAAAGCTAATGTTATAGTAATTACTTCCCATTGAGCAAGACATGGTGCACATTATCTAGGCTGTGTTTGATTAGTGATCCTGCCTATGAAAACTTGCCTTTTCTTAATTTTACTTCAATATCATTTAAAAAATCTTCAATTCAAACCCCAGTTAAAAAAACAAAAGCGAGCATGACATCAAATTCAGTTCTCCTTCCTTTTCCTTTCTAACCCAGTCTGTGTAAAAGTCTGCTTTGATTTACTATGTTATATGCAAGGAGGCGGAACGCTTGCACTTACAGAAAACATGGTTCTGTGGAGTTTGTGTTTTTTTCTCCTGCAAAGTGATACCAGCAGTATTACCTGTAATGATGCTCATATTTTTCAAAATGTCCTTGTAGGAGGTGGATTGGAATATATTGAAGTTTTGCTATGCATTTTTTTCTAAGATTTCTTTTAAATGAATGAGACATGGATTTTGTCACTGATCTTTCTCAGTTCTTCAGAGCCTGTAGGGATACTTTTTTACTAATAGCTGCATGGCAGTCACTGAAATGAAGCATATGGAAATTTCTACTAGTAGGTCCTCTTACAACTGTAAAGCTTAGACATGAATGAACAAGGAATTCTTATTCAACTTGTCTACTGATAATCATTTGTAGGAGCTGATTAGGGCTTTTGCTTTAGGAACTGTCTTAAAGTCATAGAGATTCTGAATTGTGGATGATGGTCTTTTAGTCATGTGGGATCATGAATCTTTTTGTAATCTCCAGTCAAGGAGGCTTGCTCCAGGTTTTAAGATGTGTTCAGCTCTCACTGAACACAGCAGGTGAGGCTTTCCACTGCTTTTATGAGAGCTGAATTAGAAACCACTACTGAAAGGTTTAGAAACCACCATCTTGCATTAATGAAGGCCAGACCAGGAGGTAACTGTTTTGCAAATGGGGAATAACAACCAGGTGTAGAGAAGAAATAGTAGGCATTTAAATAAATTATACTGTCCCAGTAAATATAATTGAAAATATAAAAATGTAGCTGAACTAAGTATATCTACATTACAAATTCTGCATGCTCGTCTTCACAAATATTAGAAGAATAAATGTATACAAGATCAATTTTCTCACTTACAATTTGAAGCATGCAATCCCACCATGTTTCTGCATTCTTTCTCGTATTGAACAAAATAATTTCATTGTTATGAACATGAAATTTAACTGTAATTTTAAATAATAATTTCTGTAAAAGCCCTAAGTTGATATTGTCAAGGTAAAGTTTATTAGTGGTTTTAGAGTCAATAATGTTTTTTTTAGTTTAACATGATAAAATATATTAGAAACAGAAAAGTCTCTCAGCGAAATATTTAAATTTTGATTTGTATGTGGACTTGGAAACTTTAACAACTTTGTAACAGTCTGACTGAGGATTTTTGAGTCATACCATTTCTAATTAATGTAATCACAGGCTATTCAACAAAAACAGTTTTCTGTGTTTTTGGTTGATTGCTCAGTTTCTTCGAGCTGACATTATACACTTTTCTGTTCCTGAGATACGTGATAGTATCTGTGTGTACAATGCATGTATATTGCTCAGTAATAATTTCCGTTTTTCTGAATCCTTGGGCTAATTTTGTAAACCTTTGATTCCATTTGAAGAAATTAAGAACACATTGTTTGAGAAGTGAATGGCCCACTGATTTCAGTCCTAGGTACCAGTTGGTACAGTTGCTACTGTTGGCATAAGCCTAGAAATGAAAAACAATTTTGGGCTAATTTGAGAAAGGAACAGGTGAAGCTCAAATAATTTAGGAGCAAGGAGAAAAAGAACAAGTGTCAGCTGCTCCAAGAAACATTGGCTTGTATCAGTGCAGCATATGGAAGGGCAAATCATAAGCACATGATTTCATCATCCCTGTGATGAAGGCTTTGCCTTCAGATCAACAGTACATAAAATTTTGTTGTTTTTTCAGTTAATAGAGAAGATTGGGTTATGGCTCCTTCAGGAGAATCCTGCAGAGTCACAAAAGAAGCCAAGATGTGGCTTCCCTCCAGAAATGCTCTTTGTGTTGTGAAGAGACTCTTAAATCAACAACCTGACAGATGCACTGAGCTGACAGTGCATCTAACTGGTATTCATTTAAATAAAGAAAAACAAAAAAAATCAGGAAAAAAATCTGTATACACTTAACCTAGTTACTATGTTTGATTTTCCTTAGCTAGGTTTCATGCTCTGTTTAAAGCTCTTTCTGAAATATTCAAGTTGCACGATGCATGCAATCTTTACGAAAGTAAACAGTGTGTCACTGTGATACATCCTACTTTGTTCAGAGACTGCACTTTGGGCTCATATCTGTAATTGCAGTCATGACATGAAGATACAGGGCAAACCCTACGGCCTGATTTATCTTTGTCAGAGGGGTAGCAATGCTCAGCGCTGAAATCCAGGATATACATGACTCTAAATAGAGCAATTTGTCAAGTATTTCATTGACACAAATTGAAATGAAACTAGTTCTCAGACTCTAGAGGTCACTTTGCAACAGGAAGAATTCATTATCTAAGTATACACAGAGGAAAACTGTTTCACAATTGAAGATGATTTGTGAGAGACGGATGTGCACACATAAAACTAAAAACTCATAGGTCACACTTGTAAAGTAAACTAGAAGAATCTACAGGCTCCAGTATTCCCTGGCTAATAGCCTATCACTTCCTCTGAAAAAAAGAGCGCAGACATTGTCATGCTGAGGTCTATCAGGTATTTCAGAGACTTTTTTCATAAGGAAACACACAAATTACCTGCTTCAAACCTGATATGAGGCAAATGTCTTTTCATCATGTATGTATATTAGAGTACTGGAGAAGTGCATACACAACATCCCATCCTAAAAAGGAGGATCTTTTTTAGAGTTTATGTATTTTATTTCACAAATGGCCTACTTTCAAAATTTTCTAGAGAAATGCTCCTCTCTTGAAAGTGTATTCACTTTCAAACCTATTGTTTCAGAAGCCAGACTAAAGCCTTTCCTGGGTTAAATCTCGATTCTGTCATGGAAGAAGAGGAAGTTCTGCTGTGCAGAAACAAACTCCACTTCTCTCATTTGCTTGGAGATTGCTGGGATGTGAAAAAGAAGTGAGAAAAAGCAAGGAGAAAGAAGTAATGATAAAGTTATGAGGGGTGAAATTCAAGTTTACAGCTGCAGTGAACTTTATTTTATGTGTGCCCGTGTTTTATGGCAGGGGATCATAACCACTGCTGGCAGTCTGAAGTCAGCAGAGGGAGGGTCGCTGATTAGCAGTGACACCAGCATGGTCCCGGTGATGTAGATCTTACAGAGGGGAGGAATGATGCTTTTCGTTGCAGTGCGCCAGCAGTACCTAAGCTCTCTTTTTTCAAAGGCTGCAAGCTTGTCTTCGCTTTCGCTTGCGTGGCTGCTCCGGATGAGAGTGACAGCATTTCACATCCACATTGTACAGGTGTGAAAGATCCCAGGCTATGGCACAGGAGGCCCAGTACGCAGGATTTTATTTCATGTGGTGCCATCTCTTGAGGACATATTTTCCCACTGAAATGAATATCGAGTTTTGAATCTTTCTTATGAAAAAGAAACAGGTTAACAAAGGAGTGATGTAAAAGCAATGAAAATAAAAGAAAGCGCAGTATTCGCCCTGAAAGGTGGAAATATGTTTACTGTGTTCTCCATTTAGAAAATGTCTGGTTGGGACATGTAGCAGAGAGATAGGTATAGATATGGGGTCCCCAGATGTTTTAGACCAATTCACAGAATCACAGAATCATAGAATTGCTAGATGTTGGAAGGGACCTTTCAGATCATCTAGTCCAACCATCAGCCTAACTCTGACAAGAACCACCATTAAACTGTATCTCTAAACACTATGTCTACCCGTCTTTTAAATACCTCCAGGGATGGTGCCTCAACCACTTCCCTGGGCAGCCTGCTCCAATGCTTGAGAAGCCTTTCGGTGTAAAATTTTTTCCTAATATCCAGTCTGAACCTCCCCTGACACAACTTGAGGCTGTTTCCTCTTGTCCTATTGCCTGTTACTTAAGAGAAGAGACCAACTGAAAAACCTTAAAATATTGGGACCACCGTATGTCCTTTTCTGCACTTTTATTTATAAGCATCAGAGATGTTAATATTTTTGGTTTCTATTTTCTAATATATTTGGGAAATTGAGAATCAGTTCAGGATAACAATTCACTGCTCTGGGTAGGAGCATTTTAAAGAAAAAGAGCCAAATTTTCTGATCTATTACATTTTTAGCCAGCAGAACTTCATTGGCATCAGAGACCCTACTCCTGCAACTCTGCTGTCAGTCCAGATGAAAGGTGCCATGCTCTGGACACTGTATTCCCCTGGAAAAGCTATTGGTTGGGACTATTTCTTTATGTTTGGTATCCATATGGTATATAACTTGGTATCTCGTAATTTATCTCAAAATCATTTTCCTTCTAATTCCTGGTTTGCAGTGAATTTATTTATCTAAAGCCTTTTCTAGCAGGAACATGTTTTCTCATTGATGTTTGTCACTGTGAAGAAAACCTCCTTTTGAATCCTCTTGTCCTGTTCTGATTCTGCAGATGTCTGTTAATGTGCTCCTGCTGGCTCTCGTAAAGTTTATGTGGTATTTTTTATTGTGAAACACAGACAGACCAGAGCTCTGGTTTGTAAAAAGCAAGTTGTGGCATAAACTGCAGGAGAAAATGTATAGTTTTGAAATGCAAACTCCAATGCTATGCAGTATTGAAGAAAACAAAGGTTAGAAACCATTGCCATAGGTGGCTCAGAAAAAAATGTACTAAGCTGACTGTAAATATTTAATATTAATCAAATAGGCTAGAGATTTTTGACAAGTGAAAAACGACAACCAGAAGTTACTCAACTTGGCTAGAAATATTTATTCTGATAAGTGCACCGTGTCTCAACCTCTGAGGAAAATAAATACCTGATAAAACAACAAAGAGGGCAAAGAAACTTACCAATATTGAGAGGCCTGATGATTTTTCATTGAAAATACTGAAAATTTAGAACAGTACTTTAATGAAGTAGGAATATGGGTTTCTCTTCAGGGCAAAGGTTTAAATTATTCTTGCACAATTAGGCCAGATTATAGGGTCCTCAGAAGATTTCATAAAATGGATTATGTAAGTGGGAGCAAAGCAAATTAGATGACAGCATCTTGCACAATGCAGTCTGTAGAAAGCTTGGAAATTATGAAGTGTAACAGAGAAGAAAGTGTACAGCTTTCTTCCATGAGAAAGAGGAGGTAGGAAATACTGAGATTTCAAATATTCAATCTGACCAGTATCTTTGAAGAGTTGGGGTTTTTGGTCTGCATCTTAAAGATAGAGAAAGGTTTTTTATCTGGAGACTTCCTGGAACAGTATCAATGCTCTAGTTGGAAGGAAGAGGCTGGGGAGGCACGTTTGACACAGACTAGAAGACAAATGAATGTGTTAAATGAAAAAAAATTCAATTAGTTGAAAAAATATTGTCCATTAATTTTTAATAATTTTTGAGTAATTGCAATGAATGGAAAAATATGAATAGCAAAAATACAAATAAAAATACAATAAATATTAACAGCTTGCAGGAGGAAGTTGTAAATCCAACTGGTGAGAAATTTTTTTGGTAACAGGTATTTCTAATACCTGATGGGAACTATTTGTCAGTACTGAAACATTACAAGTCAGACTAGTTAATTGGCTAATTCTACATAGGACGTTTGGAGTAGTTTAGAGAAACATTTAGGGAAACGTGGCATTATGATGAAATGCCATTGCTTGATTTCAAATAATCAATAACTACTAAAAATATAATCTGGAGCTATAACAATTATGGTTGAATATTATAGTTGATTCTGGAAATTCTGGAATGCTGGAGTTATTTAACAATTGCAGAATCACAACAAAGAACAAAGAAAGTTACTCTTTGAGCACTCTTCTGAATATATAAAAATGAGACCTTTTGTTATGGTGGAATTTCGATTTGGAAGAGACGTGCAAGCAGTCATAGTATAAAGTCATTGAAGTCTCTAACAATTACTGATGATGATTTTCTTTCTCTAACGATATTACACAAATATATTTGTCACATTTAGAGCTTTAAATTGATGGATTAAGGTAAGGTTAGGACTACATTGGAAGTTGGTTGATGGCTTATAAATCAGTAGTTATGATCTGTTTACTTTTAATATAAGGAAAAAGGAAGAAATCAAGCAGTCAAATAGTTATTTTATGTAATAAAAAGCTTATTTAGTAAAGATAAGGACAACTATAAATAAAACGGATGGAAAAAATATGAATAAAAATTTGGATCTTACTGTTTATGGGGAAGTGAAAAAGCTGCAATAATGTGGTTGAGAAAGAGGACAATTTTAATTAAGGCCTTCTGTTTCATTGGAGAAATAAAGTTTTAAATTAAAACAATAACAGCAATATCTAAATAAAGGGGGAAATATGAATGACTGTAAACCTTCAGAGTTAGGGATGTCTAAAACTCTTTCATGGGAATCTAGAATCATTGCATTAAGAAGGAACAGAGAGGCAAAATATTTAAAATTTCGTGTATATAGGAGACAAAGAATGGCAAAGTCCATTTATAGATGAAGGAAGTAAAATGATGATGCAGGGAAGAGACAAGTATTCATAACCATTTCTATTCTGTATCTGAAAATAGATTGGATGATGTGCCTGTATTACCTGAGGATGACACACTGCCTTCTCATTCACTAAGGAGAAAAATAATTAACAATGTTTAAAGATAAACACTTTAGACAGAAGGCCTGGACAATTTGTACACAGTCTAATACCACTGGATAAGATGTCTTTCTTGCTAGCATTAATATTTAATAAACGTGGAAGATTATAACACTTCAGAGAGCTATTTGAAGTAGACAAGCGTAGCGTGGGTAACTTGTTAAACTGAGTTCAGCCTTAGGCAGTGTAATAGAAAGGCCTGATATTGGATTTGATTAAATAAAACAGTAATGCAGCAAGTTCCACATTTTTCTATGGAAAACAGGTCTTGTTCAATCAGATTATAACTTTGGTTGCTCAAGGTAACTGCATAATAAATATTTGAATGGCATTCATCCAGTGATAATTCAATTTTGAAAGAACACTAAAATAATATCAGTAAATCAAATGTGTGTTAAATAAATTCAAAGCTGGATAACGGATGTCACAGAGAAAATCACCTCGAACGGTGGTATTTCTAGTAGATTTGTTGCAGTATGTACTAGATTGATGGAAGCATTGAGTAGGGTTTTATTACCTGAGAACAAATAACATTATGGTTGTTAAAAAATTGTTGACTATAAGATTATAAATATTATAATAAGAGTAAAGAAGGGTAAGAACTGTATCTAATGACCCTGCTTTGTATTATTTCAGCACATTCCATTTTCATACAGATAATTTCTGTATTCCAAAGGTAAAACGGAATGAAAAAACCAAGCCGAACTTGTTTTGGAAAAAATCTGGATGTTGCAGCTGACAAAAAAACTCAGAAGAAACTGTCAGTGAGTGATGCCATACCTAAAACAGCTGTAGATGCTTTTCTGGAATAAATAAAGGTGAGCAGTGATTAAGAGAAAATGGGAAGTGTATGTCTGGTTGTAGAATACTGTGTATTGTACACAGTTCTGTAGCTGAGTTTTGAAAAAGGAATTAAGGAATAAGGAACGATATAACAAACATCCACCAGAATGTGGCGAAGTGTGTAATGTAAAATATGTTGATGTGAGAGGCCTTTACTTCAATACATCTAGATCATCAAGGGAAGTAATTCAATTAGAGAGAACGACAGCTTCTGCAGTCTGCTCCTACAGGGATGACAGAGGACACTATATCAATATCTAAAAAATGAGGAAAACTGAGTGTAATATTTTCTTGGGGTTCTTGCAAAATGTAGTCCTCTTTCATTGTTACCTAGTGTTGTTTGAATTTTTCTTGTCTGGAGCCAGGAGAACAGGTTACAAGCCAGCCTGAGGGATGTGCTACAAAATGTACGTACTCGCCTCTGAGCGTTGCTGTCAATTCCTTCTGCTTGATTGTAGTTTAATGTCTTGCACATAATAAGTGCTAAAGGTATTTTGGGCAATTTCTTCCTTCTATTGTGCTTGAAGTAAAACATCACGAGCACAAAAAAATTCTGTAGCGGTGAGTGACTCATCCTTTAGCCAGAGTTAACTTAATTAACAGTGTCTAAATAGTGAAGATGCTGCACATTGATTTCAGTAAAAGCAGAGTTTTCAAAATTACCTTCCCATTCCCTATTAAAAAAGGAGTAAAGGAAATTGCTTTCCTGCTTTGACTAAAATGGTCAAATACTAAAGAAGAGTTTGGTGCAGGTTTACATTTATTGTATTCGTTATCTTGAAACGTAAGAAAAAGCAGTTGTAACTTTCCTGAATGATCTCATTTGTTCCTATGCTACCTACAGCTTATTCAATACTACTAATGGTAGGCAAGAAAATTAAATGTTTCTGTAGATTTTAAGTCATCAGAAATTCAAGGTTCAGAGGGTCAAAGATAGAATCCTACATGTTTTAAAGCCATAAACATAGCTAATCAGCTAATGCAAATTTCTTCATGTTGGCAATAAACATGATCTTTCTTCTTGCAATCCTACTGTTTTGTAAACATCGTTTCAAAATTGCTTTAAGGATGAAAGTAATTGTTTTTGTAAGCTATATGAGGTGTACGTTGAGAAATACATAGGAAATAGTAGGGGGCCCACGTTACCTGTTTAACTGCAGACATTTAGGTGTTGATTTTTTTGTTCACCTGCTTGGCAAGTTAGGAGTAATTTAAAAATTGTATTGAGTGACACTGGTGTCAAGTGGTATTATATGCTTACTCATGGTGTTCAGTATGCCAGCACTTAGCGTGGTAGGTACTCTTCAGAGTGTCTAAAATGTGTGCTTGTGTAATTAAAATGGTAGAAACCAAAACATGGCAATGAGATGGACAGCTGGAAAGCAAATACCCTAGGTAATGTAAGCAGGGCTTCACACTGGCTAATGTCTTCCTCATTCCACTTTTATCATTTTATGAAATTTCTGCAGGCCTTGAGGAAGTATTGGAATTACATAGGTGAGTGGTATAAGAGTTAGATTCATTGTGACTGAGGTACTAAAGGGAAAGAAGATATGCATCCTTATCTTTCTAAATTGAATCCTAGTTGTATAATCACAGATTCATCAGGAACAAGAAAAACAGAAGTAGTTTGCAAAGTGCCCTGAACACCCTAGTGCTCAGAGAGCAGATTTCTTACTGTCTGGTAACTAGTGTGTATCACAGGCTTTCAAATTTAGAGTGTTTTCCAGGCATTTCTTTTGTGTCACAGTCATAAACTGACCCCATCTGAGAATCTAGATTTTTATCTTGGACACAGTTATTCCACAGATGTTGAGTGGGTACTATTGATCTTATGTCTATTGTCTGTATCACTGTGCAATATATTACTTGCCACAAAACTCACAAGGGAATGTATTCGTTAATAAATGGCTAATTGCCCTGGAATGCAATTGGAATCTTGTTTGAAATTAGGCAGAAAAAGGTGTACATTCTCAGAGGAAAAAACACTGGGAGAAGAAATCACTTTCTGGCTCTTTTGATATAAATTAAGCTATTGCCCCATTAACCTTAAGGGAGCTTGAACCCAAAGTACGGTGCAGACTCTGAGGGATGCAAAGGCTCGCTAAATAAATTGGAGGCCCGTTTTATCTGCTATATCTTGGAAATAATAATTTTACACAGCTCTGCTTCCAGCATTCATTTCCAATCTGTGGAATGATTGATTTGTCATTGTTCTAGTCCCAATAAGATTGTTCGTGTAAGAAGTATATTTCTCAGTAGTAAACACAGCTTTAGGCATATATGAAATGAAGCACCTGTCCCCGAGGAAAGTGGGAAAAGAGAACACCCATCAGTCCTGTAAGCTAAAAAGAAAACAATTGTCCCAAATAAAAAGCCTATGTTGCAAGTCCCCATAAAAACAGTTGAGTTTTCCTATTTTAGTACCATTGAAGTGTCCCACCACACCACACCAAGGAGGGCAAAATAATTATAATGGCAGCATATGCAGTAGGTGCCACCTGTAGAAGAAAATCCTGCAGGAATATTGAATGCTTCTTTGAAATGCTATCAAGCCAACAGCTGATTGCAACTGTAATTATAACTTTGGGTATGCAGAGCCATGACTCACCAAAGTGGCCCACTGCCTGCTGACACTTTGGATGCTTCTTTCAGGTGTCTTGTTTTCTTGCAGTAACATAAAGCACGACAATGCATGCAGACTGTGTCTTCTGTTTTAGGATGTTCAGATGGAAAACTCCATATTGAATACAGGAACAGTAAAAGATGGCTCTTCTTTTTCTGGTCTTTCCTGTAATGGCTGGTATGAATATTTTTACTTTTCTCTTTGTGGGTGAAGAGAAGTTGTACTAATAATGTGTGGAGTGATTCCTCATACCATTGCTTCTAGTTCGACTCAAATATTCTTTAATAATTTGGAAAAAAAATTGGTTTAAGGTTGCTGTCCTCTTACTGTGAACACATGGTAGTAGATAGGAAAAGGTCAGGATAATGGGTGAAATGGAAACTCAGTTCTTCTGAAGGCCTCAGGGTAGGGAGGTGATGTTATAGCTGCACTGTGAGCCAAGAGGTACCATGACAGGAGGAGGGGGGAGCCTGCTCATAACAGAAGAGCGAGCGGAGTCAAGAGAACATTACCCATTGCTGCAGTTACTAATGTGTGTCTGCTAAAGTGATGTTTTCCTCAGGTGTGTGCTTTTGATACTTCAATAAATACTGGGGTTAGAATCAGTCTGTCAGGATGCATAGCAGTGAGTAATGGCATGTGACATGAAGAACAGATGTTTGGGCTGCGCCCTTGTTCAGGTCACATCAGAAGGTGAAAAGCTGAAAAATTATGAGCTGTGGGTGGGACTTCAAATGGCTGCTTTAATTAAGAAGAGCCCATGGACAGAGGGTAAGCAGCTAAAAGATTTTTTTCATCCAGAGGCCGTATGTCCTTTGCTGCAGAGGCTGGACAGTTTGTACAGACAATGAGGTAAGCTTAGGGAGGGGAAAGGAGCCTCTCGTAGGAAGCACTGCAGTAGAGATTTGGCTATTTCAGCCTTTGCCACGGGGACCTAGATGAAATTTTTCACAGATGATTGGCACCTGTTCCCAGTGCTTGACAGAGACCTCTAAATTGCAGGAGGATCCCTGAGCTGTGCTTTCAACATGAAGCTTTATAGAACACTAAGTACTTTCTGAAATAAGGTTTCAGTTGTCTTATATTGAGAATCCACATAAAGTGGAACATTTTGACCTTGTTATTTCAGTAAAAGGAGAAATGCAGTATCAGCCGCATCACTGCATTGGGATGTTTCAAAGATGTGCTGGTTACAGCTTGCAAAATATTTGGCAACCTAAAAAATCTGGACAATAAATGCAGATGTATTGAACTGTGTTTTGTTGTATATCTATAACTATTATGTAGTGAGTCTGTGGCTGTACTTGAGTATTCAGGATGCCCCCACAGAATCTTCTAAAAGTAATCCTCTCTTTCAAAATACTTATTTTATAAACAGATAGATCAGGACTTTTCTGTAAAAGATTTTGCTCTTAATAGGCTATAAACCCAGCTATTCCCAGAGACCGCTGACTCTTCTCATTACCTTGTTTAAATCAAGCATTCTTTTGCAACTATAATCTTTATTGTTTTGAAGGGGAGATTCACAGAGGTAGTGGTAACAAGGACTAGTTCAACTAAGAGTATACAATACAGCTTAATTAATGTGTAAAGCTCACAGAGATAATCACTCCTTCTGACTGCTGTATCATAAAGATTAGAGGCTGAAAAATCTTCCTTCCTGAAGGTTCTCAAGACAAAAATAAATCTGTGAGCTTTACATCTTTCGTTTTTCATTTTTATTTCCATTCAGTTTTACTGATTGAGCACAAACTGTAGGAACCCCGAGTGTGTGCACGCAAATGAAAAAATGAAGTACCTTTTTTATAAGCCTCAGAAGCCTCAGAGGGACTGTATTACTTTCACTCAGCAAAAACTACTTTAAAAAAAAAAGATAAAACCGTATTTGATAGCTGCTGAAAGAGGGAATAATCCAGATACAGACATTATGGCACAACATGCCATGCAGTTTCAATCTGTTACACTTTAGTAGCACATCAGTCACAATGAGCCCATTGTGAAAGGTTTTCTCCTCTTTGTATATTTTTTAGGAGACCCCTGGAGGCAGTGGGAAATATGTATATTTTTGTGTGAGGGAGCGCGGGACAATCTGAACAGTTGTTGATTGATAATTCTTATATGGATCCTAAAATGGAGATTTCCCAGCTGTTCTTGATGAGACTCATCATCTCATCTAATGCTGATAGCTGCCGAAAGACTGTTCCAGATCTCATCAGTCCCGAAACACGAGATGGGTGGAGCAGACCATAGCAAGTGCCCACTTCACAGAGACCCCATTCAGGCATTGGGTGTCAGCATTTGCCAGCAGACAGCAGTTGGAGTCAAGTCAGAGACAGACAATGACAGATTTAACATCTTGCTCCAGTTGTAAAGGCAGCCCAGTGCACAGGCACAGACTTGTAGTATGAGGAGCATGCCAAGGAGCTGCCAGCGCCTCCCCGCTATAAACAGCACCTGTGCTGCCAAATGGTGGTGCCGCTCCATGGCCAGACTCTTCCACGGTGCCTCCAATGCTTGAAGCTGATTCCCAGGGCCTGGCCCAGCTTCCTCTGGGGGAGAGGGGGTGGTAGACTTAGAAATCAACATCCCTGTTCCCCCTCTTATGTGAGCAGTTCACCTGACCACATGACGCTGAATGCTTTGTCAAGTTAAGCTCTCCGCTCAGTAAATGAAAGCCTTTTGATCCAAGTTGTGTGATTAAGAGCAGACTCTGCTGTGTGGATCAGGCTCCAGAGGCTGCCTTACCTAAAGATTCAGGTAATTCAGGTTAAAGGTTTCTCTATCCTTATCTGTCTGCTATTCCGAATTGCCTTCAACCAAATCTTACAAGTGATGCAGGACTGAGAAGTTGTGCATATCCCTCAAGTGCAAAGACCTGTATTTTTCTTATGTGGCTTTTTTTTTCTGAGATCAAGCCAAACTCATTTGCAAACAACAGATTCTTTTTTCCCATCTTGGCAAAACTCACTTTTTCTCAATATTCTGCAGAAACGTTAGGATAATTTCCATGGCTTGCGGCTGCTTGAGATGTTCTGTGCAATGTCCTGTATCCTTAGAGATAATGAACAAGAAACAACAATAGGAATTTCTTCCATTCCCTTCCCACACTGCTGTGGGAACAAATGCCTAACAGAAAAAAGGCTACCAAAATTGCCCTTATGCCAGCTGAAGCTCTTGATGATACAGCCTGCCCAAGATACTGTATGTGTTGCCTTCCCAGGCCAAAGGCTAACTATGAATTTCAAATTGGCCTTTGCCTGTGGATTTACTGTGCACTAGAAGTCTATTAAGACTTCAAATCCAGATACTGGCCTCCGGCAGTGAATTAACCAAGCCCCCAAACCTCAAATCACTTACAAATAAACAATTGCTTCAAGAAAACTGTAAGAAATACCCCATGCTAAATGCTGTGTATGAGTTTTATAGCTTACAGTCTCATAGTGGCATTAAGCAAAAAGTAAGTGGGAAACAGGGTTAGAAAATGCCAAAGTGGTGGTTGCCTGGGGAACTTGAATTCAGCTCTTTTTGCGGTACATTTATAAGTCGGTTTTTGAGCACACTATTGATACTGGGTTTTGTGTTGTGTTTTTTTTTTTTTTTTTGTCTTTTCTTTCAGCATAGATAACACAATTGATCTTCTTCTGTTATTGCTACTCAGAAAAATGACTGTGGTTATTCTGGAATGGAAACCGAAGCTTAGCAATTACATAGGAAATGTCAGCCTAAGTGGTTAAAGTCAAAGCGTTAAGCAACTAGAAAGAGGGCTAGAATGGAAAGTGCTGGGTAACCTTAATGAATGGGTACGTGCAGGCGTACATCTGTAGGAGGCAAACCTGACTATTGACTTTATATTAGTAACTATTGTGAGCCTGCAAAAAGGTTTTTGCAAGAGCTGTAGTCTCACAGTTTAGCCTTTGCTTTGGGTGCCATTTCCTATACTTACAACCCAAGTGCCAGCTCTGTTTGCCTATCAGATCTCCCAGGCAGACTGGACAGGACACCGCAGAGCTCATTTGTTTCTTCAGCTTCCAGGGTAGTGCCCCAGCCAAGCAGGAAGGGAAAAAAAAAATATTGCTGAATTTTTGACAGTTAAAGCATGGAGAATTATTCTGAAATCACCCTGTCCTTCCTATATACCTTTGTACAAGCCACATGTACATGTTGCAATAGTTTCAAACACACCTAACTCGCTTTGGCTTTTTTGTGTTACCTGTTTTTGGAGATATTGCTCCTTGCTGACCATGAATTTAAATTATGGATACTATTGATGAATCAGTGATCGTTTTCCTAAGACTTTTTTTTTCCCCTCTACCTATCTTTCCACAGGGGCTGTTGGACCCCACTATCCTATTTCATCACCAAGCAGAAATAGCTGTGTAGAAATGTGTAACATCTTTCCCAGAACAATATCCCCGAGAGCCTGTGTGGGAAGGTGAAATATCTTTGGAGGTATTCTTAAGTTTCTGATGGTTGTGTTACTGCCAACAGGCTCCCCTCTAAAAATATTTTCAACATATTTTTCAATTCAAGGTTCATTATTTTTAAGTGTCAAAAAAGGTCATGTGTGTTGTATGACGGGATCATATTTACTGGCGTGAAAGAGAAAAAAAGTAGTCATTTTATTCAGAATCCCAGTAAAGAACTTGTTAGACATTTTTTAAAAAAGGAAATAAAAAAGACATTTTATGAAGAGTGGTAGCTCTGTTTGCCATCCAGAACACATCTGTGATGAGCTGCCTACATATTGCTTTTCCAAGTAGATAGGGTCCTTGGTTATGGGATCTCCTGTTCAAACATCTGGTGTTCCCCAGATATTTCTGGAGACAAGTAGCTCCCTTTTCCTGTGCCCAGAAACCATGAGGACTTTCTCTCCCAGGGAAAGCTGTCATCCAGGTTGTTCTGGGCAAATGGAACACAAAGGGAAACAACTTTTGCCTGTGTGGCATGAAGCCAACTGCAGCAAAATATGATGCTGTGACCCATGGAGGAACCACAGAATTGTCCCTGCCCTGGCTCTGAAGCTCTGTGGCAGACCTTGGAAGAAATTTCTGTATGAACTACTAATTCCTCTGCCTTCACCATCAATAATATTCTTCCTGCAGCAGAGTTTCATGTTTAAAAAAACCTGTGAGTACTGCTTTATGGGAGGCCATTTCACAGGTGCAGGTGTTTAGTGTCCCTTGTGTGGCATCTGAGTGCCCCTTATTAACTAGAATCATGTCTTAATGCATTATCTAACAGGCAGCAAATAGCATTTGCTCCCAAGGGCCTGTTACATTCAGCCAGCTTGTATGTAATGAACAAGGTGGCCATTAGCTTAGGATTCTGCTCATTGCTTTGCGTTGATGAATACAAACTCCCGGCGTTCCTCAGGAACGTTGCAATTATTTGGGAATTGAATATTGTTTATATAAGGAACTGTTGTAAAACCTGGAGATGACAATATATGTTGTCAGTTTTTTACCACTCAGGCCAGCTATTGGGAAAAATAAAATGAGGAAAAAGAGACGGAAAGCTGGATCAATAACAATACCTCCTCTTTATGCAATGGTTTTATGAGGACTGCTGTCCAACCTTGGTCTCTGCCCAGCTTTATCTCTGTATTGCTTTTACATTTGTGAAAGACAAAAGTGAGACCCTACATCAAGAAGACATCCTGATTCAGAATATTTCATAAGACTAGGTTTATGTGTAACTTATTCAAAAGGGCTGAAACATGTTCTTACACATAAATAAATATCTAAGCGATGCTCTCAATTTGAATGATTTTAAGCATATGCTGAACTGTTTTCATTAATTGTGTAGTCAGTCATTGGTCCAGGCTATGCAGCTATTGACTGAGAAACTATTGACTGAGAAACTAAAACAGTGCTATACGGTGGGCATGGTTTGCTGTGGGCATGCTGTGGGAGAATCCTGGGGGGTGCCAAATGCTGCAGAGTGCCTCCCCAGCCTGCCTCACCTGCTGGGGACCCCAGCCTACAAGTATTTGCAGTCCACAGTTGGTATTTCAGAAAGGTCATTTAAAAAAATGTGATGTGTAATCAAGAATCAAAATTAATTTTGGAATGCATCCAGACATCTTGCTCAGAGACTAGAACACACATTTTAAGCAAAAAAAAACTTTTAAGAAAACCCTAAAGGGAACAGCCTTTTCATGTCTGTATGTATAACTATAAATATGTATGCAGTGTATGTGGTGGCATCTATACATATATATGTATATGTGCATACATATGTGGGTATACACTTTTTATACATATATAAGTATGTATGTGCATATCTCCATGTGAACATTTGAGAAAGAACAGAGCTGGCTAAATAGATTATGCAACAAAATATTCCTATTAAGAAGGGTGTTTATTCTCATGACTTGAGGGGGACCTCCTACCGACCCAAATCCACTTTTGATTTCTGTGGAAAACTAGGGGTTTTAAATGCTAAGTAAAAGGAAACATTCAAGGAAAAGGAAAGAGAAAGAAACAGCACAAAGCAGCCTGGATGAGTGCTCTCCTAATTTTCCTTATCTATGCTGAGCATTTGTGGGCGTATTGCTTTGTTATTAAGTACCACTTTACAGCATATTAACACCATTTCAGATATTGGCATTGCTGATTTAGGACTGCATTGCTGCAGTGCTTGTCCAGTACAGTGTGTAGGGGTTTCTTTTTATCTTAGTGTTTCCCATGGCATTTACATTTCTCAAACTACAGTGCAGATGTGTAGAAGACCTTATTCCACCAGTGTTTTGACATCATCAATATGTGTCCAGTTCTGGGCTCCCCAGTTCAAGAGAGACAGGGAACTATTGGAGAGAGTCCAGCGTAGGGCAACAAAGATGATTGAGGGACAGGAGCATCTCCCTTACGAGGAAAGGCCGAGAGAGCTGGGACTCTTTAGCCTGGAGAAGAGGAGGTTGAGGGGAGACATTAATGTTTACAAGTATCTAAAGGGTGGGTTTAAGGAGGATGGAGCCAGACTCTTTTCAGTGGTTCCCAATAACAGGACGAGGGTAACGGGCACAACCTGGAACATAGGAAGTTACTATCAAATATGAGGAAAAACTTCTTTTCGGTGAGGGTGACAGAGCACTGGAAGAGGCTGCCCAGGGAGGTTGTGGAGTCCCCTTCTCCGGAGACTTTCAAGACCCGTCTGGATGCAGTCCTGAGTAATGTGCTCTGGACAATCCTGCTTTAGCAGGGGAGCTGGACTAGATAATCTCTAGAGGTCCCTTCCAACTCTGAAATTCCGTGATTCCATGATTCCGTGAATATTGACAGTGCCTGTGGAGTCAGCTTGAAGTAAATTTTGGGAATTTATCTTGCAGTGATATTAATCCACAGATGAATAGGAAAAGAAATAGCATGCTAAAGAGGGGATGTTACCAGGTATCTGGAGGGCAACTTCAGCTGGAAGAGTGATCATTACCTATGAGGTGAAAGCCCAAGAGCTGGTAAATCAGCATCTTGTCCATTAAATATTTTAGGTCAATGTTTGATGATAGTGAAAACCCTGCTCATATACAATTCCTGAAATGGAAAACTAGATCCCAGAGGCAAATATAAGGCACAGGTGTTCAGTGGTTAGTTGTAGAGGAGGTAAATTGGATAAAGATCCGCACTTTCTCTTAGTTCTGACCTAAACTGAATGAACTTCTCAGTGCTTCTGGCTTAGCTCTGTTAGTGTGTTTGTGACAGGCTATGTGGACTGTCAATGGAGACTTCATTGGAGATATAAAATAGTCCTGGATATTGGAAAAGCAAATTTAAAGTGGTAATATTGCTTTAATAGATGTGAACGGGTGTATTCAGGTTTCAATCTTTGTGTGGCTGGCTGAGTTTTTTGTCTTATGGGTAATTAGGAAAATTCTGAAAATTCCCTTATGTAATAGTTAAAAAACATCTAAAGCAGTCATGAAAATGTGAATGCTTTCAGGGAACTATTCTCCAAAAAGGTATCCATATGAATTACAGCTCAAACACTACCAAAGTCTTCTAATCTTGATGCTATTTTTATTCACAGTTAGTGTAATTTATTCTGTTAATCTGTCTGAAAGTACCACTTCCATCAGGGAAATACAAAATCTAATTGAAGATATTTTCAAGCAGCCTTTTGCAGACATTCTTAGTCTTACAGTGAGCAAGACAAAGCAATTGGGGGAGGAGGGGGGAGCAATTTTAGGTAACTTCCAGATTGATGAAGTGCTTAAATTATTATTCTTTAATGTGCCCCAGGATTAAGCCAGCAGGCCAAACAGTCAGCTTTCGCTTATGATAGACATAAAGGAGAAGGAAAAAGAATGAGAAGATCAAACTGCAGTCAGAGCTAGAAGGTACTGTCAAACGGCTTGTTAATTTGGATTTCTCTGAGGTGGCTCGCCATCTTCTCGAAAATTATTTTTGAGGAGGAAACAAAGGACAATGCAATGTCTTTTGAAGTCAGAGTCCCTTTTTTCTTGTAATGAAGTCTGACAGACTGCCTTTGATCTCTGAAACAATCTACAAACTTGTATAGCTTTGATAGCTAACATAATGGATGTGGTATTTTCTGTGTATGTTGAAAGTGGGTCTTAACCAGCCTAGTTAGTATGGGTGCTAATTGAGTTACAAAGAAGCCTTACCTTGTGTAGAAGGTAAGACACACCTGCATTTGTGTTCTGTCTCTTCGGGAGTGAAAAACTGCAGTGGAGAATCACAGACGCAGCGCCCTGTAGTGCTGCCTCCTCTTGTCATAGACGTGTGATTTTACAGGATTAACACAAGTAGGCTGTGTTTATGCCTCTCGGTTTGTATAAGCTTTATCTTGCTGTGTCATGTTTCTGGAGAGCCTACTGGTGCTTGCCAGCAAGCACTCCATCAGTGCAGTAGCATGATGACAGAATGCCCTTTCTCTTGGCGGCGCACCGCGGCAAGCGCTGGCAGGCAGATGTGGGAAACATGCTTGGGGAGAGCTGCTTCTCCTAACTGCGCTGCCGTAGAAGAACCAATGCTTTGTTACAGGAATGAAGCCCAAATTTAGGCCTGACATTGCAATTTGAAACGCATTGTTTCTGAAATAAAGGAATGGAAATATATAGCTTTGTGGCACGTACTGGTAGGAATGGGCACAAAAGCCCTGCAATAGGTTCACATAGATAGAGCTGTTTTAATTACAGAAATTACCCACTTGTGTCATCAGTTGTTTTAATTTAGAAGGCAAAATTTATGCTCTGTCCTATTTATGAGAGGATTTTAAATGGATGGCTCTTCTCTGGAAGCACAAAGCAGAGGAAGGCTGGGGAAGGAGGTCAAATACAGCTCAGCTGCCCTTGGCAGCGGCCGTCTTACCTACCTGCGTGTGCAAATAAACCACTCGGTGGTGGGGTGGTGCTATTATACAGTGATAAAGTACAAGAGCAAATGGGATGGCAAAACGTTCATGAGATTAAGGTTGTATGAAAAGTTTTATGTAACTTTGGTTTACCACCATTTTCTGAGAGCGATAATTGAGATCACCACACTAAAATGATTTTCTTGCGAGTATGTCAGGCTCAAGCACAGAGAAACCACACACTGAAGTTCAGGACTTACTGAAGGCCTTAGTTTTCAAAAGAATAGATTTACAGTATGACTAGTCTACAGAGACTGAAGCTCCAAGAAGAGTTGTGACCCTAGATGCTAAGATATTGAGGCTTAGTCTGTTCTTCTATAAACTCCACCTGTTTTTGCAGAATGTCATAACATAGGGTGTTTTGAACCCTGCTGGTACTATAGAGACAGCATCTTTGAGGGAGGGCCTGCAGCAAGACACCCAGCAATGGTCTGCTGTGGACCACCTAGCCATCAAGCCCCGTCTTAGCAATCAGAAGCAGCCCTGAAACTGTTGGCCTTCAGTTTAACCATCAATACCAAGGGAAGAAAGGATGTTTTTAAGAGCTACTGAATATCCTGTGCTACCAAGGCTATTGCACTAGCTGAAATATTTCAGAAGAGTGTTTTCTGGAAACTGGCTGCTTTTGTATGTAGGTGGACTCAGGTGCCAGTGAAACCTAAACTGAAAGCCTTTGTGTTGATCTTTACTCTGGTACTCACCTTTACCACTGAAGGGATCCAATGTATAGCCTTAAACCAGGGAAAACCAGTGTAATCCAGGATGCTGGGGAGGATCAAGCACAATCCTGTCTTCAGAACTGGCTTTATCAAAGTCCTGTTTGTTGTTCTGGACAGCAATGAAGACTAGCTTGCCTTGGGTTGGCTTTGCTTCATTTCAGTTGCGAACATCACTTTTCATATGCTGTTAATTCTTGCTCTGGTTACTCCTGTATGGAGGCTTTATAGCCTTATGTTTTTAACATTTTCCAATTAGTTTGTAACGCTGTTGTAAGGCCTGAGGGTTTTAGTAGAAAGAAATAAAAATGATCAGTATAATGGTGGTCATTGCATATATTATTCATTAAAATGTCAGTATTCTTACAATTTTTAGGAACTTGAATATCAGCTGGGAGAAGAGAAGTACCTTCACTTCTTTAGCCCTCAGGCAGCTGCTAGGTTGGCTACATTTGATCCTGAATCACTGGGCAAGCCTTCACCTCTTGTACAAGCAGGAGTAATGACAGAGCTTTGAAGGACAATTCATGTAGGCTCTATAGATCTCAAAATCAATGGAGTGCTGCAAAAAATAATGGAAACCATAAATGTCATCATAAGGGAGGGCATTAATGTCAACTAATGGGCAGCAGACATGACTGGCTGAAATCATGTCGAACTGAGGTGACTTCTACAGTGAGGGAACAGTGATACTTCATTTATCTTTCAGTAGCAGTCTTGGTATATTACGGTGCCTTGAATAAGGGTTATATCCCAAATCATACCTGCTTTTCTTTGTGTTCATATAAAATGGGTGAATTTATGAAACAGTGCATGGTACTGTCTTTTATTATGTTAGAACAGACTGAATAAAACAAGGATTTTGTGGCCGATGACAAAATCTGGTCTGTTGTGCACGGTAGGTTCTTGCTGTTGAAAGCAGCTTTCAGTCTTTCTGCTCTGACTGCCCCCACTACCTTCCCCTGTTTTCCCCGGGAAGCTGTAGGCTCAGGAGCTGTAGCCTGTGCATAGTCCCTGCCGGGGTGACGTTTGAAGGGGTATCTGCCTGTGTCGGTGTGGCTGTTACCCCATGACGGCAGTGATCCAGAGCAGTCATGTGGCACCCGGACTGGCAGCTCGGGATGCTGTCCTCTAAGAGGGAACCCCAGAGAACAAGACAATGAGATATTCTCTAGTAGAAAGCAAATCCCCCTTTTCAGAACCTCGTTTGCAAAGGTGGAATACTGAATTGAAGCGGTCATCTCCTGCCCAGTTTCCAGTTGGGATCTCTAACTGTCACAGCCACCATCTGATGTGCACTAAATGGATGGTCTACCTACTGGGGTACGTCTTGAAATTGTAATTCTGTTCTACCCCACAAAATCTGGGATATCAGCCAGATTTTTGTCTTGTTCTTCACAATTTTGATGTCTCTGAATTCAGTCAAAACTCTACTATTGGACCATATCTTTACATCAATACATCTATTTTTTTCTTGATATAGAAGAATATTAAGTAAAGTTGCAGTAAAAAAAAAAAAAAAAAGAAAAAACCAAACCACACACACCCCCAGAAAAAAATCAGGAAAGAAACGAAATCAGGATTTTTTTTTTTTCATTAGAGAAACTCTATTCTCCAGTAAGTATAACTGGTTACTTATTAAAAGGTATGTGGGCTTTACTTAAATATTTACTAGGAAATTCTCCTTGCTCTCCTGTTGGGTGGTATGCTATTAAGAGGCTTCAATTGAGTATTTAAAAAAAAAATAATCAGAGGGAAGATTTTCTGTTATAATGTAAGCTTCAAATCAGCAGCATCAGAGACAAAACTGGATTAATATAAATCCTTCAAGGGATAAAACACATTTGCAGATTAACCCTGACCTCTGCTTAAAAACTCCCAAACTCTCTTTTCTGTATTGATTTATCTAAACAGGGCTGCCTGGCTGCACACAATGAAATGCTTCCTTTGCAGGTCAATTAGCAGGCACCTGGATAGGATTCAGACTTCTGTTAGGCACAGAAAATCCCATTAGATGTTACTACAGGTGGCTGCTGCATGTTTGCTACCAATATGAATATTGCATTTAGAAACTTGGAGAAGATGGTATGAAAAACCTGACAGCTATAAATCTTGTATTTGAAGTGGACGGCTTTATTGACTGCTGCTATCTTTGAGATGGAGAAAAGGGGAAATCTGTTCTAGCCTTTTGATTTAATATGAGAGAGCACTATTTAGGGATGATTGATGGTTGAAAAGTGACTTACCAAGTGCTCTGCATGATTGTATTACCCTAGATAATAGGTTAAACAGGAAAAGGGGCTTCTGAATTTAAAGGCACTAAACATCATTTTATTGCAAATGAGAAAAATCAGTGCAAGTACGACATGGATGTGTTCATTTATATTCTAGACCAAACTAAAGAGCATCCTATAAATTATTAATTTCCAGGCTAGTTGTGTGCCACTCTGAACTATCATCTGGGTCATGTTAAATTTCATATTTTTTCAGGTCCTGGAAAGCGAGATTCTGAGTCCATTCTGAAGCTGTTCCATGTCGAGCCACCCCAGAAATTTAATGTTGCTGTAGAAAAAACTGAGATTATATCAACCTGCTCACTACCATATGTTGGGTTGCGTCTGTCTTGCTCCCGATGGAATTGTAATTTCAGATCTTTTTTAATGTCAGTAAATTTCTTATGAATTGAGGATAAAATTATGTCTCCACTGAAGCAAACAGCAAAAATTCTCTTGCTTTTTGTGGAGCTAGCATTTTACTTGAACTTTTCCACATGTCTACATTTAGGTTATGCTCCAAAGCACATAGACAACAGATGGGAAAATCATTGAACCTGCTTGTATCTCAGTTTCCGATCTATACAACTGGATGGATAATATACACATCAGTTATATTAAAAGGATAAGTTAAACCCTTTGACAGCTTTGAATTGAGATATAATCAATATGAAGTTATTAGACATTGTATTATTAATAAAGCTTTATAAACATACAGTGGTATTGTATTATTGACCATAAACATGTCTTTTAACTCAGAGTTTATCAAGTAAACATTGTTAAGGGATGATGCCTGGTGCTCAGATAGTGAAAGGTCCCGTTATTGAAATGTATTGAGGATTCAGCTGACTGCAGTAGTTGACTGCATAGCTGCAAGGCTGAGCTACTTTTTAAGTGCTTGTAGCTGAGCATGAGTTAGGATTAGAAGAAATCCAGTGTGTCATGTAGTTTCTAATAAGCATAAGAAAATTTTAGACTGCTTTATTACTGTTAAGCTTTCAATTTTATTTATTTAGAACTTTTGAGAAGATACCATTTCTACGCATTTCTATACAATATTTTTATACTTTTAACTTTCCATTGGCATTGAACAACCGAAGTATTGTGATACTTACTGTAGTATTATCACTTTTATGAAAAGAAAATCCATAACATCCCCAAACCTGCAGACAGCTTAAATTGCCTTAAAAAAACCTCAGTTAAATGTAGGAAAAGCATATTAGACCATGCCCCTATCTTGCAAGGCATACAGTCTTGAAAGAGGGTAAACATTAAACTGAACTGACACTTGCTGTTAGACTGTAGACAGTTTCTCTGGGAGAAGCTAAAATGCTATTTGTTCTTGATGTGTTTAGGTACAGTACTGAGATAAGTCTATAAATTCAAAGTAATTCATTACTTTTAAAAACATTACAATTTTACAGGTGTTGAAATATATGCTAAGTGTTTATATTAAAACAGTATAATACACATTTTATCATAAATTATATGTCTTTTTTTGTTTGTTTTTTTTTCTGAGTTAGCTTTACAGTTGAGTAAGAGTAGCTTAATAAAATGTTTTCTTGTATAACATACTGTTCATGGATTGTTAGACCAGTGCTGGGATACGCTTTCAGTCTGTGGGTTGTGTCGTGAAGGAGGATGGAACAGGGTATATATGGAATGTAAGTATGTGCAAAATGTGGATGGAGGTTTCAAATATCTGAAGGAAGAATCCACTTTTGGGCAATAAGACATGTCCAACGGTGCATTTTAAGAGATTATTGAATGCCTTGTGTGTGTGCTAAGGCACAGGGCCAGCAAGGACAGTAATCCCTTCAGAACAAAGCCTGTTGTATGTTAAAAGTAGTAAGCTATTGCTATTACAGCATATGAATTATGTCAGTGTTATTGACTAACAAAAGCCTTGGGGCCGGTCTTGTCAGAGGCAGGATAAAGCAGAAGCTCACCACACCTGTCTTCTACTCTAGATCTTTATAAAAATAGTAACAGTAAAAATGACGCTAAATAGTAAGTCACTTAGACTTACACTGTCCTTGCTTTGTTCAAGATATTCAATTTTGTTCTGGTTTCAACATCTAAAAAATTATGAAAGATACATTTATTAATCTTGAATTGACAGAGAAAAGGCATGAGACATCAAATAAAAATTACATCATGAGATAAGACTTTTGGAAATGTGTGCAACGGTATCATGGCCACCTTGTAGAGAGAGTTTTTTTTTCTTTTAGATTATCAAAACTATTTCTTTGGCAATTAGACATAGTGTCTCCTTTTGGCAATGTGTCCCATCCATAAAAGACTGAACAGTACAGAACATTTATACTAGCACTGCTGTAAGGAAAGCTTGGAAATATATGGCTTACTCTAAAATAAATGAAAACTACTAATTGTAACTAGCGAACATAAAATAGAATTATTTTGGCTGAAAGTTGGAAAAGGATTAATTTTCTAGGGAAAGTCAAATTTCTGGAAAAAAAGAAGGAGAAATCTTTGTTTTTTACTAAACCCCTCTTTTTATCAGACTTGCAGCCATCAGTAACATCTGAAGCAGAATACCTCTGTAACTCTGTATTTTCTTGGTGAGTTACAAAAACAATAGAACTCTAAATAGATATTGCAAGTAAATTTTATTTCTTCTCCATTTTCATGTATTTAATTAATGGTTTATGCTTTTTATCACACATTAATGTGTATATCAACAGATAGCTAACATTCATATGTGTAATTGCAGTAGAAGATAGTAGAAGGCCATAAATAAAATAATTATGGCAATTCAATTCAGTTTGTGTATTTGTTTGGGTTTTTTTGTTTAATGCTTTCTTGGGTAACATCTTCTTCTAAAGATTATGCACTGCAACACTCTTTATTGTTATTCCTAACATAAAAATGTTACTTTCACTACAATGTTTGAAATACTCAGTGATACTAAAGTATCTGAACTATTTTGTTTCTCTGTAAGTAAAAGTAAGGTTGTGGGGTTTTTGCGTGAATATATTGTAAACTATGTAAATGTAAACAATTTATTAGATAAAATTCTTTACCAATGTTATAATTTCCTTTGAAATTGTTTTCAAACACATGCTTATATTTATATATTTAAATGTGTGTATGTGCATATTCTTTCAGGATTATGAAAAATCTTCCTGAAACAGCCAGTTCTAGTTACAGTGAGGCAATTGGCTTGGCCATTTGGGAAACCCAAGCACTTCACTATGGTGTTGCTGTTCTGCCTCCATCCAAAACTTCACTCAGGAACAGTACGGTAAATATGTTTTTCCAGGAGATAGGAAGGTTATTCCATTAAGGATGATAGTATTTCTGTAGAAACTTCCTTTTTTTTCTTCAGTTATGCAATGATGACAGGGAATATAACACATCATTTTATACCTCTTTTCATTTAGTTACCATGTAACTTGAATGACATGGCTATGAGCAGATGTTTGTCTTAGTCTTGGATATTTATGCACAGTGGTGTTGGCTGACAGCCAGAAATCCTCTGTAGTCTCCAGTGTTGAATAGCTGAGATACATAGACGACATGAGATAGTCCATAAAATAAAATTCTTCTTGTGTTTGAAATGTCTAAGTTCTGCTTGCCTAACTAGGGTGATGTAAAGCACCACAAGCTTTTGTATTCGTAGGGCTGTATCACTTTATACCAGTTCGGAATACTTAGAAGGGTCTGAAAAAAAAATGAATTAAATATTCATTTAAATTTCAAAATTAGTTTTGCTGGCTGTTTTTGATCAAAACAAGATTCTTTATAGGTTCCTGTAATGAACATTCATTACTGAGTGTCAGCACTTGTGTTCCTGTTGTATTTGCTTTCTGTAAGTATTTGCATGAGCTTGTGAACAAAAGCTTATTTCAAGCAGAGTTGAGGTTTACTGCAGATTGTGAAATTTGAATGTGCTATCAGTAAGAAATTCCATAACAGAAATTTGAAATTGTAACTAGTTTATTGAGTCAGTCAGGGTTCAAAACTAATAACATTTGATGCTTTGATCAGAGAAGAATATCGGAGCCTAAAGTTCAGTTTTAAATAGACAGCCACAGGGAAAATGAAATATGCAAAATGTTTCAATGAATATTTTGGAAATAACAGGTATTTGGAGAAAATGGTGAGTGAGGACTTTCTAAGAGAGAAAAGGCAGCACTCATCAGACAAATTATAAAGTGTTACCTTATCTTAAAATATTGATGACATGTCATTCTGTAACAGTCAACCCAGGGAAATAATATGTGTAGGAGGTGTCTCCATGTCACATTTTTTCATCTTACTATCTTCTATATATTGGCCACCATTAAGATTATACTGCCTGGTAATATTTTAGTCTCTAAAAATATGGTACATGTATGCAAATGTTTATGTGACCTCACTATTACTTAGATTAACCTTTTTTTTTGACCTTGAAATCAGTGGGTAGAAGGCAATTTATGATGTGTGATTATAAAGCAACTAAGTGGTGCTAATTCCTGTTTTCAGCAAACGTGAATTTTAGTAAGACCCAAAGGAACATGAATATTACATAGCATACTTTTGAAAAATAACTTTGAAAATGCAATTTAAGTTCTCAAGTCTTTAAGGAAATTTTATAAGTTTTACTCATTGTGAGTAATTCCTCAGCTGCTGAAGGCAAAGAGTGTTTTTAGCTGTTTAACCCCAAAGGTATTTGACTAAATTATGGTATTGAAAAATGTCATAGATGGCTGAATCTAATCAAAGGCCCATTTAACCTACAGTCCTGTCTGCAACACTGATCAGCACTGGATGCTCATGAAGAGGGTACAAAATCACACAGTGGAATACGGAGCTTATGAGCCAGACAAGTGGGAGATGTCTTGTGATCCAAAGGAATGTCATTCTCCATTTAATCTTTTTAAAAAGACGCGCATAACTACCTTTTTAATCTGGTGTACATTAATTCTTTAAATCTACAAGTGGTTTCATCAGTGGTACAATTTTACTTCCATCAGCATGAGAAGCTCAGTAAAGGTGGCATTTCATTTATGTGGCACGTATATGCTTCACAGTGCAATTGATACTAAAAAGAAAATGACATCAAAGTAATTGTGTTTAAGTATTGTCAAAAGTCCTTCATTTAATGTGAAGGCCCAACATAATTGTGCTCAACTTGTCCCTCTTTCACTATTGTCAAACTTCACAGTGCCATGCTCAGTCATACTGCACAGCACTGACACGATCCGCATAACTTGTTCACACCCGAGTCTTCATGAGCCAGGATGTATCTCCCATCTGGGGTCATGTGAGTTTGAGCTGTAAAATGTTTCTGTTGATGCTTTTCATTTGGTAGGGAAGGGGAACATAAGGACCATTAGAAAATTGGACTGCATAGTCTGTTTTAGTTTTCAGGTTTCTTTATTGAATTTTTTTTTTTTAAATTATCATTTTTTTCTACTCGTAATTTACAAGTTTTCTGGCTAATAACCATCCACACTGGTGGTGTGTCCCAGGAAATGTTTATCTGTTATTCTACTTCTTTTCATCGGTAGTTCCTTTACAGGCACATCTCTTCTTAATGGATAAACCACCTGGTTGGGTTTTGATCTTTTTGGATTGCTGCTGTGAAGATGCTGTCTAAAAAGACAGCCCACTGAGTTTGGTAACTTATCCACAATTGCAGTGTCAAGAATCTAATCCCACAAAGTGGAAGCAGATGCTGAAATTGGAAATGCAAAGGTCATATTTTTCTGAAAAGAGTATACTTGTAATAGCCTTTTACCAGCAGACAATGCTGACCAATGAGTGTCAAGAATACAGCAGAAACATGGAAATTTGTGTGCTAAAATTTCTATTTCTGAAGCTGATTTAACAGAATCGGTAACAGAAGTATTCACTTGCTGCTGGAAAAGCATCTCTGCACTATCCTCTTTTTTGTTTTCAGTGGAGATAAAAAGGTATGATTCCCCACAGATGCATACCTTTCTTTTTCCTTGGAGGCAAGTGATAGCTTTTTCCTTCTAAGTACACTCGTGCCCTTGAGCTTCTGGATACACTTTGCCTGGATGGTGGATGGATGCTGGAAATGTATGCTGTGCCCAGAAGGGTTCTTTGTAGCACACTTAATATGGAAAGAGATGAGTTGGAAGAATGTGTTGGGCTGTGACATTGAGGGGGAAGCAGGCAAAGACTTGCAGTTTGCATTTCAGTTATTTCTTTCTGTATATTTCCAGGGAGCTCTGTTTTCAGATAGAAAAAAGTACAGCTGATCCCATGACCCCTAAAGAAACTGAATTTTGAGAAACTTACTTCAGGAAGCTAAGTTTCATGATAAGGTATGACCATCCCACTCACGCTCTTGAGCAATTTTCAGCAGTCCATTGCTGTTGAGAGAGAAAGACCAAACTACCCCAAAGGGCAATTTATTTGTTCATCTTCTCCTTTCTCCTCACTTTAAATGCAAACCTCGGGGGATCGTGGGGGAAGCAGCTCACCCACAGGTGATGTGAGCATTCTGTGTTTTTATTGAAGGGCCAGCTCTGGCGAGCAGACACATCTATTGATGATAACAGGTAGCCACCAGCTTCTGTCCAGAAACATCTAAAAGTCAGCGTGTAGTTACGTGACTGCACAGGCAGCAGAAATGGCCATTGGTTTCCAAGAAACATGAGTGTCCCAGCTCAAGGCTCTTGTCTGCTGACCAGAAAGGATACTTTTGTCCAAAAGCAAGTGGGAAAAATGTATATAAATGCAGAATGAAGTAGTATTAATGTATTTCCTAGGTTTTTAAAAAATGTGCCAGTAATATAAGTTTTAGGTAGCAAACATGTCTGCCAGCCTCAGGGAGGATGATGGGAGTTAAAGGGGTGGTTTAAAGTGAATGGAGCCACATTAGTAACATTGCACAGGTGCTAAGGCTGTGTTAGTGCATTATGAGAAAAATAAAACAAGTTCTAAAGTTTGTTTACAAAAAAACCAAACAAGTATGCAAATTATATTTCTTTCAAGTTCTCTGGAAGAAATTATTCTAATTGCATCCAATAGAGAGGAAAACTTTCAATGTGGGAATTGAATGACAATTGTTAGCAATACCTGGAAGCTGTCTATCCCACCCTCATGCCTTCATGCAATGTTGCGTTGAGAAATATATTTATATTGAACTTAAATTATGTTCCAGGATGGATTTACAGCAACGTAAAGAACTTCATTTAGTTTTGGATACATGAAAAATCCTTCTTCTTTCTCTAAAAGGAATTTTTACAAAGCAGGTTGAGCTCACAAAATATACTTGGATAATTCCCCAGCCAAGGGTACAACTTATTCTCTTGGACAGCAGGTATATTGCTGAGATATCCTTTGATTTAACTTGCTATTATGTTTCTTACTATCATTCCCTGAAGCGTCATCTCTGGAAGATGGAGCTCTTGGGTATTGCAGTATCTATAAATCTGCATTCCCAATGTTGACTGCAAAGAGAATGTTGACTCCTGAGAATAAGAGAGTCTATACCCTAGATTATAATACTACAGTACTTATGCTAAGGAAACCTTGTTTTTCATGTAACTGCCTGACTTGGTAGAGATCCAGAAGTGCACTTTGTTACTTACTTGGTCCCAGGAGAGAAACTATGGTACAACTCACTGGCTTTCCAAATCTGGCTGCTGTTAACATGGTATAACCCTAGAAGTTTGTCAATATATTTTTCTTGCTGGTACTTTCTAGATCACTAATGCTTTTTAGAGAGACAAGTAAAAAATATTTTGCTTATCAAGAAAGATATTGGTGGAATTTGTGAGTATATTGACTCTGGGTAACCCAAATATATATTTAATATTTAAAACTAAAATAAATTTGATTTTTCTACTGATATCTGTGCTTTCTTTAGAATGCCCTTTAGACTTCTTCTGTGTGTGTGTGTCTAAGGTAAGCAGCTGAAAACTAGAAGATGGGAAATGGTGAGTAACCAATAGCCTTTTACAGAAATTGCCCTAATGAAATTCACTTCTAATGATCTATGTATTTTTGATAGCCAGGAATTGAGTATTTAGCAAGGGTAAACCAGCACGGCTCACACTTGACTCATATCAGCAGCAGCACTCAGGCCTTTAAATCTGCATTTTAAAATGAAAATAGAGCCTATTATTCATACAGCATAGGAGATGCCAAAATTCAGACCCCACAAAACCTCTAATCATCAGTTTTCAGCTAGTAGAATACAAGAGAAAAGGGCAATGTAACTGAAGTATCATTATGCTTTTGAATTGAAGGATTTTTATTGTCTTATATGGTGGGGGGACACCCTCTTCCCCAAAGAATAATGAATCTTTTTAGGCCCATTATGCCCTTCCAGTTCAATGGCATTTTCTTTAATTTAATGCCTATTACCATTTAACTGCTTTTAAAGTTGCCAACCAAATTAACGCACTGCCCTGAACTGCTGCCTTGGGATTTATGTTGGTTAAATCCCTCAAATGTCATGCAATTTTTGTTTTCTAGTTCAAACACAGGTTTTACAAAACCTTTGGAGTACAACTTGCCTCATCTGTCTCATACTTTTGTGGTTTTATTTTTCTGAGACAGAAAGGCATTAACCGAGACATTTGCTGTAAATGTGTGTGGAATGTGCGGTGTGTGAGGAAGCACGGGAACTATGGTTGCTCTAACTGCTGGGAAACAGTACAGCAATGATGGATTTCATATCTTTGTTTTGTTCATGTAATTTAGGAAACAATAATAATTTTATTCATGAGTAAGACCTTTTGTCAGATACTCAATTAACTTAGGTGATGAACTCCTGACCCATTTTTTCTTAGATAATTATTCAATTGAGAGTAATTGCAAGGAGAGGCAAGGAAAAGACGCATGCTTTAGAATGCTCTTTTGACCCTGCTCTGGCCTCTTCTGTCATATAAAACAGAAATTGGAAAAACCCTGTGTCCCAAAGTTTGTGAAAGTGCTCTTGGGTTCTGAAAATAGTTTTGGACCAAAATTTCTTAGAGTTGTTCAAACCCTCCGTGGGATTATGCCCTGAGACTTACTTTGAGCTGAACCTTTGTTTTCTTTTTTCTTCTAACTGCTACATGATATTGTAAGTAACTTGTGGCAAATTTGCAGCTGGACAGTTCGAATTAACTTAAAGGGCTGATGCCTGAAAATTATGGAAGGCATCAAATGCCGGGTTTCATAACTCACCTAGACGACATGTGATATTTGTCCTTAAAAGGCAGAACATGATAATTTTATGTCTGCAGATTTCAGAGTGGAAAAGTGTCACCAAGGCTACTCACTTCTAATTTGGCTATCAGATTCAGCGACAACAGCAACAAAAAGTTCAGAAATGGTAGCCCAGGCACTTTGCTATAGACTTAATGGTGATGGCCGAAGGAGATATGAAGTATCTTCTGAATTAGGTTTTCTCAGCCATCTTTGAGCAAAGAAAGATCTAAGGAAGCTGACCAAGATTTGGTTCAGGAAGACTGGACCATTTCAGAACCTTGAGAGGTCTGCTTTTAGCAAAAAGTGGATGTTAATTGTCCATTCTCTTTCATATTAATAATTTCTCTTATTTGTTCTTGAAATTACAGTTATATAAATATATATAAAATAAATACATAAATCTTAAAGCTATCAATCACAGGCATTTCTTTTCAGCATTTTTTTAATCAAAAAGATTAAAAACGAGCAAAAAATGAAGAAAAATTCAAGAATTTCCCCCTCCTTCAACCTTTTAAACAATATTTTGCATTCAGTATTTAAAATTTCCAGATGCAGATGCTCTTTCACGGTAGCTGTGTGTGCCTGCAATCAACACAGTTTCCAGGAGAAGGTAAGCATAGAGTTAGTTCACAGGACTGTAAAGGTGTTGTGCCTTTCAACCAAAGGGTAGTAAAACAACAGTATGGAATAACATAGTTATTTCACCCTGCTCTGGATGAAATGGGTTTAGTGGAGACTGCAAAGACAGAGACGAAAGTATCTTCAACATGCTTCATGTGGTCCTGCCTCTTGGAGGTGCTGCAGCACCATTAGACAACTGAAGCAATTGCTTCTTCCTACACCCTGCGTTGTGTCCAAGCAATGTGCAGAAGACATAGCAGAGCTTTTGAGGTAATTTCCGCACACCAGAAAAAGTCTTTCTGGTGGATCTTTCGAGAGCAATATGGAAATGGCCAATCTTACATTTTGGAATTTTCTCCCGAATCTCTCTCAGGAAAGATGCTCTGGGTAGCGATCACTCTCTTCAACAGAAGACGTTTGTTTGAAGTCTTTATGTTATGTCTTGTGTTGTATGTTATGTGTATCTGTATGAAGTCTTATGTTATGAAGGCTTTAATGAGTCAGTGCCTTTGATCTGAGATGTGTTGTGAAAGGTGACAACTAAGTGGTTTGTACAATATTCCCAGTGTCTGCCTGAAACCCAAGCTCTGGCCAGCCATGGGGTTTTTTTTTTGGTGCTCTACTGTAGCTGCATTGTCAATAAAGTGCTGACATAGCCCTCTACTTTTTTTGCAAGTAATTTTATAAGAAAATGCAGATGGGATTCAAATAAAAGCTTGTACATTCCTTAGACTTTTTTGTGCTCTCTGTTCAAAAATATGTCTGCCCTTTTTGGACTTCACATTGACATTTTAGTGGGTTCAGCTCAGATTACTTCAAAAGAAAAAAGGATTAGTGTGAAGCTTAGTGCAGGACCTTTCAGATAAGACCTTTAAAAAGGATCATCGTTGCTCTGCCGGACGACTAAAGTTCTCATCACACTCTGTAATGGTGATGTGTTCATGGCCCTAGTAAAACGTACAGACTCTGGAATGGAGAAATTAATCATGTCGGGGTCCCCCTCTGCAAGGTATTGTATGTTCTGTACTGTATGTATATGCTAATTTTTAAGCTTAGTGACATGCCATCTACACTGGAGATAGAACGCTGTGTACGTGGTTGAGGAGAAAACCAAATTTTTCTGCTTTAATGACAGTATGATTCATATACTTTTTTCCAGTATAAATTTCAGGATGCGTATTCTTGAAAGTGTTGCCTACACACCACAGATAACTGCAAAAAAAACCAAAACCAAAGATGAAAAAGCATCTCTGATGACTCTCTTTTCCCTTGGTCTCTTGTCAGGTGTGATATACTATTTTAATATAGAAAGGGTTATGGTGTGTTGCTTCTGGACACTTCAGCAATTTCCTTCAGGGCTATTGCCAAGCTTTTATATCCTTTTATTTATACTTTGTATTCTTGTTAATGTGTACTTAAAAAAATGTTGATGTCAATACTTCTGCTCCATTTATTTCATATCATTGGATAAACACACAGGTTTCCATGAGTATTAATTTTATAAAGTTTCCTCACTTGCATTCTGCACCCTGTAGTGACTTCATAGTTTTTTTTCTCCCTTTGCCCTCTTTTTTTTTTTGTTTTCCTCCCCTCTCCCTCCTGAGGGGTAGGGGGAAGAGGGAGGTGAGTGAGGATCTTTGTGGTTTTAGTTGCTGGCTAGTTAAACCACAACACCATTACTTTGGAAGTCAGAGATGCGATGGCTGGGGAGAACTGGTCTTTGTAAATTGGGTTAGTCTTGATGCAAATCTCATGTTGACCTCAGGGGGTCTCAATGCACCTTCTTTCCTCTGCATTTTTTGCCTGGTAGTACAGCAGTCATGCAAGGGATGAAGATGGGATGTTTGCCCCATCAATCTGTCTACAGAGAAGTATTATGACAAATGGAGAACCCCTGTAAATTTATAATCTTAATTATGATCCACAAACTATTCAATACTGGGAAGAAAAATTATTGTGAGTGATAGTGATTAAAGATGGTATCACTCCACCTTACTCTGTAAGCCTTGCTGATGCTTCAGCTTCCAACTTCCTTTGAGCTAGTCAGTGAAAACACATGGGGAGATATCTTGATATTTAGCAAAATGCCTGCTTGGGATTAACTGACCTTTCCTATAAATCAGAAGCAAAGTTGCCAGCTGGGCACTTTCTCATATGCAGGCAGCAAGAAAATGAGTTGAAGAGCTCTCTGAAGCAAAACATTACACATCTATTTTTCCCTTCCACTATTCTACCTCTTATACTATAATAATGCAAGAGCTATTACTGAGGGTAAACCAGAAAAGGTGTTTCAGCTCCAGTGTCTCTTTGTCCTTTCATAGCAAGCACGACAATTATGCACAAGTTCATATTAATGACTATTCATTTTCAAAAGAAGCTGCTCCTTGGCTGGCATGAAGGGGAAAGCATGAACTGACACAGCATACTAAATACGATTATTTCATGTTTTTACCTGCATTGACAGCCCAGCAAAAATGTATGACAATTATTTTAGCAGTTTGTGTTGATAAGATATATGCAGGTAAGTCTGTCTGATTCAAAACATCTCTCATGCAAGTTGATCTGACTTAATGTTTAACAGCTGACCTGTTCAGCTGCTGTGTATAATAATGATTCTTCTTTTATGTGTCAGAACAAACCCACTATCTTTACTAGGATTGTTCCTGTGCAGAACAGAGATAAATGACAACACAGTCAGTTCCAAGTTGCTGGAATAATGCTTTTTATATGAGACTAGCCACATCCAGTCTCGAGGCAAGGAAGTACCAATAAGAGCTATCACACTGCCACATGTGAAGACTTCACATTTAACTGAGTGAGGAACTTAATCTTTCTGCTGCACAACATTACATTTCTCTGGAACTGCACCTATAAGGAGCTCTGCATGATCCAATTTTAATGAATGTCTTCACAAACAGTGCCCATACGTGGAAAAGATTTATGTTTTCTGCAGGCTCAGAAAAGTCTGAGTGTTTAGATCTATGCAAAACACAAAATAAAATTTAATGTTGAGAAAATAGGCTATATTTTCCACTAGCTGCATTTGTTTAGGAAACAGCGGCTCGCGTTCTAATCTCAATAGGGTTATTCATGTTCTGCACAGTGTATGTTCAGACTCAGGCAACAGTTTCATTCTGGGCTGCACTTCAAAGAAATGATAAAATATGCATTCTCCTCCTCTGTTTTGCCACAGATAATGAGTGCAGGAAAGGCTTCTTCTTGAGTTTTATGAGGGAAAGAATAGTGTTTTTCAATAAGCTGGTGACTGAAAGCCAGCATGATGCAGTTTTATCTTGATACCAATCAAGTTTTATTTGCATCTGCATGTAGCAGTTATGTGTTATCATCATCTCTATCTTCCTTGGAAGATTTTAAGCCTCCATGAACACGTCTGTCCCAGACTCCCTCCCACAGCGTGCTTTGTGCACGGAGGCAGGTTCCAGCCCTGGTTCTTCTGGAGACGGGCCATTTCTTGCTGCCAGTACGTCTGTTGTTTTTCTCCAGCTTCCCATGGCACTATCTCAGGAGAGTCACACTTCCTCAGGTCCTCAGTATATCTGTGCTATGTAATCTGGGTGGGTACAACATGATGGACAGCAGGATGCTGCATGTTCCCCCAGAATCTGAGTGTATCTGGGTCCTTTCCTGTGGCTGGCTGGGAACATGGAGCACTTGGTCTGAGTCATGTTGTTGGCTGAATTACTTGAACTGGGCTGTTTGATGTAAAGGCTACTATACATTCTGCAGATGTCTGACCAAGTGTAGTATACGTGTGTTGGGTTAAAAAATCTATCATCTCCTGACTTCAGCTTTTCTGATTTGGTTCTTCTTCTGATTTGACAGGGTTCATCCTCACCTCTAACCATAGATATTAGTAATTTTACCTGAGCTATTCCACCTTTCTTTGGGCTTTGGCGTAATTCCCTGTGATAGAACGGGGGTGTAGAGGTAGGTAGGTGGTGGAGGTGGACCAGGCTCCAAGCATCTTTTAGCCCATTGGAAGTCTTTCTACAACAGGGAACTTCTCTCTTAGACCTTGTGCCCCACTATTTATGTGCATTGCAAGATCAGCACAAGTTTCTAATGTGCTTTTTCTGATCAGCTTTTTCATGATGACTCACTGCTGTTTGTCATCATTGGCTGGGGCAACGGACTAGTATGCATATTTACTCTTCAAGGAAATACAGTTAGAATACCACAGCTGATAGCTTTAGAATTTGTTTGCAACACTTAGCCCAACATTTTATTGAAAGTTTAATTTATTTTGGACAAGTTAAGAGCAATGAACAGTCATGGTATTTTTCCAAATTGCAAACAACCTCGGAATTACCCATCTGGATTACCAGCTGAGTAGACCTCTGCAAGTCTGCTTCTCACCTACTGTCACACTAATGATTGTAATGACAGCTCTGTATGAAGTTAATATTCTCTTGCTTCACCCTTTTTATTGGTCTGGAAACTACTCAAGAATAATTAGATCAGTGTTAGCTATTCTGATCAAAAGCATTGAGCAGAGTAATATTATGCTATCAAATGATTTGGAAGGCTCAGTTCCTGATAGAATAAATAAGTCTGGTGATCCAACTTATAATAGGAGAGCATGCAAAGAGATGGATAAAATGACTCAGGGTATGCTGAGACAAGACCCAGAGAATTAAAAATAAACTTTTCTAAACATGGAATGAAGGGCAAAATCATCTTAATACATTTTGTATAAGATTTTGTAAGTTACTGACAGAAAGTGTTGTGCGTTTTCTTGTAGTACCATGGATGGATATAGCAGGAGGTGAACTAATTTGACTTTTTGTAATTCAATGATGCGGTACTGCTCATGGCTGTACTCTGGGCTTCAGAACATAAATTTTCTGTTTTTAAAAAAATTGATTGATCTTAAAAGTATAAATCAGATATCAAAACTGAAAGTTGCTCAAGACTGAGTAGTCTGACACATTGTCTGGAAAAGAAATGTGAGACTATCTGCTACTTCTCCACTGTTCTACTTTGCTATCACAGAGGACTGCCTTTTGTCTGTGGTGTACTAGTTAAGTACAAATCTCTGTTTCATCTGTCCTGGTCTTTCTGTGTGTGGGACTGGGAAGTGTGGGAGAGGAAGAAGGAGACTTCTGGGAACTTTGCGCAAGGAAAGAAGAGAATAAGCAAGTGTGTTTTGCTTTTGCATAGCTTAGTGATGTTTTTCCTTGTTTGTGCCACTGCATAACTCAAATTAAAAGACACCACAAATATTCTTTAGTATATGAAATTTCAATTTATTATGAAATTCTATTTTAGAAATTTGACCCATAGTGGAAATTCTGCAAGGTTCTTCCCCCTGCCTGCTTTTCTAGATAAATATTGGGAAATAACATTGTTCCAGATTTGCAGCATGTAAAATAATAAAGCAGTAAGACAGGATGATGGTACATTAATGGACTAAAAATACATATTTGAGATACACTGTATACGTAAAGCTGAAGGCGAAGGGCCTTTAATCACCTGAAATGGCTGTTAATGATCCATTAGCATGTGACTATATATATGGTATATATAACTTCTGTATTAATAAGAATAAATACGATCGCTATAACCTTTAGGAAAAGAAAAATGTATTATTTTGCAGTGATGAAGGCCAAACTGTAAATTAAAAGAAAGAATAAAGAAGAAATACCTGTGGAATGTTTTTAAATGTTTTCTAAATGTGCTTGCTATTTGTAAGAGGCATAACGTGGGCTTCATTTTACCAGTGTCTATTTTTTCACCTTCTATGAAGATTTATTCCACATGGTCCTGTCTGTATTTCTATTCATCCACAGGAAGCACCTGAAGATACAGCTAAGTGCTCTTGTCTACCATGTCATCAGACTCATGAGGAATGTAAAATGTCATCCAAATTGAATGGACTAGTAAAAGCCACTCCTGCCAATTTAGTATAGTTTGGCATTCAGAAGGTGAACATACCACTGTTGTGGATGGGATTCTTGTGCGTCAGTACATTGAGTGAATAGGTATAAATTTAAATCTATGATGGCTGATTCTTCTGGAGCACACATGAGATCAGTGTTCATCACATAAAGCATTATTCCTATGGTAGTTGTTTCCCGTTTATTTGTATTGAAAATTTATAACCTAAAGACATGGAACTCAAAACATGATTTTTAACATTCTTTCTGAATAAAAATGCATCTGTTGTTCCTGAAGTAAAAGGAAAAATTAAATGCAGTCTTGTAGAATCGAAATCTGTTTGCAATGTCACAAATCTCTAAAAATGTTTTTGAAAAGAATGATAAGAGAATAAGGTGACATCAGAACAGAAATGTAAGGGATGTCTACAAGAATATACAACCCAAATGTCAGTTAGGGGCTTTCTTTATCTTGGATTTTCTCAGTGTCCTGTATAAGGGAAATGAGCTAGTTATCAGGACAGTGGTGAAAAAAATGGAAACATATACCATTGAAAACACCCTACAGAAATTAAAGAGAGAAGCTGGGAGAAGTAGGGAAGTCTCTGAACCTGCTTGGCATGGATCAAGGGGAAACAATGTGGTTAGAGGTAGATTAATCCTGTTAAAAAAGTAGAAAGTCACGCAAACTGTTGCCCAAACTTGAACTGAACCTCAACCTTAAATTTATTTTTCATGTCGTGTTTGGTTATTTTTTGGTTCAGGTGAAGGACTGAAGAAGAATGGCCAGAACAGCATATGAAAAACTGTTCTTGAACAGCTATTATTTATAGTTTTAGTACAAACAAAAAGAATAGGGAATCTTATGAGAAAACATTTTTTTCTCCAGGATGTTCTGTCTAATTTGTAGACTCAGAGAGCTTGAATAATTTGGAAAAAGTAAATTTTGCATCTTTCCCTGACCAAATGCTAGTTGCTTTTTTCCTCTGTAACTGACATAAATGGAAGACAAAGGTGAGTGGGATAATCGATAGTTATTTGATTGCTTTTAAGTGAAGAGCATGGAAAACTGTAAAGAAAAAAAAAGAAACTCTCTGAAAATCTTGTGTCAAGTATAGCTTTATTTTCCTTTTTGTCCTTTTCTTTTATGATTATCTAATGTAAGAGACTAGACAAAATGGACCCAGAGTCTTCTCGGAGGTATGGTATGACAAGAGGCAACAGACACAGGTTGGAACCCAGGAAATTCTGACTTGACATAAGAAAAAAAAAAAGTCAGCAGGGAAAATTATGGTAGTAGGTTACCCAGAGAGGTTGTAGAGTCTCTGCCCTTGGAGATACTCAAACCCTGACTGGACATGACCCTGAGCACCCTGGTAGATATTAGCCCTGCTTTTAGCTGGGGTTTGGAATAGAGGCCTCCAAAAGTCACCCAAAATTGCTGTATAGTTCTGTGGTTTTAATGATATTACCTAAGCTGTTTTCATTATCTGTGAAACGTTTCTGAATGAAAAAAACATATATGGATGTGGCAACAGTAGACAAGAAAACATTAATCTAGGAAACATAATGGTATGTTGAATCTAGTTTAGCATGATGACGTGTGAAATTAACATGTCAGTGTGGACTAAGTAGAAAAGTTAATCCTTTAAAAGAAGTGATTTTTCTTATATGGAAGCTGAAATAGAAAATTAAGATCTCATTTGGTCAATGTTTAACAGTTAAATTGATTTGACAGTGGTTCACCCATATTCTAATTGATACAGGATTATAAATCCATGTATTTATCTCAGTTTCAAAGAGGTAGCATTTGAAAGGTCTACATTTCAGTGATGGGAGAAACCTTTCACATTATACTATAAAAGAAAACGAGATAAAAATATAAAATAATTGTTCAGTTAGGAGGCAATCATTAGGCCTGCTGTGGAAAAGGTGCCATAGCATTGATGTATACGTTATAGGAGAAAAGGAAATTAATCTGTCAAGCTTTTTAGGCCAGTACCTAGCTAATGGATCTAGACTGGAATGCGTGGGGGACAGAGGAGCTCAGACGGCAGCTAAGGAAAAGATTAACAAGTTCATAATTTGAAATAAATGCTTTTGTTCAGATGAATTGGATATGATTTAGGCAGGGAAGTGTTGAACTAGGATGTTACACTGGAATTTTGCTTAAACACATTATCCCTTCCTGCATCCTCCAGCTGTTGTGCAGACTATTTAAATGTTTTTGTAAGGTCTCTTGCAGCACTGAGGGAGATGCGCTTCTGCCGTGCATGGGAGAAGTACAAGCAGGCAGAAGCACACAGCTGATGGTGAGGTCTTGGTACATTAGAAGAGTCTTTGCAATCTGCAATGAGTCCACCTCAGTGCACTAACGCACTTTGAGGCCAGTGACAGAAAACCCCTCGTCCGACCCCTGCTCCTTGTGGAGGTGCACAGTTCTTTGCTTTGGATATAATAGACTTTACTGTCACTTATATTTCTGCACAAGTAGTAGTTTTGCCGTTGATACAAAAGGCACAATAACCTTTTCTTTGTTGATCTGGACAGCATCTTGCCTATTTCATGTTTAATTTTGGAGGAATAACATGATTGTGTGTTGTGACTGGTAAATAGTTATTTTTGCTTTACCTTTATACTAGCTTTCTAAAAATGCTTTGTCCAGGCCTGACTTGAGTTCATTTTGCAGCTGTTGTGTAGACATAGCATTTTGTTTTATTGGTAGTCTTTCTGTTTCATATTGAGAAGTGTTTGGAAGACAACTGTATTACAACTTCATATTTGGGACTCAGAGCAATTTATTTGTGTGTGTGTTTTTTTCATATGTTACTGTGATTTTCTTTTCATAATCCTCAGGAAAAATATGTCTAGAAGACACACTGCATAAGATTGTAACTTGTTTTGTACAAGGGAAGGCTTTGCATAAACAGTCTGTGTCTGCCTCGGCCACTCTCTAAAAGTTAAAATAGCATCAGCCAAGGCAGAAAAATAAGATGTGCATACTGCATTTCAGGCAACTGAAACTCTGCACATAATGTGCTTGAATGACTCTTGGAACAGCTGAACATTATGTGTCTGATGAGATATTACAGACAGTATTACAGAGAGGGTCCTAGCCCTCTCCGCTCTCATCTGATAACTGGCTAGGTTGTTGTTTTCTTTTTTTCCCATTTGACACTATCATGTGGGAAATCCCTTTTTATCTATGACATGTTTTTAAGCTAGTATACTCCTGTTAAGGATCTAGTGCATGTACCTTTCCAATATTAAGATAACAAGAAGAATGTTGCTGTAATCTTGGCCTAAGTTATGGCTCTCAAGCTGTCTGTGCACTGAAAAGTAGGTGAAATGTTTTGACACAGAAAAATATGTGTTGTCAGCTTTGTTTTATCCATGGCTGAGAAGGGAAATGGAAACTATACTTCAGCAGGGTTCAGACACTGATGGCTAAAATGATCTTCTCCTAAAACAAATTAGAAGAGAACTGTTCTGCTTTATGCCTCATTCTTTCTTCAGTGAAGTGCACAACTAAATGAATGGCTTTTGTGTTGGAAAGAAATCTTTAAAATAATGCAAATAGTGACCATGAAAGAAGCACCATTTACATCATAAAATGGCAAAAAAATGTAGACAGTGCAGAGTGAATGTTCTTTTTTAATTGAGTACTCATATCAGTCATTTAAATGTTCACAAGTTGTAGTTTCTTTATGTTGTAATTAATTTCAGCATTTTGTGAAAATGTGGCAGTGACAGAAAGAGCTCCATAGCCGAAGGCAACTCGAAGTGGAAGAAGGTGCTTACAGCCACAGTTCCTTGGGTCCCTGTCAATAAGAGACAGAGCGGACTATTACGTGGCCTTTTTTTACCAAACCTACCCTTTCTCTGATTGTTTGCCTTCCAATTTATTCCTCTCAAGAGCTCCCTCCACCTGCCAAGTCCTACTGCACTCTTCTTCCTATTACCTCCAAATTCTGTTTAGCTTAGAGGTAGTTCAAAAGACTGTAAGAAAATTGTCTTTAAAAAAAAGTGTTGACAGTCTTCCCTTGGAATGTCTTTCTGAAAGTTCCGCTGTTGATCTCCTCATGTGACACTCAGGTCCAAACATGGCACAGACTAATTCTCAGGGATAAAGTTGTACACTTGAAAACCTATATTTTGGAAGCTACAAAGCATTTCTTAGATCACATTTGACGCAAGACCACCCCGCTCAACTTCTTCCTAGCTGATGACCATTTTAGTAGTCCTCTGCTGGACCCTTTCTAGTTTCTCAACACCCTTCTGGAACAGGGTTGAGTCATCCCAAACTGGATGCAATATTTTGGGTGCTGCCTTACCCGTGCTAAGTAGAGGAAGGTAACATACTTCTATCTGCTGGCCACTGTCACATGTAAAACAGCAGCCAGTTGTTCACCTTGCAGAGAAAACAAGGACAGCAATTAGCCACAGAAGTATGACTTGAGGCATGAAGTACCAGATTCTGGGTTCAGATACTTAAGAGGCAGAAATGTATTTTAAGATAATACTTTTTTATAAAGTATTTATATATAATACTTATATATAAAATATATTTAAGTGATATGAGCAGATGCAAATTCATGTGCATTTTGGTATCTAAAACCAGGTGCCTTTTCTAACTAAATGGTTTGCATCTATTGTCAGATCTACCTGCCAGAGATTATTTGCAATCCTTCTAATTATTTCACATGGGTAAGTTATAGGATTGTGTACATTTTCTTTAATTTTTCCGCTTGTTAGTAGTCAAAAAATAAAAATATAAATGGGAAATGTCTCTCAATATTTAGTATGTGTTTGAATCTAATATATGAATATTAATTTGTTTTTCTGTGCAGCTGAACTAGTATGCACAGGGCGGTATGGACAGTAGTTTTTCATCCTTTTCAGCCTGACATCCATTTTAGGTAATCTCTATGTACCCTATCATCCTTGCTCATCATTGATTTGCTTTTGCTGAATTTCTTCAGAAAAGAAAAGCACTAGCTTTTCACTCTGCAAGTAAATAATGAATTTTCCCTCAAAGGCACACAGTAGTTGCTACATTTCAGAAGCCTATACAAAGTCAATGTTCAATTCCACCTCCTCCCCCTCCCCACCTCCAAATACTGAGAACCTCAGTACTCTCCGGGTTGAGAGTACTCTCATTAAGGGGGTCTCAGCCTTTTTGTCAGTCACTGATCTACCTTCTTCTGATGCCAGCACTTCATTTATGACACCATTCAGGTTCAACTGATATTTCCAAATTCTTTCAAACCCTTTTTTTTTTTTTTTGAGTTATATACTCTTCCATTATAATGTTGTTCATGTAATCATTGCACCTTTAGGAAAAGAAAAAAAAACCACCTTGGCTTTTGTTTTGTTTTCATCAGCATTCTTGTTCCTTCCAAAAAATAATTTTTAGTTTTCTTTTTCCTGGAAAGATGAAAATCTCTGTCTCTTATTTTTCCCAGAATTCTGGGAGGTCAATGAAAATAAGATAATTAGAAACTTCACAGGATCATAAATTTTTCCTGTAACAACAATATCTTGTAGCTTATGACTGCAGGCAAAAAATAAGTTCTGTTGGACAAATACGTGATTTTACATGGTTCACTGTCATTTCCCTTGTCTGTAGCTCCAAAGAAAGAACATATTTCTTTCACAGACTTTGCTGTCCCTAAATGTAGGTGTTACCATATGATGCGTAGTGGTTCTTTATGAAGCCTCATTTCACTTACAGTGAAATTGTCCAATGTAAGCAAACTGACAGTCAGAGAAGTCCTGATGTTCAAGAAGTGGAGAAACCATGTTGTAGTTCACATGATTCTCTGCCTGTTTATGATCTCACTCTGAGTAATATAACACTAAAGTCAAAATTACCTTTGGCACCAAAAATATGACCTGAGAGTCTAATTTGTTGCTGTAAGAATTTGCAAAGTACTCTTACCCAGACTATTTGCAGTGGAACTTTTTTTATCTTTTCCTGAATCTTCACTGTGGCATTGAGGGTTTCTTTTTTTTTTTTTTTTGTATTCTTGTGATAGATTAGAAACAGAAAGCTATGGCAGAAACAATTCTTACTATAAGCAGAGTTTTAAACCATTACTTTGCACCCACAGCTGCTAATTTCACTACTGAAATGGAGGTTGTTGTGCCCAAGGCTATGCCTAAGGTATGTGGACTGAACCTAGGAGAACTGCTGCATGGATGTTTCTTGTTTTACCTCTCCTCTGATCTGCATGTAATACTTTGTGATAGACTGCTGGAACAGCTGCCAAAACTTCACTCTTCACTCATCACCTCTCTCTCCATCTTCCTACCTGCAATCCAAGCATTTCCCTACCACTTGCCTATGCCTTGTCTATTTCCTCAATGATTTGGGAGTATTTTACTTTCTTTAGTTAGATAAAATTAATCTCATTAACAATGCTTTGCCTTGCCTGCACAATGTTGTGCGAAGACTGCTTATGTCCATCTAATATTTTTCCTAAGTTTTCCATAAAAATATCTGATAACTTTTGATCTGAAGATCTCACTAAGATCAGAAAAGCAAAATGAATCAGTAAAATTACCTGGTGGACTAAATCAGTGCTATGGCCACTCAAACCTGGAAATGTGAAGTAATGTTGACAAATCAGTGTTATTTTAACTACAGAATCATTACAATTACTGAACATTTGAGTTTGAGTTTCTCTGAAAAAATGACATGTCAGTTGTGCTATGCACATAGGTACAAAGACTTGAAATACTGATGCTTATAAAGACCTCAAAGAATGACCTGCACACTTTGTATCTAATATCAGAAACATACTGTGAAAAGGCAGCAGTTTTAATGACAAAATGGGTGGTGAAAATTGTTTTAGCTTAATGTCCTCGTAGATCTCACCTTCGGAAGCTAAACAATAATAGGCTGTTAATACAGAATTGCCCTCCATCCAGAAACAGGGCATGGATGGATATGTGAATATAATTCTTTGTGATTGTTTTTCAGTAGGTGTCCTAGTGATGTGTAGACATACCTCTGAACACAAGTGATTTAGGCATGAAAATCAAATGAAGACCATGTTCTTCCAAACTGAGATTATTTACTGCATATACTCTCTATTGAGGAATGTTTTCTACATAATGTCATATTTGAATAAATGAAGGTTTTCTAGACATCAACTCATTCAGCTGTGACCTGTTTAGCACTACTATTGAATAGCTCTACTCATGTTTTAAAAAGACAGACTGGTAGAGAATAGTGTATAAAAAATACTTTGGACCAAGTCTAGTCTGTTTACCCAGGCATTTCTTTAAAATCTGGAGATTGAGGGTAATGGAAGGGTGGGGGAAAAAGGGAAGCATACTCATGCCCAGCAATATAGAATTTTTTTCTTTTGAGTTTCAGGTGTCATAAAAGAAAAGCAGAAGAGCATGCAAAGTTTTTGCAGTCACAGCTAGAAGAATCTTTCGTTTCCTCAAGAAAGTCTGAGGAAAAACAAAATAGTAAGGGATTTCAGTAGTACAACTTTTTTTGTACCAAGATTTTTTACTGCTATGTTATAGCAAGTGTGCTAGTATTACATGTATTACTATCTCCATAATGTCAAACTACAATAAAATGAACAAATTTATATATGAATGCCAGTGAAAGAATATTACAGAATCTAATACTATCAAATGCATCTACTAATTGAAATTACGAATATTGTAAATCTAAAATATTACAGATTATTTAAGACCGATTGAGCTAAGATTCTAGACATTTTCAGTACTTTAGTGAAGTTGTTCAAGTCTTTCAGAACTTTCAATGTTTTATTATTGGCTTATAGCCACATATAATCATTGCTTACTCTAGTAGTAATTTTAAAATCTGCTTTTTTGATTAAGTATTCCATTAAGAATCAGATTTTGTGAGGTATGGGAGCATTGGACCTAATATGCAGTGTTACGAATTTTCATACCACAAAAAATCCATAACTGCAGTAACAAAAAAATTAAAACATTCCATGTAAATGTATTATGATATTTTAGTTTCCCCCCTCAATATTTATCAGCTGTAATACCTATTAGTACTGCCTTGAACATAAGAAAAAGGAATATTAAAGATAGGAATACAAAAAATTTAATAGTGCAGGTGTTAGGTCTCCTACAATTAGTCTCATTGTTGGAGACTATGAAGTATTTCTATTAGGGGCACACTATGTGCTACAACTCCTACCGTACTACTAGAAACAAGCAGCCTTCTATATTGAAATAGAGTATAAAATGTGAAGAATTACTGGAAGCACAATCTAACTAACTCATACAAGTCATCCAAGTTTCATAGTAGATTATTTAAGATGCCTGAGTTTGGCTCAAGAAATAGCAGTTCATCCCATGTGCTCCAGGTCTTATTTTGTCTGGTAAATGAGAATACTCAAGAGGATGTGAAAATACCTTTAATGATACAATAAATCTCATAGTGAAAAATGCATGAAATCTGCTGCTGACACCTGGAAAGAATTACCTTGGACTATCCATAAGAGTGAAAATATTTTGTAATAAGGTTAGACGAGATCTAGCACTCTGCAAACCCAGGCTATCCAAATGAAGTATTGCAGTGAAGTGTACAGACAGAATATAGCAGACATATTTTGAAAGTTGGGACAAGCTTTAGGACACAAGCGGTGTAAATAGCTGTTGCTCCATGTCATGCCTGGATGTTTTTCTAGTTCAAAGAGGTACTACTAGGAACCTGTTCCCGGCAGTACGCGGGTCCCGCTCTTACATGAAATCAGTCCCTAACACTGACCTTTAAGGTAGTGTTTTTTCTAGAAACAGTGCTACATGAATTACTTCATCTAGCCATATAATTGCATGTTCTGTACTCCTGTCTGTTTAACATTTGCTTTGTAGAGGAAACAGTAGGAAACGCAAAACTTATACAAAAGACAAAGAAAAATTTAAGCAGTTTTGTTATGACTTTTGTTATGACTTTGGCAGAAAAATCTTCCCAGAAATAAGGCCATTTTGCTGATGTATGGTGGGGTCTCCAGCAGTAGCAGATGGCCTGAATCTATGGTTAACACTGAGCTACTTGAGGGACAGAGTGAAAAGAAAAATAGCTACTTTTTTTGGTACTCTAATCTCTGGAAACCATCCCCACATGATGTTGCTGATCCATTATTTCTTTGTTTGTATCACCAGGTTTGAAAAACTGACTGATTTTACCCATTGTAAGATTGTTACAAAACCCTGAAAAATATGAAGTCTAGTTACTGTGTCTCTGTAACTGGTATGAGGTGATAAGCAGCTAGATAATATATTAGTTAGTAGGGTTGGTGTAGTCCATCAGATGCTAACACAGGTTTACATGAGACACTCGTGATATTTGCAGAAACATGCAGACTGAGAGATACAGAAACACAGCACTTAAATTACGTTGCAAGAGCTAAATACACTGTACTGCTATAACACATAGGCATCTACAATGAGGGTAAAGTAATTAACTAGTGTGTGACAGATGTGTGATAGAAGTTGATAACCAGAGGGGAAATATATGATGTGTTTTACAAAGGACAGATCAAATGTGCATCTGAAAAGCTGAGGCATGGGAAGGTTTAAAGCTGAGCTCATGATAAGGCTTGGGAATGCAGAAGTCAAGTGGTCAGCACTGGTAGTCACCCTTCTTGCTGGGCTGGGCTGCTGCTGGGTGCAGAGATCCGGGGGGAGGATGCCACTTACCCTGTGCTGTGGCACTTCCCTCCCTCACCCTTTCGAAGAAGAAACACTGCAGCCAGCAGACCACTGAATGCCAGTAACAAATATCTTTGCTTCGGAATTTATTTCCCTTTCCTACACCTCTGTATAACTGGGTATGTATAGTATCAGTTCTTTCCAACACTTTTAGCTGGAGTCAATTTTTAGGACTATGTTGTCTGATACAGCAGTTAATACTGGGTAGGTAAGTTTTTGCAAGGATGCTAGCTAGGGAATGGTAACTGGAAGAGTTTTATATCTGTCTGTTGTTAATTATTACCTTCTGTATACCCAAAGATTCTCTCAAGCAAATGGAGAAAATTCTGGAAGATTCAGCTTTGTTTCCAAATTAAGCTTTCTGATGTGGCCTGCTGTATGTACCAGAGAGCAATATAAGTGAGATCTGCTCTGTGTTAATGGCATAATCAGAATCATTTCCCTGGCATTTTCATGTATTACCATGTTCACCACTTGCTTGTTGCTTGCTTTCTTTTAATACAAGAATAAATACTCTTTTAATTAATCTTTGTCCCTTTGATATTGACATTAAATGCTGGTAGACAATAATTTTCCAATGAAAAAATGGATGCTTATTATACTGTATTACACAGGGTAATACGGTTTTTCATTTTACAACACGAAAGTTTATTACTATGGTGACATTAACGCATGTAGAGTAATGTTCTCCGAACCAGTTGTTACTGACAGATAAAGGCTGATTTGGTAATTGCTAACCTAAAGGGGGATCAAGGGTTGTTATTGCACTAAAACCATTAACTGCAGGAGGGATGGTCAGGACTACAATATTATGTTACAAGTGGAGTGCATCACACTGCCCAAATTTAATATGAGGAGCTGTTGATGATGGGCTGTGCGAGGACCCTCTATCGATTCCTTGGATATCTAAAAGCAGCAGATCATTGCCAGCCCTTCAGCTAAGGGTCTGCCAATGTCCCTCTTATGGACCTTGCTTTGGATGGGATGTTGATTGGTGAAACATCTTTTTGCTGAAGTAAATCTTAAGGTAGTCAGAAGGAGTGGTCAAGGATAATGTTGAGGCCTCAAGCCTGGTTTGCCACTGAGCTCAGGGACAGCAGTGAAGCAGGCTGGGAGATATTTCTAGGCTCCTTTTTTTTTGAGATGGCAGACTGGGCATCCATAATGTTGACCAAGACCCAGCTCTTTTATATCAGAGTGTGCCCCATTGTAAGGCAGGCAAGATGTGCAGCTAGAAAAGAGCATGGGAACACACCATAGTTCTTTCCTTCATATCTTTTCTTGTGTGACACTGCCAAATCAACACGCAAATAAATGGCCCTGTCACAGGAAGTACATGTTTGTATTTCATTTCAGGTAGTGAGTATTTTCTGAAGCATCTGAGGACCCTTTTAAATTTATCATGGACATGTTACCAAAACAATGTGTTAATTGTTTGCCAAATCTCTTAACCTCAAAAACTCCAAGGGGAATTGAGTTTCACAAGTCACCACAAGCAAAGTTTCCACTGTGATTTATATAATTCTCTGAAAGCAGTTTCTTGAATGCTGTCATTAAAATGTGGGGGAAAAAAAAAAAAAAAGAAAAAAGCTATGATAAAAAAAAATCCTGTAATTTAAGACTTGCACAAATGCTTATCAAGATATAGTCTAATTTCTTTTACTTTCTCTGGTTCTGCCAATGCAAAATCTACCAAGCCACCCATAGTCATTGCACCAGGCTGCTTGAAACCACGCCCACCTTAGTGTTGAGTCCTGCTGGGGAGATGGTCTGGTTTTGAACTCTTATTTCTGGGGAGAGGAGAGAAAAGCTGATGGTGGTGGCAGATAAGGGTATTGCTGCCTGTGGGACTATGAGCGAGGCAAGAGCACCCTACGGCCTAACTGCAGCTGACCCCATCCTTGGACCAAAACGGTGGCTTGTAGGTGGGGTTGGACTCACTGCCCAGCTGCACTGTCCACCTCGTGTTGCCGTTCAGTGAGTCTTGTGGGTTTTGCAACCTGGGAAAGATGTATGAGGAGCGGTGTGAAGTTTGGCCTGGAAATCAGAAGTATGAGCCATGTGCTGTGTCGGCTAATTGTGGCTGCCAGGCAGTGTGTGGTCTCTGCACTGCTGTGAAGCTTTTTTGCAGGTAGAGCTGTTGAAACTGCACCTAGAGAGTGGATTTGCACTAAGGAGTTCACAATTGCAGTTCTCTGTACCATTCACGCTGGTGAAGTACGAGCATGGCTCCAAAAGGTGCTAGCTGGGCTGAAATGAACTAATTACAGCTTTAAAACGAATGTTTGTGGAAAATTGTCTTCACTGCTCACCTAACTGCTCTTCTAACCCACCTCTCTACTGAGTCTTACTGACTCATTCAGTCCTACTTCGGTTGTCATGTGCAGTTTTTATCCAGGAAAGTACTTTTCTTTCTACTTTTATTCACTGAATCTACTTTGCTGTACTTTGTGGAGAACTTGTCCCTTTTATAGTAAGTGAAATGAGTCTTATCCATATTAAGAAGATGAAAAGAGCAGGGTAGTGCCTTGGAGGTTCCTACCCCTCTCTCTACATCCAGATAGTGCCCAGGGATCCTGAACCTGAGCCTGAATGTTCAGAAGTTCCTGCAGAGCTCTGGCATCATGCCCGAGTAATTTATGTTAATACAATTTCTGGAGTTCTTCTATCTTATTCTTTTATGTCTCTCTGTTTGACAGCGCTTCACCTTCATTATCTTTAAAGATCAGCACTAAACTAGATATTTCCTCCCTGTTCCCTCTGTGAAAACCAAAACAAATAAATCACTTAGCTTCTTTGCTGTCTCTTTAGTCTCCTCACTGTGTTATTTTTAATCATTTTGACCTTGTAAACCCAACGACTTTTACAAGGATCTTGAGATATACTTAAGAGATTCCTCTGTATCAGCAATATATTTACATAAAGTTCTGTTATTTTATTATACACTCTCTCTTTTGTCACAACTTTTAACGTGTTTTCATGGCCTTACCAGTATTTCAGATAAGTGACTTTATATTATAACTGTCAAGGACAGAATTCAAGCTTTATGCTGTATATTAAGCATTGTCTCTGAACTTGGAGTTAGTATGTTTTAACATTTCTGAGTATTCACTAGGTAATAAATAAAAATTGATAATTACCAATTTGAAGAATCTGTGTATTTTCACTGAGTCTACTGCACAAATATGTTTCGGAATGATTTCCATATGTTCGTTATATCAGTTCAGTGTGAGACCTGTCAGATACTCATTGTCACTATAGTTCATTATATCCAAAGGATTTCTTGAGTTCTTTTACCATTTTACTAGTTCAAAATAAAACATGGAAATACAACAATTATATTTCAATATGGGGTGAAAGCTTAAATTCCAACCAGTTTACATCCAACAAAATGTTGAAGGATCCAAGCTTTGCTTGAAATGATGGATGTAGTATTTTTTAAACCAAAATATATTGAATACATTTTCACACTTGAAAAATTTTAGTCAGACAATTTTGTTACAGTAGCCCATATTAATTTACAGCCTGTGAATTCATGGTCAAGAATTTTCCATTGAATTTTATTTCCCAAAGAATAAAATCCAATATTGCTCAAATATTCCAATTTCTGTGAAAAAAAAATTAAAATTAAGTCTTCGCTTAATCTTCTGTGAATAATTACAGTCATTCTGAATAATTCTAATTCAGCAGATTTGGGTTTTTACTTTCCCTGTCACTCTCCAAAGGAGATGGATGTTCTGTCACACGTCTCTCTCCTCTCATCCATGGGAGAATGGCAATCTGCTGCAGGCTAGTCTAACCCCCGGTGCACCAATGGCAGCCCATACTACTGGGAGAGCAGCAGTGGTACGTGGTGTTATGTATTTTTGGTGACATCCCAGAGGGTTGGAAAAGAAAATAATACGCAATCTCAACATGCAACCTTTCTTGTCTCATGCCACTGAACTTTCTTTAGTGTATCTTATTACTGGACACTGCAAACCTCCCCAGCTTTCAAACAGTTGTTTCCCGGCAGAAGTCAATGTACTCTGTTACAAAGGAGATGTGGTGATACCACTCTCAGTCTAGTTTTCTGATATTATCAATATATTTTCATGGTACTGGATGGCAATTAGCAATATGTGCAAGCTCTGGATCCACTTAAAAAAAAAATGTAGTAAAGCAAAAGAGTTTTCTAAAGAGGAAGTGGAAGTAGAGATTGGATAATAAAATAATGCCCTGACTCATCTCTAATTAAGAGTGAAATTTATGAAAGGGATTAATATTTAACAATGGGGAATAGGAATGAAGCAGCAGCTATAACTTTGTAAAATAACCTATTACTAACCATCTAGAGCAAATTGATCCGTACCTTCATCTCAGTCAAATCTTTAAAAAGGTGGACAATAGTTAAAGTAATTATGTAGAGAAATTATGGTTTTTATAAAATGCGGCCAGTGCTTTACAACACCAAAAATACCTGGTTTTTATCCAGTATGCATTTAATTTCTTCAAGCAAGCTGAGGCTGCTTTTTCACTTACATGACACTAAGAAATAGATAAATAATTTCCATGGTGATGTAAAATGCAAAGCAAATGTTAAAAAGGTTTCCTTTGTTAGTATTCCTTATCAGCCAATAATTAATTCTTTTTTATTAATTTACTGGTCTTGTGAGACTGTTAAAAATTAATCATTAATGAGAAGCAAATGGCAGCCCCACAACAACACAGCTGTTTTTTGTTAAAGTAATTAAGGCTGTCTGCATTCATGATCACATAGTTGATACAAATTTTGAGCAATAATTCAGACATTGTCTCTAATGGTATTGAATTATAGTTGTGTTTACAAGTTGTAGAGCCATACTACAGAGGCAACGTACGGAAAGGGTTGTTTTGTATGAATTTCTCACAAAATGGGGCAGTGGTGATGAAGATGATTTTTCTAGTAGGCCCACCCAGGTTTCAGAGAAAAACTGACCATTGTTTTTTCCTACAAAATTCTTCATGCTTTCCCTTCTTTCGTGTTTTTGTTTAATAAAAGGCAAAATAATTTTGATATTTTGGGAGGAAGAGGGGAAGGTTGTGGTTTTGATTTTCATCTTTCTGGAAAACTGGAAAATTTATCTTAATCAGATCCTTTCTAATTTTCTTTGAATATTTGTGTCGAAAATATCCGCTTTGGTTTTGACTAGAGTTAGCCTCAGGTAGCACACAGAGACTGTGCTTGTACGCAAGTCAATTGTCAACATTTACTGTGCATTTGGGCAAACATAGAATTAAACTTACAGTTACTAACAGGCTAATGTTGTTTGTACAGATGCTGGTTTGGCTATCCAGAGGGAAGCCTGAGAATGCTTAGATTTTAGGTCAGTGACTGCATGGTACAGTTTTCGAGTGGAAGTCATTGAATGTATAGGCTCAAGAGTCAGCACAGCCTAGTATGTTCAACCGTTATTTTTAAGTTTCTGCCTGAGTCTCCCTTGGAAACAGTCATCTGTAAGAATTTAGCCATCAATGTGGGACAGGAGCAGGTGCAGAGCTCACAGCTACCGTACTGTGAGTCAATACAAATTAAGGGTCTACAACAGAGACTGAAAGAAAGAGGAAGCGTTGAGGGAGGACACTCATCCCAACAAGGAGACAAATATAGGGTAGGAGGTAGCGTAGGGGAATGTCTTCAGCTGCTACTGAGAAAGAAAAAGTAGGCATTCAAGGAAAAAAAAGCTGGAAAAATAGAGATGAAACAAAGTGAAGGGTACTACAATAGCTTTCTTAGACATGAATGGAACTAATTAGCAATGAAATGATGGTTGAGACCATACCCATTTCAATGAAATAACAATTTTAGAATGCTGTGAATCAAAGAAATTTTAATCTTTTGAAAGAAGTAGAATTCTTGCTATTAACATTGACAAAAAGATAAAATCTCCATCAAAGCCCCCTATTTTTGCAGGGATGACGGGGTACTGTGCATGTGATGGATGATGTTTCTTGAAGTAAATACATAAATACAGGTATCTGCCATATAAAATACAACTAAGGTTAATGAGCTGCATCTTCACCTGTTAGAAACCTTAAGAGCCTTCCTGCTTCTCATGGAAGGTCATAATAGCCTCAGAGGATTTTATTTTCCTTTCTCTTGAAAAACAGAAGAGATAAAAACCTTCCATTATTTGAGTTTCAGATCAATCTTTGTCTCCTTTGTCCTTGCAAGAAAATCCCTGCTAAGTTCGCATGGTATTGGATGTTCAGAAGGCCAAGTCATTTTAATATATTTAAGGACATTTCTCAAAATCCCTTTTAAGTTGGAAAGGAATTTCCAATTCCTTTCAAGGAATTTGGCAAGTGGGTTGGGACCCTTTCCCTAGTCTTTTCAAATGTGCGCTTTTTTTTTTTTTCTGAAGTGCTCTACTCATAACAGTATAATTCACTTACAGCTCTACTTTTTGCCTACGTATTGAAACATTGACTTTTGAGCTGCGCTCCCTCTGTAACTATCTGTATCTTGCTGTGAAATTCGCTGACAGATTAAACTCAGAAATCAGCGTGAGAGGACTGGAGCATTACTGGTGGAAAAAGACCTGGAGGGTCTTTTGATCACAACACTTTTAGGTCTTGCACATGCTGAAAATTCTAGCACATATCTGACGAAATGAAGACAGAAACCGAAAATGCCCCAGGACATAAGTTTTTTTTTTTCAAAAGAAGTAAGCAAAACCTTCCAACACTGAGTGACTTCCTTTTGAAGGTCTGTAAGGCATCAGGTACTTTTTGTCCTTGCTCCCAGAGCTTGTCTTCCCTTTTCTATCCTTTGCTCTCCTTTCTTCATTTTTTTTTCTCCTTTTTTCTCCTGCCTCTTTTGGAAGAGTGCAGGTTTTTTTCATCTGTGGAGAAAAAACTGCTTTAACATTAAGATGATTTTCAAGTAGGCACAGTAATGGATAGCGTCAATGAAGAGAGTAGCATTGTTGTGATACACATGCCGACAAGAGCCTGCTTTGCCTTTGTCAAAACACTCGTGCCAAATACTAGGCTATTGCAATGTCCACAACGTGAACTCTCTGATTTTGGCAGTTAAATCCTGAGACTCAAGCAAGAGTATCACATATCTGTGATCTATACTGACAAACAACTCATTTTAAAACAGTCTATAATTGGGCAGTCAGACTTGTCAGGAAACATGACCATTCCACTTATCACTGGAGTTTTTTCCAGTCTAGCTTGACTGGTCTTCAACCATGCAAACATTCAAATAGAAGAAAAGTGTGGTGTCGGAATACTTGACCGAAGAATTAGATTAGATTTATTCAGTTTCATTCCCTAATACTATCTCCAAATGGCATGGCAACTATTACATATCAGTTGGTTGTTTGAATACAGGCAAGTGCTATCTATGTTCTTTACTGTGTTGTCTGTTGTAGCAGCTTGCTTGCATTAGCAAAGATACTGAGCCTCTCACTACCTTTCAAGATCATTTATGAAAGTGCTTTTCTTCATAAGGCATAGTCACTGAATACCAGTCCTGGTACTTTATGCGTCCTGCAGGTACTGAATGTAGTTTATAATTTGTATTGTGCTGTGCAACCTGATAACATTTTTATTGCAGTGGTCTGGCACTGCCACAGGGACCAAACCATAATGTATAGGAGAGGTGGCATCTCAGCTTTGGCCAATGAATAAAATAAATCCTTTCCTTTCAGAAGAAAGCTGAGAGTAGCAGCATGAAACAGCTTTATTTTGGAGAGTTGTTTGTCTCTTGGCATAGAATGGCCAAATGAAATGATGCATGACAGCCACACACACATCCCACGCTACGGTTCTAGGACACGGTTGGCCGTGGATGGCAGGGCTCCTTTTTGTTACAAGTTGGAGCCTGTTCTGCAAGCCATCAGGTCCCCGCAGAGGACAGCTGGAGCTGCATAACAGAGATCGCAGCGTCTGCTTCCCGCAGTGCCCATTAACTTGTAAAGATCAAGAAGAACAGGAACGAGTGCTCTCTCCGTAAGTGTGCAACCAGCGTCTGTGCGTAGCAGCCCTTCCTGAAAAAAACTAAGTCCTGTCCCCACCCACACTCCACCCCCCAAACAACCCTTCTGAAGGGAAAGACTCTAGTTCAAACAATTTGGGGAGCACCCAAGCTGTCCCCTGCTTCCCCTGCTATCTCTCTGTTTGCTCAATTAATCCTTAATTAGCTCATATACTACTTTGAGGTAGGAACCATATATTATTTTATGAGTCAGCCCAGTATTTAGCCCAATAGAATAACAAGCTTTTCTGGCTTCTTTCATTCCTTATATAAAGGAATAAATAATAATAAATAAATGCAATCAAATAAATACAAATAAATAATGCAATCAACATTATTTTGTCTTTCAGACTGGTTCACGTTGTCCTATATCACATGTGGCTGTCTGCATAGAGAAGTGGATGTACAGAAGAATTCTGGGCATTCATACAAAAGCAGCCGACATTCAGAAAAAGATGCTCCTCCTTGCACCTTAAGTCAACAGTCCCCCCATGTTCCCAATTTGGAGGACTGTGAGTGTTACTGGATTTTATCAGGGGTTACATTCTTCCCCCTATGACTGAGAAAGGGAAATGGAAACAAAATTCACAACTTCTAACCAGATAGTTTTCCTACTAGGAATTCAGCTATTTTTATAGTGACATAAATGAAGTGGAAATTAGTTAGCTGTTCTATGTAAAAATTTCTGATATCTTTGTCTTAGGCTTTTAGCTGCCCGTCCTTGAAAGCTACAGAATGTGTGTTCATTTAGGTTTGGTGCTCTAAATCTATGCTGACAGCTGTAAATTTAGGCTAATAAATGAATTACACAGGTAAGGAAAACAAGCACTATCTCCTCAGAGAGGTTGTATAAGCCACATAGCTAATGCTATCAAGAAAACACTGATCAGACACTAGCTGATTGATTTTCCCCCTAGGTAGGTATTAAGCTGTGCAGCTGATGAAATTGTAACTACTCATGTTTCTCTAGCCTTCATTTTTCATTTTATTAGATTTGGTCTATTTGCTATACAGGATCTTTCCTGCAAAACCAAGCCTCCTAGGTGAAAGCAGAAACAACTTTCCTTTTCTATCTGTGGTCTTTAGGGACAAGCAGTCAAATTCCTTGAAAACCTTGCAAGCTTTTGCAAGACCTGCGGTGCAAAGCAGCGATGACTCTGGCTCTCAGTCCATCCGCCCATGTCCTGTCTCAGCGGTGCACCCATGCTGGGGTAGGTGAGGCTGTAATGTCACTTAGGGACAAAACTCTGCGTGTAGCAGCAGCCATGAATCATTCTACAAGAAAGCATAAATTAAGGATGGCTTGAGGGACTGTCAAAGCTATACTGGGCTGCATGGAAAAACAACAGAAAACAAAAGACCATCCCGAGAGCAGCAGAGGGCACTGGTGATTTAAACTCATCCTGCTAAACCTCCGAGGCTGCTGAATGCTCTGCAGAGTTTCTTTTCTGTACCACTGTGTTGCCCCGAGTCTCACCTGAAATCCCATCTGCTAATGTGAATGTATATATAATGGGCCTAAATTTTCCTCTTATATTCTCTAGTGAAAATTAAAAGCGACTCCAATGAGGACAAGGCATTAGAGAGCAGAAAGTGAGAGTGGATTAAAATGTGATATCTGGAAATGAGAAGCACAAGAAATTTTTATGCCTCTTTAGAGAAGCTTAAAAAGTTCACAAAACAGACTACCTTAGGGGAACAGTTTCTTAGTGAAAAATATCAGATGCTGCAATCAAAGATTTTTTTCAAAGCATAACATAATTTCATATGTGTTTGGAGGAATAAACCTGGCAGTTTGTAACATTCTTTGCAGTCCCATAGCTGTATATCCTGATTCACTGAGGGCAGGAAAAAAGCATAGGATATTTCACAAGCTGGTCTGTAGTTTACTGATGCTAAGTTGGTGCTTTAAAATTGACAGCTATAACTTATTTTGTATGTTTTATAATGAAATACATGATCAAGTATTCTGAAGCTCTGCATCTTTCAGTGTTTCATTTAGCCTAGTGTTTTTGACATGTCTTCCTTTATCCATAGTTCTGCACAGCTGAAGGAGAACCCACTGAATTCAGCAGAGCTAGCACTAATTGTATATTTCTACCTGTAGTTACTACTATCAACACTTGTTTTTTCCTGTTTTTCTCTTACCAGTCTTATTTTCTTCTTCCTCCTTTCTGCCCTCCCCGCTGTGTATTTTTTCCAGATCTGCCCTAGATTTCTGCTTGAGTCACCTTCTGATCCAGGGCTCTACCTAAATAAATTATAATATCCATTATGTTTGAGATTGTAGGCACCAGAGGACACAGCTACCAAATGACAATCAGTAATGCGATGTCAAAACTCACCATCAAGGTGAAGATCTCTGCACCACTTTATTGGCACTGAACATTTTAGAAATGCTGGCAGCTTCATAGAAAGCTTTCCTTTTAATTGCCTTCTGCCAAGCAAAGGCATTAGCCTGCTTCTGGCAGCTTTGCGTTTCCAGATGTCCAGATCTCTCATGATATCCTAAAACAGAGGCATCAGGGTTTACAGTTCTATTATTAAGTTGTGCTGCTGACTCCCCAGAGTAATAGCATGTTACTGAGCTGATCTATAGCTGTGCTGAATTCATAATTCTCCATACTTTTTACCTGCAACTTATGACCAGAAGAAAAACTAGACCTCTGCAGAGGTGCTGGATCAGACCATCTCCAGGTGACAGCACAAATACTTTAAGTGCTATGTATCATTTGATGCTTTTCCATTTCTGTGAGGTGAAGATAAGGGAAGTAAACTTCCAGAATTCACAATGTTGCTTCTTAAAAGTATCCTGCTTACTCACCCCCTAATGCAAAATATTCTGTAAATCACTGGAATGGATGTCTCAAGAATCGATCTTTTTTATATTTTGAAAAGTTCAAAAGATCTGGCAATTTACTGTTGCCTTCTTTTTGAAGAACATTAAATTGGGCCTGTTCCTTGTTGTAGAGTAGGACTAATGATGAAAATAAAAGGAAGGTGGACTATACAATGAGTGGACACAGTAGGCATCTGATAGAGTCAGTCAGGGTGCCCAGTCAATGGGCACAGTCACATCTGCAAGACACTAGGACTTCTCATGAGTACCACAGTTCCTCAGACACTGTCTATTTTGTACTTTTTCCATTATAATTCAAATTCCTTACATCTTTATTCTGGTTAAAAATATTCCCCCAAACCTCTGTGTCTTACAGTGCTTCAACAATAAACTAATTAAGAAAGAACTAGGGTTAATGCTTAATCACCTGGAGGGGTGATGTAAATTTAATTTTCAATAGTATTTCATTATTTTAGATATTAAATAAGTAATGTGGAAATGACAATTATTTTATACAATCACACATAAATTCCACAGAATAATAGAAATAGAAAGGACCAAACAGAAAAAAAATGGAGATAGGATTCACATTTGACAAAAACCGATTCTGACATGTTTTGCCGAATGAGCTGTATTTCTGTAGTGTAGATTCTCTCTCTTTCAAAAACATAATTACAGTAGTAAACAGCTTATTTCCTAGTGTTTTTTTTTGGTGTTAATTCATTTATTTATGTTTAAAAAATGTTCATAAATAGATAACTTTTTTTCTCAGGTATATTTGCTGTTCATTGCATTCAGAGCATAATTCCTAGTTTATATCTTATTTGTAAATTGTAAACGTTCAGATCTGGATATAGACAATTCTTTTTCTCCCTATTTATATGAGCATTGTTGAAAAAATAATTCTGAAAACAATGTAATTTATAAGAAAATATCCAAGGATAGACAACAATAAAAAAAAGAGGAAAAAATGAACAGAAGGCCAACATCTGATGTAGCACAAATACTTACTTTGTGGTTAACAAATTGCGTTAATGTTCTTTTACTGTTAATCACAGAATCACAGAATGGTAGGGTTGGAAGGGACCTCTGGAGATCATCTAGTCCAGCCCCCCTGCCAGAGCAGGGTCACCTAGAACAGGCTGGACAGGAATGCATCCAGGTGGGTTGTGAATATCTCCAGAGAAGGAGACTCCACATCCTCTCTGGGCAGCCTGTTCCAGTGCTCTGCCACCCTCAAAGGAAAGAAGTTCCTTCTCGTGTTTAGGTAGAACTTCCGGTGTTCAAGTTTGTGCCCGTAACCTCTTGTCCTGTCACTGGGCACCACTGAAAAGAGCCTGGCCTCATCCTCTTGACACCCACCCTCTAAGTATTTATAAGCATTGATGAGATCCCCTCTTAGTCTTCTCCACACTAAACAGAACCAGGTCTCCCAGCTTTTCCTCATGAGAGGTGTTCCAGTCCATTGATCATCTTTGTAGCCCTCTGCTGGTCTCTTTCCAGTAGTTTCTTGTCTTTCTTGAATTGGAAAGCCCAGAACTGGACACAGTGCTCCACATGTGGCCTCACCAGCGCAGAGTAGAGGGGGAGGATATCCTCCCTTGACCTGCTGGCCATGCTTTTTTTAATGCACCCCAGGATGCCATTGGCCTTTTTGACTACAAGGGCACATTGCTGACTCACGGTCAACTTGCTGTCCACCAGGACTCCCAGGTCTCTCTGTGCGGAGATGTTTTCCAGCAGGTCAGACACTAACCTGTACCAATGTGTTATTCCTGCCCAGGTGCAGGACCCTCCACTTGCCCCTGTTGAATTTCATAAGGTTCCTCTCTGCCCAACTTTCCAGGTCTCACTGTATGGCAGCACAGCCTTCTGCTGGGTCAGCCACCCCCCCCAGCTTTGTGTCATCAGCAAACTTGCTGAGGGTGCACTCTATCCCCTCGTCCAGGTCGTTGATGAATAAATTAATGTTTCTAAAGCACTTCTGTCCTCTCACAACTGCTTTTTATGTGCTATTATTAATTTTTTTTCTTGTTTGTTTTAAAGTTTGCTGCAAACAATTGTTGGTGTGCATGGTACTGGATTTGGCTCTGAGAAACATTCTTAGGTCCTTGCAGTTTTAAGTGTCTTGCTGATGGAAGCTAGATGTGTAATTTAAAGTTTTTTTAACTCCAGAAGGAGCCAAAATGACACAATCCAGGTTATATACAGTGGACTTTATTGTTTTTTTTTTTTAATTTAACAATTTGATGATATAGAAGCTCAGAAACTTTCTAGCTACTGGCAAGCTTTTGCAGGTTTGGGCTGGTCTAAAATGGCTTGTTTTCAAATTAATAGGGTTTTCTTCAGACTGAGAGAAATCTGAATAACTCCAGGATAGATGTAGCTTGCTTACTGCGTGGTGTGAATGAGTAATGTTCACAACATCAGGAATTAGTTTTTTTTGTTGTTGTTTTATTTTGGTTGGTTTCTAGGGATTAGGAGAATAAATAAAAGCCTTGCTATCATCTTGTTGCTGACTTAATGGAATTTGAAAGTTTTGCTATTGCATCTGCCTGGCTGCAAATACTAAGCAATTAACACATTTGTGATGGTCCTGTAGCTTCAGCAGAGGGGTTATTGGCTTTATTTTTTGTCAGTCTAGAAACATAAATGTCTATCACTTGATGTACAACATTTTGTAGGTAAAAAAAAGGAACTCCTCCTGTAAAGCCATAAAATTAAACATCAGTAGTGTGGCTTCAGGTCATACCTCTTCATTGTTAAGCAATTCATTCTGGTTATTGAGAACATTAGCAATAATTCTTATCATGGACTGGCCTGAAAGATATTACGTGACATGATCTTTTAGCTGCCAACAACTTATGTCATCCATGTATGCTGCAGCCTATGTTGTCCTTCTTGGTGATAAGAGACGTATTGAAACCGATGTGGTTTGGAATGGCTAAATACAATGTAAGATGAAACTGTAGCCAAAATGCCTTATAATGGCAAAATTAGTGGCTTACTGGCTTGGATTGTTCTCTTTAATTTTGCATTACCACTATCAGTGCACAGTAGTTTCTATGACACCTGACTACTTTTGTACTTTCTTCTTTCATTTCCCGACCATTCTGGTTTTAATCCCCTTTTATGAAGGTGGTTTCTTCATCTAAAAGTGTGTAAAAGCAATATAACCTGTTCACTAGATTTGACTGTGGTTTACGTGTATCTGACAAGCCAGCGTTAGAGATACATAACCTCTAATTCTTTCTAAATCCACTGATTCACACATCTGCGATGGATGTGCTTGACCCCTTAACCAAACCAGCAGTAGTCTGGTACAGGGGGCAAAGGGGATAAGGGCCTGAGCTGCAGCTGCACCAAGAACTCCTCTAGTTTCAACCTGTTATTCAAAAACCCACAAAGGACACAGTAAACTTCAATGCAGATGAGTTTGGAACACCGATCATGCGATTACCACATAAATAACAGGTGGCTTTTCCAAAACCCATTCATCAAAAAAACAAAGCAAGCTGTGGGTACAAGCAGTCTTGTGCTTACCTTTTCCATCACATGTAATTTGACTATAAGCCAACCACTTTATCCCATATGTACAACAGCCTAAGTGAACCTTCTTTGAGCTCTTCTTGCCAGGCAACGCAGCTGCATGGCGGTGACGTCGCCTTGAGCTGGGATGCCTCTCAAGGTTGCTCCTTGAGGCAGAAAAACCTTTTACCAACGGCAGATGTTTGGTAAGCTACTGATATCACACATAACCCTGTAGTATGATAACTTTGATTTGGCCCTACTAACGTTGATTGCATGCTGAATTGATGCTAATGAAACATATACCGTCCTTTAGATATAAACCGTTGACCAAGTCTGGGATTAAGTCTGGATCCAGCCACACCTAGACTCCTCTCTGAGCCAGAGTTTAGGAAGCAAGAGGGTCCATTCTGAACATTGTGACTCAACGGGAAGGCCTCCCTTTTCCTTTGCGTCCTCAGACTCTCTGTGAATCATTCTAACTCGAGTACATGTTTTCCCACGCAGTAGTTAATAGAGTGAACCTTGCCATGGAACTTTGTTAAGTTTCACTTTTGCAACATCATATTAAAATCTCTTTTCTAACGCTTTTGACAGGGGGTTTTTAAGTGATCTAAATAACAAATTCGTGACAACATCTAGAAGGTGATAAAATGGATTCTCTTTGTTTCTACATATTTTCAACAGTTTTGCTTACATTAGAATCATAGAATTGTAGAATCATTTAGGTTGGAAAAGACCTTTAAGATCAAGTCCAACCATACACCTAACACTGCCAAGCCCACCACTAAACCATGTGCACTAAGCACCACATCTACATGTCTTTTAAATATCTCAGTTTTCCTGTTTGTAGAAGACCATATTGCTTTGACACTGCTTTGATGTGCAGAAATTAATGTTACTTTTTATTTCTAAGTGACTGCATATAATATAAAGTTGATAAGAAGACATAATATTTTCAAAATAGATGAATTAAGATTTTAGAGAATCTTCTGTAATCCACAGAAGCGCATTAGATGCAGAATTGCCTAATATGAACCTTGTAATATTTTGAAGTTGTGTTTGCAGTTATTGTCATTTTATACACTAATTGGGTTGAGAGAAGACTGCATATTTGAATACTTTGGTATACTGAGCTGGCAGCAATTGCTGCTGTCTAAAAAAACATTTGACATTCCCCCCACCCTCCCCTTAAAAATGCTGATGCAAAGGTTCAATTTCAGTTATTGATTCAATTCAGGTCATACTTTTTGACTTGCATTTACCAATTTGGACACTTACAGCTGCTCAGTACCTATTATTTTTACACATTTCCAACTGTAAGCCAAACACATGAACAGTGTGGGAATATTGACTAAATGCTATGAAATATGTAAAGCCTTTCTGTTTATCTGGTCGTATGCCTTGTACTTCCTTTTGCTCCCACAATATCCAATTCTATTTATTTTCGGGAGGCTGTTTTGGCTGTGATAACTTAGGATGTAGAGGCTAAATATATTTAAGTGTTTCAAAAAATGAAGACATTTGGTATTTTGCATTATGTGTGTTGGGCTTTATCTTATTTTACACATTGGGCTTCTCCTCTTCCATTTCTGTGATTCAGAGTTTTCCGCTACCATTCTTTTTTTCCCTTTTTGAACAAGGCTGCATCCAAGGTCGTTTTATGCTCTGGAATGGTATCTCAGCCCCTCCCCATTTTTATTGACACCTAGCACACACTCTTTTCTCATTGTCTCTCCATACCTCATATAATCTCTGGCACTTGCCATCTCCCACCCCAGTTTTCACACGAACTTCATAGCCAGCACCTTGATTATGTATTTATTTACTCCCACTACTTCATCTGGCCTTGATTTGAGGTGTTGGACATATACTTTTCGTACTTTGCTTTTCTATTTATTCCTCTCTTTGCATCAGTCCCTGTTACTATCAAATCCCAATTTACCTATTTTCAAGCAGAGGTCATAGCTGGGGCTCTCATCCTTCACTTAGTAGTAGAAATTGATCTGTTTCCAGCTGGCTCAGCCTTCATCACCACTTATTAAACATGCAGCTATTTTTTTCCAGAATGACTTGCATAACCCTCTTTAACTCCTATTTAAAACTCTCACTTTCGTGTAATGTCTGTGTAAAAAAACCCCCTTGAAAACAGTTCAATTGTTGCTGTGCTGTGACAGTTTCAGAAATTCAGCCTTTGTCTTTCTTGGTTTTCTTTTGCTTTAAATTTACATTTTAATCCACTTGAAGGCAGGGATCATTTATTTTCTGTCTTTGTATAACATCAAACAGTCCATAATTAGGGCTGCTAGATAGAATGATAGCATAAGTAATATACCCAAGTGTATCTCTTATATTAAAAACATTTAAGACATCGGTAAAGATACTGAGATAAGGGTAGTGAGATAAGGGATCTATTGAAATAAGTCTTTTGATTTACAGTGTTTGCTGTAGTTTTGATTAACCAACAGAATAGAAAGACCTTGGGGATCTTCTGAACTCTCTAAGCCACTTCACTCTGACTTAATGGCCTTTAGGATGGATTTTTTTATTTTTTCTTTTTAACACTAATGAAGATTTTTATTCATGCTGGGTTTTGGCAGATATTTAACACGACCAAAATGCCAGTGTGATATACCACAGAGGTTATTTTAGAAAACAAACAGACAAACAAACAAACAAACCCAGTTTCCTAATTCCAATGTCTATCTGTCTAGAAATTATAGTCTTTTCAGTTTAGATTATAGTACATAAAGAAGTGATTTGAACTGACACATCCTAACACTTAATATTTTTAAGCTTATGAAACGTGTAACTGGATTAATCTTCATTCCTAGTTTTACACTGAGACCTGCTAACATGACCCTTATATTTGTTAGCTTTGTTAGACTTATAAGCGTCATTAAATTTTAAACAGGTGTTTAATATTATAATAATAGTATGCTCCTCTATAGTTTTTCGGACTGTTTGAAATATGAAAATGTGCTTCAGTCTGAATATAAAATGCCCAAATTATTATTCCAAAGTTTTGTGTTTCTTTGAATTCCATGCAAAACATAACACAAATAAAAACCAGTCAAACTAGGAAAATTCTGTAACTTAGCCATGGAAAGATTTTTTTTGGGTGGTTAATATCAAAACTCTTTTCTATATAACACTGAGGAATAAGAATATATTTTATATTCTTGATTTTAGAGTTATAAGAAACTGGGTGCAGTCCAGACCATATATCAGATATAGAGTGAACTGAGATGTTAGAATCATGGCACTTTTTTCCCCCAATGATAACTTTTAATGTACTTACTGGATTATGAGTAAGATTATATAGTTAGACTCTATCTGTATAAAAATAACTTCTGATGTCTAAATTGCACAGAATTTTTCCTTAAGATATAATATTTAATGTTTCCTTTTATCTCCTTTTAATCTGCTGCTTTCTTTACACTTAGTTTGCCTATTAAAAGAGTACCTTTTTAAAAAACATTTATACTTTATGTAAAATTCATTTGTACACTTCTCTTGCCACTACTTTCGATCCTGTTTTGAGGTCATGAAAGACTACCACCCTTTCTTTCTTACATTTCATTAAGAATTATAATACTGCTGTCAGCAGAATGCAATAGCTATAGAAAGAGCTTGCTACCAAAAGTCCCTTTTATAACACATTCTTTGTAACATATAAATATGAGTCAATGGAATGAGGACATGATTAATGTTACTGAATTTATAGATAACTGTAACTTAGCATGCAGCACAGGAGAAGGAAGAAAAGGAATTTTACCGCATTTCTTTCTGCCAATTGAAGGTGTATCACTAGATCTATGAATGCTTGAGAAACAAATTTTTAAAATGCCGAAAGCTCCATCAATTACAGGTCTAGAGTAATTAATGTTGACATATATAGCTGCATTTTAGTGCTCCTCAGCAAGAAAAAAGGAGACAGGCAGTGACTTATAAGGTAGGGGAACAATTGCAATCTGCTAAACAACAGGAGTGAATTGATCTAAGCTGAATATATTGCAAAAGTTAACTTTGAGAACTGGAGCTTAATTTTACAAAAGACAAAAATAACTTTTAAATTAATAGACATTTTGCATTTATAGTACTAAATGAAAATAATAGTACTCAGGGTGATAATAAGGAAATCACTTGGATTATAGAATATCTTTGAGCTGCCTGTTCCACATGGTGAAAGAACTGGCACGTGGGTGCATTGAGAGAGGTGAGAACAGTAAATATGCAGCAGGTCTATGTAAGACCCAAGCACAACAGGTACACACAGTTCTGTTAAGTGATGCACACCAAGAAACTGAATTTAGGCTTAAAGGAGTCTGGAGAGGAACTGCTATAGCCACTGAACTATGTCTATGTAAAGAAGAATAGACGACTTTGGCCTCGGTGGGGGAAGAAAAGCTCAAGGTGATATGTGTATTGAGAGGTAAGAAGTAAACTTTAGAAAAAGTGATTTAATTGGTATTAGAACAAACAAGAAAAACTAGCAGTAAGCAATGTGTGACAAGACTTAGAAGAGCATTTCTGATCCTCTGACCTAGAGTGGAACAGTAGTAGAAATAGTAACACAAAAAAAATATTTGTGTAATGCCTGTCAGTTTGTGAAAGTGATTATATATGGCTCATTAGCTTTATGATAGCTTCTCTGTGATCCTAGGCATTTGCCTTTCATCCTGTTCTCATATTTTCCGAGTACTTTGGGGATGGAGAAAGCAATTATAACACCAGAGACAAAGCACATGATTTTTCCTAGCCTTTATTTGCTGGAGATGCAAGCAGGGTCCTTATGCTGGACCTGCACTTCCAGGCTGAAGAAGACACACTTGTGGTGAGGAAAGCTTTTGTTAGTTTATTTATTTATTAATTTTGCTGGTGCTGGAAGCAGCAATTTGGAACAAGTGTCATTTTTAACCAACACAGTGCTTGGAAAAGAGGGCAGGTGGAATCAGGAGAAGGAGGAGGAGGAGGAGGGAGAGGCCTAGACAAGACTTTTTTGAGGAAAGAAAAATGAAGCAGAGAGGTCCTCGTGTAGAGTCAGGTGATGCTGGCAGGCATACTTTTTGAAATGTGGGTCTGGGCTGGATGGCATCTGGAAACGTTCCCTGGGTTTGTGTTAGCAAGGTTGTGACACGCTTGTGTTGAATTAAGTTTGGCACAAACAGATTTACAGAGCTCTGTGAACAAAATAACTGCTTCAGGAGTCAGGAAACACTTCCCTTGCGGACAAAACTAAAGCAATTGCTGAGAAGCAGTATTTGTTTCCTAGTTTCCTTCTAAATTACTGAATACTGGCTGTTGCTGGAGGGAAGACATTGGACTTGACGTATAAATGGTGCAATTTAGTATGGGAAATCCTATTAATCAATTTAACTTTATATTGAAGTACTACAAAAACACATAACAGCAAGTTATTTCATAGAAAAAATGGGAGAAAGTGAGCTGCTGTAGTCGTTCTTGTATAGTAAGTAGAAAATAAAATACAGCATAATGATCTGGATTTATGCCTTGCAAATCCAGAAGTAGTTTGAGGAAATGTAAATAAATTTAATACACCCTTTCATTACCACTGAACAAATGCTTAGCAGCTCTGAAAGACTGGTTTTAGGGCATTAATTTAGCAAAACACCCTTTGGTGCAGTTATTAAACCATGCTTACCTAGATCTAAGATTACATTGTTCAGTAGGTGAGCTGGATATATATTGCCTTGTGGCATGTCTAAGTGCCATCAGGTAGTGGGGGTTTGGTAGCCCATATAGGGTGTAAGGGTTCTTAAAGATCCATTATCTACAAGTTACTACTGTGCAAAGTGTAGTCTTAAAATATTATTTTGTACACTAATTGCACTGAATGGGCTAGTGTAACACATTCATGATATTAAAGTCAATGACGCATTAGTAGTGATAGTGAAGAAAATCTAAAGGCAAATTTCCTGTTTTCATTGGAGGACTGTACGGTTGGAGGGACATTAGTTAACGCTGGAACTGGTGATATCTACAGGCCTAAAAAGGCAGAAACCACCTACGCTTTGCACAACCATAAATCTTTTCTCATGGGCCCGTTACATTTTCAAAGATTGCTTGAAATCGGTACTTCAAGTGCAGTTTTCAATTTGCTGTTTTCAATCACTTTTGAGTAAAAAGCTGATCTTACGTTTCATTTAGAGCTAAAGAGTTGCTTCTGTTCAAAGGAGGAATAGTGACTCTTGCCCGCGATTTGGGATACAGTAAAAGCTGGATGGACAATCATATGGACATGGGATTTCTCTTCTGCTCCCTGAAATCCCATTCTGCATTTGCATTCATGGTGTCTCCAGGCTGCACCTCTCTCCAAAGCCCAGTGGTGTGGGAGCGTGCGGGGGCACTACCCCCCAAGGGAGCACAGCACTGAGTTAGGGCAGGACTTCCTCCGCTGTCACTCACTTGTGAATGGCTGTTTTTTAAGGCCTGAAAAGCTGCTTTTATTCAATCCCATCCTATTTACCTTTTACAAACATACAGTGTGAGCATCGTAAGTTGCGAGTTTCGTGGCAAAATGAGTATGTGAGACATGGCAGCTTGAATTATCTGAGAGCATTAGCCAGTTTGCAAATTCCTATTCATGGCAGCCTGACTCCTGTCCAGAGCAAACTTTTCATTCCCTTGATTCATTTGTTGGTGATGTGCTCTGAGTTCAGGCAGTTTCTGCTATTTTGTGGTGTCCCCCTTATGCTCTTGCATCTTGTCTGAAGGCTTTTTAGTGCAAACTCTGCTTTATCCTATTCTTTTTGCAAACCACTAAGCTTCTTTAGTGAACTGTGAAAGGGGAGGGTGAGGAGGAGTGGATGTAGCACATGTTTCTGTGTTCCCAGTGCTTTTTCTGTCCCATTAGAGAAGCTCTCAAGAAGTACATTGTACTATCTTGGCATAAAGTGCAGATTGATGCCTTCCTGTGAATACTGCATTTTGTAACAGCTCCTTGATTGTTAGTTAAAGGTGTCTCTTTCTATAGTGTCCGTGTTTGATTTGAAGCCAGCTGCGGCACAGGAGGCTCCATCGGTCGCCACCTTTTCACTTAGGGCTCGAATGAGACCTGGTTCCCATGACTCTGTAGCCTGAGTCAGTTGGAGAGGGCTGGGTGGGCATGTGAGGCATTCCCTGAATGAATGCAAACCCTCTTCACTGCCAAAAGGGTCTTGCAAGTTTGTTAATGCATTTGTTAACGCTTCGTCTAATGATTTCCAGGGAGTTGACATATGAAGGGGATGGAGTTTCACTGACTTTTTTAGGACTACTGTTGTATAACCCTTTTGTTCTGTTGGTGGAGTGGAAGATGGTGAGTACTTTAGGTATTCTGCTGCATGAAGACATCCCTGGATGGGTTAGACATATTCTAAATGTTGACAGCTAGGATAGGCTTTTTTTTTCCCAATGCATTACTTCCAATGCATCAGTTTAATGCATAAGTTTTGCTACATTTCTGTTACGTAGTAATTCCAGATGCATGCATTCTTTTAAATACTCTGATAGATGAAGTCTTGACTTATATCCATGCCTTAACCTCTCCTCTTTTACCTTTTAATCTGTACACAGCCACTTTCAACAGTCAGGGGGCCTGACATCTCTTGTATTCTGTTTCCTTCAAGCAACCTGCAAACAAAGCATCTCTAAGCATTTATAATCAAATCTTGAGTCTATGCAAAAATGATAATGCTACTAAAACAAGACCCTTAAATTGTAATCTCACTGTGTAGTATGAGATGTGTTAAATCAAGCTATGTATATTTGCAGTAATTTCCCCCCCCGTTATTTTATCATGTTTCATGTATTTTTTCCTCTTCCTGAAAAAAAGAGCAGCACAATAAATAGAGCATTTTATATAATAAACATAAATAAACCCAGTTTATTTCAATATTACTTTCTGAATTATGCTTTTCAGCAGTTATCAAGGCAAGGAGTAGAAGTTTTATGGCCTATCTCTTAAATCTACTGCCATATTGATGTTTCCTTACAGAGTAACTCTTGTAATTGGAGCTGTGCTTAATGAAAAGGTACTTAAACTCTCTGTAGTTTATCACACAAGCTTGTAAAATGATTACTCATCAATCCTACCTGCATGGCAGATCTTAGATCAGTACCTATTGTTTGTTATAGACCGTGCAATTTCTAGAAATCCTTGATACAGTTTTCTAAGATGCACTGCATGTTGTGTCCAGCACAACTCTCTTAGGAACAAAAATTATATCTCCTATTTAGTCATACAGCACCCAGAGGGGTTACTGACAGCACCAAGCAACAGTACATCCTTTACTTGTATATGCTGGTCTGTGTACAAAGAGAAGTCTCCAGCATCTTTCATTTCAAATTGTATAGCAGGGGGTTGCAGGTAAAAATACTAAATGAAATTAAATGTAATACAGAGAAGCTCTATCATTTTTTGTGTTGTTCCGTTAACACATTGCTGACAGAAGGAAAAACGGAGAGTAAGGACATATAATCCAAACAGTTACACTGGTAGGGAAAAGGTATTTTTTATCCTTAAAGGAAATTATATAAAATATGTGAAGAAGCAGATGAGGGGTTTGGAGCTTCTGTTCCTGTGGTAAATAACAGAAAAGGGGGAAAATATTTGAATAAATTAAATGAAAAAGCAGGAGACTTTATAGAAATAGAAGCAATTTTTATGTTACACAGTCTGTACTTAAGCTGTGAAGTGGCAGATCCTTGATGAGACAGACATGTAATAAGCAATTCCTCTTAATGTAATATTTTTGAAGAGCTATTCAAGGACATATTTTAGGGCTTCATCAGATGTCAATTGCAGACCAGATTAAGGCCCCGACAGCAGGCAGTGCTGACATACAAATCCTTTGATAGCTTCCTATACCCTCCTATGGAATATCCGATACCAGCAGAGACAGATTATTGGAGTTCAGCGAACATGTTTTCTGATTTGATGGCAATTCTTCTATTCTTAACGGCGAAATACTCACAGGTACGTGGCTGGGGCATAGGGGAGATGAAATTGTGCTGTGCTCTGCAAAGGAGCTTTCCATGACAGCACGTTGTTCTGAAGTTGTCTTTCAAGCTGTTTCTCTCACTGCCTGTATCCCCCTTTTACCTGTGTTCCAGCAGGTACACCTCTACAGAAGCTCTTCTCAGAAATTACTTGCAAACTCTTTAAAGACTGATAGTCTTGTCCTTTTGTTGTGAAGTTGAAGCCCTTCGTTTTCTTATCTTTCTTTTCTGCTTCTCCGTTTTTCTCCTTTTTCCTAATGCTTTTCCCAGGTACTTCAGTTCAATCACATAATCTTTTCTGCTTAAGGAATTGAAGCCAGTTGGCTTTCAGGGTTTTTTTCATTAGTTAAAAGCCATTCTCTTTCTCCCACTACTCTGTATAAAGACAATTCACTGGCTTTAGAAGTTGTCAAACATACTGAAAAGTTTCACTGCAAGGCAAGAGCAAGGCTCTGGAAGATAATTGGTTTTGTGTCCACTCGTATTCAAGCAGAAAATCAAGGAGAAAAATTTAATTGCACTCATACAGTGCATTTCACTAAAACTCTATGTCTAATTACAGTGGTGAACACACAGCAGGGACACTAGAAAGAGAAGATATCTTTAAACCCTTCATCTTTGAAGAGGCCTTTTGACACCAGATATGATTCAAGTTAAGAAAGCAGTCTCCTGACAAGTTATACCCCAATAAAAGTGTCATTGATGAGTAGGTTGCATATGAAGCATTTGTCAAATGATACATATTCTGCCTAATTATTAATAGAAAGTGTATTTTCTTTTTGTTGTTTTCCTCTACTAATTAACATTCTTCCATGTTTTAAGACTGCTTGACAAGTTGAATACTTAATATAATCACAGTGACTTCACATGTTCTATTCTGTGTTGAAGAGTCCAGATGAACTATCCGGTTAATGCAAACAATGTTACACTTCTATATTTTGTCCCCTATATTAGCCACAGGATATTATTCTTCCCTTTTAGACATTTGTTATGGATTCTGTGACTGTGGAACAAATGTGTTGCTATAGAAGTGGTAGCATATATGCTTCTTATTCTGGAAAGTGTAACTCAAAACGGCTGCATGAAGCATTAAAGCAAAATATTCTTTATAGCAACCAACACAAAAACCCTCAATTGCCTTTCAGGAACCTTCATCTCAGGAACCAAATTTTGACCTTACTGTTTACCATCATTCTGCAGATAACACAAAGGCTTGTAGCAATAGTAGCTAATAAGTGACTATATATTAGCAGTTACATTTTTCATAACAAACTAATTTTTGCTGACTTTCGCAATTTAAAATATTTAGAATATTTTTCAGGATCTCATGTTGGTATTCAGGTGCATGTTGGTATTCTGAGCACTTGGGATATAAATGTGAGATATCTGTGCATTCATAAAATTGTTTCTAACATCCCCTCCCTGAATGCTAAAATTATGTGGATAAGAGCATTTATTCCATTTCCACTGTTCTTTAAACATGTCAATTCTATCTCTTGAGTCAGGAAGCTAACCGACAATATCACTTAGAGCCTGCTGGGAAGCCTGAAATTTTGAACAAAATGGTCAGAAAAAGTGAGGATACTGATCAAAACTTCTGAGATTCAGTTTCTGGAACTATCACTGAAGTCTCTTAGTCTCAGCAAACACTGACATGGACTGACTTCCTAGTACTCATAAATAGGAAAGGCATTTGTAGATCTACTGCTTGTACTAGGGAAGGAGAAATACATCTAGATTTTAATAGCATATACTAAAATATCCATATCATAGTATTCCTTTGGTGGTTTAGAATGCATTGCGTTAGAGGAAAGGATCTCAACAAATCCTGATACTTAATTTGTAGTTGGAAATAACTGCAAGAATGTTATGTAGGTGCTGGTTTTGCATGATGAACAGAGTGAACTGCCAAGTATGTCATCTTGATAAACTTTGAACAGTTTACAGACTTCGCTGTTTATCTCATGCTTTCAAATTTTTTGTATTATGCTGTCAAACTTCTTCTCATGCCTGAGAGATATAATGATTTTAATCTTTCTCACCAAGTATGCATTCAAGAGACTGGTGTATGTGTATATACGTATATATGTATATATACATACACACACACACAAATATATGTATATATGTGTAGATACATATATGCATATGTAATGTATATGAACCCACAGGGAGGAAAATAGATACAACTACAAATTTGTGCTTAGATTTTATCTATGTCATGATTTTTAAATACATGTATGTTTTTGAGAGTCTTGCCTCATGATTACTTAATTTCTGTCTCTGACTGTTTACAAAGACAACAGAAAATCCATGTACCATTAAAGACAATCAGGCCCTCAAAGGGGATAGCAAATAGATTATTTACATTTCAAGCAGTGTTGGCCAGTCTTTCTCTGGCTCATTCAGTTTTTGAAATGTTGGCAGACTTTATTGTAAGCCTAGAATCATAAATCAGTACTTATATACTCAAGTACTCTGAAATTATAGTAGTATAGCATAGCAAAGTAGACAGAGAACTGCAGTCTTCTTTGGAAAGATAATCCTAAAGATTACCTTTTAATATCTTTTTTGATTTTTGAAAAAACAGCCACAAATGTGAAGTAATATGGAGGAGTTCATTAGTTTGGTAAATAGAAGTTTTAACATTGTCTTTACAGAAGTCCTTTTCTTTCAATTCACTTTTTGTTAGGGGAATGAGAATTGTTCTTGAGGATCACAATTGCTTTTCTTTATGTTGTGTTCTATTTTGTTTTTAAATAGAAAGCTTCTAAGTTTTCAATCCTGTGAAAGCTAGTCTGTTTTTACAGAATTGTTTGATGCATAGGAAAACAAGAGCAGTAGAGAGAGCTGAAACAGGGATGCAGTTGGACACGGCTCAATTATTTTTCTCATATGTTCTCATTGTATTGTGTTGGTATGTGGACTATCTGCATAGGATTTGGCCTTTTCCAGATTCTCCAATCTTTTTTTTTCTACTGCAGATGTTTCAGCCAAATGAACCTCTTAATTGTTACATAGTGAGAGCCAGGGATGTTAGTCAAAAGTGGTGCAACACAAGAATCGTGATTCTTTGCTATTATTAATATGATTTTGTTTGTACCTCTGCTAATTAAGAGACTTGTTTAATAGTCAGACAAATGTGAACAGTCCTTCTAGACATAGGTGGTCACCTACTAGACATAGGTGAGCGTTTTAGAGCTGGTGGGAATATGCTTGTAATACTGTTGAGCTAGCTGTATGCTTCTTTGGAGTGTAAAACCTCAGCCTGTAAAAGTCAGGCTTAAAAAAAGAAATTGCCATTCCAAACCCAAGCCTTGGCTTTGAAGATTTGACTGAAATAATAGTAAGGGAGGCAACGAGATAGACTGCGGATTCAAAGGAATTAAGAGGATTAAGTATAAAGACTGTCATCAGAGCCAGATTCATGGGAATCACTGTTGTGTGAGCTCCTATAGTTTGAATTATTTACCCTGCAACCTGAATTCATCTACAAGGACTGAAAGGAGAAAGTAGAGAGGCTTGTATGAACTCACCACTAGCATTACTAAAATTATTGTTTTATCCAGCTGTAATTAGGAGACCAAATTCTTTACATCATAAGCTTAATTGCTTTAACAATCTGCTGTTAATGTCTTAGCATTTCACCAGTTTTAGAATGAAGAATTTTGTGTGTGGAGTTTTACCATCTTCTCAATAAATCAGGAGACGCATCAATAACAATGCTACTGGAAAAAAAACATTTGAATGTGTGTAACTTCATTATAATTGGCTGTGACATCAGCAGCTATGAATTACTGGAAGAGTATTCCCAAGATGAGGAATCCTGCTGGTCCAGGTGGGATGCAGATTAAATGGCCAATCTCATTTCCCTTTTGGGACCTTCAAAGCTGCCCTGAAAGAAAATACCTTATGAATCACTGTATTGCACTAAAAACATTAAGTCCCTTAGTCCCCTAATAAGGACAAAGGGACACATCAAAGCCGCTGAAGTACTGTTGTCGTAAAGAGATGGGATGTAGCAGAATGTGTCTCCTCAGATGCTGCTTGTTTTCCTTTCCAAGCTGCCATGCCAGAGAGCAGGTGCTAGTGCTCAGGAAATCTCTACAGCAGAAACACTGGCTCCAGCCTTTGGGACCAGCAAATGATTTTGTCATTCTGACATCTGAAACCCCTGAATGCACCCTTTGTCCCATTACATCCTTTTCACAGGGCAGAAAATCAGGTTATGTGTCATGCTTAGAGAACTCGAGGAGGTGATGTGCTTAAATGACAACTGTTTTAGTGACTGGATAAAAATGTACACCGTGACCAGCCAACAAGACAGATACTAGGGTATTTGCATCATGGCAATTCATTTGTGCTTTTCCACAAAGCTGAGCTGCACTCATCTCTTACATGCTTACCTAAAATTATTTTCAGCTAACAAAAATAACTGTGGATAATGTCAGCTTACTAATGGGTCCAAGGATAGAATTTCTTTTGCCTGTTTGACAGACATGATTCTTCTGCACAAATCCACGGCTTGCCCGGCTATGCCTGGAGGCAGATGCATTGCTGTGGGCTTCTTCAGTTCTGTTGATGGGTGCTGTTCTGCCAACACATTAATCTGTTACTGTAGATAAATCATGCACAAATAAAAGAGCATACGTCAAATCTCAATCCTGTTTCAGTGTGGATGAACCGGTATTGCTAAAATAAGACCCCCTTCCCTCCTACGCTGAATCTTTGGATACCATTCGGGTATGAACCAGTCACGTATTTTCATTTTGATAAATATTCCTGAAGGGAGAGCCAGACACTTCCTCGTTTGTTCAATTTTAATCACTGCGGCAAGCTTTCTTGAAGGGAGACGTTGGAACAAGCTACCTCTGCTGACATCCCACAGCACTTGGTACTCCCAACTGTAGAAGAATTTAAAGCCTTCGGGTATTGGTGCAATGCAGTCCCATGGCCCCCTGCAAAAACTTCTGCCTGGTCTCTGTGCTTCACAGGGAGTTTGCAGAGGCTGACCAGGTGGCTCCCCAAAAAAGCAGGATGGAGCACAAACCTACCATCAACCATGGAGGACCAGCTGGCCCATCTGGACACCTTCAGAAGATACCAAAGGGTCTGTTAATCTTCTGAGCTGCCCCAGTAACACTGGATTTATTTGGTAGATTAATTCATGGGGTGGTGTGTGTGTGTGTGTGTGGTGGTGGCGTTGGAGGGTTAAGCATTGTTGGTAAGTATTATACTTCTATATCAAAAACATAGCAACATGTGCAATTTGCCCGCAACAAGGAATGAGAAAAAATAATGATTTCCACCCACTGCTGTTCTCATTAAACTCAGTCTCCAGTACTTGGCTTGAAGACCTGCACTAGATATGAGGGTGGACGTGGCAAAGAAGCCCTCCCGAGGCCGTGGATCTGTTGCACAGATATGCAGTCCATGCCTCTGTGACAGTTTGTGTTTTCCTGCAGTCCAGAGCCTGTGCTGGATCAAAGAGGTTTAAAGGCCTGGTTTATAGGCTCTCTTGCTCTGCCACTCTCTAATGCAAAGTTTTTGGAAGACAGACCAGATGTTAAAACTGGCAAAATATGTTGAACAACATATTTTGAATGAACAAGTATAATTCCAGTGGGCATAGTGTGTGTTAGGTGTATGCTTAGTTGTCATGCCATAACTGGAATATTTTTGATAAGGAGAGGAACTCTTTGTACCATTAGGATTTAATAAGCACTTAAAGATTCCACGAGACTCTTTAAATGAAATGAAAGCCTGTAAGCATCTCAGAAGTAAATCGGAAAAATGTATATTCAAAGATTTAAAGGCACTTTGTTAACAGTTTGTATCACAGTTAGAGAAACTGAATCAAGATACTGCTTAAAATTCAGAAATATAGATGGGTAGAAATGGGCCTACCCTATGGACCTGATAGAATCATAGAATCATAGAATTCTTTTGTTTGGAAAAGACCTTTAAAATCATCAAGTCCAACCATTAACCCAGCACTGCCAAATTACCACTAAACCATGTCCCTTCACTGAGTATTGTGAAAATGTCTGAAATCCTGCAGTGATATAAATACCTTGTTAAAATTCTCTTTCCTTCTCTTACCTGTTAAAATCTGCACTTGATCTGTATTCTTCTGTTTTCTGAAGACTAGGAAGATGTTTTTCCTTGTTTTAAAATACATTTTTGTATGTCAACTATGAAAATTCTAAGAATTTCAGCTTCTGCATGTTTGCAGTAAGTGACCTAGTTCATTGTAAAAATAGGTTAAAATTAGCCTTCATAAAAAATCTATTTTCATCTTATAGAATATCTTTTAGCCCGTGTCTTTTTGTATTTCATAAAGTGTCTATCTCTTCATGCTTAAAAAGGTGGTGTTGTTTTGCTTAGCTTTGATCAAGACACGCTCATTCAGACCATGACAGCCTTAATTACATCCAGAGATATGGTAACAAGGCAGGCTTTTTTCTGCCTGATATACTTAGTATCTTATAGTATATCATTGATCCAGATTATGAAATATTAGATATTCTTTTGTTTGTAGAAAGTGATCAACTGATGGAAAATGAAGGTTGATTTTTTTGTTTTCCCTTTTAACACGTCTGTGTATTAGAATTCTGAGATAAGCAGAGCTGTGTGGTATATTCACACTTTATGGTTAAAAATTACACATGCACTGTAAGAAGTCTCAGCTTACAATTCCTGGCAGCCCCATGTGACTTTTTATGACATGCTACTTGATAAGTTTATGCTGATCATATTCTTGGTTAGTTTTACTGACTATATTCCACCATTGTTACGGCAAAGACTTGCTATCTGCAGTGTTCATAATACTGACACGCTGAATTCTTTGTTCCTATTTTTAGGAAATCTGTAACTGCATGGGGAAAGGATTTGTGCACTTATGCAGACACGTGATTGCCTGAGAGCTTTCTGAGCTATGTCAGAAATCATAATAATAATTACTGGTTTTTACTAGTTCAGATTTCGGCACAGGTATAAGTCTGTCTATATGGCCCAATAACAGGCAGGAGTTGGAAAATACGTTACTACTGTTTACACACTTGCTACAAAAAAAAATAGTTGCTTTAGATTGTTCCAATTCAAATACAGAAAAGTTCATGGACAACAGCTCATATGATATTTCCGCAGAAGACCTCCCTTCTGCACAACTATACCGTTCATCTCGGTTCTCTGCATTTGAGCAGTCCTTCAGCCTCAGCTCAAGATTATAGCTTGTTTTGCATGGACATGTACAGGAGTGATGGCTCACAAGCTCCTTTTTTTTGCCCTAAGTAGCCATCACAATTCATAGAATATGTGTTTGTGGAGGATGTGGGGCTTGACCCCAGTCACCTTCGCGCAAGTAGGCAAGAACAGGGCAGAGCCTTAATTCTCCTGGGGAATGGCTGAACTGACAGGCAGGGAAACTAGTCTGTGCTCAGTAGTGGTCAGTCCGGATTAATTTCCCATGGAGAAGGCAAAATGCAATTTAGTTTTCTTTGACATAGAGAAACTCTATGCAGAGGCTTAAAATTTATTATACGCCCACAAAATAAGTAGAAGAAATGCTGGAAAATTATTACTTTGTTTCCTTGTCTTTCTGATGGGTAGGATATGGTTGTTCAGTACTTGCACTTGCAGTACAAAGGCCTTGCCCACTCACTTCACTCTAAGAGTAATTTCCTTACTATCATTATTGCCTCATTTATGCTGCAATAACACCCAGAGGCCTCAGCAATATTAAGGGTCTATTTTCCTATGCATGATACAAATAAATAAGGAAGGAATGCGGACTTTGCTTACAGAAGCACACAGTTCTCAGGTCTAAATTTAATTTTCCTCAGCACATAAACAATTGGGGGCACACATATTGTCCATAATGAAAAAAAAAAAAACAAAACTGAAGATCCATTTTGGACTCAGGTGATATTTCTGTGAAAGGATATGGCAAGGGATTTTGTGATCATATTTCTGCCATGGTTTAATAGACTGCTTCCTACCCACAAAATACAGAGCAAGTGTATTGATGTATACAAAGATAATCTCCAGCTTTCTGTCATCATCCCAATAAGTCATGCAAACTAACCACGTGTGCATGCCTTTTAGCCCTGATCAGGGGTCTTATTTGCCCATGTGCTGGCTGGGGATGCTAAAAGAAGTGGGTCCTTTACTTCACCTGCAGTGCCATCATCCCACGGCAGACAGAACATACGCCAGCTGGTGAAAACAGTCAGTTTTGCAGCAGGTCAGTTGCACTAACAACATGCCAGGTATGAAAGATTGCTTTATTTTCTGCTTGGCATATTTTAAGATTTCGTTAATTTCAGTGACAAAATAGAAACATTCCAGGAAAAGATCATGCTGCATCAGTGGCAGTATTTATTGTTAAACGTAATTTTACTGAAGAAATTATAATGCACTGGGGACAACTGGGCTTTCCTGCAGATGTTCTTTAGAGGTTAGCTTTGGAGCTAGGCTTGTTGATATTTTAAACAGAAGTTTAGGAACAAGAAGGAGCTTCATAGCCACCTTTTTTGTTGTTGTTAGGCAAGCCATTACTCTCACCAGGTTTTTTCCCTTTTAATTTGAGATAGGGTTGGGGAGGTTGAGATGTTTTACATTATGTGAAGTGCTTCTGGCATTAAGCTATTAGGGAGACCAAGATTGGTTTACCCACTAGGTCATGGTAAATGAATGCAGATGCAAAGACTATGTCAATTGTGTCAATGGTGAAGGCCGTACCACACAGATTGTGAAAAATTAGAGGAGGGCAGGAAATAATTTATTTTTCTAACAGCCTATTTCCCATTTACAACTTGTACCTGTTGAAGCTGAAAATGCTCCCCTTGTTTTGTCCTTTCCCTGCTGGCTGTCTCTCTTCTTTATTTGACAGATATTCAACACTTGAGGCCTTAAGTTCAGATGAGTATTATTAACAGCAACCATTATGGTCCCCTGGGGATTAATTTTACTTTGTGTGTGTATGTTTTCACAATAGTTTCAAGATGCTGGAATGCAGATATATTTCTAGTAAAAAAAATAGTTTAGACAGGTTGATTCATTTAGCTACCCAGCAGGATCTGATTGCTTTTCTAAAGCTAATTCCCAGTGAGTTTTTTCCTAACAGAAGAATACTACAGTAGCTATTGCTATGAATGAAAGTAATTGTTTTCTTACAAAGAAAAGAGAGCAAATTTAACTTTGTTCCATATTCTTTCTTTAATACCATTTTTTTCAAGTTACTCAAAGTGAGACAAACTAATCAAATAGACATTTCCAGGCTAATGTTCATGCCATGGCCTGTTTTTCAAGAACTGAAGTCTCTGTGTTTTCTGAGGAAATTAAAAGATTGTTTTACTTATTCAGAAGCTGGGTGGTTTTTTTCTTCAATTTTGTCAAGTTTGGGGGTGGTGGTTGGTTTGCTTGCTTCATTGCAGCTGACAAAGCAAAAAGACCCCTTTGTCCCTCTCTTCAAGCTGTGTGTGAACTCCAGTGGAATTCTGAGCAGGTAAAACAGCACATTATATGTGTTGCAGATGTGCTAATAGCAAGCTCTTCTGTTGTTGTGCACTTTCCGAGCAGCAACCATGAAACAGAGATGACAAGTATATGCTTTAACTGGTGGTGGCATTAAACGGTGTTTGATGCTCTCAAAATAAAAAATGTTCTATTTTCATACTCTCACTGGGGACTGAAGTGCAGATTAAAGTTTCTTCTGGATTTATGGGTTGCACCTAGGCAAAATCTAATATAAATTAGATTGCAATCGTGGCTTTGATGACAGATTCTGCAGAAAATTTAATAATTTGTCACATATTTGTTGAAAGGTAGTTGAGAGGCTTAAAGTAAAGAGCCAAAAGTAACTCGACCAGAAGAACTTCATGTAGCTCAGCTGAACCATGCTTGCAATACATGTGTAAGAGAGCCAGAGGAGAGTGAAAAAGCCTGCAGGGAGAAAGGAGGTATGGCCTCGCTTGCAGCATGCTCCTTGGTGCCTGGGCATGGCCAAGTCACTCGGTCTGATGCCCTTAAGCCCCACCAGGTTGTCCCTGCGTTGCAAGATGTCCACATGGGGTATGTGGGATTCTCCTTTCACTTTCTGTCCTGATATGGGAGGAGGAGGATTTCAGGGACTAAGTACAGTCCAGTGCAAGAGACAGCAATCTTTTGTGTGACAGTCCATTGCGCACAATTACAAATACAGTTTTGAGCCCCTTTTTTAATTCAGTGCTTTTGTCTTAGGTGCTATGTAGCTTGTCAGGACAGAAAAAATGGTCTGCAAAATGCCTGGAGCAGTTGCTCTGACAGTCAATGGTAACAGCCTGACTGAGAGAGACTGCCCTCCCAAATTCCTCCCTTGGTTAAGTATTAATGTAACACTTCTTCATTATGAAGACTCATGTAGTTTTAAACTGTGGCTCAGTATTCTCTTTAAACAACACAACATCCCCCATATTATAGGCTTCACTAAACAACCCACTCCGTAATGGACGGCCATGGATTTGTACTGGTTTGGAAATTAAAGATCGACTGCAGTTTAATCAATTTCAAATTTTGTACTTAACAAGTTTTAACTGTAAGTCAAAAAGTGTTTCAAGAAACAGTCTGAATGGCATCGACTTGTAATAACACTCATTATTTGCAGAGGGTGGTAAGCTCAGAAGCAGACTATGTATTTTAAAGGCAGCATGAGACTTCTGTCCTTGAAATACTTTCCAGAGTATGTTAGCTAACATGAACCACCACTACTGCTATAGCATGGCATGCCCAAACCTTTTTGACAGTTAGCTTGGGCGCAGTGTGTTCCCTTTGATTTATTCTGATCAGTTGTATTAAAGAGGTCATTATCAAGTAGATGTTCCTTGTAATAACACCTTGACAGCCATTTTGGTAGCAATGCTGCCTACAGTGATCTCTATCTTGAGTTTTATTCAAAAAGTCAAAAAGAAATGTCCTGAAAGAAAGATGATATCTTCTTACTAATTTAATTTAAAAATTTGATCACTTAGGATTCTAAGTTTCTAAATATCAAACAAATATTAAAGATTGGGATTTCTTTTTTTTTTTTTAAATTTCAAGCTCATTCAGTTGCAGAACTATAAACAATTATGTAAATAAATACTCTTTCAATTTCTTAAATATTTGCAATGTGTGGGAACAGCTGACTTGGCGCTTTATAGTTATGAAGCAGACATCAGGTTGATTTTTACCTCTCCTAAATTTTCAGCAGATTCCATGTGGAATTCTACTAAGCAGAAAAGTATATACATTTTAATAGTCATATCCCTTTAAATTTGAGGAAAAGTAGACATAGCCTTGATATAAATATTAATGTAAAACCTTCAGGCAAAGACAGTGCATTCTAGAAACCTTAATTAGCATCTCAGAAGGATTTCTTCCAATAAATTGTTTGGTACTGCTGTGTGAATGGCTTCAGATAGTGATTTTGCCCTCAGTTTCACTGGGAGATAAAATAGCTGAGCAGGAAAACAGGAACTAGACTTCATAGTGGGTTTAGAATCAAATCGCATTTTGAGGCTGGTGAAAGAATAGTCTGGTATAATAACAAGGGAGTATATCAGCCACCAACAAAACTGAAAGTGTCTCACACGTGTAGGAATGAATTGAAATTTAGGGCTGCGGTAGTCTCTCTGAAAAATGAACAGTATTTTTTTTTTTACTAAATTTTAACTAAATTTTTATTAATTGAAACTAAATCAAAATACACTTGGTTCAGAATCTCAGATTGACTGACAAATTTACTTTGTTTTACTCCAGTTTCCATTTTTTTATGGATTTCACTTAGACTGTTACCTTGGGAATTTCACTCCAGGAGAGATTTTCAGAAGGCTGTAGTGTCATCTAAACCTTAAAGAGTTTTTTTTTAAGACAATATGTTCTGAGATTACATCATTCTGGATTTAATTGAGCAGGTCTCATAATGGAGACAAACAAAATCCTGTATTTGGAAATTGTTAGCAAAAATATCAACCTGGAAATAAAGGCTAGGAAATACATCTTTTAGCAGTGTATATATGCAGCTTTTTTTATCATATGCTCTGTTTCTCTTTAGATATCCTTCTGTTGGATTTAATCACCAGTAACTTGTTTTCAGAGTTATTGGAGGGAGTTCTGTGTCCAGAAATGCAGAGGAGGTCATGTGAGACCTGGAATTTCCTTCTGTTCCTAAATTATATGATTCTATGCGAAGCTAAAATTAACAGAAACAGTATGTATTTTCATCATATATGAATATGTAGAGGGGTTAAAAGTGCTTGGACTTAAACGATAAGACTAATTAGTGCATAAGTAGTGAATAATGAGACAAACTTGGCAGGTCCTTAAGGATAGCCCATCAGTTCAGTGTACACACTGCAATAACTACCTGTAGCAGAGGCATCTGAAGAAATAACCATGAATTCTGTTGTGACAACTAGATTTTACCAAAGTTCAAACTCAGAACATTTATTAATTGCATGAGTGTTAAGATACTGTGACAATTTCTGTTTTAAGAAATGTCTGTCATCATTTATGAAAAACTTGCAGTTGTGAGCTACAAACTAACCCATTTTAAAATTAAAGGATTAAAAAAAAATTATAACAAAATAAGGGGTTAAAGGGGGTTATAGTGTATGAATTAAGTCAAAACTAGAAAAATGGATCTTCATTTAAAAAAAAATAATTTAAGATAATTTTTCATTTACTTTAGATAATATAATGCAAAAACTTATTTGAAGATCATTAGTTAGGAAGTTAGCTAAGAGTTCAAGGCCAGAAAAACAGAAAAGATACTCTGAAAGTGGTGACCCACAAACCACTTAATAAAGACTTTTCAAATTTAACTGGAAAAGAAAATTCCTGAATTTTAGTAAACAGTTCAGTGCAGAGAAAAAGTTAAGATTCAGTGACATATACATATGTTTCTGGATTGGGTACATTTCTGAAGTGAACCTTCGCAGCATGCTCTAGGGGGTTCTTCATACAGGCTGCAAATGATTATTGAATTCACTTATCAATTTCTAATATCCAGCAAATTTATTTGTACATTTACTCTAATAAATCATAAATACTTTCCGTAATTTACATTTATATTTTATCTTATACATCAATTCTGTTGAAAATACAAATTCCACATTTATTTCTGTAATCTGGAGAGTTTTTAACAGCAGTCCCAACAGTTTTGTGCTGAAAATTTCCCTGTACTGGAATTGTCAGTCCCAAGAGCTCCAAAATAAAGACAGGCCCCAAAGAAACAAGTGATTGCTTTACAAATGCTGGAGGTTTAGAATATTATTACCTTAAATTTTGAATATTTTGGAGACTATTTTCTTTCTTGTTTTATTTTTCAACAATTATGTTAATGAGATTTTTTAAAAAATTGTATTAAATTATGATGTCTATCACTCTCTGGAACTGGACTGACAATATTCAATATTTAAGGAGCTGTTAAAAATCTTTAGAGACTTGGAAAGATGGTGTAATTGCATATTTCAGTGTGATTCTAGGAAATAGGTTAAAATTTAGGATTTGTAGACTTGATTCTGTTTACCACTTCAAGTATTGAAATAGGTTGGTCAGCTTGTGGAACAGACATATCTGTCTAAATACCTTCATCTTTTTCTCTCTTTCTGGAGATTTTTGCAAAATCAGAATATAGGTCTTTAAATTAGAAGTGAATATATAATAATAGAATCATGGAATGTTTTGGGTTAGAAGGAAATTTTAAAGATCATCTAGTCCAACCCCCCTGCCCCCACTGGCAGGGACATCTTTCACTAGATTGCATTGTTCAAAGCCCTCCCACCTTCTCCGGGCAACATGTTTCAGTGTCTCACCACCTGCATCCTAAAAAAATATGTTCCTTAAATCCAATCTAAATCTTCCTCTTTTAGCTTAAAACTGTTGCCCCTTGTCCTGCCACTTCAAGACCTGGTAAAAAGTTTCTCTCCAACTTTCTTATAAGCCCCCTTTTATTGAAAGGCCACAATAAGGTGGAGCCTTCTCTTCTACAGATTCAACACCACCAACTCTCAAACTAGAGGTGTTCCTGCTCTCGGAATATTTTCGTGGCCCTCCTCTAGACCTGCTCCAACAGGTCCAAGCCTTTCTTGTGCTGGGGACACCAGGGATGGATGCAGTACTCAACATGGGTCCTCAGAAAAATGGAGTAGAGGGGGAGAATCACCTCTCTTGACCTGCTGGCCACCCTCCTTTTTATGGAGCCAGGATGCAATTAGCTTTCTTGGCTGCAAGCGCACATTGTTGACTCATGTCCAATTTTTCATCCACCAGTACTCCCAAGACCTTCTCCTCAGGGCTTCCCTTCATTACTCCAGCCTGTACTGATACCGGAGGTACCTCAAGCCAGGTGCAGGACCTTGTACTTGGCCTTGTTGAACTTCATGAGTTCACATGTGTCCCCTCCTCAAGCTTATCAAGGTCCCTCTGGATGCCATCACTTTCCTGTAGAGAATCAATTACATGACTCAATTTGGTGTCTGCAAACTTGCTGAGAGTGCACTCAATCCCACTGTCTATTTTGTTAAGATATTAAATAGTACTGGGCCCAGTATGGACCCTTGAGGGACACCACTCATCACTGGTTTCCACCTGGACATAGAGCTATTGCCTGTAACTCTTTGGATGTGGCCATTCAGCCAATTCCTTATCCCTCTAACAGTCCATCCGTCAAACCTGTGTGTCACCAAAATTATCTGCAAGAATGCTGATAAAGGCCTTACAGAAGTGCAGATAGATGACATCCATAGCTCTTCCCTTGTCTACTGATGCAGTCACTATAATCTTAAGTGATAGACATTACAAATCATATCTACATATAAATGTCTATTAAAACTCACAAATGGCATCTTAGGTAAAAAGAAAAAGTGTAACTAAGAATGTATTGAGCACTAATCCAGTAACTTTTTTGATCAGTAACTATGACTTGTTAGGCTTTCTGGAAGTGTTTTAAGTTTTTCCTTTTTGGAAAAGAAAGGAATGAAAATGGAGTTTCAGTGGGAAGAGAAAGTTAGTAACGATTTTCACAGTGCCTGTTATTTTTCAGAGGACCATTTACTTTCTCTTCTTCCCCCGCCCCCCGCCCCTTTTCTCCCTTAAGACATGACAGAAGTTCTGCCATATGAGTATGTGCAACCAAAGGCTTCTTCCATATAAAATTCCACTATTTTAAGAAAATAATTTATTACTGCCAGCTTTAGGAAACAGGAAATAGTCTGAGTGAATCTCAACTGAACTAAAGGATAGCAGCAGTGAAGACACAAGACTATTTGTGTGAACACCACAGAGTCCCACTAGCATGGACTCAATGTAGACAGGAGTTTGGGATTGTGAAGAAGACCCTATTTAATAAATAGCTCCAGACTCTTTTACGCTTTAGTCATAACCCCTTCCTCTCTTTTGTGCATTCCAGAGTGTGTCTAATTCCTGTTTTTCATTGAGTTCTTGTTTCCGGTACAGTCATTAGGGATAGGATTATTAAAAACCCTGTGTGACATAAATCTCACTGACTTTGTGGGCTGTGTGTCAGAGCCAAAAAAAGGCCTATGTGCTTAACAAAAGATGGAGTTAGGCTTAGTCCTATAAAAATTTCAATCCTGGCATCATTCTTGTCATCCTCACTAGCAGACATATCCTGCCAATATTGCTCTCAGTAGCTGCCTTACCTTTGACATAATCAAACCATCACACTTACACTTTCACATCTCTGCATGAGATGTGAAATTATTATTTCAGTGCAAAGGGACTGAAAGTCTCCTTGCCTTGTTTGTAAAGACTAAGCTGAAATGCAGACATTCACTCCCAGTTTTTCATATTAGAAATTCTCTCTTTAAGACTGATTGTGCAAATTATTCTGACGTTTCTAGAGTGGAACGGACCCATTTGACTTGTTTGAATCATGGGCACTGGATTTCTTCTTTTAAGTTAGTTTTTCTATTCGTTTACAGGGCAGGTAGGTGGAGTATGAATGAACATAATTTTTACGAAAATTCCCATGTAGGTTTATTTGAAATCACGCTCCACCTTGGAAATGCCATTAATGTTTGTGAGATACGAGTCAGTACATAGAATACAGAAGATCTTTTCCAGGGGAAAACGAAACCGATGCCATTTGGGGAAGAATAAATAATCAGAGAAATATCCCACCATCAGGCAGCCATTCAGTTTCCCACCTGTGGTGTGAAAATCCTATAGGCATGTAACTTTTAAACAGATCGCCAAATGCTCCCTGCTCACTGTTATCGGCGCCTTGTAGAGGTGCAGAATTCAGGCAGTGAACTTAGGTTTGCTGCAAGCCTGAGGCTCTCCAGGCAACCCATCTTTTTGGTCCTGGTTGTTTCCCTCTGCAGTTTCAACAAAAGACTGTGAAAGTTATATCTGTTGTGGTCTGCCACTGAGAGTATTTCTGCAACCTTGCCTCCAAACCATGTCACCCCAAAGTCACTCTTGTGCCACATCCTCATCATGAACAGTAAACACCATGCAACACCTTCCTCTTCTCATGGGGTCACGCAGTGCCCTAGTAACACCCCGATCTCCCCTGCTGTGTTATGTCAGACAAAGAATTTCCAGTGAGAGAGGGCTACTAATCACATTTTCCAGCTAGCTGATGCTCCATTTTCTGAGAGATGTTGATGGAGAACATCTTCCCTAGAGATTTTGTCCCTCTGAAGTTTTGGACAACTCTCTAATGAAGCATCTCCTTGCTCTTGTTTCCTCCTTTCCCCCAGAAGCTGCTGTCAAAGAGCTCTTCTTTCTATGATTGCACTTTCTCCTGCTACTCAGAGATGGTTAGTAGCAAGCTGTCTGTATTTTTTAAGTTTGGAAACACTGGTGCTTTGTGTTTCCTGACCGGGAAATGAGAAACTCTATTTGGCAGTCCATGTGCGGTTGTTTGTATGCATGAGTGAACGAGCACCTGATTTTTGCACAACTTCATGTAATACAGAAGAATGGTCATTGTCAGTCTGTCAGGCCTTGTGCACACACTGCTGGGAGACATCCCTTCCTTTAGGTTTGTTGCGAAGTTTAAACACATTGAATATTTTTTCCAGTGATCTGAGTGAATCTGAATTGCTCTGATATTTATTTGAGGCTGAATACTGTGTCAAAAAACTGGAAGATTCAGAGAATATTGTACAGAATAGTCTACATCTACGAGTTTTTACACCTAGCACAGGTTACTGAGTTTTAGTGTCTCACTTTTTGATTGCCGTATTTATGGCTTTTTAAAATATTTGAAGATGAACTTTCAAAAAATAGTTAAATGCAAAATGATATAAATCACTGTCCTTCATCAAAATTTTGCATCTATTATGTATGTCCAAGCATAATAATGGTGCTTATTGCCACAGCTATATCCTGAAAGCTTCCAATGGAAAATTGTATTTACATTGCTAATCTTTGTGGTTGATATATCTCTCCTGTAAACCATCCTACAGGATTTTCTCTTCTATTTGGAATGAGCAAAGTACAATTTTATAAAAACATTTTAAAGAAAATAAATAATATATTTATTATCAGAGACTTCACAACAAAATCTTTAATATTTTTTAAATATTGTAAGACAAAAGGCACACAGTTAGCTCTCGAATGTCCTAAGGTGGAGACAAAAAAATCAGCTGAGAATTAATATGGACTTTTTATGTGGATAGAGTGTCACTTCATTTTAGACTAATAGAACTGCTGCTTTTATTTAGAAGATTGATGTGAGACTGCAGGCACACAATCCAGGGATTCTGTTTCATTTATTTTTTACTTTTTGAAGGACTGTCTAGAAATATATTGAATTTAATCTTACAAGATCAGTCTTTGTTCTATTCAGTGTTACAATACAATTCGAAATGCAGAAAATAAAAATTAAGAAAAATGATGATACTAGGTGAACATATAAAAAAAATAGTTGATAATTTTGATCACATTAAACATTAAGCTTACACAAACTGCTCATGATTTGTTTTTCCTTAAGTTGTATACATTGCTTGTTTTTCACTGTAGAAAATTAATATTTATTGGTTAAGTATTGTGCCATTTTGCTCTGCTCATTCTTTTTTATCAAAGCAGTGCCATTAAGAGAAAGTGATGAGAAAATTGGAACTGAAAGTTCCATTTTTTAATGAGATTCCTTTTAAGTTAATTAATAAATACCACCTATATGAGGTAATACATAGCAAATAGTACTAATCGGTTTGTTTGCAACTACTAAATTGGATACAACATGTTTTCTTTTGTTGTTGTCATGGAATTTATAAATATTGGCTGACCTAAACTGGTTTCTTTTTTGGCACAAGTTGTTACAGATTTCCAAAAACTGCCCTCTGAACCTTGATTTATATGTAAATAAGACCTAATGATTCATGGGTACATTGAAAATCAGCACATTATGTTGATAATTAAAGAGTGGCAATTTTTAAAATGTGTTTAACAATTAATATTTATCACAGTTTTCCCTCATTTCTCTTTCTTTAAACAAAGTGTATAGCTAGATAAGTTTTACGTTGCTTACAATAAAATTTCTGGGCACAAATATTGGTAAAAAGACATCTCTGTCTTCAAAGTATTGTTATGTATTTACTATGACTCCTTGCATTCAATAACCTGTTTTGATATGATATACAACTTCAAAAGACGTAGCACTTGGAAATGACTCTGTCAAAGTCAACTGCTTGAAGTGAAGTTCCGTTAGATCACCTTTTATTTTTTTACACTGCTGTGTTATTGGTAATCTTTTTTCTGAATGGAACTAGATAGAGGATTGTCATGGAGAGGTATTTATAAATGGAGTAAAATAAAATGATGACTTTGCTAGTATTCTAAATTGGCATTTATCTGAACTTATAAGGGCTTTTTAAGAAAGGGTTGGTTAAGGTAAGCGCAATCAATAGGAAGAATCTTTACTCATTGTGTGATGCAGAATGAAGTTCATTGAGAATTCATCCTACCAAGTTTCAGTAATGGCAACTAGGTCATAGCTTTCTAGTAGCACAGTGGCTTCCAGCTCCTCCTGTTTGTTGCTCATGATGTGTGCATTGATGTGTGCATTGGTGTAGAGGCACTTCAGCTGGGCTGTCAGCTGTGTCACCTTTTCAGAGGAACACACTTAAGAGCACACTTCCCTAAAAGAAGGGTCTGTCCGGCATATTGAATCCTCTGTTCCCCTCACAAGGGAGTCACCTATAAATATAACTCATCTTTTCTTCCTTTTGGAGGTAGTCATGGTATGGGGGATAGACTTTTCTGAACTTGGCAACACCTCTGGTGTAGATGGACCATCATCCATTGACTGGACTTCCATATCAGAGCCTCATATCTGTTGTATGAGGCACCTAGGAAGGCAGGGTAGGCTCGCGGCTTTGAGTATAGTCTTGCCTCCATTCACTCCTTTCTTTTGAGCTACTGCCTTCTGCTTGGTGGAGGGGGGATAATTTCACCCTGACTTTCTTGGTGTCATGGTAAAGATATCTAATAATTCTTTCTTACCTACTTTGTCAGTGATGGATGATCTAACTAACACGTGGCCCACTCCAGGGTGAAAACATTACTTGTCAAATTTTGACCATGTCCCATCTGATCCCCTGACTTATATAATCTTCTTAGAGTATGGAACTATCTAGGCTGGCAAAAACCTCTTTAGCTCACCTGGTCCAAGATTTTGTTGAAAGTACAGCCTTAGATGACATAACGTGGGCCATGTTGAGATGAGTCTTGAATATTTCTAGTGAAGTAGATTTCAAGTATTACTTCACTGCTCTCATCGTGAACATCATTTTTCATATATCCAGACAGAATTTCACCTGCAGCAACTCTTGCCTGTTGCTTCTTGCCCTGTCAGCACGATTGCTTGTGAAGGAAGCATGTTCATCTTTCTCTCTAACTACTTTTTAGGTAATGAAAGGCTGTGTTTAGCTTCCCCTTGAGCCCTGTCTAGGTTGAATGAACCCTCTTTTTTTAAACCTTTCTTCCTATGTCATGTTCTCCAGCCTCCTGATCATCTTACTGGCTCTCCTCTGCTGGACCCTCCAATTTTTCAATGTCTCTCTTGAATTAGAGGACAAATACTCCACGTGTAGCCTCAAAAATGCTAAGTAGACTTGGGTAACCACATTCTTTGGTGGGCTGGCTGTACTGCTGTTGATGAGACCCAGTGGTTGGCCTTAGAGGTTGCCAGAGCTCACCAAGTTCATGTTCAGCTTGCTGCCCACCAGGACCCTGAGGACCTTTCTAGCAGGGCTATTCCCTAATCCAACAGTTCCAGCTTGTACTGCAGCTTGGGATTTCCACCGAAGGTGAAGGACTTTATATTTTGCTTCAGTAAGCCTCATGTGATTCTCGTTGGCCCTGTCCTCAAACCTGTCAGTGTCAATGTTAATGGCTCTGTGTGGGATGGTCCTTCCTTCCACCTCTTGTCCCTGTTGTTATTACACACAAATTTGGAAATGGTGCCTTCAGTCAGCAGCATATATTGCCCATTTTTAATGAAAAATTGATAGGAACTCAAGTTTTGTCTGAGCAACTAGATTCACCATCATACGTATTTTATTTTTTCTGGGACATAGCGTGGAGAAACACGTGATTGCAGCAATGCAATTAGTAGGAAACAAAGCAGACCTAGTCTATGTATTCATTGCATATAATCTCCATCACATCATATTTTCAAGACCTAAACGTATAGCACAGTATTGGTAAGTAACCATGAAGCTGGATTGCTATCATTTTTTCAGGTATCCAAATTGTGCTATGCAAGGTCCATGATCAAGTCTTTCCAGAAAAACTCCAATCACCACCTGTTTCATGATCAGTGTAATGTCTAATCTGTTTTTAAGCTCTTCAAGTAGATATAGTGCCTCACTTACATTTGGGAAGAAATATGCATATAAAATCTGTTGTACTTGGTTGTCCAATCAATGTGTAATCCTGCTTCAATTAGGTAAAAATAATATAACCACATAAAAATGGAAACCTTGCTATTCCAGCCTTGCTTTGTCAGAATTGCTGTCACTCTGATCTGCTGCTGAAGGAGAACAAAAGCAAATGAGACCGCACAAGGCAGTGGTGAAAATATCAGTTCTACTACACTTTTCTCTCTATTCTTGAGCTGTATTGTGTGAAGGCAAGAGACAAAAAGGTTTCTTTCCAAGGGAAAAAATACTTTCTTAAGCAGGATATGGGCTTCTGCATAGCTCCAAGTGCAGAGTCAAGCATATTGTCACGACCATCTGAGGTGCTACTCATGATTACTTTCTGCCTCCATCTTGCAAAGAGGTAATAGAATAAACCAGAATAGAACACAAATATCGTTGCAAAAATCTGAGCACAGATTTCTGGCAGCCCAATAGCAGGAAGCCAAACAAACGTCACAGTTCACAAAGCAGTAGTTCTTGAGTCTGTATGGTTCCCCATGTTTCCTCCTAGAAAGGCAGGCAGCAGAAAACTTCTAACAAGCTTCTCTTAATTCATTTTCCATTGCTCTATTTTTATTGTTAAAGAAAGCTCTTTAATCCATAATTAATTGTGGCCTGTCTGTTTATTCCTGCAATTTAGAGGGTGAAGCAATGCCATAAAGTTGTTTGTGGTGTTCCTTCAGTGAGACTGAAATTTTGAACTTGATGCATTTATGAAACAGTCCAGGTGAAGTGGCTGTCTGAGATGGCAGAGAATAGGATGCAAGAGGTCCTTCCAAACCTGTGTGCCCTATAAAAGAAGCTCTAACAGTTCAAAAAATCTAATTTAATGTAGAGTATGTCCTTAGGAATATTAGGCATTTTCAGGATCCTTCATTTTTTGTTCAGGAAAGGTTTAGAAGTTTTTAATATCGCAGATACTTTGCTCTCTGTGCTCTAACCTCATCCATCAATGCGTGGCTTGTTAGAACCTTTTGATATGTTTGAGGCATACTTTAGTGTAGTGTACCAAAAGTACAGACTAGTTTTTGTCATCAACATATTTTTGTAAGAATTGGGTCTGAGAAATTTAGTATAGACTTAGTATATATTTGAAAGTTTTATAATATAAACCACAAAAAGGTTATGTACCTAAAATGATCTGAGATGACTTTAAAAAAAGACCATGAATACATGAGCTACATAGTTCAACTGCAGTCTGATAATGCTAAGTCTCATACATAGTTTGATGGAAGACACTGCTGTTACCAGGGAAATAATGTGTTTATTTGACAGTTAAGATGGTGCAGCTTATTTCTTACACTTAAGAGAGAAAATCAAGGATGAGAAAGTCACAATATCCCTGTAAAGACTAAATCATGTAAGACCATTGCCAAAGTGAGAGATACCATAGAAACCTTGCTGAAGGCCAAGCCTATCTGGTTTTCTCATTGCTCTTGACTTTTATGTATCATGTCATGATCCTGGGCAAAGCCAAACTGCCCGTGGTTTCCTGTTGACAAGTCTCACTCTCATGATGAAAAAAAGAAGGTAAACATACATAATGTATCTAAAATTATATATTTTATATATTAATAAAGTTATATTCTATATATAGTATTACATCCTATGTAGCTCTCTATATGCACATTCATACACACACGCATACACAGAGCCAAATTCACAAGCCACATATGTGAGCTCTTTGCCGTGTTTTAGCCTGTTCAGCTTTTCCTTCCATCTTCAGTTTCTAGAACACATGGAAGGGATGCAAGTACTGAAGTGTCTCACCCATGTGAGGAGGGCTGTGGAATCCATTTTCCACTAGAGACAAGAGGGACATGGCTTATGTCTAACTAACAGGATACAATGCAGGTAAACACTTAAAAAAAGTTAAAGAAACGTGTGTGGAAATTATTAAAGCAATTGTTAGACATTTCAAATTCTCTGACACTTCCTTCTTCTGCTTCCTTTTGTCATACTTTTCTACTTGCTTTATTGAAAGAAATAGATATAAATGACCTGCAGAGAGTAACATTAACTTGTCAGAGGCAAGTCAGACTATTTTATATAGTCTTGTTTGTAACTAAACAATATACTCAGAAACTAAGATATTTGTAGTTGTTCATAGCTGGGCTTACAACTGTGACCATAATGGTTTCTGTGCTTTCCTCTGCTAAGCTTAGATTGTTTGCATATGTGAAGAAATAGGTTTTTTTTTCGCATGATCATCATATGAAATCTTCTATTATAACACATCTGAGTGAATGAAAAAGCGGCTGAGGAAAGCAGATTTACAGGGACTGGTCTAAGACTAGGTTGTTTTTTACACTTTTGCGACCATCCTATATAGCTGTACACATGTACTTCTGTGCGTTTATTTTCTTTTTTCTCCCTATAATGATGTTGTTCAGGGTTTCTTGCATACAGTTTTATATATTTTCAGATAAAGTCCAAAGTTACTTTCAGCTGTGCTTCAATCAAATGATGGTTTGTAGTGCCTTCTTTTTTTTTACCTTTTTATCAACTACCAGTTCTAAAATAGAATGGATATAATTTTAGAATGATAATGGAAATTTATAGAAACAGTGAATATATTTGAAGGTAATACCAAGCCTGACAAGGAGGAACATGGAGTTCCATCCAAAAATAGAGTTCTTGTATGCAGTTTTAAAAATATCTTAAAGAATAATTTTCAAAGAGGAAACCTAATGCGCACTTCCTAATTTGCTATACCCCTTAAGTTAGTTCATTTTAAAATCTCCTTTTGCACATGTTTTCAGTAAAACTGAAGAAAACGTCAGTCTGGAAATTTTGTCTCATTTACAAATGTTACCTGAACAATTTCAGCTTGTAAAACGCACAACAGGTTTCTCAAGATCTTGGCCATATTACACTTGTCAAACAATTTCTCGTGTAAAACAGAAGACTGCTTATAGGACAAGAAAAAATATATGTGATGTTGGTGAAAGGTGAGAAAACTCCCTCATGAACTTACATAATCAAAAGGAAACTAAGAGGCAACACCCAGCAAATGCTGGCAATATTCAGACTCTTTTGAAACTGAAACAGAAGTGTGTTTTAGGGTGCTTTCCTGATGAGTCTTCAGCACAGGATTCTCTCTTCTACATGTGCGCTTAGAACATATGGCAAAACCCTACTAACGTTTTTAGACTTTGAAGAGATAAGAGAGTTATGAGGGTGACGAGTAGTGAGAAAGTGGAGAGAAAGAAAATTGTTTTACATTAGTTATAGCGTGCTGCCACTCTGAAGGAGTTGCCAGAGCTGAAGTAACTATTGTAATTTTTAATTGAGATTAAGGGTGCCTAGAGGCTCACACATGAGCTGATGCAGCTTCAGATATGCAAACAACAAGATATTTTTAGCACGTATTGGGTTTCTCAGGGAATTGTTCATGTAAAGAAAAAGGTTCCTTTTCTCATTGACTTAGATTAGAGCATAGGGTTTATTTGCAGAACAAGCTGTGTAAGGGAATAAAGTGCTTCTCTCACTATTGAGAGCCATGTAGCATATGAGCGGATTACTTTCTTCTGTGTCAGGATAGGTGCACCAAGAATAAGCAATTTAATGCTTCACATTTAAACATCTAGGGCTTGATCCTTTTTTTTGCAATTCAGTTGGCCTCCTGTGCTCTTACACAAGAAAAGATACCACAAAGCAGACACAGGCTGTCCCCAGGCCAGGCATTAGTTAAAGGTGCTTCCAGACAACCTATAAGGAGTGTCTGGAATGAGTGATTACAATATATCCGTGGAAGATTGCAGAGCTGGGTCAGAGCTGTGTTGCCCCTGTCCTAACTGTGTTCCAGATGTATGCAAGGAAAGCATGGATTAGGTCTTGATCGCAGCACAGATGCACTTACAACTGTTGTATCAATACAAAATTTCTATGCTGTGTATTTGCACTTGCATTTGTTTTCTGCTCCTCAATGCTGTGTGCATAGAGTGTGCAGTGCCCTTCTATTGTATGGGCTTTGGTCAGCATAAACCTTTGGACGTGCAGGCTGTATCCTGTGTTCCCAGATGCAACAAAAAAAGGAAGGCTTCTTTTCTTTGATGTAGGCTGACTGCATCCACCTGATATTTGTTATGTCTATGTTCCCTTCTATTCCTCACTATGAGACAGAAAGATTTATTTGATGCCATAATCTATAAAGATAAGTAGAGATATTTTAATATTAATTTTATGTTCAAGCTGCTGATTTGGGAGCAAGTATTGACGATGGGACATATAATGGGATTAACATAAAACATCCTGAATGCAGTAAATAAAAAGAACAGTCTTACTTTATGTGACATTATTGGTGGCAGCTTCCTGGTGCATAAGTCATTGAGCTGAAGTTTCAGGCCTAAATTTACAAGCAGGCTGTGAGATATGCAGAGGGATGCTTCTTCTGCACACACCAACAATATTTAAAGATAGAGAACATTTCAAGACATGAAAAATTTTTGAATGTGGCTTTTGGAAACCAACTGAGATAATAAAATGGGTTTAATGATAGTGACTGATGATGATGTGCGTTTCCTCTGCTGGAAAACAATTTTTAGTCCACTAGATTTGATCTCATTGACCTTGTATTCACACTGCATCACTTCTAGAACTTTCTAGCATGCTACATGTTGAGAACAGAATCTAGACTATATACCATCCCTTAATATTTTTCCTTCCTTCCTTCCTTCCTTCCTTCCTTCCTTCCTTCCTTCCTTCCTTCCTTCCTTCCTTCCTTCCTTCCTTCCTTCCTTCCTTCCTTCCTTCCTTCCTTCCTTCCTTCCTTCCTTCCTTCCTTCCTTCCTTCCTTCCTTCCTTTCTCTTTCTTTCTTTCTTTCTTTCTTTCTTTCTTTCTTTCTTTCTTTCTTTCTTTCTTTCTTTCTTTCTTTCTTTCTTTCTTTCTTTCTTTCTTTCTTTCTTTCTTTCTTTCTTTCTTTCTTTCTTTCTTTCTTTCTTTCTTTCTTTCTTTCTTTCTTTCTTTCTTTCTTTCTTTCTTTCTTTTTCTTTCTTTCTTTCTTTCTTTCTTTTTCTTTCTTTCTTTCTTTCTTTCTTTCTTTCTTTCTTTCTTTCTTTCTTTCTTTCTTTCTTTCTTTCTTTCTTTCTTTCTTTCTTTCTTTCTTTTTCTTTCTTTCTTTTTCTTTCTTTCTTTCTTTCTTTCTTTCTTTCTTTCTTTCTTTCTTTCTTTCTCTCTCTCTCTCTCTCTTTTTTTTTTTTTAAATATATAATATATTCTGGGAAAACAACTTTTCTGTTTCCTTTTGGGAAAAAGTTTGATAAAGTAATGTCATCCCACCTAAATACCATCCAGATTTATACCATACACAATGAGAAAATGGTAAAACACTTTATAAATGCCTTCACTTGACTTGCTGCCTTGTAAAAGTTTTAAAAAGGCTGCAGATGATTTTTGTGGTTCCTGACCAGTGAATCTAACATGTGGGAAGGACTGATGACCATGAACTGCAGACTTTGGCTTGTACAAACTTGGAAGATGTAAAACCTGAAAATGAATGAGGGCAAATTTTCTAGTTTCTACTTTTTATTTCAAATAATCTAGCAAATACTTCTGGACACTCCTCCCACCCCCTGGCCTCATTCTGTTGGGGTCATTGAAGACATTCATAGTAGTGTAATCAAAGAAAGTAAATGCAAATATGTGACAAAAGTAATTAATTTATTAGAATAATCTCATTATAACTCACAGTTTTCTCAATGCTGACAAATGTGGCTTCACCTACTAAAAACACCACAAGAAAATTTTACCATCAGTTTCTGCTCTGGATTTTTGTGCTGTTTGAGATTATGACATTGCTGGACAATAATAATTTGGAAAAAACAAAAGAGTAAAGACAACAGGAAGCAAATAGATATAATAATTTCTCAAAGCAGTACCCTTCTGGAACAGGTATGATTTTATTTTGACTTTACATTTCATAATAGCACAAGCATCTAAGTATTGAACTGCTGGCTAGCTCTTCTGAAGCGCTGCCAAGTCATTACATCACCTGTGCTTTGCGTCAAGCCCCTGCTCACACAAAGAAAATGCATGCATGGGGAAAGCTAAAGCATCAGAAAGTTTGACTCCACTATAAAAAGTGACAAACATCAATGAAGTTATTGCTTGTTCATTTAAAAAAACCCCCACAACTATTCCTGCATGCACTCTGCAGGCCCCTTCCATTATACGGTGTCCGAATGGGAAATGAACAACAAATCCTTTCTTTATTTTTCTTCTTTTACTATAACAATTAACAGTTTCTCAGCTTTCAGAAAGAAACTTCATCTTCTTTTCTTTTATTAGGACTTTATGTTTTGTGAATATCTGGCCATTAGAGAAGTGGCCTTTTCTTTGGCTGGCATTTGCGACTTGAAAGAGCTCTTATTTAAAAGGCAGAAAAATGAACATTTTGAAGGGGTGTTTATACAGTCTTTCTATTCTAGTGGCTGAAAGGCAATGTTTTTTAATGTACAGTTTAAAATGTTTTATATCAAGTTGAGTCTTATACAGATACATTTCATTAAACCTGCAAGGCTTTCCTTCCTACCCCATTAAATTCCATTATCAAAATTACCAGTCTGTGGCTTAAAGTCTTAAAGTTATACTGCTAATAATTGAGCAGTTTCTTTCAATACCAAGTACAATTTAAGATGAAACATAGCTATTTTCTCTGCCAGCTGTAAATCTTGTAGCTGGAAATGATTTCAAAATTGCAAAATTCCTGTCCACCCTACAAACATTGACTTTCATGATGTGATCTGTCTAAGAAATAAAACCAAAACCAAATAAAAGTAGCAAACTGCCAGGAAGAGTGATATTTAAAGGATTAAACAGAGACAAGTAAACCAGTTCACTCTACTCACATGAGTAAGTGAATAACAACTAAATTTTGACCTTAGTTAAGTTTTCATTCACACAAAAATATAATTGCATTTTTGTCTATAGCAGACCTTACCTCCACTTTCAAGTATCCAGTCAAAGAACAAAGACAATCCGTACAGGATTTAAGGACCCACACTCTCAAATACCGATTTTGGTTCCCAAAATACTAATAGGTTTATCTGTTTTCCCCATTGAGAAAAAGGATTAGTTTCTCTTTCTAACAAACCCCCAACTTGGCTTGCTTTTCAACAATGAAAGAGTCCATATGGTATTTCAAAATGGATTTTAGAATTTGTGTGAGCTGACTTATCCAAGTGGATAGTAACCATCTGGACTTCTCAATAAATCAATATGCATCAAGCAACGAAGACAGAATTCTAAAAGCAAAAGGAGGTCTTTGCAGTTGCTAAGCTTCTTAACCACCTCTTAGTCAAAAGGCATTGTGTTACAATACTGTCTTTTATACTTGTTTTAAGTCTGGCATTTAAATACACACTATTTGTTCCCGTTTTGATATAGCCATGAAAGCTCCTTCCAGTAAAACAAATTGGCCATCACAGTCAGTACATATCTCTTGGTATTGTAAATGATCTGGCTGTGTTATTGCCTTATTGATTCTTACACTGATGTGAGGTAGTTTCTCGTGAGTGATACTGAAGTACCTACATGTTAAGGTCTCAAAGCTGATGTCTCTGAGGAGGATGGACAAGTCATGTGATTACTCTTTAAGGAAGATCCACTGCTTTGGTACTGTAATGGTTGGAAAACAAGTTGCCCCAAAAGATGACATGACTAAGACATGGAGTGTATGTTTGCACTGCACAGTGCAGGAACTGGATCTATTAGTTTCCTTGCGTAGTGCAGCAGTTCTAACTAAATGCATTGAAGAGTGATGGTACTAGTTATGTTCCCAAAACCTACATGATTGTATTGGCAAAATCTTGCACCCCATCTAAGAAATCCTACTTCTTCATAGAGTTTTTTCTTTTAAAAAGCAAGTGCAAACCCCTTTCTCTGTATGTCTGAATGATGAACAAGAACATGAAAGTACCTTCAGTTGCAGAATCCGGTAAATGTCTATGAGCAATAGGTCGACCATAGGCTGCTTCTGTGTGCTTCCTGAGATGCTGCACCTTGTTCAATTCTACATGGGAGAGCACTTTAAATTTTCATTGGTAGCTTTCACTTAGCCAAAATTCAGTGCATTAACAAAGCCTTCTTTAAAGTCTTTCTTCCCTGCCCTTCTGCCATTTACTTTTTTGTGATCTCATCGTTCTTCCTACTCCTATTTTACAACAAGGGTCATTCTGATTGAAAGAAAATGCCACTTTATTTGCAGAGAAAAGCAGCATAATGTCATCCAAAGAGTGAGCAGAATCCCTCCCATCCTCAACTTCATGACAATCAGTTAAGTGGCACAGAATTGCAGATACCCCTGTTAAATTACACGCAACTAATAAATAAAAAACACCCACTCTGAACTAATGTATGCATGTAAATTTTAAAGACTGAAAACTTTATGATCTTTATGTATTCAATTCACATTAAACAAAAAAGGGCAAATTCCTGAAATAGGCTGTTTGAACTGATCAGTATAGAAATGAATGATTTGTATTTGTCCACCAGGGTACAGTACAGCACTTTTCTGTGCTGTTTGGATTCCTTGTGTGTCTTGAGAATGATGGATGCTCCAAATAATTTTATTTCTCATCTTGGAACAAAATGTTCCTGTAGATCATCTGTGGGATGTTACAACCTCTCACCCATTATGTATTAAGGAAATGTTTAACTTGTTGGTGATGAAAAGCTCTCCATTGTTTTAATTATATTCCCTCGTGTTAACGAGTTACATAATATTGCTATATTTTTGCCAGCTTTCTCATTTTTCCTTTGTTGTTTTTATAACACCTCCTTGGAAATGAGAAACTTTTGCCCCATGTTAACTAAGGGTGAAACTTAGGTAAGACTCTATTGTTAAGACCTTAGATACACATATGTCCAATGCTTGATAACAAGCACTTGAGTTGACTTCTAGTGTTATGCATGTGGTAAATGCATGACTGGAGAGGGACCACAGAATTAATATGTAAGTTTACTTTGACTTTCTCTGAAAAAGTGGGCTGTGGTAGCAGCAAAGAGAGGAACTGGCAAGGAAACCTCATGTCTGGATCTAGGTTAGGAATGGATTTTGCCTTTTAGGTTGTCAACTCTGCATGGATATAGAACCTGACATATTTGCTTTTCATAAATGAAGTGGTTTCTACCACTTATGAAATAATTCTCTCTTAAAGCAAATAAATAAATAAATAGTAAAAAATAATAAATAGTTTCTCTCCTTGATTCTAATGTTTTTTAAACAGTATTTGGGACCTCATTACAACCCCTTTGTTACTGAATTCTGGGGTTGCAACTAGAAATAGTAAATAAATACGGAAGTTTGGAGCATTACGAAGAAATCTACATAATTTTGAGGCTAATTTTAAACAAGTTCTTAATTGTTGTTAGTTTTTATTTAAAAACATTACTGTAAGGTCTGTGAAAGTGTGTTCATACCTTAGCTCCTGAGAATACAATGCCGTTCATATCCACTACCTGTTGAAATAGGTGCATTTCAAAGGAAGAAGTTTTTTTGAGAGATTAAAGAAGATTGGCATAAATAACAGAAAGAGGGGTGTGTTAATCCTAGCTTTTATAGAGTCAGAGAGGTAGAGAGGAAGCTACTGCATAGAGAATTCAAGATCCTTGAGGGAATAATTAATAAATGCTTTGCTAATGGATTAAGTCTCTAAGCTGTAGCTAGGTGACTCCATATGAAGGAGTTTGGAGGGTGTACATCTGAGATACATATCTGCTCCTGCACCAGCTAAACAGACAACTGGTAAATTGGAATATGCCATTCCTACTCAGTACTGACTTCTCAGTTATAAAAGTCAAAGTATGTCTACAAACATTTTGGCAACTAGTTTCATAGAGACTCCTAGTTTGAAGTGGAATTCAAGGGGAATAGAGATCAGTTAAATAAGATGAGCTATATCCATGAAGGACCTTGTAGGTTAAAAGCAGATTTTTAACATCATTTATGACTTTATGGGAAATCAGTTTAATGATTCACAAGAAATACATGAAATATGATAATGTTTTGTATTGGTGACTAACCTTGCCTCTGTGTTCTGAACCTTTTCTTCCCCTTTGATCCAGGACAGCTTCAGGGACATCATACTGTATAGGTAATAATCAGTGATGGGGGCATGAAGGCATGAACAAGCAATGTCAGGAGGAGAAAGTAAGGATAATGGTCAGGTAATATTTCTTAAGTGGCAAAATATATCTTCTCTTCTTTCTTCTAATACTTTTGAAAGAACATTTGGGATCTCACTGTGACCCCTTTCTAGTTTTGCCACTAAATGCTGGGACTGTAACTAGAAATAAAGCTCAGGAAGATCATTGTTTCAGACAGGGAGCATATGCTGCTTAAAAGCAGCTTAAATTTATGTGTTGTATTTCTAGAAATCCTTTCCACTTTATGTGGAAGGTTTTATAATAACATCTTCAAAGTTTGGGATATGTTTTCAAATTATCTTGTCAACATTTTTTCAGATGAGTTACTGCGTTCTCAAATTTTTTTATCCTTTGTCTCAAATACATTTTAGTCCAAATGGCTAGTCTAGTCTTGCTATATTTCATTGAGGAAGAGAAGGCAAAAGGCATTGACATAACACATGGCTGCAGGAGGAGATGTGTTAAAATCTGTGTTTTTTACTGGTAATAAAAGCTCCTATTTACAGACTGTTGCAGAATCAAACGGCAACAGACATCAAAAACACTAATGAAGGCATTCAGGATATTTTATTATTTTTTTTAAACAGATGTTTCTTGGCAGGTCCCATTTTCTCAGGGCGATGAGGAAAAATCAGTAGGGAACGCTCTTCGGGGCTCTGATGCTCAGTGACTCAACGGGAATAGCATGTTCTTAATAATGCCCTGGATTGGACTTCTACTCATTTGCCTTGCATCTGCAAGTAACGTAAGCAAATTGATAAAGGTCCTTTTTCCTTCCTTTGCATGGCCTGGATTGAATTAAAATCTCATTACAAGTGGGATCTTTGGTGTCTCTTTTTAATTCTCTCCAGACCTTCAGAAGTCATTCCTAGTCAGCTGGAGTTTTGCATTGGTTTGTGTTACTGGGTGGGCCAGTATGAAATGAGGGCATCCTGCTGTAAAATTAGCATGGTGTGAGTTCTGTGCTTTGTTCCATGGAATTTCCATGCTAATGTGCTCAGTTTACAGCTGAAAGTATATGTCTTCTGAACGTCAGTTCTAGAACAGGGAGCTGAGCGTCATATTGGAGCTGGTAAACCAGTTCTAATACAAAAGAGCAAAGAACAATCATGGTATAGTTGTCTCTTATAGGACTAGCCAGAGTGAAAAGCAAAATGAGCTAAGTATGTGCATATGTAAGTATTGATGGTGATGGGAAACTTTGGCCTAAGATGCAAAAGGTGTATTTTCATTTGAGACTTGTGTGATAGTTAGGCCCACCCTTTGCATTACCTGTCATGCTGGTAGAGCTTGATAGATAACTGTGATCAGATATGACTTAAATTCTTTGTGGGGGGCAGGAAAGGTAGACTAGAACTTGATATCTGCTGTCTCTGTTGACTGGGAGCCAGTCAGACCTAGAACTATTAAAGAACTGGTGAAAGTGAACAAAAAATGTAAAATACTGTAATAAACTGTCATTCTTCTAATTGTAACTGATCTCAACAGAGAAGCATCTCATGTGATCTGCTCTGGTGAGGTGCCAGTCCTCTTTTACAGAGGCGTCAGTGCCCTAGGGTTCTCAGAAGGCTTGGCACAAAGTATGCCTCGTTATAGTTGCATCTTTATAGTTATTCATAACCCAGTCAAACGTAAAGGCATGGAACACTCAGACAAAAGCCAGGAAAATAGGGCATAAGTGGTCTTATGCCCTACTTATCATTGCTGTTTAGGTCTCTTTCCATTATTTGCCGTTAAATGTCTCATACAGGTGGCAAGAACTGACAGCAATATGTAGATGATCACCACAAAGAAAGTGCAAACATTAAAACTGGTAAAATATGCAGCTTCTCTGAGTGCTTACACTACAAGGTACAGCACTCCTGGCTGGTTGAGTCAGAAAAGTCAGTTTGTCATGGAAGTTGTTGTAGAAGAGGTCCACAGCAGATGTGAAGTAAAACGCCATTGACTGGGTCTCAATTAAGCAGAGGAGGTGAATTAAACAGAGGCTACAGAATACAATGGCTACAGAATACAATGATATGAATTAAGATTCTGATGAATTCACATTATAAGGATCGTGTTAGTTTGAAAGATTTAAATTTGAATGTCTACATGTGGATAGTGGTGTATGAGTTGGGTGAGAAAGCCTTGCAGATGCTGGTAGGCATCTCAGGCATGGGCTGAAATTGCTCTTGAGGCAGTACGACTTGTATTGATTAGGTATCTCTGTTGACTATAATCAGAGCTAGAGAAGAGCAGGTAGGCACCTAAGTGTAATTATCTTTTTTTGGAGCCATCTCATGTTGCCATTTATGGAGTACAGTGTCTCAGATCATTCAGGGAAAATATTTCAAAGGTAAAAATGGATGAGCGCACCCTAAATAATAGGTTTTAGAAGTAGGTAAGCGTGAATAGAGTTATGAGTGAGTACATTATGTGGTCTTACTATGTGCAGAGGGGATTTGTGCTGTGAGATTGCTAGTAATGCAAAGGATGTGGTAGCTCAAGGAATATGTATCATTTTTCTATGCGTTGATATGCAAATTTCCTGTCTGGGTCATGGAAGCTCAAAACACAGAAATCAATGCACAATTTAATGATGTCTCAGTTTTAGTACAAGCATCTGATATGCTTTTAAAAAAAATATGTATCGTGAGCAGTTCCTGTGAGATGAAAAAATGGGAAGAGACTGCCAAACACAAACTTCATCTTCTCTGTAAGAGTCTGTGGTTTTGGACCACGCTTTTGTGCTACACCATTTAATCAGCCAGCTGCAGTGATAATGACAGCCAAAAGTAAACATTGCAAAAAACCATAAGTGAAATCTTATATAAAAGAGATCACTGATTTTTTGCGAGAGACAAAAGTACAGTTTTAATCAAGTTATGTTTGTGGAACTTTTCTGGTGGGGTGAAGTAAATGTTGCTTTACAAATGTATACTGTGAGCCATGAAGGGATTACTTTATGTTAATTTTTAAACAATTTAAATGGAATGATCTTACCAGAAAGAGAAGAGGATTGAAGAGGATCTTGGGACACTTTTATTTATGAGAGCTTTTCTCTTTTCCTGGGAACAATGAAGGGTGCAGAGCACACACAGCATGTAATACATTACTCTTGTAAGCCATTACTATTTTTCTTCAGCTTCTGCTTCTTACTTAGCAGTGTCTTCAAATTATTAGGAATTACTGAACAAGCTTCATCAGAGCATCCATTTGGAGTACACTTAAAATAGTGCAGGCATACAAGAGTGAGCACCTTTAAGAAATGTAGTTTACTATCCTACCATATATACAGAAGTCTGTCCAAATGTCCTGCAATGGTCTTATCACTCCACATGTACCACAATTTGAAAAAAAAAATTAAAGTAAGCTTTTTTTAGAGGTGGTTTGCAGATTCTACACTGTCATATATGTCCCTGAACTGTTGCCTCATCTTTTTTTTTTTTTCCTGCAAAGAAGCTGCCATCCCAGTTCTTCAGTCACCTCCTTGATGCCTACAAGACTGTTTCTAGAGACCTCTTGTTATGCTCTGTGATTCCATGGTGAGTATTTCAGATGTACTGTATAGAACTGTGGGCAAATCAGGCAGGTAACAGAGGTAAATATGGGCTCTGGAACAGTGTGCTACAGGCTTGAAAGCCGAGTATATAGCTGTCACTGATTCTCTGTCTCTTTTTCTTCAACTAAAAGAAAAGAAGATGTGCACAATTGGGACTAAAATATGTGGATTATAAATAAATTTGACTTTTTAAAAGAAATATGCTCAGTAAAGAAACCAGAGGCTCAGAGGTGCTCTTATGTTTTAGGAATTATCAAAGATCTGGGAGTACGTGAGAAAGAAGACACTCAGACCAGGGAACTGACAAAGGAAACTGAAGAGAGATTAAAAAAATCTGAAACTGGATTTCTCCTTCATGAATAACAAAAACTGTTGGCAAATGAAATAGCTGTAGATAATGTCATAATAAATAGTCATTTAATATTACATCACTATATGAGACTACCATATGGAAAGCTTCAATAACAGCTGTTTTCCAGTCATTATTCCATGTGAAAATGTCCTCTGAACATTTATAGGGTGTCTTGTGATTGTGTCACCAGTATTTGGGGTTAGTTTTTATTAATTCAGAAGCTTTTATTTGCCATTAGAGTAAGCATTTCATATGTATCTACTGCCCTAATTACCATGGCAAAAATGTGACTGACAAGAGAAATGATTTTTACCTTGGGGAGTGGGTATGTGAAGTGAATTGGAAAAAGTACAGAGGCAGGTGCTACCCAAACCTTACTCCTCCCACCCCATTTTTCCTCTGTAATTCAGTCAAAATGTAGATATTTGATACAATATTTTGGTTTCCAAAAACTCGCTTGTAGGCTATTTTTTCATCTTGACTTAAAATTTCATTTGGAGAAAGAAAAAGACTGGAATGTCAAAATGATTGAAATGTTCAGTTTTGACTTTGTGGACCAGGAAGTTTCAATTTTCTGTTTCAAAGACTTTCTTTTTCTGTTCCCTCCTCCAACCCCTCTACTCCCCCCCGAACAGTTTTTGGGGTTTTTTGTTACTTTTATGCAAATACTTGGAAAAAATTACTAACATCTTTACACAGACTAAGCTTGAAAATATTTTGGGAGATGTCTGTTTAACCTAATCTCAAGTAGCTTCAGTGATAGAGATTCCATAGTCTAACTGCTTAGGCTATTCCAGAGGTTAACTGTGAATGGAAACGTTCTTTTAGAATCTAAACTAAACCTTCTAAACTTGTTATTTAGGCTGTCCACAGTGGAACTAAAGCCCAGTTATGGGTAGCTCTTTCTTTTCAAGTCGTGAGAAGTGTTGTTATGTCCTTGTTCTGTCTTTCCCTCTTTTTAGGTGAAAGTAATATAAAATACAATCTAAAAAGTCAAAGTCAGAATAAAAAATGATGTTACAAACATTCTTCAAGAATACATCAGTGCATTTACTTTTTAAAGATATGACAAGGCAGCATTGATTGTCCAGAAAGACTGTTCACATGTCTTTTTCTTTTTCTATCAAGAAAGAACCTATGTATTTTTAAATAGTTGTCAGGCTTCCTTGCCAAAGAGAAAGACTGGGATTAAATGCTATAAATTTCTCTGGGTCTGGTTTTCTCCTCTCATTGTATCACGCAGTCATCTCTATCTTGTAAGTTGTCTTCATTTTACTTCCATGAGAGAAAAACTCAGATAAATTATCCCTTTCTTTTTCAGTTATTTTAAAATAGTTCAGTTAGGTAATCCAATGACAGAAAAAAATCCCAAACCCTACTATATTATTTAATTGACCGATGAAGCAAAAAATGGAAATTATGAATATCAAGCATTCAGATGTATAATAGAGTGGCTAGTTAACAAGATATGCTTATGCTAGTTTTTTGTTTGTGGTTTGTTTTTTTTTTTTAAAGCCTCTTGTCTCCAACAATTTCAAAGTACTAATATAATAATGATTGTGGCCATTTCCAATGATAAATCCTTTGGGCTACACTTGATAGATAAGTAACTTGAGCTTAGTATTACAATCAGCACTGATTTTAGTGTTCATTTGAATGACATTTGGCAGATGAGCTCACCATACTCTCTAAACTTGCACTTTGTGCCATATGGGAAATTTTACGTTCACATATATAGTGATTTAATGCTGCAGCTAATCATCTTTCACAAGAGGCTGTCAAGTAAAAAGAAATCATGGCATATTTTCAAATGTTTTGCAAATTGTCGCTTTTCAAGGAAAGAACAACAATAGCTTTAGGATTGTATAACATTTTTCTTGCTAAAATTGATGGTTGATTTTATGACTCTCCACATTTTCTTTATGTTACCATACTGCTGAAGTATTGAAAGGAACATTGCTACAAACTTCAAGGTTTTCTTTATAATGCTGGCTGTAAAAAAAACCTGTTTATATTTCACTGGTAATAGTATTTACATTGTCTACAGTCAATCAATATAGATTAATAGATGAATAGACAGTAGTCTTTAAGTTTGTATAAAATCATCTGTGAACCCAGCTCCTGCATCAAGGCCAGAACTTGGTGATCCAAAGTAGCCTTCCAGAGCAAGTGGGTGGGTTGTGACGCTATAATATATGCATCATCTGTTCTGAGTACTAACCTATATTCATTAGGTTAACTTTGTCTAATTGTAGCTTGTGGGCATTTGATGTATTTATGTTTCAATCTGATAAAGTGAATAATCCTTGGCATCTTTTCTTTGGATAGATCCCTCTAGTCTGTAGTTAAATTAGCTCCTAGATAATAAATTAAGTAGATGAAGCTCTTCAGTTTGTAAGGCCGTTTTCAGAAGTCTGTATCATTTGAGTGGCTCCTGTTGAATCACCTTGTTGAATCATTTGCCTTTTTCGTATCTCTGGATGTTGATACTGGAGCTGAACATGATTTTTCTGGAATGAAAAGAGGCATTTCAGATACAAGGACAGGAATTTTTGCAGGTTTATGTTTTTGATAATGAATATATTAAAAATGGTATACATTAATAGGGAAGTTTCTGTGACTTTTGTGATTGCAAAGTCTGTGCTAAATTTTAAACTGGAGTCTGATACTTACACCAACTCATCATTAAGCATATTGAATTTTGAATCCTTACCATTAAAAGATAAAGTTGGAGAATAAAGGGTGTAATCATGCTGTGGTTATGTAGTGCTGTGATACAGGTCTACATTTCCGTATAGGCTTCCTGACTTTTTTGCAAGGTACATTGCTTACTCAGAATAGTTAATCCTCCCTGATGAGTTTTAGGAAAGTGAGGGCAGAATATAGACCTCACTTCTAAATAACACACATTTAGGCATTGAAAAGGCAGTATTAGCTGAGGACTTTACAGAAAGTCTTCTGAAAGCTTTCCATTGATTGCAGATCAGATTAGAATCATAGAATCACAGAATCACATAATCATACAACGGTTTAGGTCGGAAAAGGCCTTTAAGATCACTGAGTCCAACCATAAACCTAGCACTGCCAAAACCATCACTAAAGCATGTCCCAAAGCACCATGTCTACATGCCTTTTAAATACCTCCAGGGATGGAGATTCAACCAATTCCCTGGGCCGCCTGTTCCAGTGCTTTTTCCTAATACTCAATCTAAACCTTGCCTGGTGCAATCTGAGGCCATTTCCGCTTGCTGCTTAGGAGAAGAGACCAAGCCCCACCTTGCTACAACCTCCTTTCAGGTAGTTGTAGAGAGCGAGAAGGTCTCCCCTCAGCCTCGTTTTCTCCAGGGAACAACCTCATAAGACTTGTGCTCTAGACCTTTCACCAGCTTCCTTGCCCTTCTCTGGACACATTTCAGCACCTCAATGTCTTTCCTGTAGTGAGGGGCCCAAAACTGAACACAGTATTCAAGGTGCAGCCTCACCAGTGCAGAATACAGGGGGACAGTCAGTTCCCTAGTCCTGCTGGCCACACTACTCCTGATACAAGCAAGGATGCTATCCAGTGTTTTACTGCCAAGTAAAATCTCTTTTGAGAAAAAAAAATGATATCTCTTCATAACCCACATATCTGAACAATTTCAGGTAAATTCTTGTCATAGAATTGTGGTGATATTCACTATGTTCTGTTGATTCCTTCAAATCAGTGTGGGACTAATGTTTTCTTTAATGGTTTTACCCACCTACTTCCTAAGGGACCCTTCTGAGTTGGTCTCAAGTGTAAACAAACAAACAAACAAACAATTAAAATCCAAATCTGAGGACTGAATTGCATCTAGTTTAAGATGGTACCTACCAGAGCTAACTGAGAATACTAAAAGCACCAGCAGACCTAAAATCTCACAGCTAATATAATGCAAGGAGGAGTCTGAATGTCACTGCCGAGTCTGTCTGCTACTGGAGTTTCAGTTTCACTTGTCTTTATGAGAAGATTTTAGCTTCCACATTTATTCAGAGTATGAAGTTGTTTTTGCTGTAGAGAAGGCTGCTACATAAGTGCGCTATTGAAAGATGCTTGGCTATCACACAGAGCACAATATTGAGAAGAGTATATAATTACAGTAATTACAGTATTTAATAGATCGCAAACATTAAACGTGTACCCATCCTTTTGCACTTTCTTTTGCCTCTAGCTATCATGCTATCACTCAAACTGTTGTGCAGTAGTTATTATTAGGTCCTATGACATTATCATAAGACTTTATTTGGGTTCTGTTTAGAAGACATTCAATACCCAAATGCAGAATAGCATTCTGCAGTCCAAATAGCAGAAATACCTGTTACCTTCAGTAGAATTACAGATATTTTCAACAGCTGTGGACTTCGGTCTCCATGTAAGTTTTTATCAGGCTGATATAGACGAGGCAGTCGTTATACTTTGCAAATCTGGCTTTCAAGAAGCTACTGCACATTGTGTAGAGTGTGAAGTACTTCAATGACAGAGAAGAAAGCACAGGGCTCATCTTCCTGTTGAAGAAAAGTAGGATGTAGCTCCATTGTCTGGAAAGAATGTACTGCATTTGTATAGCCTAGGAGTCTTGTTCAGTCAATTTAATAAAAGTAGAGTGAATTTTCTAATTTAGAGGAAATGTTACAAGCAACACACAGTCAAATCCAGGATCCATATTATATGCCCCTTTGGTGACTCTTCAGGCAACATGACCGTACTATGCATTTGTTAATCCAGCGGCTGCTATGGATGTCTGATTTCTTGGGAAATGCAAGCAGCGGATCAGCTGCAAGTAAATTTAAGTACACCAGCCGTCACAGTTGCATTGCATGGTACTGATGCCTGATGCCCTGGACTGGGACTGTCCGTGGCTGCTGCCATGGCCTCCCCTTCTCCCTCAATCGCTTTTGCAGTGAGCTGCTGGCCCTCTCCTTTTCAGCAAATTAATTTTAGAAAAGGTGAAAAGACTTCCAAGAAAAGGTGACATGCAATTCAGATCCAATTACAATTCAGAAGCGGTGAAGTGCAGCCATGTTGGAGCCTCAAAACCACATAAAATGAAATTGTTGTTGTAATGAGAAGTTGTGTACAAAACAGCAAAGATCTATGGCATTTCCTGCTTGCAACAAAAATGCTAGCCCAGTTTAGGAACACATTCCTTCCACCCCCTTATAATTAATGCAAAACTCATTGCAAATAACCAGATGGCAAACAACAAGTGTATTGTATACATATTGTCTTCCAAATATTTTGCTCCTACATCCTGGAAGCCAGGCAATGCCAGTCGTAGCATAAATATGTCATTGATAATTTGTCAGTTTGCCCTACTAATGACAGAAACTGTGACTATCAAAAATAATTTAAAAAGACTTCTTAAATAATAACTGTCACTTAGAAGTTCATTGAAGAGTCCTATTTAATAAGCAACGAATACAGTACTGCTTGCAGATAAGCTATGCAATATCATATTGGAAAGATCTATGTGTTTAGCTGAATCAAATGTCAGTAAATGTAGTCCAGGCAAGTTAAATACACAGTGCAGAAACTCACTTTTGTTGAGCTTCTTTTTTTTCCTTTTTTTTGCCTCCAATTAGGCCTTTTACTATCAGAATGAAACTCAGGCTTTGAAAAAGATGTAAGACATCACTGTTTTCTGGTGTGGGAAAGACACGTAGACTTTCTAATATTTTCATTAGATTAAAGATGCTTTGTGATCTTTAAGAAAGGTTCCCGGTTTTTGAGGTTTACTTTCATGTATTAGAAGAAACCTCAAAGAATGAGAAAAGTATGAGATATGTGGGACCAGGGTCACCCTTGCTGTGGCTTGATTGGTCTCAATTTGGTGTACACTCTGTGTATATTCACTCATGCTGACACTGTAGCATAAGTGCAACAGTAACCTGAGGAATAAAGAGAAGTAATCAGTTTTCATTACATATAAGGAGTTAAAGTCCTCAAAATGACCATGTTGTAATGAAGAAACTGAAAGCATTTTAGCTTTTAGAAAACCATCAGTTTGAGTCAAATTAATCTTTTGCAGGTAGTATTTCATTAGGTTGAGGGGCTTTGTGTTTGAGTTTGTTTGGTTTTTTTGGTAAAAATGCAATATTTCCTTTCTCTTGGAAAGTATAAAAGTATGTTCAACAATCTTTGCTTGGTGCAGAGGTTTTTTGACTGCAATAAATCGTATCAGGTAGTCTGATTAATATGACTTGTGTATTAACAGTCAGTTGATCTGGTAATTCACAGGTTCTTTATTAATTAACAAGCAACCATTTCTTAAGAAATAATTTTATACTGGAAACTGCAGTATAGCAACAGTGTTTTTGCATCATGAGAGGGCCAAGTAAGAAATACTGCTTATTGTACTCAAATGATGACAGATACTTGTACCTGGCAGTGTGACTGCAGGGTCCAGAAGTGCTCCATTGCAAAGTTGGATAGTTGAGAGCTGAGAATCAAGGGAGTGGTGAGACACTAAATAAAAATCTGTACAGTAGACTAAGCTTGGCTACTGATCTCATTTGTATAGAGTAGCTTAAGGTGGGAAATCGATAACAAAAAAAAGATGTGAGACACTTTTTTCCTATTTCTAGATTCATTTACGGAATTAAAAACAAAGCTGAAGGTTAGAAGAAATAATACAAAATAATGAGAGGAAATAATGGAAGTACAAAGGATTACCTTATATATGTGTCCATGGTTTTGGTCATGTAAACTCTTAAACCTGTACTTTTCTAAAACATTGACTGTTTACTATTTCATCCTACAAAAACTAATATAAACTTCTTGTAATTTTATACCAAGCACACCCCTGAAACTTAGAGTGAGAGACATGTCACCTAACTTTTCTTACCTGTAGTTAGATACTTCGTCTATGCTAGCTAGACTAATTACGCACTCAATGAATAGAAGTCAATACTTGTGGAGAGTTGGTTAGTCCATCTGTTTCTGTCAGTTATCTTACAATAGGTAAGATAGAAATACATTGATTATAGAGGGAGATTAGATGAATACTGTAGAGTAGGTAGCTAGTTTGCAAAGACTAGTGGGATTGACTCTCATTTTAACTGCAACTCTTGGTTTGGATTTTAAGAAAAATATAGTTGGATTTCCTTTCTGTATTGATTTATTGGGTGCTAGGAATAAAAAAAAGTAGGTAAAGATTTCTGCAATAGACAGGCTTCATCAATATATATTAATCAGGCAGAAATGAATCATTTCACTCTTGTCTACCAAAAAATATCAAAATGGAAATGTTGACAGCTAAGAAGTACAATATGCCTCTTCTGTCCAGGGCTGGCAGTATGAATTTGTTATGCAGGGTCTCTCAATAAGGAATAGCAAGGAATATTTTGTTTTGTGACTTAATCGTGCATTAAATTTAGAAATAGACTGAGAATGACAAATCCCAAGGGAAAAAATAGTATCTAGCAGCAATCTGTTTTGAAATTGCTGAACTGAGTGTCAAACAGGCTACTGACTTCTGCAGAAGGCAAATTTTTGTCTTCAATTTGTAAGTAATGTAAAAATTACTTTTATAATTAACGGATGAATGATGGAATTGGAATTAATTTTTCACAATGAAAACAAAGCTCCAGTATTCATAGGACTTTTGGACTACGTGATTCTAGAAATAGCTTGTTCAGCTCCCTGGACCTGAAAAATTGCAGTTTCCATCCTTCACCTCTCGTCACACAGGTATCACATGTGTAGAGTAGCAGTAGCATAGAGTGAGAATTCAGGAGAATATATCCATGACTAAACTTACAGAAAGAAATGAGAAAAAGAATGACTTATACATGGCAAAGGCTGAATGAAAGGGTAATTACAGTTATTTCCTGAGTCACTTTTAAGTGTAATTTGCCAGAGAAAACATAAAATGAGATTTTCTGCCAGATTCATAGGAAAAATATATTCATATGATGCTCTGTGCTGTGTGTTTGTTTTTTTTTTCTAGACATAGAAGCCAATTCATTAAATCCTGCTGATCCCAATAAAATGGAACAAGCAGGAAAAAAAGCTGAAATATACCATACAACTTGTTATAAATTTTCTGGGTGTTCCAGGGAAATAAAGTCCCTCCATTTCCAAGAACTCCTTTCAGGAAAGGGTAAGTTTACCTTGGAGATATTTTGTGAAGAAGGGGACTAATAAAAGCCAAGGTAATGGTAACACAAGCTGAAGAGCAAAAGCAGAGCCCTAAAAGCAAATGCTATAGCTTAATGAAAGACCACTATGGTTAATCATCATAATCTGTTTTTAGAAAGAATTAGAATAGTTGTCCAATACTGTTGCAAATTGGGAGATTGGGAGTGACAAGCTTGCTCTGTCTCTTTTTTTTTTTTGAGGAGGAAAGCTAGAGGCAGGGAGGTGGGAATTTTTAGATAGAAAGTCACTAGCTATTTCCTTTTGCAAAGGTTAGTTTCTCATTTTTCTAGTCATTTATTCGTGGCTTTCAATCTTTCTTAACCATCTCTAGCAAGCTCTGTTAAAGAGCTTAAAAACTATGGTTTTTAACTTTCATGTAAACTGTAATGATAATGATACACATAAGATAAGATTTATTCTGTATAATGAAAAGGTTTTAGAGCAACTAGTTCTTTTGAGGAATAGAATCGCATAGAGTATAACTTGATAGAGTTTTTCCCATTATTTTTTTTTAAAGATTTTTAGTATTGTACTAATATTCCTAGTTATATGATCAGATATATATATAATAAAACATTTGTATGGAACCAATATAGCTGGCCGTATGATCTTTTCTGACATTAAACATTACAAAAATTAAAAAAGCGACACCTAGTTACTTGTACAGCAAATGAATAAAAAATACAATTTTAGATAGATATATGAAGCCTCAAATATGTATAACTATCAGGTTTAACTCTGAGGTCATCTTCTTTGAACATTTTGGGGTATAATAAAGCTCAAATCCATTAAGTTATTTCGTAGCTATCCTGTTACAGGCCTTGTTGAAAATTTTAGTAGAGTGTCCTGTAACTTACCTCAACCCAGTATCTGCTCATTATTTAATGGTAATTTTGGAGTTATCCCGTAGGCAGCACAATTGCTCACCAAAGTAAAACATTAAATAAATGGAAAGGAAATTAAACTCTTTTATATAAAGCTCCAGAATTGTGTGCAAAGCTCAGAATCACTGTGGGGAATTTCCCAGGAGGCAAATGTCTCTCCCAGTTGATGAAAATAGTTTTGACTACTGAAAGATGAAGATAAAAAGGTTTACGAAGAAAAAAATCCCAACATTAAGTAAATAGCTCAATAAAGATATCTGGTGTAACATATGCACAAATATTTTAATGCAGAGAGGGGTATTTTGATGTAACATTGAAACCAGTAGAACACTTTTCCAAAGTTCTTCTAGAATAGTCTTTTAAATTATTGATATTTTAATGCATTAAAAAGTCAAAGATATTTATGGTTGCTGGATTCTTTCAGAAAAAGTCTCTGGAGAATAGAGGGATATTTTGAAGTACAGTAAGAGTAGGCTTTCTGCTTAAAAATCAATGGCAAGTTAGACTTAATAACTTTAATAAAAATAAGGGAAAATGTTCTTTCCTTTTCTGCAGGTAGAATAGAAGCATTTTTGCTATAAAGACTATCATTTCTTCACTTTTTTCCTTACCCCAGAAATCAATGAAACCCTTCTTGATCCCAAACCGCCTCACCTAAAAAAAACCATCACCATCTCATATTGATGTGCTGCCGATCCTCCCCATTCATGTGCCTTTACAGGATTTTACTGAGATTGCTCAGGGGTGTCCTAACATCACGTTTTCCTCACCAGCAGTGGTTATCATCTGCATATACAGCATGCAGAGAATAGCACGGTGGAGCCCGGCCAGAGGGGCAGCAGGTATTGCAAATATTATAACAGACTGAAGACATGTATTGCCTCTAGTGCTTTAGACTACTCCTCCTGATGTCTGGAGGCCATTAGTGGATTTGTAGTGTTAAAGAGAAGCATATAGAAAACTAGAATTGCCTATTTTTTCCTTCCCAATTTCTGTGTACAGAGGTGGACATAAGATATATCTTTCTTACAGTCTTAATATTGTCATGAAACTTCCATGATGTTTTCCCAAATATTCCAAGAAATAGTACTCTCTTGAATGCTTTTAATGGGACTGCCAAGAGTCTTCTCTCAGCCTTTCCTAATGCTTCACTTCTTGGGCCATTTGATATCTTTCTGTTAAGGACAGCCAAAAACTGATGTTGTGTACGTATACACATATATATATATGTAGAAGTAGACTTTATAGTATTTTCCTTTAAAAATACGTCTGTTTATAGTTGTGGTTATTCCCTAACAGGGAAAGATAATACTTTAGCTTCATTAGAGGTAAATATCTTCTTTTAAACCCAAATTATACATCACAAACTACTCAAGAATTTCACTACTACAGTGCAATTCTTTCCTGGTTTATGCAATATATGTCCAGGTGTGTCCATAGTGATGTAGGACTGTTGGTAAATAAAGTAAATTGAAATTGGGTGGTTTAAGAGTAAAGCAGTCCTCAACTGAAAAAAAATTAAGGAAAACTTCCTGTGATACCATAATACATTGCGGGGTTTTTTTTCACATGTGTTTATTGGGGACTGTATTGATGAAGTAAATAACTTTTTTGGTGAAGTCACTGTTTGAGTTGCTTGTGAAAGCAAGAGATGTTTTTTCATTTAAGTAAATAGTAAAAAAAGAAAATAGCATTAGGTTTTAGTGGAGGTTGATTTGCCTAGTAATCTGTTAGTATTTGTTTTGGATACCATCAACAAGATTATCAGGTCCCAATCAATTCCTAAAAATAAATAAATAAATAAATCCCCCCTGCCCTAAAGCATCCTTCCTTGGACAGAGGTGTCTTAATTTGACACATGTTTTTTGTCTCTTTCTCATACTTGGTCCATCACAGAATCCCAGTGTACAAAATGTCAAATGGGGCTATTACTCATTTACTTTTGTGGTGGAATATATAATTCTTGGAACCAAATACTACTTACAAATTAAAAAATGTTTCCTCTATTTTCTATGTGAATTAGAAATGCCTCAATAACTCTCCTTCAGTAAAACAGTTCAGTAATTCAGCACTTTCAGTAGTTCAACAGCTACAATTTAGTGTAATTGAATTGCAATAAATAACATTTTACAGTCATAACTGTTAGTTTAAGAAACAGACCAATAAAAAAAATATTGTATGAAATATATATGCTTGAATAACTGTTTTTTTACCTTACAGAATTTCTTATTTTCAAAATTGCATTTAGCTCTTCTTTTCATTGGAAGTGTATGTCCATGAAAATCTTATCCAAGAAACCAAGAGCACACTGAAAATTCTCAGAGCATGTTGATGAAGAAATAAATTTCATAAAGCCAAGAACCACTGGAAAGTATTGCTAGAACGTTTATGGTGATCTCAGTAGATCATAGCAAGAGCTGGGAGCAGATAACAATGTTATAAAGAGTTTATTATCCATAACAAGTATTTCCTAAATTAGACTGCAAACGTGTTGACTAAAGCGATTCTATCTTTTTTAAACTTATTGCTGACGTTCTAGTGTTTTTAATGGGACTTCCTTCACTCTTCTCTGATGACAGGAATGACTCTGCAGTCCAGTTCTATGAAGCATTACGACACCATGTGTCTCTGGACTATCATCAGAGTTATTTTAAAATATTAAAGAATCTTAGCTCATAAAGGTCCCATCCAACCTCAGCAATTCTATGATTCTATAAAGTGGAAAACAAATTCTAAAGCTGCAGGTATTATAAAAACCGAATAAAAATGAAACTTTCCTATGTTCCTTATATCTCTCTCTCAGGAAAATATCATGATTTACTCTAACATAGGCAGACTTGCCTATGATTGTATGCACAGAGGTCTACTAAGAAAATGTATTTTAAATGATGTTTCTGTTGTTTGGAAGTTTAGGTTGGAGTAAATATCTGCTTGTGCTTTTGAGCTGACTACTCCTAGTCGCCAGGAATATTGTAGTACTATCCTTTACCAAGGTAAATAAAAAAATTGTGTCTTTTTTTGGTAACTTTAAATGCTGATTATAGTTTTATGGAAATCTTTTGAAATTTCCTTTGCATTTGTGCCTCTCAGCATGAATTTTTTTCAGAGAACTCTTAATCTACATACACAGTTTCTATCATATATGGTTATTTTAAAGATAACATCTTAAATACTTACTCAGACAAAGTACTTTTAAAAACAACCTCTAAAGATGAAAAAAAAATGATTAAAAATGCATTTCTGCAAGAGTAATGGTGAACTTCAAAGACACCTTAAAGAAGTAAATTTACATCTAATTTATTTTTACTATTTTAGTCAATTCTGTTTACTCTTGAGGTACATAGGAGTCCCAAACTCAGACTGTCTTAAGAAATAATGTCTAATATGTTTAGTGAAACATACCAGGTTAGAACTGTTCATCTAGTTTTTAGAAGTAAAGTTACTGTTCACGAAGGCGATTGTCTCCTATATCCTCTGATTTGGGATTAGAGGGAGAAAATGAGCAGGATGTCCCAGCCTCTACTCAGAAGCAAGACACTAGCCCTACTGCCTGTTGCCTTATGGCTGCAGAGAGAGCTTGCAACTGGTAGAAGAAAGGTGGATTGCATTGGGCAGATAAGGACACAAGGAAAAAGGATGAAGGAAGAGAGGTGTTACTCTCCTTAATATCTGCTTTTTGCACTGTCGAAGAAGCAGAAATGCTTGCCTGCAACAAGAATGAAGATTTTCAAACTTATTTTGATTAGAAAATAGACACGTTCACATGAGATTCATTAATTTTGGAGGAAACACAAATTACAGAAAGAAATAGCTGTGTAATAGATAAGTAAATGTTAGCAAAGAACTCAAAAACAGTTTTCTGATTGCATGTCTTCGTCTTTATATATACCAGACCTCTTACTCCAGAGGTAATACAACTTCTATGTAAATACGTTGTTTGAGCGTTGTTTAAATTATTTTGTTTTACCCATGTGTAATTTTATGTTTTTACATACTAATAATTTTTTTACATCTCTTATATCTGACTGGGAGAAAAAAAAGAAGTTATTCTAGAGTGTGAAAAATAAGATCTTGTGTAAAATTGTGTTTAATTGTTAATAACAAGAAAATACTTATGGTTTATGTCCCTGAAAATATATGGAAAGCTAGAAAGTGTTCCCTATATATATATATGTGAACAAATGGGAGCATAGCTATATTATGTGTCATTTTACACAATATCCCAACTACCATATCCAGTGCTTTCTCTCCAAAGATATGTTTTCTTCTGAAGGAAATTTTGTATGTGAACACCTGGGGGAAAAAAAAAAAGTAACTTATAATGATTTTTTTCTTCCTGTAACTACATTTTTACTGCTTCTGTGGCATCTTGTAGTGTAAAAGATTGGTAATTACATCTAATTAGAAAACATTAAAATGCTACAACTCAGAAAAATAATGAAACTTGATTACATTTTATATAACACATAAAATCTCAAAACTACATTTTACACTTCAAATTGGCTTCTAACTTTATCAACAAGGAAGTGGCAAGGTTTTGAATGTTTAAACGTATTTGTTTTCCTGAGGGTATATTAGTATCTTTTCCTGAGACTGATTATTAAAAACAAAGCTTTTTTTTATCAAAGGGAGAGTTTAGTTTTATTTTTATTACTGTAATTACTTTTTAATATGTTTATGGCTCACCTTTTTGTAATAATATATGTCAAATAGACTGTGTTAATGTGAAGGACAAATATTAGAAAATAGCCGTGATAAATTAAAATATATATTTTTTTCCAATTTACCGTCTAATAGCGTGGCTTTTTGTGTGGGTTTTTTTTTTTTAAATTTAAAGACCTTTTCCACTTTTACTAACTAAGCCATCAAGAAACTGTAATAAAGAATTTTTACTCTTTATTATAGAATTACTTTTTTCATATCATTGCTCAGGAATAAACGTTCATTTCAGTTACAGTCCAGTTCACAGAGAGACTTGCTTTCTGCCAGCAGTTCACTCAAACATATGCAGTTGTATAGGAGAGCAGAGGGAGACATTAGACACAAATAGAATTGTGTAGTAAACATCGTATAGGCAGTAGGGATTTCGTAGATGAAGAAGAAAAGCTTCGCTTACATAAAAACACCAGACGATTTAAACAGTAAATTTTGCACGTAGGATAAGCACACAAAAAAACTGCATTCCGAAAAGCTCAGGTTTAATCTATATCACACAACAATAATTCATGCCAGAACGTAGGTAAGTTATGAAAATCTCCTGAGTCAGCTGCCTGAAGCTCAGATACTACTGCCAAACAAACATCTGTTCTAGGCTAATGACTGATGCAGTATGTACCAGCTGTAATCAGATCCAATCACTGGCATTGCGATTATCTAAATAGCAAACCCCAAATTGGTTATATAAAAAAAGCTTTCTATGATTTCTAAAGTTACATATTGAATACTCCTCAAGGTATAATATTCCAACTTTAAGATTACACTTTTGTAAAAAGTTTTTCCCATCCCTCTTCTTCTCTTCTTCTGAATAATAAATATGTATTAATATGATCCTAATAATATGCATATATGGGAAGAATACAGAACTTTGCCTATTGTTGTCAGAAACAGTGAATATGTTTATTTGCAGTAATTAATTTGCAGTGGCATTTATATTCTTGCATTTTCCCTGAGATTCAGACAACTCTACTGACAATAAATTTTATATACTGAAAATGTAATACTGGCAGACATTAAAGAAAAAACCCATTATTGGTACCTCAAAAGAAAATGTGTGGGTGCTAGTTTTCCAAAATGATTCAAACCCACATTTGTAGGTGATCTCCTTTGCAATGGGGTGCAGACTTTCAAAAGGAGCAGATACCACTTGCTATTGTGAAAACTGAGTTCAGCATTCATTGCATGCTGCTCAAGTGAAAAATATAGCCACTCACTGTGGTGTCAGGCTTTAAGAAGTTCCAGCATGCTGTTTTCACTTTTTATATATTTACCCAAATGCATTCTGTCATGAAATAAGTTTACCTCAAAATCTCAGCAATTTTTTCCTAGACTGTGAAAAAAATACGTGTACGCTACTGTCTGAATACACAGGAAAACTTTACCCTCAGTGCGTGCCCAGTTTCCTGAGTCTATCCTCTCCGTGCAACCTCTGCATAGATTTGTTTTCATTTTACAAAGTCTCACATCGTAGGGAAGGCCATGCTGCTCACTTATTACTGTAATAACTGTTAAACAGCTCAGAGAGTCTGAGAAAGTCCTCCAGGGATCTGTGGTGTGACTCCCAGGCATTAGCGGGTATTCTGTCATTGTTGACCCATTCAAACTTTTTTCTGCACTCCCTGTCCTTAGTAGATGCACATCCTTTCTTCCAAACTGTCCCTAATTCCAGACCATAAGAAGGACTTCTTTTGTGATTTGTAAAATGTAACTGAGAATGAGAGGGTTTTTTTGTAGGCAGACTCACAAGAATGGTGGCTTGTGATCTTTTCTTTGATTTATTTTTAACTTACCTTCACAGTATCCTTTTCATACTTGCAACTCAGAGTCCTGATGTGGATCAGGCGATTTCCAGAAACTTCCTTCTTGCAGTAAAGTAGCTTTTCATTCTTTTTTTGCTGAACACTTACTAGGGAGAGAACACTAATTCTCTTCCCTGATTTACAATATTAAAACCTTAAGTAACTTATAAAAAAACTTACCCTTTGTCTTACACTTTCAAGTTCTTCCTACTGTGCAAAGGCCAACAATAATTTAGAGTGTTCTCTATTGCTATATGGCATTGATAATGATAGATATTTCTTCTCCAATTTGCCAAAAATTGGGATGAAATGAAAACAATTCAGAATACGTCATGCCTGAATTATAAACAAAGGCTTAGCAGGGAATAATTTGTCTTCATAAATGTTCTAGAATTGTCACTATTCTGAAGTGCACCCAAGGGGTAGGAGCTTTCTCTCTTGAATGTTCTGACGAATCCACAGGCTGCAAAGCCTTTTATATTATATAAAGCTCCCTTACATTCCCCGTTAATAAACTTAGCAAAAACAGTGCTTTGTAATAGCAAGGCTAGGTAAACAGGCATCCCTAAGGTGAGAATACGGAGATCCAGCCTCCCTGGGTGACAGCCACCAGCTCCCGCCCTCCCTCCCAGCCCCACTGAACCCCTTCTCTCCCTCCTCCTGCAGGTCATGGCTGCTGCCAGTTTGCTACCGTCCCTCCTTGCTGTGCAAAGCGTCTTCCAGCTCCCACTGCCGGTGGGCGATGAGCTGGACGAGGCCACGCAAGACCGCATGCGTTGGCGTGCTGACCTTCTGGACAAGCAGATGAGGTGGCTGCTGCAGGATCTGGAGGAAACGCACCTGGAGCTGTGGAGCCAGAAGGAGAGCGACGTTTCCTGGGGGGCTCTTGCTGGTGTCCTGGTGCTGCTCCTCGGGCTCGGCTGGTGGCTCAGGAAAAGGAGCCATTGGCCAGCCAGCAGCGGCAAGGAGAGCGGTTCCAGAAAGAAGGCGGTGGGGCAGGAGCAAGAATCAAAACCCAGTCTTGCACTGCACGCGTGCCTGATTTCCATCGAGTGCCTCCTTGAACTGTCAGAGTCATTCATGAAGGTGGAGGCCCTGGTAGATGATCTCCTCCGCATCTGCCACAAGCGTTCCAGGGACACCGGGATGCCACGCGTGAAGGCAGTCGTCGGGGTGGAGAGCGCTTTAGGAGGTTGCGGTCCCCAGGAGGATGATGCCACCTACTGCCTGCTGGTGCCCCTGAAGCCTCCTCAAGGGCACACCTTCCATCTGGAGCTGGGCACCATGGAGGGGATGCCGGCCAAGCACTCCTGCATCTGCGTGGAGCCGGAGTGCAGCTGCAAGAGGGAGCGGCTGGAGAAGGACACGCTGTGCTTCCTCCACTGCCACCAGGAGCAGCTGCGGAAAAATCGGGGTCCCAGCCTCCTCGACACCTTCTGCACCGGCCCCTACCTGGACGTAGAGAAAACGGCCCGCTGGTTCCAGGACATGGTAAAAGACGCCTGGCTGGCTTTGCCTCAGTCGAGACACTGCCATCTGAAGGTGCTGCCCTCCAAGCGCTCCTGCAAGCTCTGGCTGACGGATGCTTCTGGCAGTACTGTCTTCATTCACATGATGCTTGGGGTGCAGCAAGGTGACTCGTATGCCGTCCTGAGCATCCACTAGGAAGAGACCGCTGCAAGGAGCCTTGCGACAGAGACTGCCTCTACCACCTGGACAGTGAGTGCCCTCCCTCTTCGTGGGAGTCCGTTCCCTGTGGGAACTTCACCCTGTACAAAGTTGTCAATAAATCACTTGTTTGTTTGAACTAACGCTGTGTCCGTGAGTGGCCATGCATCGCTTTGTTGGGGAAGGCGGGCACAAGCTGCTGGCTGCGCAGCTGCCGCAGAGTCAGGGGGTGTTTTGCAGAAGAGCCGCTGCAGTGGGCTCTGGTTTCCTGAGTCGCTGGGCTTTGGCTTGCCAGGTGTTGGGGGTTAATCCCAGTAGGCATCTTGGCATCACGCAGCTGCTCAATCCCTTGCCCCAGGGGGACAGTGGCGGAGAGAATCTGAAGGGTAAAAGTGGGAAAACGTGTGGGCTGAGCTCAGACCGTTTAGTAGGTAAAGCAAGAGCTACACGCCTAAGCAAAGCAGAAGAAAGAACCCCTTCACTACCCTCCTGCTCTGCCAACCAGACGTGCCTTCTTGGGAAGCATTCTGCCTCAGGCAGGACGGAGGGAGTTGATTGGGGAACAGGCTCGGAAATAGAGCTTTTCCCTATACTAGTAGAAAGGGAAAGAAAGAAGGTTAATGTAGCGATTGTTTGTACAAAGTTAAATGCATACCTTCACAAGGAAATCCCAGGAAAACAAACTGGCTTAAGAGCTAGTGAGATACTGAAGTGGTTGTGCAGCAACTCTTGAACTTTTACCAGTTTTTGGGTGAAGTCCAACAAGATGCTGAGCGCTCTCAGTTGAAATCCTCACCACCAGGGAAGTCGCCCAACACTCTGACAAATTCAGTCACGCTTGGAGTATTTATCGTATGGACCAAAAACCTGTGGCTTTGTGGACAACATCTGTACTACAAGGAGTGAAGAGTCACAAACACAAATTTTATGCTACAAGTGAAAGTGCTTTTGTCCAATAATAAGATGAAAGCCATTTTTTCCCACATGTTGTTACAATACTTATTCAGTTATTTAATTAAATAGAATCATGGGATCACAGAATGGTGGGGGCTAGAAGGGACCTCTGGAGATCATCTAGTCCAGCCCCCCTGCCAGCGCAGGCTCACCCAGAGCAGGTGGCACAGGAACGTGTCCAGGGGGGTTTGGAATGTCTCCAGAGACAGACGCTCCACCACCTCTCTGGGCAGCCTGTTCCAGTGCTCTGCCACCCTCACAGGAAAGACGTTCCTCCTCATGTTGAGATGGAACTTCCTGTGTTCACGTTTGTGCCCGTTACCTCTTGTCCTGTCACTGGGCACCGCTGAAAAGAGCCTGGCCCCATGCTCCTGACACCCACCCTTTAAGTGTTTATAAGCATTGATAAGGTCCCCCCTCAGTCGTCTTTTTTCCAGACTAGAAAGACCCAAGTCCCTCAGCCTTTCCTCCTAAGAGAGATGTTCCAGTCCCCTCATCATCTTGGTAGCCCTTTGCTGTACCCTCTCCAGCAGTTCCCTGTCCCCTTTGAACCGGGGAGCCCAGAACTGGACACAGTACTCCAGATGCGGCCTCACCAGGGCAGAGGAGAGGGGGAGGTGACCTCCCTCGATTTGCTTGCCACACTCTTCTTGATGCACCCCAGGATGCCATTGGCCTTTTTGGCCACAAGGGCACATTGCTGGCTCATGGTCATCCTGTTGTCCACCAGGACTCCCATGTCTCTTTCCACAGAGCTGCTCTCCAGCAGCTCAGCCCATAACCTTTACTGGTGCATGGGGTTATTCCTCCCCAGGTGCAGGGCCCTACACCTGCCCTTGTTGAATTTCATAAGGTTCCTCTCCGCCCAACTCTCCGGCCAGTCCAGGTCTCACTGTATGGCAGCACAGCCTTCTGCTGGGTCAGCCACCTCTCCCAGTTTTGTATCATCAGCGGGTGCCCAGTGCCCATCAGCCCAAGGAACGTGGCTTTTCCGGGCTCTCCGAGGGCCATGCCCTAACAAGCCCTACTCTTGCCTTTTATTGCAGCAGGCCTAGTTGGGGCCAGCTCGTGCTGTCTGTCTCTTCTGGCAGCGGGCTCTGAGCTGCCAATAACCTCTCCTCCAACCCCAACGCGAGGGCAAAATGCCAGCTCAGTAGCACCGCTGCAGTGGGCATAGCGAGAGGTGCGGTGAGTCACTGAGCGTCTGCCGAAGCCACGACCGCCCGTTTCACACCGCCAATGTGCCTTCTAGGGAGGTGACCACCTTCACAACTGTCTTGGGCCAACCAGCCTCCCAGGCTAGCAGTCTGTGCCGGTGTCATGAAGCTTCATGCCGGGACTCCGTGGCATTGGGGGCAACTCGTCTCACAGACGGGGTTTGGCCACTGAAAGCCTGCCATGGCCTTTGAGATACTGCCTTGCAAATGTCTCTGAGGAGCGCACACGGCTCCCTCCGCTGCCGGGAGAGGTCAGGCTTGCGGGATAATAGCCCTGGGAGGTGTGTGAGGGAGGTTCTGTGCCCGTGACACCCTTGGGCTGTGTGTATTCCTATTATCCTTTAATGAACATGTTTTACCTGATGTATAGTTTCTTTTACAGTTTAAAATCTGTTAAATAATTTTTAATTGACATTTAATTCATATTCAGTGGCTTTTAACCATAAGTCTTATTCAAATATTTTTAAAGAGATGAAGTGGTGTCGTTAATAAATGTTAAAGTAAAACTTTAGTTTTTTCTCCCTTGATTTCTGGCAAGAAGGACTGCATTATGATGAATGAACTGGTTTGTAAGTAGAAAATATTTTCTCTTCCTGAAACCACGACAGAATCCACATACTGTGAAGAGTTTTGCGTAAAAGAATCTGCGAAAATGTAACGAATATCACTGTGACTTTTCATCAAGTATTAAAAAAGTGCACTGTTTTAATGTCCTTTGCCTGACTATTGCAATGTTTTCCATATGAGATTGTTGGAAAAATGTTTGTAAAAATCACATACCGGGAGTGTCTACATAAAACAGGCTTTAATACATTGAGCTTTAGCAATCACCCTGGAAAACTTAATCTAAGATCTACAGATATTGTAAAGGCCTAATACATTGTCAATGTTTAGACAGAAAGATCTAGATCATTTGCAGTTTGAAATAATTTAGTGAAAAAAATGTACCTACAGTGTGATTATGGTCTGGGATCAAATTATTCTCTCGGATCTCCTTCAGTGTATGCTCCAAAAAGATTTGATTGCAGCATAAGAAAAGAGGACCCACAAAGTATACACCTGACAGTTGCCAGAAGATCTCACCAAAGATCCCAGCTGGGGAATGGGAGTAATAAAGAGAAACCCACAAATCTTCCATTTTTATTGGGAAGAGATCATTGTGTCAACTTGTCTGAAAACATTACAGGTCTGAGAAGGAAAATTGAGAGGGAAACATTCTGCTAGGATGAAGTTTTATTTTGAAAAAAGGAAAATATTTGGCACAAGGAACCATTTTTTTTTAACTGTGCCACATGATGTCAACAACATAGAGAAAAGAAAACTCTTCACCTACAGCTTTCTCTTATTCTTAGAAACTTTCACTGCTGTGTGTACCTGTTGACTGTAGAAGAATGAACAGGCAGTAGCAGAATTACTGTCACTTTAGACTTCTCTGTATGACCCACAGGGTCATTTTGTCTTTTGTGCAAATTGCGAGCTTTGTATTTAGTTAGGGACGAGGACATTTGACAATCTATTTCCTCCTTTGTGGCTGCAAGAGGACAACAGGTAACTAATATTCTCCTATGGGGCTACTGCTCTTCAGATACCTTTGCTTCCTGTGAGTATCTTCCAGCCTTTTCTTCAGGTTGCTATTTTTTCTAGATAAGGCATCAGCATACTCTTATTCTGAAATACCACTGCATCTCTCAGGAAAGCTTGTTCTGCGAGTCTCAGTATTTAGTGCTCCCTTAAGTTGGACACATGGACTCTGAAGACTGAAAAAAATAAATAGCAGACTGAAGACCCACTTACGGCTCCTAAAAGTAGCCTCGCACACCTACCAGCTGTTTACCTCAAAACACGAAGAATGTATTTCTTACTTGAAAGTGCAACTGCTTATGTCCTACATTCATACATACCTACATATATGTATGTGTTTGTATATTTATGTGTAGATGTGTGTATGTATATGTCCGTGTGCGTATATGTATATATATGTATACCAATATATGACTTTCACATTGCTGCGGTCAACGACCCCCCTCTTTGGCTCCTTTAATTACTTGGGTGATTTTTCTTTCTGAAATACTCTATTCCAAGCCTGAAAGTATAAACTTAATGTGGGACCTTAATACAATGTCAAATGGATTACAATCTAGTTATTTTCTGAGCCATACAATTAAAAGGGATTTAACAGCCTTGTGGCCTATATTTGCTGTCCTTACTCATTATTCAGGCTCCAATCATGCCATGTATTCACTGGAGGTTGTAGGGAGGGAGGGGCATAGCAGAGTAAGTCCTCAGATCTCAGAGAATGGTTGCCCTCAGGACATATTCTACTATAATGTGATGAAGAAGAAATATAAAATAATGTCAAGCAAAAGAAAATGCAACAGCTCCTTGTGTGTCTAAATCAAGAGATTAGACATGACAAAACAGCCTCTAGGAGTATGTTCATCTTTGATCTTTCTCAGACCCTGGGCTGTTTCTCTGTTTCTCCTGTTAAACAGCAAATAAGCAAAATCAATGCTGTTCTTAATATCAAATCAGTTCCAGGATACAGTAATAAATGCTAAATAATTCCCAGCACGTACATTGTTGTGTTGACTGAAGGGAAAACTACAGTTACAATATTATTCACATAAGCTTGTAGACAGAGGCCAACTGCTCAGTATATATAGGACTGTTTTTGGAAGCGTATAGAGCTGCATAGACACTTTTTTTTTGCCTTGAAATGAGTCACAGTGGCTTCTGTAGTGTCTTCTGCTTTGTGGGATTAGCTGAACTGATTGAGGAAACCAGAAAAGCACTATGTAACCACTCAGATTGGTCCTAGGCAATACCGTTCAGAAGTAAAATTAAGCAAGGCCCTGGAGAGAAGGAAAATGAGGCAAGACCCCGGAGACCAATGAGAAACAGCAGGAGGGAGAAAGGCAAATTGGATACTAAAACTGTTAAATCACAGAAGAGTGTGCCTGGCTTTGAAAATGTCACTCTAAGATTTAGACAATCGTTAAGAGAAAATGTAGTGTGTTTTTAGTTTTTTCAATGGGAATTTCAATGGGAATGTTTTATATAGCTAGGCTAAAATAGAGCCCCGTGTACATGTTCACTATCTCCGCTTTCATAAAGTGCTGTAGAAAGCATGACTCCCTCTGCTTGTTACCTGGATTCAGTGACCCTCACAGAGTTAAACACAATGTTCTACATAGCAAAAGTATGGACATACATTTCAAATACACGATATGCTGTTGGTTTCCTTATTCTGAAGCAGACAGGGTAGAAGATACGTGTAAATGTATAATATGTAGTATTGTATAGATACAAGCAATATATATGAGTGAAGTTTTCTTTTCAAGTGCAGCCTTGTTGTGGAGGGAATTTAAATGTAACTTCATCTTACCTATATATTGTATAAGATCTGTTCATTTGCTTTTCTTTCTGGCATTGAGTAACTTTATGTCTGCAAAGATTAAGTTCCTACCAAGGTTTTGTGTACTTCTGATTTTGCTCACTTACATAGTACTCATGTTCTGTACGGGTATTCCGTTAACACTATACAATGTTAAAGTCAATAATTCAGAGATTAAAGTTTACAGCTTGATAGTAGGCTATATTAATAGGCATGTGTTGCATTAAAGCAATTAACAAGTAGTAACACTAAAGATTGCAATTGAATCTGAAAACAGTTTTTAAAATTACAACTTAAAAAAAAGACAAAGGCACATGTGTGACTGACATAAATTTCTTGCTGTGTCTTCCACAAAAATAGAAAACATTGACTAATACAGCAATTGGAAGTGCTGTTTTCATCAGATGACTAAGATTTGTAGTTATGTCTCTCAGGGCCCCCATCCAACAAATCACTTAAGAGCATGGCAAAAGTTAAGTTCATGCTGAAGAGATTTTCTGGATCAGGGCCTGAGATAGGAATACTCGCATCTCGTGACTCAGAACCATAAGTTAATTTTCTTAAAAGCTATTACGAAATTTTGTCCCCTAGTACAGAAAAGAATTATGGTAGGTTGTCTGTCGTGAGTTACTCCCTTTATCCTAAAGAGCGGTTTCTGACTACTTTGGGAGAAAGAATATTCTGTTGGTTGGGTAGGTAATTTGACATTTTGTTGCATATCCTACACTGTCCATAAAATAAAACTTAATGTGTCCCTATGCAGTGTGGCTCTCAACTGCTTATAGAATAACTCAACTGAGAGTCATTTCAACAAAGCAACTTATCTGAGACTTTGGCAATACATAATCATAATATTAGTGAGTTAAACATAAATATTAAAGGAAGAAAAAATCTCACAGGTTTTCCAGTCAACTGTTTGTCAAGCTGTTGTATGTAAATTGTTGTTAGGCTGAGGAAATTTATTTTGTTTCACTAGTAGTATAGGATTACACCTAACTAGCATTTCCATTTTTACATGTGTCCTGGTTTGAGCTAAAACAGAACCAACTTTCTGTTCAGTAATTTTACTTCTTAGCTAGGCCTCTTCTAACTCTCTGAAATTAACAGCATGTTGTGCCAAAAACAGTTCGTTCTCAGAGTGATAAGACCAATGTTGACAGTTTGTGCCAAGGAATGGTATGCAGAAAGGCTCTTGTTTTTACTTATTGCTGTAACAACCAAGGTCAGTTAACGTTGTTATTTGCCCCGTTGGAGGGTTGGAAACAGAAAAGTGTAGTGGGATCCCACCTGCACGGAAGAGCGGACAGGACAGGTGACCCAAAACTGACCAACAGGGGTATTCCATCCCATCTGCCCCATGCTCGGTATAAAAGCTGAGGGATCAAAGGGTCAATTCTCTTCCTTCAATGGCTGATGTCCAAAGAGGACCCTGTCTGTTCATCTGCCTTTGATCCCGATCCATGTGTTCCTGACTCCAACTCTGGAACCCGGTTCCCACCCATCGCTGAGTCCAGTCTGGGACTTCCCCAGTGCCTGCCAGTGACATCATCCTGGGAGATTAATATGGTTTTGTATATACTGTATCTATTTCATTATTTTCCTTTTTATTTTATTATTAATATTCCATTGAAGTAGTTTAGTTTCTTCTAAACACATAAATCTCTTTATCTTTCCTCCTTCTCTCCGTGTGTGAGAGGTGGGGGGAGAGCATCTGTTGATGGCCGTTGGCCAATTTGGCCAAAACCACGACAACATGTATTAACAGGAGTTTCAGGAGAAAATTGTGTTTCTTCTGATGTTAAGACCAAAGTGTTTGAATTTAATTGGGTATTATTGCACCTTGAGAACTTTTATTGTCATCACCCCTCTCCCAATATAAAAATAGAATAAAATGAGTATCTCAAAGAGAACTAGAGCGTGACACTAAAATCCAACACAGAACCAATATTCCAGACAACAGAAAAAACCTTATGTTTCTTTCTCCTTTTCATGCTTTTCCTATTCTTCAAATTCTCATTTTCAAAAGCCTGAAGAGAAAAGAAGAATTTAGCAACATGAGCTAGAAGTCATTAGAAAGACAGGCTGAGAAGAGAAGAATTTCAGTTACACAGGCACTACAGAAAAAAATTTTGATCCTGTGATGTGTACAGTCTTGTTTTAAACATTTAGTTTGGTCCTAAATGCTTCAAATCTACAGTCCTAAATAGTTGGTCAATAGTAAATCACTCAGGTGACACTTACTCCATTGCAGACAGACAATTCCATGTACATATCAGCCTGATGAAATTTTCTTAGTAGTTTATTGTATAATTTCCCTTTATCGCCTTTTTCATATTCATTATATTTGAACACATCACCCTGGAGAAGTCTTAAAATTAGTAATTTTCATTCCTTCCTTTGCTTACTGTTTCTCAAAGCTGTGTATAAAAAGATTATTTAATTGCTCCTGTTAAATCAGGTGCATTGGAGTTTAATTACTGTGATGTTTTTTTGCCTGAATTCCCACCAATCGCTTTCTGTGTGTTATACAGAGCTGAACACCATAGGATATATTTTCATTTTTTAAAGTGAGGCTCCTGAAAATGCTGCCAGAAATTTGCCTTAGCTTCTGTGTATTCAAAACAGAAAGAAAAATTTTATGTGTAGAAAAAAAATATCTTTTTGTTATTAAACCAAAGTGAAATACCTATTCTATTCTTGGCTAACACTCAAAAAATTTTTGCATAAATAAACCAAGAAGGAGAGCTATTTTTGGAATGTTTAAGTTGACATATACCTAGAAGGAGTTATTGCTTGTTAGTATACTGTGCCTCAAAAGTCAATTTCCCTTTTGCAGGCAAATGGAAGGTAAATCATTTTATGTCACTTTGCTGAGAGCAAGGAATGTTTAAAATAATAATATCAATATAGCATGGTACTTTCCCTTCCATTAACTCTGATGTCATGTTGGATACTGTGTTATTGTGTTATAGGTCCCAAGATGAAATGATTGACACATGAACCATTTTTACTTTGACCCAAGAAAAATTGGAAAATGATAGACTTGTCTAAAGGATTAATCTTCAGAATAGTAGAAAGTGTAAAACAATCTAAAAGTATTCTTTAATGATGCCTTTTTATATGCAAGGCAACTCAGGAAAACGATGACCTAGTACTATGCTATGAATTATGCTTAAACGTAACATTAATGAGGCGCGCGTATTTGCCATGAAAACTGACAGAAATGTAGGTGCCCAGTGTCTAAAAAACTGTGTTTTAATACATCAGACGTATTTGATGTGGCAGTTACCACTGAAAACTAAGTATTTACTAACAGTTGTGTGATGTTTTTTCCTGATAGTTTTAAATAACTATAGTGTCTAGACCTCAATTAGTGACAGGTCTTAGAAAACAGATCCTGGACAGGGTGCCGAATGCTGTGTAGTTTTTAGATTTCAACAGGGTATTAATGCAGATGACCACCAAACCTGCCTTTCCTAGTATGTTCCCATAATACAATCAGCTGCCCTGGAAATGGTAAGTTTCTGCTTCTTTGGGCTGTGCCCTTTCAAATGTTTTTTTCTCTTGGGAGAGCATGAATAGTGTCAACAGATCAAATGAAATTACCTAAAAGGAGAAGCAGAACAGGTCAGACCAATGCCCGATTATTTCTGATCAATGACTCTTGCACCCAGCTGCTTCAAACTGGAAAAGTATATTTTCCAGTTATGCTGAGAAAAAGCTTTTCATGGATTCAGTGCAACAGGCTTCTAATTACACAGCATACAAGGATTTAAAGGATCAAATCATCACAGATTTGCTTTTCCAAGTTACCTTTTTAAATTAGCTTTACAATAGATTTACACTGCCCATGGACATGAAGCAGCAGAGTAAAACTAAGCTCCTCTGATTTCCAAATCATCATCATTTAAAGAGCTATAATTCATATTTAATGATGAAGAAACGGTAAAAAAAGCATCCACAAGCATTTAGGCAGAGACTATGAACATTAAGTTTTTATCCTCTGCTAAAAGCCCTTCACCTTACCCTGTCATTGTATAGGCTGATGCAACATGTTTAAAGGAAGTTGGCTGTTTGTAGAATGTTTTTGTAAAAAAGCTCATAATAGATATAAAGGATGGCTTAGATTTAGATGGTATGGCTGGAGAATTTCCTGAAATGTATAACAAATGCTTGTTTTAATAAGGAAAGTAATTTATTGCAAGCAGAATAAGAAACAATACCAAGTCTTTATGTCACTAACTTTGATGATAAAGAACAGAAGTTAGCAGACAACCTCCTGTATTTATGTAATTACTAAATCAGGGGATGAAAGCAAAACAGTGAATTTGGTTGGATTTCTGTCATGCATTGGTGAGGTATGATGCATTGGTGAGGTATGATGATGAAGAAATAGAATTTTAATTACTTTTGTTGGTGTATTATCAGCAGGCTGATTCATTCTCCGAGACCCTTTTCTAATAATTTCTCTTTAGCTAAATTATGTTAATTTAACTACCCTAATCCCTCTGCATAATTCAACGTCACCGCTCTAAGACAAGATCACTCAATGTTTGAATACTTGTATATTGCCTCACTCACAGATTGTTTTCTTTATCCTAGCTCTCTGTCAACACCAAAGGTCATTCTTACACTTTTTCTATGCCTCAATGAATATTTAATTGACTGATAAAAAGTGTAATAACTTTAATGAGAAAGACTGACAGCACAAGACCCTCCCAGCCAAAAAGCCTATTTGGTGCTTAGAACAGTTCCAATGCAGTCAGGAGATGGGAGAAAAATTATAGAAGATAAAGAGTCCAGTCTCAGCCTTCACACAGGTTGATCTGAATACTAAATTGCTGCTAAACCAGGCATCTACAATAGGGTAGGCAGAACTCTGAGAAAAAAAGCTGCAATAGACACCATGAGGAATTCTGGTTAGAGACTGGTGCTCCCCAAAATAAAGCCTTTAAAATCTTCCATGCCAGAGAGTTCGAGAGAGATGTCCTTTTCACGAGCACTTCCTCTTATTTAGCCGTGGCAGTTTCCAACTCAAGTACAATGCCTCCTAGATTCATAGAATCATAGAATGTGTTGGGTTGGAAGGGACCTTTGAAGGTCATCTAGTCCAACCCCCCTACACCTTTAACTAGATCAGGTTGCTCAGAGCCTCATCAAGCCTGGCCTTGAATGTCTCCAGGGGTGGGGCCTCCACCACCTCTCTGGGCAACCTGTGCCAGTGTCTCACCACCCTCATTGGAAAGAACTTCTTACTAATGGCTAATCTAAACCTACCCTGCTCTAGTTTAAAACCATTGCCCCTCGTCCTATCGCTGCATGCCCTTGCAAACAGCCCCTCCCCAGGTCTCTTGTAGGCCCCCTTCAGGTACTGGAAGGCTGCTATAAGGTCTCCCCAGCACTTTCTCTTCTCCAGGCTGAACAACTCCAACTCTCTCAGCCTGTCTTCATAGGAGAGGTGCTCCAGCCCTCGGATCATCTTTGTGGCCCTCCTCTGGACTCGCTCCAACAGGCCTGTTTCCTTTTTGTGCTGAGGGCTCCAGAGCTGGACACGGTACTCCAGGTGGGGTCTCACCAGAGGGGAGCAGAGGGGCAGAATCACCTCCCTCGACTTGCTAGCCACACCTCTTTTGATGCAGCCCAGGATGCAATTGGCCTTCTGGGCTGCAAGCGCACATTGTTGGCTCATGTCCAGCTTGTCATCCATCAGTATCCCCAAGTCCTGTTCCACAGGGCTACTCTCTATCACATCATCCCCCAGCCTGTATTGATAATGAGGATTGTCCCGACCCAAGTGCAGGGCCTTGCACTTGGCCTTGTTGAACTTTATGAGGTTTTTTTTTTTTCAGTTGTACTGAACAGCAGCAACAGGAATAAGAATAACTTACCCTAGCAGTGCCATTCTACCAGCTTTTCATCAGTCAGATATCTCTTGCCATTAACAGGCACATTCAGATGAACTCAAACATTATTTCTCCAACAGAAATTTGTGTTCTCTAGATATATTAATATTTTTCTGCCATTGCAGGTGAGTTTAGCTCCTCCCTATCAACTATAATTGATAACACTCTTCTCCAGACTGCTGTTGAGGATTTTAAAATAAGGCTTTAGCTAACTCATGTCCTATCATTCCCCATCAGACCCACAATACTTTGTCAGTTGTCACTAACTTTTATTTAAGTCAGACTGCAAAGCACATTCTGGTGTTCGTACTCAAGCAGATCTAAATCAGCTGTGAGAATAAGATTTCGTATTCATAAGAAATACCTCATCATACCTCACCAATGCCTCAGCCTGATGATAATACACCAACAAAAGTAATTAAAATTCTATTTCTTTGAAGTAGTTAAAATCGGAAAAACATGGCGATAGAGATATACTCCTGATTTGCGAGCACACAAATTTTGCAAAAACTCTTTCTTGTCGAATATACATACCTTTTTGATAAAAGTCAGGGAATTCCACTGTATTGAAGAGGTACCTTGCTACCTACCTTAGTGCAGGACTCAACTATTGTTCCCACTCAAAAGTTGAAAGAATGACTATCTTGACTGTGAGCAAAGGCCATAATGTGCAGTGGCTCATAAAAACTGATAGCAGCAAAACATACAAGAATAAAACAAGAGATCCTAAAGTTTAGGTGATCAATAAGGTTATCAAGCAGAAAGATTAAGTTAAAAATATTATTATGACGGGTGAGGAAGTTGCATATTCAATTCCTCTGTACCAGTCATGAATTTATATACTTTGATCATACCTGATCATACAACTTCTCTGTTTTCTGAGATGAAAAGTCCTTGTTTACTTAGTTTTTCCTTTGCTGTAATGTGCTCCATGTTACTAATCCTGTTTGTCACCTTATACATAGCTTTTCTATTTCTATTATTTGTTTTCTGAGTTGGAGCGACTGGTGTTGTTCACAGAATTCAAGATGTGGGTGCATAATTTCATTTTCTTTATTGCTTTCTCCTCCTTTTAAAATAATTCCTAATATTCCATCTACCTCTTGACCAGTGAGCTGACATTTTCAGAATATTTCCCACAATGAGTCAGAGAACACTTTCTTGAGAGGTAAGAGCAAGTTTGAACTCCATGGCTGCAGTTATTCCTCTCAATGTTTATATGACATGAAGAATAGTTTCTATTGGACACAAAACCCCAAAACACCTATTAAAGTGGGGTAGTTTGTGCTCTTTATTGGTTCTTTCACAAGAGAGGTTAGAAGCTGGGTAATCTTGGACACTGAAATATCTTTTCATCAAGTGTAATTTCTGGTAAACTGTTTTTCAGGCATTTTGGGGTGAGGAGCATGGAAAGGTTTCTAATGTGAATAATGCTGCTGCTGGCCGTGTATCTTGTTATGCAGGTAACCTCTCAAGTGACAAATTCATTGGTGATCTAAGAGAGTATATATACTTCAATAAAATATCTGTGCTTTGCAACTTTTTTCCATGGTTTCACTCTACAGAATCTAGAAACAGTGTGAAATTAAAATCCACTGAGATGATATGAACACTAGGAAAAATATGATTCAGAACTTCCCCTTTCATGATGTTGTTTATTTATTTCTGGAGCTTTAGCTATTTTTCCAAGGACTTTAAACCATTAAAAAGATGAATACTGCATACTTTTCCCACAGCAAAGAAATTAATTCTCATCAAGTGGAAACCACTTTCTATTCTGTGGATTGAATAGTGGAATACTAAAATCCCTGAAGTGGCAGTGTTGGAAGGTTTATCATTCATAATAATGGATAAACCAGACTATTTTACAGAAGCCTCGCCTAATTTCTTAACATTGTCCTATTAAGTGTTAGCCTCACAGCCAGTTACTGTGAAGTTCTTGGTTTTATTATAGAGTCATATTAGATTTATAGGTCGCTACTTGTTTTTATTAAATTTCTATCCTGCTTTTAACTTTTCTGTAAATGCATTACTATAGGTTTCTTTTTATTTGTTTTTATTCTAAAAAGGATTGGTTTGTTAAAATCATCCAGTCCTCAGGTTTATGCAAAACAGTACAAATGCTTAGGTTTGGCAAGCAAGCATTTATATATTTGGGTATGGAAGCATTGAACTGATGGCTTCTTGGACATTTAATGCATACACATTCTAGTGTGGTAATCTTATTTGCAGGTGCACTCGGATAATTGAAGAAATACCAGTGTATCTGTCTTACATTTCTCGGTAAGGCTCAATAAGACTTGGTAGAACAGACATGGTATCAGCCGCAGTAGCTTTAAAAATAACCCTTTAAAAGAATTAAAAATGTTAGAGTCCAAGATCATCTGAAACACAATATTTCTATTGAGAATGACACAAAGGAGAAGCAATTTCTAAATATTTAGTGGGGATAGTTCATATTTTTAAATCAATGCTTTAAATCACAGCTTTCGAAAATGTAGAATTGAGATTCATGGAGGGAAAGGTACCCAGCAGTACAGAGCTAAATATCTACTCATAGTTGCAAAATTGTGTGTTTCCCATGGCTATTGCAAATCCTATTGGTGTATGTAGAAATGGCTTCTTAAATATCTGACTAGCCATTAGCATAGGAAATAACTCAATCTGGACGTGTGATTATTTCAAGAACAGTGGTATTATATGCAAGTTCCTACTTTTATTCAGACCGGGGGCTTTCTTTTGCATTTCTTGTCCTTTATATGATTACTGCTGCAAGTAATAATAAGAAAATCAAATTTCTAGTAAACTGGCCATTTTTTCCTAATTCAGGAACTGCTGGACTCATTATTTCCAATCAAATCTACAGGCTCTAGAATTCAATATGTCATCTAAGGTTATTCAAATAAAACACAGTCAGCATCAAGCATGATGGGAGTTTTATGACTTCTGTGCACATTAAATGGGTTTTGCAGCAATTCTTGTCAATGACCCCTGGCAGAACTATTGGTAAGAGGTTGATTGTTCACTATAGAGTCTCTGCTTCTATGTCTAGTAAAAGGCAAAACAGACCTACTGCGAATAAATTGTTTGTTTTCTCTTTCTTGCAAGGACTGGAAATCTACATACACATGGTATTAAAGGATGCTGTTTCACAACTGAAGGGGAGTTGGCAAAGTACTCAGTTACTTTTCTACTTCCCTCTTCATTTTCCTGATAAAATGAGTCTGTAAATGTACTGCAATGTATGTCAAATCCTGATGATGTTTATGTTTTACTATTTCAGGACTTTTACAATACTGTCGTAAAGGTACAAGCCTCTTTCCTATTACTTTTACAGGCACTTTAACTACCTACCAACTTTCAGCAGAAGTCTGTCTGCTCTGCGAACATTTAAACCAAAACATATTGCTCTTTGTAATATTTTTGCCATCAAGCTTATAAATGGTGATGTATTTACTCTGTAAAACGTATTTTTAATTAGATATATCTAATCAAAACAATGACTTGCTGAAATAATGTTCTCATCTGCACAAATGTATAGCATACCCTTGCATGTCATAAAAAATGCCAATCTTGCCGTAATTCAGACCCATAGATACAAGACAAGAAAAAGAAATTTAAACCCTCTGTGATGATGCATACAAAAACTGGATATTTTCCTGAATTGCAATATTTTGAATATATCCTTCTTCAGTGGGGAACTTGTTGGGGTTCTTCAATTTGTTTGTTTGGGTTTAGTTTTTTTTTGTTTGTTTTGTTTTTGTTTTTGTTTTTGTTTCTTCTCTCCCCTCTAGCAAGAAATGAATCAAGAAGAAATGACAGCAAGTTGCACAGTACTTCCTTAGCTTCAGAAATGAAACAACTGCTTTACTTGAAATTTGCTAAAAAAAATAATAGTAGATTTCCAGGATGAAAATTGGAAAATGGCCGAACTTTGGACAGTAAGTATAATTTATACAACTGAAATTCCCTTTCGAGCACACTTTGTACCTTTGGCAGTTCTAGGCATCTCTCTCATGTCAGATAATTGCAGCAAAGATATACACAATTTCTGTAGGCATAATGGAGAACACATAGAATGAACATGACTGTCCATATGTTCATTGTTTTCCAGCTGAACCAGTTGTGACACTGTGCTTTTAACAATTTTCTGGCACTTTTTTCGGGTGACTTTCACAAAGATAGTTATGCAGGTGGGCTTATAAACCCTCACATATTTGTGCACACATAAAAATTTTGTGTACTGTTCTTTACGTCCAAGGATTTAAAGCTCTTAGTTCTTCTGTGTGAAGGAGTATTTGGTTTCAAAATATTAAAAATAAGATGAGAGAGGACCATGTACTAAAGGATTGCATTTTTTTCTACTATTTAGTTGACATGAAAGCAAAGACAACTTGCAAAACACAAGGGTGGAACATCTGAGTCACTGGGTACAAGCTCTAATAACTCCTGAAGATTCAGATGCTAATTTTAGAGAGTCTGTCACTTGCTGTAGCAAAGAAATGTGATGAATCATAATGGTGAATAATACCTGGTACTCAAACAGCATATTTTATCTGAGGATCTCAACATACATTACCAATATTTAGTTATTTAAGTCTCACGACTTCCTGGGGAGGTAGGTAAACATTAATTTACCGTGCCAGAGTTAGTTCTTTCACTTTGGAAGAGGATTTGAAAGGTGCTATTACAGCTCTGCAAATCTATTTAGGACAGTTTGAATATTCTCAGTTAAGCAGGTCATGACTTTCAGTCTGTGGGGTGGAGAATGCTGTGTCGATACACAAAACAAAATGGAGTTTTGGAGCAGGATTTTGGAGATTTGTAAAAAGAAGGAGGAAACTTGGAGATGGATGAAGAATCAGGTCTTCCTTTCCTCTGCTAATTTCCCCAGCACTCAGCTAGAATTTTTGAATTGTGTTCTTGAGAGTAGTATTTTTTCCCTGGTATTACTAAGCAGTGATATTTCTGAAGTCCATTGATAGATATACACATAAAGGTCAGTTGGATTTCAGGCCAATTTTGTAATTTATCACTTGAGTCCATTTGAACTTAAAGGATAATTCTGATCTTCAGCTGTTTATTAGCTAAAAAACTGTTGTTATAAATAACTATTTCATATATAATTAAATGGATTCACTGTCATACTTCACTCAAGGCTATACACAATCTATTGGTAATCCCATCTTCGGATCTTTGCTCATCCTGCTTCACCCTGCAGTACTTCTTCATGAGCATCTCTTGGTAGAATGCAATTTAATGAATTCTTGTCATTGCTGGCTCTGGCCTTTGAAAGACTTATTTTATATAGGACTACTGCGCTAAGTTTCCTGGGTTCTCTTTTTCTGGGCTACTCAACAACCTTCTCAGATTTTGGCTTCTGGATATGCCCTGTTACTCTCCTAGAATTCTTTTCTGCGACCTTAGTGATCTCAACTAATCTGTAAAATGTCATCCAGCAATAAGCTCTGGCTTAGAGGCATAGTGTTCCCTGGAATTACCAGATATTTCCCATCAGGCAAAATGGAAACATTACTTAAACATAAGAATATGTTTCCCAATGTACTGTCTTACACTGTGATACAGATAAATGCTAATAAAATTTGAATTATTTATGAACAGTGTTTTTAGTTTTTTTCTAAAACTTCTATGAGGATATTTTCATTACAAAGCTATTCCAGTCTCTTCTGATAGGAGACAAAAAACCAGAAAACGTGATGTCTTGGCTATAATAACACTCGTATGTTTTATTTCCTATTTCTTTTGTCTAGCAGCAATGGATGACCAGAAAATATCCACGTTCCATTTCCTTTGTAATTTGATTTCTGAAAAAGCAGAATATGTTGGTGTTGAGACTTGGGAGTTCTTATTTGAAAATACACCGACCAAACCCATAAATTGTGTATTTTAAGAGCAGCCCTGTACAAATTGGTGTGGTAGCTGATGGAGAGTGGCTTGATTCCAGGTCTCCCCCATGTTTTATTCCTTCCACTGTAGTCAGGAATGATGAAAACAAAGGCGTTTTTTGTTGGGTAAAAAAAAAAGGGTTGTTCTCTAATTACTGTAACTTGCATGTCATTATGGTGTTGGTGTCTGATGGTCACTGTCTGATGGTATTTAGGTAATACTGATTGAAATAGAAGTGTCTTAATTTACAACCTTCAGTTTAACAAATTTAGCTAATTTTGTTAATTTTAGACTCAGTCTGCCCCAACAATGTTGAAATTTAGTCTTCAGTATCTGCTCATGTGTAATTTATGTGTAGAACACATGGGATGAAAAGAAAAATGTTGATTTTGTGAAAAATTAGTTTTGAAGATCTGTGTTCTTCCTTAAAAGAATTTTTCCACATTTTACTTTAAAGAGGAGCTCAATTCAGACAGCTTTAATTCAGAATATCAAGGGTTGTCTGAAAAACTATGAATCTCCATTTTTAAGTCTCTCCTCTGCTCAATTTGAAAGCCCTAATTACTACTTTAGGGTTCCTTTCTGAAACCTTCTTATTAAACTATTCAAAGAAGCAGACATGTTTTACTGAAACTTTTGTCTTTTAGAAAAAAAAATTGCTAATTTTTTAATGAGGTCTGAAAGTAGAGATTTTAGGTTTTTTTCAAAAGTAAATACATTTACTGAATTAATGCTCTACACTACTTCCCCTCTACCTTTCAGACATCTGACAGAAGAGCAGGTATCTAATTCTTTTTAAAATTTAGCCCTCTCAAAAAGACCTGTGGAACAAAAACACTCTTGAGAAGGTGTAACTAGCTGAAACCATTATGGAAAAAATCTTTTAACAGCTGGAACTTTCTTGATCAACTCCGAAGAATGAGAAGATTTTGCTGATGGCCTAAACTTGAAAGCATCTGCCTTTGCTTTTGCAAGGTAGTCTGCTTTAATTGTATTCCATAGGCCAATGGCCAGAGGAAATCCAGTTCCAGCAATAAATTTTAGTGTCCTGTAATAGATGAACCTATCCACTGAGACAAACTTCAAATATTCTCAAAATATGAAAAAAAGTGATAGGTACTACCAAAAAAAAAAAATATGGTACAGAGAAATCTATTTCTAAAGAATTTCTTGCATGTTATTTCACCTCTAGAACTGTCATAATGGCTTAGATACAGAGTAGAATACGCAGCCAAATTCAGAAATAAATTCTGGCTGATACACTGCTAGCAAGCCTGAAAATATGAGAAAATTAGTTATTACCTCTGTTTGCTTATGTTGCTTTGGTCAGTAAGTAGGTGGGACAGAAACACCCAACACATGTTGAAGGATGTAGGAAGAGCGGGTTGCAGCTTAGCAGAAAGGCTAACAAATTCATGCACACACACCCCTTCCACACTGTAATTTCAAATGCTTAGGTGTGAAATTTCTGGGACAGGTTTTTCTTCACTAAGCCCCAAACCAAGGTAAAAACATTTTCAGTAAAGTTTTATGACTTTGCAGTTTGCAACTCTTTTAGGTGTTGGGATAATTTTATGAATTTGGTATACTTATTGACTGGACAACTTATTTAGCTTGGAAAATAAATGCTCTGCAGAAATGATTTGTTTGTTTTACAGGTGAAGTGAGAAATATACAGCCTGAGGAGTTGGCTCACATCCCTGACTTCATTTAACACAGCCCTTAGCCACAAGTTCCTCCAGCATTACTATTGGTTAACAGTGAAGTGAGTATTTATGTGTGGCATGCCAAATGTGTCTGAAAGATGTGTTCAACCTCCCAGCAAAAATAGTTCCACATTCCCACCTCAAAACCTGAAACTACCAAAAAAAAAAATGCATATTGAATGCAGAGAAGTAGACCAGGAAGGATGATTTAATTTGTTACATAATGGAGATCTTTAATGTATATCAAATATTTTGAATCTTTGGGTCAAAATCCACTCAAGTCATGTCTGAATAAAAATAGTAATAAAGTACATTGAGAGAAAAATATGAAATTACTATTGTGTACTAACATCCCTTAAACTTTGTCACTACACACAGAACGTCTGTGAATCAACCTGTCTGCTCTATACCTTTAAAATGTCATTTTAGTGGATTATACATGTAATATGGATCTGCAGCAGAAGACTGAGCCTTATCCAGACTGTGCAATTCTACGGTAAAAGTGAATTTTAGTGGTTCAGTTCTAACAGAATTTGTTTTGTTTTGTTTTGTTTTTTTGTTATTGGAAGACACCAGTTTAAAAATCAAACACTTCTTGAGAAAATGAAAAAACAGGAAAAACCACAATTCTGGCTGATCATCTCTGGGCAAAATTTCAGAAGATCTAGGAAGAGATATATCTCAAATAAACTACTTCTCAGATTTAAAGAAAATTAAATTCAAGGTTTTCAGTGAGACTAATCCTTTAGAGCACTTATGAAAGATGAACGAAATATGCTGGATCCCTCCTCCAAGTAGACATAGCAAAGAGTTTTACCTGGCCCTTGCACATCTCAGAAAGTGATATAACCAGATACTAAAAACTAGTGTTTTCTACCGAAGAAATATTTAATGATTAATAGAGTTGAATTGCTCTTCAGAAGAAACCTTGACCAAATGACCCCCAAAAGTCAATACTCTATAAGTTCACTTTTTCTGCACCATATTTCAGAGGAAATCTCTTATTAGGTTGAGGAAAGCATCAACTGTTTTTTAGCTGATAATCTATATTATACATACTAATATAATAATAAAATCACATGGACATTTTACATTTTCTTGAGGATATATTTTCCTTAATATAAACTTGAAGATTTTTGGTGCCAAAAATAATGATAACAATATTAACTTGCAACTTCTCTAGTATTAACTCATTGTTCAGAAAACTCTATACAATTGGAAGAAGAAATAAAAAGATATGTGCAGACAGAGTTGCCATTGGTGTTTATACAGTATATTATTATCATCTCGGTAGTTAGAAGATACTGTCACATCTGACTGTAAAGACAGTATGAGATAATTTCAAGGACAACATGTATTATGTGATTTACGTTCTGGGCAATTATGTTTAATGAATTGTGATTCTGAAGAAAAACAATTCACTTTTTCTGTCAATTAGAAACAAACACACTCTGAACTGTTTTAGCAAGGGTTTATATCTGTAAAATACCATTCCTTTGCTTTTCTGAGCCAACAACACTTAGTTCCTGTTCTGATAAATGACCTGTTATGTACAAAGAGTCTCCAAAGTACGAAAATAAAGTATAAATACTCAGATTGAACAGACTCTTAGTACCATGATTCTTCATGAAACAAACTAAGATCTATTGGGTGATGTTGACTGGCTTTGCCTTCCTCAACAGACACTGTCAATGTAGCACACACTGTCCGCTTGCCAGAGTGTCCCAGCTAACCTCTAATCTTGCAGCTGTGCCTGCACAGCTGGGTGCTTGCACCTCCATGTATCCCCAGAGAAGTCAGCAGGGCTGAGACAGTACAGTTGTTGATTTGCATGGACCCTGGTCCTGAAGTGGGCCTTCAATTAGCTCTTAGGTAAGAAGCTACCAGGTAGCATCTCGTACCTACTTCAGCCTGATGGTTATATTTCCTATTTTTCTCTCAGTTTTTTGAAAGAAAATGACAGTTTTTCTGCACTTTATGGTAACTGTCTTAAATTGGACTTTCACACCTGGGGCTTTCTTTCATTATTTCAACTGCTGTTGTCTCCTTGTAATTATTTTAAACAGTGGTTTCTTTTTTTCTTTTCTAGATCCCAGGTGCCTGCTGGTGAAACAGGAGATGGTGTCAGATACATGCTAACTGAGGTCTGTACTAACTTAATGTCCTGGTTTGAGGTAAAACAGAACCAATTTTCTATTCAGTAATTTTACTTTTCAGTAAAGCCTCTTCTAACTAACTGAACTCTCTGAAATTAATGGCATATTTTTCAGACAGTGGTCTGGTCCCAGAGTGATAAGACCTGATTGCATTCTAATAATTTATGCCCAGGAATGGTGTGCAGAGAGGCTCTTGCTTATACCTATTGCTATAACAACCAAAGTCAGCTAACATCGTCATTTGCCCCATTGGAGGGTTGGAAGTGGAAAAGCATAGAGGGGTCGCACATGCGGGGAGGAGCGGACATGACAGGTGACCCAAAACTGACCAACAGGGTATTCCATCCCATCTGCCCCATGCTCAGTATAAAAGCTGAGGGATCAAAGGGTCAACTCTCTTTCTTCAATGGCCGGCATCCGAGGAGGACTCCGTCTGTTTGTCTGTCCTTGATCCCGATACGTGAGTTCTTGACTCCAGATTTGGAGCGCAGTTCCCATCTGTTGCTGAGTCCAGTCTGGGACTTCCCCAGTGCCTGCTGGTGATGTGATCATCATCCTGGGAACTTGTTATGGTTCTGTATATATTGTATATATTTAATTGTGGGGTTTTTTATATGATTGTATTTTCTTTTTATTATTTTATTATTAATATTTTGTTAAAATAGTTTAGTTTCTTTTAAACTTGTCTCTTTCTCTCTCTTCTTTCTCTCCCTGAAGGGAGAGGCTGTCCCTTCTCTGAAGGGAAAGAGGTCAGAGAGCATCTGTGGTTTGTTTCAGTGGCCAGTCCAATTCAAACCACGACACTTAGCTAAAGCTGTCAGAGCATTACCCATTTGGGGCAGCTTCTGTTACAGTAAATTTTTTTCAACAAGCTATAAAATTATCTGTTACTAACTCTTTGTTGAAAACCACAAAGAAATGAGTATCATTCTCAGTAACTTTTAATAAAAACTGAAGAATTATGATTATGGTTTTTAAGTACTTGTACTATAGCCCAGCACACCACTTATATAATTGCACTGTATGTGCTTTGTTCATGTTTTGATTAAGAGGTGACGCCACAATGCTCATACTGTTGAAATGAGTGCAATAAATTAGATTGGTCTTGGAAAATGACATCAGCTTGCTTTTTATTGTGCTTTGGCTATACAGCGTTTTCTTTTCCCATAGAGTCATAGAATAGTTTAGGTTGGAAAGGACCTTCAAGGTCATCTGGTTCCAACCCCCTTCCATGGGCAGGGACACCTCCCACTAGACCAGGCTTCTCAAAGCCCCATCCAGCCTGGCCTTGAACACTTCCAGGGATGGGGCATCCACAGCTTCCCTGGGCAACCTGTTCCAGGGTCTCACCATCCTCACAGTAAAGAATTTCTTCACAATATCTAATCTAAATCTACCCCCTTTGAGTTTAAAACCATTACCCCTTGTTCTATCACCACACTCCCTGACAAAGAGTCCCTCCCCATCTTTCCTGTAGGCCCCTTTAAGTAGTGGAAGGCCACTATAAGGTCTCCCCGGAGCCTTCTCTTCTCCAGGCTGAACAACCCCAACTCTCTCAGCCTGTCCTCACAGCAGAGGTGCTCCAGCCCTCTGATCATTTTTGTGGCCCTCCTCTGGTCTTGCTTCAACTGGTCCATGTCCTTCCTATGTTGGGGGCCCCAGTGGTGGATGCAATACTCCAGGCGGGGTCTCACCAGAACAGAGTAGAGGCTTTTATATTAAAAAATATTTTGACAAATTTTGCACTTCTGTTGCTCTTTTATACATGTCCATAAACTTACCATTAGCTACAGCTGAGTATAATTAGGGTATATATTAGGATGCATTTTCCAGAAAAAGCAGGGGGGTTGTGTCTTTTTTTTTTTTTTTTTTTTTTGGCTGTATAAAGAAACTGCTTTAGGAGATCTTTGCTGTTTTTATCTTTACCTAAATATACCTCAGATGAGTTAGAAGACTAGCTGAATCTATAGCTTTGAAGTTATTACTGCTCAGTAAATGAGATTTCTACTTAATCTTTTCACTGAATTAGTGAGGATAATTAATTGATGAACCGATTTGTTTCCAGCAAGGAATTGCTAAGCATATACATTAAGTACAGTGGGAATCAGATATTAAGACACTAATTTGATATGAAAGTGCAGCATTTTGTTGTATACTGAACCCAGTACAACCCATGGCATTTAATTAGTATTACAGATACCCTAACAGTTAGCATTACACTAAGATTATAAAGATATATTGATACAATACAAACTTAATAGAATGAAACCTAAAATGAAGGCAGTGCAATTTGCTCATTGTTTTCATATTGAATCGCGAGGCAAAATATGTTTCACACCTTGTTTTTATTTTGATAAACTTTTGCTTCTGATGTCCTCCAAACTTCTATGAAATATTGAAAGATATAATTTCGTTAAATAGAGCATTGTGGAAGGGTTTGTTGGGCAATATGTCTGCTTGAGGTTGTATTGATCTGAGTGCTGTGGGCAGTTTTTTGACAGGCATAGATAGTGCTGGATTTTAAAGCCCTCTCTTCCTTTGTCCTTAAGAGTCAGGTGGTTGTCAGAGCACCCCAGGAAGGAGGTACTCCTTTATTTCTGTATTTAACATTTTCTTTCATTTGGAATTAGTAGCTTGTACTGTGTGTCAGCTGAGCTCAGCTAATGAAAGAAAAAAGAGGGGTCAAACACAAACCCACGAGAAACATGCCTCTTATTTTGCCTCTGTTTCTGTTTGCACAGCAGTCTGAGTTTGCATATGCGTTTGCCTTGCTTTCTCTCCTGGATGCTGGTACTGTGTTAGTGAGGCACAGAAACTAGATGTTTGTATGTTTGTAGGGTCTGCTACTTTGAGAAAAAAGATGTCAGGGCAGGGACTTCTCATGAAGTAGAAATTCACTATAAATGACAGTGTTCTTTTTCTCTACAGGTGTTCCTTTCCAACAAAAGGAAGATCCCTTCTTTTGCTGAGGGCCAGGAGATTCAAATTATCTAGCTTTATCTGTATTCCTTTGTCCCTCTGCACTGGAGATGTGAGCTCTGTGGATGGTACTGTGTGCTTTCCATGCATCCTCCCTGCTGTCTGGGAGACTAAATTCCTGCTATGTGTTACTGCAGTGGACAATCCTGCACCAGATTTACTCCTTAGACAGATTTACCCCTTAGTGGGTTGGTGTCAAAGAGCTCAATCGGACAAAATGTTAAATAAAATGTATTTCACTGCCTAGGAAACAGGGCTGTTCTCAGACAACACTGGTGCCCATGTAGTATCAGGACCTAGATACATATACTTGCTTAAAGGGTGTTTTCAGAATCTTATTTCACCTTTAAACTAAATACAAAGGTTTAAATAAATATCAGTGCTGATTGTTTACAGCTTTCTCCCCAGCATGGCTTTAAACATTTATTATTCTGACTTTTTAAAAATACATTGGCAGCTTTTTATGACTATATTAAGCAAACCTTCAGGGCAGCAGACAGGACAGGATATTATTCTGAGATTAAGGAAGGAAAATGTGAAAGAGGGATGGGAACAAAAGGCAGACCGAAGAGGAAGAGGATCACACTCGCTTTCCACTGCTGGAGGAAACCACAGCCCCCATTGTGTGTGCTCTGAAAGTGATTATCTCCAGTCACTGGTTCTCTCAGAGTCTAATCCGCTGATTCACTGGCTTTTTCTCATCAGGGTTGGAAAGGAGACATCAAAAAGCATTAATATCCATTATAGCAAAGATCCACACCAAAGGGACCATTAGCTAATCTGCGTTAAAATATTTGCTGGATAAATTTTGTTTCCCAAACATATTTTGAGGTGATTATTTACTTGTTCGCAATACTTTCATTTTTGCAGGATGTTTGACAGCTATTGTGGAATGAAATGTAGCTGGCACTGCAACTCCGTGTGCTATCACTTTGATTACATGCACCCAAGGATTATGATTTTGAAACCACAGATGTCTGGGGCTTGGCTAATAACAGACAGGATTGTCAGCTGCCCTGTGTCAAGGATAACCGCCTCTCCCTGGGAAGCAGAGGCTGAAGCACCAGAGTTACATCCTCACACCGTGAGGTCTCTAATTAACTGCAGCACCCAAAGTGGGCTGGACGGAAATCAATATATTAAGCCGCTATTGACGGAAAAAAAACCAAACTCAAACCCACTGCTAATTTAGAAACTGGAGCAGTGTATGAGTATTATTAGAACACTATATTTTATCATTTTGCAGGGGTTGTTCAGTGCTTTTCTAAGATTTTGATAGGAGTCATTTTTGTTTCTGTGTATTTCACAGAGCTGTACTACCATGCTTCTCCATTTATCCCACTATTATACTGAATTACTTGCTTGAGTAATTGTGCTGTGTAATAGCAGTGCCCGATGTGCATAATAGCAGTGTAGAGAACACGATACAACGTTACAGTGCAATACTAGGTTTTAGTGAGATTTTGAGTAGCATTGACTGGGCTATCCCAAATCTCACACCAGGGCTCAGTGTTCCTCTGTGCTAAGGGGAGGGCATTTGCCCCGCTGCCCCATGCTGGCGACCGGGGTGCTTACTTTGGTCACCTCACCAACCCTCTCATACTGAGGAGCCCAGGCAGGTTCCTTGGCCCCTCTTTGTCTATCCCAAGCTCATGTCTGCCATTAGGACAGGTCCTTGTAGACATGATAACGCAAGGGACTTGCCAAGAATACTCTGCAAGTTGGACCTTTTGGTTAAAGGCGTCTGAATACCTACTCAAGTGTTGAGATGGATTAAAAAAAAGTCACCAACACCAGAACTGCTTGTGCTCTGGATCATTGTCTTTGAAACCTTGATTTGTGTCTGAGAAGACAGCACCTTCTGCTTATACTTGGCACTCGGACTCATGTGACATTTTCCTTGCTGAGTGTCTCAGGTGCAATTAACTGTAAAAAATACAGTTTGTCCCTGGAAGGGCAATAAAAATGTTTGACACGTCAAAATCCACAATGATTGCAGAAAGTAGGCATGGACAAAGCTCTCCCCTTTTTGCTGTTTTATTAATTGATTCTGTGGCAGTGTGGTTGGATACTTCCAATGAACATGAGTGCAGATTGCAGTCCGCAATGTGGTGTGGATCCTTGGCTGCATTTTTTGCTAGCTCAGATACATTCAACTCAGGATGAACAGGACAACAGTTGGACAGATGTGAACCAGGCAGGGAAAAGAAATACTTTTAATTTCTTTACTGTTTCATTATTCTCACTATAGGTTTCTAGTTAATTCTGCAGCCTTTGTCTTCATTTTAATTCATCAGTGCTATGGTTGCTGTGTAACTGAAAACTGCCTGCATATGAGTGCAAGATAACTGTACTATTTCAGATTCCTGTTTCTTGCACTACACTTAGCTTGTATTGGAGCATCACACACGCAAAAAATCTGTAGCTGTGTCCTGAAAGTGGTAGTCTACTTATTGAAATAAATTGCCACTGTGAACATCTCAACCTGTGACTCTGCTCTGTGCACTGTATTTCCATTTAATTTGCATTTGAGATATATTTGAGTGTAGTTTTTAAAGTTGTTCATAGGAACAGTTCTAGCTCAATGCAAGATCACCCTTCCATCCCAGTCAACAGCCCTCTGATGGTGACATCCCCTTAGATCACCTGTGTCACCAAGCACCCTGAGAGGCTTGCCATTGTTGAAGATAAAACCTTTGCCAGGAACTGGTCTGTGGATCAGCTTCTCTGGAATTAAGAGTGACTTGGCCATTTTCAGAACTAAACACGTAATTCATTTCTTTCATTTAAAATCTCCTTAGGCAAGATTTTTCATTGCCTTACCATCTATAGGCAGGGAAGCAGGTATAAGTCTTATACCACATACTGTCTTGTACACTGTTGGAGAAAGCACAGACACACCTGTACCTCAATCAGCCTAGATAACAAGGTGGCAGAAAACAGCATTATACTGCTAAAATACCACTTTAAGATACCTGTGAAATTATTCACAAGTATTCTGTTTGTTCATTAGGTTACCTACCTATGAAAAACTGAAAATATGTAAATTTGTATATGAAAAATTAGAGGATCTTTCACCATGAATGTCATAACAGATATTATGGAAGTCCATTTCTAGGAGAAACTGTATTTCTTATTAATAGGATATATAAAACCGGTAGGACACTGCTCTGATTGCTCTTCCATGAATAAAAAAAAAAAAAGTTAGGTCAGAAGAAAAAAACCAAAAATTTCAATTACATTTACAGCAGCAGCTGAAGGGGAACAAAATCAATGAAAGGAGCATACTTATTAGAGACCTGCAGTTGCCATAAAACTGAAACTAAATCACACTGACAGTGTCTGAACTTCAGATAAATTGCTTTGAATTCAGAATGGGAGCCTGGAGAAATAATGGAAATGATATTGCAGTTGTTGAAGAAAGGGATAGAACTTTTTATATCCGTTGCCTCTCTAGATCTTGTTGGTATTTCAGGGATCAAACACTGATTTGTTATCTGTTTTATTATTATTTTTTCTATAGGGACTCCTATTGTTTCTCTAACAGATGAAACAGTGCTGTCAATCGCCTTGGCACTGACTGGTTAGAGAATTATGTGGGTTTTAGAAATGAGATATATCTTCTTGGTATCCATCCAAGGCTAAGCCTCAGTTCTTGTTAAAAAAAAAAAAAACAAACCAGAAATGCTAGAGAGGGAAACAGGCACAATAAGATAACCGGTTCAAACTTACTCTTTCTCTCAATAACTCATCTAGCAATTCAGTTCATTTTCTGTGACATCTGTACTGAATGGAATCCTTTTCTGTTTCTTGTGAATTTCTTTACGGAGGGCAGCTGCCCTTACTAAATCCACTGTAATTGTCTGATGGTTTGGTTCAGAAAGATTCAAAATTTAGTTGTTGTATTAATTGCCTTAACTCCATAGTTTACTTTTTGGAACACCCTTGAAAAAAAGCTTTTGAAAGCTAGATTTTATAATATTTTTTATTCTTTGGTTCCCTGTTGGATGGAAATTGCTTGCATGGACATTGGTCTCCTCAGGGAGCCCTGGGTAACAGGCCAACTAATATTCTCAAGACACTTATGATTACAGGTACAGAGAAGGTACGGAAGATAGAGAAACTTCCAGACTGCATTGTGAGAGAAGTTGCACCAAGGCCTATGTAATAATGGTATGTAACTCTTCATACCAGCATTATGACCTTGGTGTTGTGTTTTCCAGATTATATATAGTATTGTTGCTTCATTTGAAACTATATAATTTTTTCATTATGATATTTATTTTTTTTACAGTTTTGTAGAGCATATTATTGATGTTGATAATTGCTAAGATATAAATGTTTATAAAGGCATGGATTGTTGGTAGCACCAATATGTTACACCATTTTATTGATATGGAAATAGTTCATCCAGGGTTACATATGGACCTCATGTAACACCTCTGTGTAAAGAAGGAACCTAAACTCTGAAGTAAAATCTTAGCCAGTCCACACTGAAATGAAATTTAAAATGCTACATTGTGTACCAAGGGAATGAAAAAATAATTTATATATAACTTGCTATATAAATGCAGTGGGACTTAAAACTACCTTTATCAATTGGGTGACTAAAGTACTTCTTTTTATTAAACAGGTTATACTGGAAAATAAAACAAAACAAAAGGAGTTTAGATATTAAAGTAGGCCCACTGTAGTGCAAATTGCATCTTTGTATATGTGTTTGTGTGTGTACGTGCTGGGGATTCAGGAAAGATGGCAAATAAGAAGCTTGCCCTTCCATTTGATTTCCTTCAAGTGTCAGGAAGATTTGCTTGCAGGATGGCATTCTTCATCCATTGCTTCAAGGAAAAGAGCTTTTAAATCTTATTTGAGTTTATTTCAGCTTGAAATTCAGTATGACAGACCACACACTGTAATCTAATGTTTATTTCTATTCCTATCTTAAAATAATTCTGTAATTCAAAAGTCTTCCACAACAACATGTCTCTCCTGGTATTAATTTTCTGGGACAAATGGAATGGAGTGTACCTGTCTGCTGTATTGCTAAATTTTCACAGATTTAGCACATTTTTTTCAGACACAAAAAATAATGATCATTTCACCAGTAAATATGAACTACTTCATCTCCTGGTTATAATAAAATTAATAATTCATACATGTTAAAGCTTTGACATAAAAATTGGATGGGGAGATATTACTGAGACTGTGAATTGATTCACAGGATTAATTAATGAGTCTGCATAGTGAATTATCTTCATTAATTTTTCTTCTCAGAATGGTTGATTATATGTTTTTAATGTGTATTACACTGTTTCTGCCGGTCGAGTTATAGAAAGTAAAGTGAGATTGCTATAAATTTTGGTTAAGAAATACATGTATGTAGGTAGTATCCTCATACAAATGATGCAGTCTCTTTGCTGAAGAAGGGACTATTTACAAAAGTTGTGTAAGCCTGTGCCTAAAGTGAGACGGTGAGTTAACTGTGTGTGAAGGACTGTCTGCAAATTGGTAAGTGTGGGTGTTTGGGTGCCCATATGTTGAACAGTTTGCCTATGAGGGTGTGTGTTCACATACAGTAGTTAACAATTTATTGGAAGAAATGTACAATTTGATTACTCTGAAAAATATGCTACTCTTTATTTAATAGAAAACAATATGCAGATATTCCAGACTCTTTCATTTAGAATTGAATTCAAAACTCTGTTTGTCTTATGTAACTTTGATTCTTTGAGTTCTGCCAGATCATGATCCATGTTTTAATGTATGTTTCAGATCCTTTACGTTCCAAATGAGTTCAGGCCTAAATTCTGGAACCAAGTCTCCTTTGTAATTATATGCAGACATGGTAAGGCTTTTACTTGTGTTTGATTTTTTTGGTATGGTTTACAATTCTTCTGTGTACTTGCAAATGAATTTGAACAGTAACATATTTCATTAACAGTCTTTCAAGCAGCTGTATTGTATCCCCCCTAAAGGCTGATTGTTGAGATCTTTAAAGGGATTGTTTCAAGAGGTGCGTTCTGGAGGCAGATAAACAGAAAATGTCTCGAACTTACAAATCTTTACGAAAGGAGGTTATTTAAGTGGCTTGAAAGAGCTCAGATCTATCTGCATTTACCACTTCCCTCAGAACTAAGTGACAGTAGTATCCACACTGATATCCTTTCTATTTTTCTGAGCTTTTCTTGTGTTCTTCACCCTCTCCTCGTACTGTTTCCATTTTTCATCTGGCAGCAGTGAAACGTAATAATAAACTATTGGCATTTACGGCTACGCACTGAGGAAACAGTCATGAGGTTATTCAAGAGTAGATTTTACTAGGCTGCCCTACACTGAAAGCTAGTCTTTCTTAATAGCCTGTATAGGCTGGAGGAAAAGTTGAAGTACATTTTCGATCTGGAATCCATAGCTGAGATATTGCTAGAAGCAAGCAGTCCTCAACATGCCCTGAGAGGGAAGGGAAGGCAAGGCAAGGCAAGGCAAGGCAAGGCAAGGCAAGGCAAGGCAAGGCAAGGCAAGGCAAGGCAAGGCAAAAGTACTTGGTCTTCTGTGACTTACACATGGTGTCTGTCATGGCTTTATTTTCTATTTCTGTTCTCAAAGGTCTGGTCCATTTACATTGCAGCTGGTCAGAAAAGAATTTCTGATTCTATTGCTGGAAAAGAAACTGATGTGCAGTGTCTCATTAAGAATAACATTGGCATTAGGAGCTTTATTCTAAAAGGAAAAGTATCCCATTGGTATGAAGACCAACCCCATAACTCCACCATAATATAAAACGAAGGGAGACTAGTGAAATCTCTGTAGATCATCATCAGTGGAAGCAATTTGAGGCTTGAGCCCTGAATGTAATGAGCCCTGAAATGCTATCTGGCTTGCCATATGAAGTGATTTTGGCACTTAAAAAAAAAAAAAGTAGGTATCTACAATGCTTCAGCAACTAGAGGATGCCTCAGGCCATGCCTCATTCTTCCTAACCACACACTGTTCATCACATCTTACCATTTAATGTTAAATAATATGTCCAATGGAAAACAGTAAAATTCATTAAGGATATTGCTGTATTGCTTCTCCTCTCAGTGATCATAATAAAGCCTGTTAGCTTGAAGCACAACAAAAAGCTGCTGTGTTTTTAACTTCAGTTGATGCCTGAATTGTATCACAGGGTAAGTAGAAACTTTTGATTGAAGACCTTTATTAGAAGTATTGAAAATAATCACTCATTCCGCTAAAGGTTCTACGAAAGTGCTTTTTTAGTTAGATTCCAAGAGCAGAGACAGTAATGATCTACTGTAAGGAAAATACGTGTCAGAGGATTTTACATAGCAAATATGTGAATGAAAATTAAGTGTTAATAATCTTAATCAAAAATTGTTTCTAAGCATAAATTTGCAGCATAATGCTGTGTCTTTTAGCATTGTACAGATCTTCTCAGTCACATGATAAGTACACTGTCTTCACAATATATTTTTCTACTCCCTCTCCTGCAATGCAGCTATCTGAAGGAATTATCTAAGCATTTAATATAAGACTTTTAGTGCAGTAAGTTCAATCAATCAACACGTCAGTTATGTTTTGTTTCAGTTGTATTTGGTCAAATAGAAAGTATTTTCCAGTCATCCCCAAACCCCTTCCCTCAAATTCCATGGGTCAAGCTAAGAATGGCTAAAATAAGTGAGGAATTTTTATCTTCCTGTAGCTAGTTTCTAAGAAAATTCTACCCTCTTCATCTGATACAAAGAAAAATTAAAATTAGGCTTGAGAAGCTGAAGAGGAATGATTTTTAATTTTATTATTTTAATTTTTTTTTTTGAGAAGCCACCCTTCAGGACTACTAGAATAGTGGAGTTTCATTTCTCCAAAGCTGAAGAAATCCAGTTCAACAGAGTGCTACTAAATGATTTTGCTTTTACAGGTAAGATTATGCTGTCTAAAGGCAAGACATAGGTTACTGAATTGCATGAACAAAAGCTTCATGGAAAAAAGATGGTCAGTTAAAACACAGAAGAAAAAGAAATTGGCATAGGTGAAAATGCTGAAAAACACAGAAGCTAACGGTTCTGTTTAACATCCACTTCACAACTTAGCTGAAGCCTATGCTGACAAAAAGTGGTTGGCACAAAGCCAACACAGAGAGGCATGGAAGAGAGGCATGTATTTATGAAGGGGTATGTACAGGTAGTACTTATGTGATGAACTCTTGAATTGCAGGATGAGCAATCTTATTAATTTATCATGCAGTTTTAACTGCTTTCTTACTCCTACTCATTTATCTACTTTGTCTGGATTTGTTCACATGGTTGCAAGCCAGAGCTGGAACACGACTTCAGATGCTATTATTGCCTGCCTGGTGAAATGCAGCAACTCATTGCATGACAAAATGGGTTCGTTTAAGCTGCCCACGAATTGAGTCTTACAGGTTAATCTCATGATATTTCTGTGCGTAAAGAAGCTCTGAAAGAATGCCTAGGTGGCCTCTGGGGGCCTGCCTTTCAATATTGTTTACACACCTAATGATACAGACAGACATCTGGTGGGATTTTCTTTGGCTCTGAGGCATCAAAATGAAAGGATTTAGGTGTCTGAACACTGCTGCAAATTCTGCAACCCTTATCTGTCCGTACCTGCATATTTAGGAACAAAAGTTTTAAATTTTAAAGTATTTAGAAAACTACTTTTCTTCACAGGAAGGCAGAAAAATAGTGTCAGTAAGAGAGGTGGGAGAAAATAACAGGTAGTGTTCTTCGAATTTGAGTGGCATTTATTCAACAGTTAATTCCTAGTCTTCAGAGATTCACTAGCAAGGTCTTTCTATTACTTTACTGAAGTACCCCATTTATAAAATAGGATATATAGTAGTTCAGTCTTAGCCTCTGTACTGAGGTCTCAACCTGATGGAGGAAGTGGAAGCTAAAGGTAGAAATAATACTAGTGTATAACATCTATGTGTGAGGCCTGATCTTTACTTAATGAAAACTTGTCATTAGTACCAGCTGATTTAAACTAGCTGAGTATCTTGCTCCTAAATATGTTTGTTTATGTGATTTTGGTGATTTCACTCAGGGCAACATACACTGAACTTGGAAAGCTGTTCAGCTAAAGCTATAGAGTGAAAAAGTCTTGAAATTTACATGACAGAAACAATTATCCTCACTTTCAAATAAAGGCATCATTAAGAGAGACTAGTTTGAGAAAGTTTCAGTTTAGAGAACTCTTTTTTTCCTCTTTTCTGTTTGTATCTCAAAAGTCTCTGGGTATTTTTACTATTGAAGTTGCCACCAGGCAACCGTTGTAATGAAAGAAGTCATGAAGGGTACACTTTTCTCATAGTCTGAAACACGAAGTCCTACAGTCAACATCCTTCTTTTTTATGATTTAACTTTTTCTTTTGTTTATTTCAAAAGCCAATTTTACATTTCATTAGGTAGAACAATATACTATCAGTCTTATAGGCAATTACAAGCTCCAGCAACAGCATATTGCACATAGAGGCTAAAGATGCAATGCAGAAAGTAACAAAAAAGTAAAATAACCATGCATTGAATTTTTTTCTTTATCCATACATGGAATAGAATAGAATAGAGTAGACTGGTTTAGTTGGAAGAGACCTACAACGATCATCTAGTTCAACTGCCTAACCAATTAAGGACTGACCAAGTTAAAGCATGTTGTTGAGGGCATTGTCCAAATGCCTTTTCAATACTGACAGGTTTGGGGCATTGACAGCTTCTCTAGGAAGGCTGTTCCAGTGCTTGGCCACCCTCTTGGTAAACAAATGCTTCCTAATGTCCAGTCTAAACCTACCCTGGCACAGCTTTGAACAATTCCCACGTGTCCTGTCACTTCATCCCAGGGAGAAGAGCTCAGCACCTCCCTCTCCACTTCCCTTCCTCAGGAAGCCGTAAAGAGCAATGAGGTCACCCCTCAGCCTCTTTTTCTCAACATGTGACCAGCCCAAAGTCGTTAGCCTCTCCTCTTAGGACATTCCTTCTAGCCCCTTCACCAGCTTTGTGGCCGTCCTCTGGCCTCATTCAAGGACCTTCATATCGTTCTTAAATTGTGGGGCTCAGAACTGCACGAAGTAGCACAGATGAGGCTGCACCAATGCTGATAATCACCTCTTTTGATTGTCTGGCCATGCTGTGTTTGATGCACCCCAGGGTGTGGTTTGCCCTCTTGGCTGCCGGGGCACACTGCTGACTCATCCTGAGCCTGCTGTCGACCAGCAGCCCCAGATCCCATTCTGCAAGGCTGGTGTCCAGCCACTCCTCTCCCAATGTGTACTTGTGCCTGCTGTTACTCCATCCCAGGTGCAGAATCCAGCATTTGGACTTGTAAAATTTCATCCCATTAATCATAGCCCAATGCTCCAGTCTATCTAGATGCCTCTGCAAGGCCTCCTGTCCCTCAAGACAGTCAACAACACCTCTCAGTTTGCTATCATCAGCAAATTTGCTTAATTTTGGCAATTTGAACGCTGCATTTCATAGCTTATTAATGAATTTACTTCAGTTTATTTGCTGACTGCATACAAGAATAGCATAAATTGTCAATCTTGATATTCTGTGAGGTTTAGCATTCTTAATTTTATATATTTATTTATTTTTCCTATCAGCTTATTAACTCAGCCTGTGTAGTTTTTATGTTAAATAAAAAAAAAAGTAATGTCCAAAATTCTGCCTTTTTAGAGAATCCCACAAAGAACACTTTGGGCGATGGCTGTTTGTTTAATCATAATAGTCTAAACTCGGTTACTTGTCACTTAAGTTAAATTGTTGACCTTGCAATTGGAAGTTAAATTCTGAATACTCTGTGTGAAGTTCTTTGATCTTATTTGTTTATCTATATTCTTTCTAGTTTCCTGTCTCTCATCTGGCAGTCATTTAGCACATCATACTCAAGTGAACAGGAGTAATTTCAATGCAAAAACAGACCTTTGTCTATTTTGGGGGCTTATTTTGTGTTTGAATATGTAATGAGGCTAAATATAAGATATAAATAATCTCACCATTTTGTTCATATTTTGGAATTTGATACAAAAGGAGTTCCAGCAGTGATGGCACAATTATGCATGGCAGGCAGGAACAAGAGCACATTTCATGTATTTTCTTCCTTTTGCCAAAATACTTTGAACATCTCACACAAAGTACAATATAGTTAAGTGGCAGGTAATACTTAGTACTGTCAGGTTATTTATTACTATGAAAAGGACATCTTTTCACCACGACAATTGAAGGCCAAAAATGCCTCTGAAGCTTGTCTAATTAAGAAAAATTCCCAAAGCTTACTAATTTAGAAGGTGGGATTCTCCACAATCAGTATAAAATCAGTAGTATTCAGTGCAGTAGTTTCTGCACTAATTCTGAAAAGCTCAGCTGAAGGAGCTGCTCATAATTCTTAATGGCTAGTGAAAGTGATAGGATATTTCTTTTCATATTGTAAATGGAATGATTTTTTAAGTTTTCAGTTGAATCAAAAAAGTCAGTGAAGAACACGCACTCCGCCACAGTAGGAAATTCTTCTAGTGTGTGTACTCCTGCCACCGGGATAGCTCAGTTTCTTAACTTTTGTAAACTAGAAATTCTCAGATCCTCCCCCAGTTTCTTGTCCTACATGGAATTGCAGTAAAACAAATGAAATTGAATTTATCAGTATGGTCTCATAGAGTCATACTAAAACAACTGAAATATTTTCCGGATTAACCACATTTAATTAAATGCTGTTACACTTTAGCAATTCTTTCTGTTGTAATTCTCTGCTTCTAAATTTTCACACTACTCCTTTTACCAACAACATGGCTACTACTTTTACATATTCCTTTGCTGAATCAAAATTAAAACTGAGATCTCTTGGGTGGCATCGATTTTTGCTTTTGAAAAAAAAACCCCAAACTTCTAGTTGCCTTTATTCAGTCCAAGGAATTATTCAAAGTACTTATTTAAACGTTATTATTCATCATAGAAAGGTACTGTTTACTGCAGGTAAAACATGCAGTATCATTTTTAAGTGTGTGAGTAACTATGTGAGAGAAATCTCACTGAAATTAAACATGTGCTTCAGGTGCATCTCTGGACTTAGGCTTTTATAAAATTAATTAAAGACAATTTTTTTTTTGTCCCTCTGTATCTCTTATATCAAATTGTATATTACTTTTCTTTTAAAAATAACGACTTTGAGACAGATTCTCAAAAAAATTTAGTAGACCTAATGTACTTGGATATTTCTGAGTACTTCACAAGATGCTATCGCCAAGCATTTATACACTTTGGAAATCTCCATCCTCCGTAATAAAATAGGTTTTATTATTTGATAGCCCAAATGTGTATAATTCTTTTCTGACAATGAAGAATTACATACAGCAGTAAGGTTCCAATGCAGAATGGATCTACATGTTTAGTAATAGTACTCTGTATGATCTTATTTGCTTAAAATATACTTACCTGAAGTAATACCAAAATTAAAAAAAATGAAAGGAAGAAAAAACATTCCATTAAAGAAAAGAGAAAAATGGGAAATTCATTTAGCTGGTTAACTCATTTAGTCAATCTCAGAGTTAAATGGAGGGCATGAAAGCTACAAGGATGAAAATCACAGCAAAGGAAACAATTTCAGGCCAGTTCATCATAGCCTTGACTGTCCAGTCCCATCTGGCTGGTTTGCTGAAGCTCCAAAAGGTGCTTTTTTAAGGGGCAAACACTCATCTCTGCAGCCCAGACTAGTAATAAACTCACCAGGCTCCCTGTAGGCAGGAGAGAGAGGGAACACAGGCAGGCTGTGGTGAATAGGATCCTTGTGGTTTGCTTTGCTTGGAGGTCAGATTTCATGCTGCTGTCAGAGCTTGGACACCATCTGAGATAATGATGCTCAAAGTCAGGTTAGAGGCTATTCTCACTCCTGCTTGTCCAGTCAAAGAGAGAAGAAAGGTGGCTTAGAGCAATCCTCTCCTCTCCTCTCCTCTCCTCTCCTCTCCTCTCCTCTCCTCTCCTCTCCTCTCCTCTCCTCTCCTCTCCTCTCCTCTCCTCTCCTCTCCTCTCCTCTCCTCTCCTCTCCTCTCCTCTCCTCTCCTCTCCTCTCCTCTCCTCTCCTCTCCTCTCCTCTCCCCTCCTCGCCTCCCCTCACCTCGCCTCTCTCTCCTACCTTTGAGTTTTCCTGAGCACTTCACTCTGCTGAGGCTTAAGTATTACATTAACTGAAATTAAGCCAACCATTTTCCAAAGTTATAGGCAGCGGAGCATATCCATAGCTCAGAAAAGGACAGTATTTATATCCTTCCTGTGGTTCTGCTTAAATATGTTAGGAGTGGGCAATGAAAATTGGCTCTGGCACTTTCCCTGCCTGTTATAAAAGGGCGGAAACCCATAACGAACCAAAGCACACACAACAGCTTTTGCCATCTGCAGAGCTTCCAGACCTTTGATAATTTTGTGGAGATTGCCCAAAAACTAGGGAAGCCAGAATCCCGATTAAAAACATGCATCTATGCATGGACTAGAAGGAAAGTATGTTATAAGTAATGATGATGAAAAAGCAGTCAGTGAAAAACATAGAGCAGCCAAGAAAATTCAACAAATATAAGCAGGGAGACCTAACAATTCTGTGGGTAAAAAATGAGGCAGGGAGAGATAAGAGTGGTCTTGTGGAAAAGAAGCAAGATTGTCTGTAATACAAATTTGTGTAAGGCAGAAAAGCTTCAAAACCAGAGTGATCTTACCCTGCTATAAAACTTTTAAACCTTCCTGCTATGAGTTGCATCTTCCTCTCTCCCAGTACTTTGTCAAGACAGATGAATCATGGTGCACTTACTCTGGCTAAAATAAACCTTGAATTTTAGAGCTTCAGTACTTTCACATTTTTTTCCCTCCAGGATTGTCAAATGGGAAGATTTATTCTTACTGAGATTAATGTGCAACCAAACTCAACTATTCATAGCTGAATATTTGTCATTTTTAAACAATTGTAAATAACTGGCAAGGCAAATGTATCTTTGTAGCCTTTCAGGCTAATGGTTTTGGGTTTGCTTTTTTGTTTTAAATGAGTAGGATATAGCTGCATGGTTGCAAAATTACACGGGCATCTAAATGGCCATACAGTATCGAACTGTGAATTTTCTCTCTGATGCAAACTAGGAGGTGAAAGGTGTCTGTTGTTACTGCCTGAATAAATGAGAATAATGTATTTGGAAAGAGAAGGAAAGAAAATTAACAGTGGCAACTTAAAAACTAGAAATAAAGTAAAACACTTATTTTCAATTTTGACCGAAAAGGCGCAAAACCATCGTATAGAACAGCCACACAATAGAGAATATGTTTGGCTTCACTCTCATCTACACTGTTCCTGAATGAAACAGGTCCCTAAAGTAAATGTAAAAATACCATTTAATATAGTCCCTTTGTGAATCCCCTTACAGGGCTCATGACAAGTGCCTACGTGTAAACCAGGACTAATGAGAAAATTGTTTTGGAGGCTAGGGCCAAGTCTTCAAATGTGCTCGTATGGTGTCTCTCACCATAGAGTTTCTCTCCTTATTGCTTGTAGGATATCACCACAGCTCGCCACCTTACCTGCAGAAAAATGAAATAATGATGTCAAAGGCTCCCTGCCTTGGGAGTCTGAGCTAGAACAGAACAGAACAGAACAGAACAGAACAGAATAGAATAGAATAGAATAGAATAGAATAGAATAGAATAGAATAGAATAGAATAGAATAGAATAGAATAGAATAGAATAATTTCAGTTGGAAGGGACCTACAATGATCATCTAGTCCACCTGCCTGAGCAATTCAGGGCTGACCAAAAGTTAAAGCCCACTGTAAGGCTCAGTGTTAGTGAAGAGCATGGAGCTGTTAGAGATGTCCTGGAGGATGCAGAAATAGGCTTGCATGTGTTCTTCTGGCAGGTCTGTGACTGCTACCAGCACGGGTGGTGCAAGGACATAGGCACCCAGCAGTGTACCACCAGAGTACGAAAAAAGGTCAGTTGTGCCTTTTCCAGTACGGTTGTAGATTAATTAATGTTTGCCCTGGTCAGGGATTTGTGCTGAGCTAAACTGACAGACAGTGTATCGCTCTGCTTCTACAACAGTGCAGTGCCAGCCTAAGTCACCATATTACTGCTCCTCTAAGCAGTAAATCAACCATGCAACAAGGTGCTTGTTGCATCATTGCAGCTAGTTAGGTGTGCTAGTGGATGCAGAAGAGCCTGCTTTTCTCCCCATGCAAGAAGTGGAGGTGTATATCCATGTGACAGAGAAAACAGTTCTAATCTCAGAAGTTTTTCAGAAATAAAAAGAGACTGACAGGGAAATGACCTCTTTTTTAGGGCGCCAGGGCTTTAACACATCCTTCTACACACTTACTCACAAGGCAGATCTGCCTCACTTTTGCTATGCTACACAGGAGGAAATGATCTAGAACTAATTCTATTACAAATTTTAGCAGAGCAGATATTTTTCCTTGTGATATCTAATATCCCAGCAAACTTGTTAATCATGCAGGCAGTGTGATCTATTTCTGAATTGAAAAGGAATATAAGGTAACTATGTTATTACCACAGACTTGTTTTTACCAGCTGCATGTGTTATTTAAAGCTAGGTTGTGTGTAAAGAGCTGGGCGTGAAAGGGTATGGCAAACAAAACTCGATTATATGTCAGACCTTTAAATAAAATAAATTCTGCTCAGTTGAAATGTGCACATGCGAATTAGTCATTTGGTATTTAGCTAACGTAGTAATAAATTTAAAGGCTCCAGACATTTGAGATTTTATTTATCCATTTATTTCCTCCTACCCATCTGGTGTGCATGCCAGAAATGGTAATGTTCTACAAGCCAAATGAGAAAAGTAAAAAAAATCCAGACTCACTCTATAAGGTTCGCTCTACAACGTCTCCCCTCCAGAGCCCCTTAGGTGGAACTCAAGTCCATTGCTTATTTTTTTAAATACCATAGGGATAAAAAATTATCTTTTTTTATTACTTAGGAAATATTCAAAAGTTCTGGAGATTATTCCAGTAAAGTGCACATAGCACTCTTGTCTCCTTATCATAACATATCAGCTTGACCTAGTCATGTTTATACAAACAATTGTAACTAATTTTGAGACTAATCTCTTCATACTGTCCATGGCTGTTATTCCAGGCACTGGAATTATAGGTACAGAATATTTTTACAGGATTCTGCCCTGTTCCTCTAAATTTTGTTATGGAAACCTCAAACATCAGTGAGCAGGATGTGAATTCAGTGACCCCTACTTAAAAAAAACCCTCAAAACACAGCCAGAGGAGTAAATAGCACTCCACTTTTACAGTAGTTCAATAGCTGGAGCACTTGTCCAACGGTGGTGGAGGAGACTGCTTGCATTTTACATTAAGCAATAACGTAAAATCCTGAAACAGTCCTCAGCCCACTGCCAGCCAAATGTCAAGGGAACCAAATGCCTCTTGTATCCCCTCTCTTGTTCAACCAGAGAATGCTTAACCAGTCTGTGCTAAATGGAAGTTCCAGCCTCAAGAGAATGGATTGAAAACACTTTCTTTCTCATAAATTAGCCTTCAGATTATTGGTTACATTTTGAGAAAGGCACAAAGGATTGGCATATCAAGAAAAAATGAGCAGTTTTTCTTTTCATGTTGACACTATTCAAAGTTGTTTGGTATTGAGTACTCTGATACTCAGATGTAGGAAGAAGGTTGGAGGAATGACAACTGTATTTTCCTAAAAAGGTTATTGCTGGTTTATTTTTGGAGAGAAAAGAGTTGCAAATCCTGTATGCAAGCTGTGCTTTCCTGTTACAGTGAATGAGGTATCTGCATTACAGAAAAGAATGAAGTTTGATTTGCGTAGCTGACCTATGTTTTTTTTATGGTCTAACCCAGAAAGTTCTGAGTTCGGGGATACGTATTTAAACTGATCTGTGCAAGCACTCTAGCTTTGTGAGTACCACTTGGCTATGCTCAGATTCCCTTTGGTATGGTGTATTGCAAGTAGCATTTATCTTGAGGTCATGCATTCTGCTCTGGCAGTCAGGTATTTAACCCCATTTATAGTTGAGTGCCAAGTTTTCAAATGAATATATTGAAAAGTTGTTTCAAATTAATAGAAACTGTGGGGCAGATAGTTTTTGGCAGTGTTTGGTTGCCTGTGAAAAATAGAGGAATTTAACAAAAAATCAGAGAATGAGTAGCTTCTGCTAGTCAGGTTTGATTATAGTCCCTGTAGTTTTAGAACAGCTTAGCAAACGCTGCTGAGAAGAAACAAGCCAGCTCTACATTATACCAGAACTACAAAGGTGGAGTAAAGCTTTTTCACACCTGTTTTACTCCGTTATTCATCTGAAGCTTTACTTATCTGAAACACTTAAAAGACTTAAAATTGTTCTATAAATAATGAATATAAAAGCAAATCATGAACTATGATGTTAGCTATGTTTGCTTTCTCATTGCATACATTTTTTCCTACATCAAAAAACTAACACTGTCTCTTCTTTATATACATAAATTGACAAACATAAGTTAGAGTCTTTGGAATACATTTTAAAAATTTTTATAGACCTTAATAGTTGCTGTTTAGAAATTTTCTAATTGCTATAGGTAACTAATCTCACTTTCTGGATTCCCTTTGTCTAATGTCACAGGACAGCTGTATCATAATTTTATGTGTGATGCAGTGCATCTTGTTAAGAGTGTTATTAATGGCTTTACACTTGGAGAATAGAATTGTGCACAAGATGAAGGTGCAAGGTGGTTTGTGGAATATAAGGAGCCTTGGACAACTTGCACACTTACAAGCCTTGAGGGCAAAATCCTACTCCTTCACAGCCCTGCTATCCAGTAGAGGAAAGCATGGGGAGCCAGTAACCACTTCATCTGTTCAAATGGAGCTGCGAGTAGGGCACTCTTACTGCTCCTGCTCAGCATAGTTTAAAGCCCTAGTACCAAGCAAGTGGTCTGAAACCATCTCATGAGATGCTTGTTCAAGCACTGGTCTTTATACAGGTCTCTGCAATTTTACCTCAGTGGCAAAATGTGTTCAGATAAGGCTAAACAAGGAAGTAAAGAAAAATTTCTCTGTCTTTGTTTGTTGCTGCAAGGATTTATGGATTTGTGCTTAGAAAAATCTGAAATTATTCTTACAAAGAGTGAAACAGCGATTAAATTCAACAGGACAAAGTCCTGCTGTGAGGGTACCTTTTTCATTATGTCATTTTCATCTATAATAGTCCTGGGACTTTGTTTCTTCAACTGTCTCACACTGTCTGGAATTTAACATCCTATTGTCTGTGCAGCAGTTATCCATTTTTATGCAGGAAACACCCACTTAGTACTGTTAAATCATGAGGCCAGACAGCTTTTATAATCATCTTCTTTGAAAACCTTTTGTATAAAAGATACTGTATGAAAGGCGCCAATAAAACATTAATGACCCTTGCTTCCGATCTCAAACAGCGGGAACACACACATTCAAGCAGCTCAGTTTCCATCTCTGCTAGAGACTGTAGCAACATGGGCACTTCTGTACCTTATGTTGTGTAAAGTATTTTATTTTCAGCAACACAAAATACAACACAAAATACAGTGGGAACCCTGGTATAATAAATATAGCTCTTTTTGATTAAAGCAATGTATTATTTACTTGCATAGCACCATCACAAAGTAATCAGGGTGTATATGGTTCCCTTTCATGGAGGGTAGGAAAAAAATAGAAAATTCTTTGGCTTTGGTTGCATTGTTGTTCATTGTAAATCATGTTATGGGTATAATTTGACATGTTGCTTGATTATTGTTACTGTTCTGCTGCCCAGCCATCCCTGATATAGGCAATAAAAGTAAAACTTCTGCTCCAACAAGCCTTTGAGGATGTTTAAAAAAAGTTTTATGCTAATTAAATACATGCAGAATATCTGAGGCTCATTACTTTGAGTTGATGGTGAGTGATGGTCTTGCCTACCATGATACTTACAATCAAATAAATAAAATACAATCTTTTGTTGGATTTAGTGGGCAAGTGTGTCTGGCTGAAGCAAATGATAAAACAAGTAGGGGTGGTGCTGGGTCAGGGTGAGGTTCAGTTTAACCCCCAAAAGCCATGACTGCTTGTGCTGTGTTTGAACTGTTATGGGGAAGATGACTCATTTATGTACATCAAAATGGCCAGAGAGT